>NC_062546.1:24765486-25414823 GCF_016906955.1 Phacochoerus africanus
GTACTCATTATGGTTTTAGTTTGTGTTCCTGTGAGATAATGATGTTAAGCACGTTTCAGAAGTTATTTGGCCATTTGGACATTGTCTTTTGTGGACTGCTTGTTTAAATTTCTGCACATTTTTTTCTGGTGGGGTTTTCTTTTTTTTCTTTTTTAATTGATTTGAAGTTCTTTTAATTTCCTGATATGAGCCCTTTGTAGTGATTTCTGCAGATATTTTTCTCATTCGGTGGCTTGTCTTTTTAGTCTTTAAAAAAATCTTTTGATGAATGAAAGTGCTTAATTTTAATACTGCTCTATTACTATTTTCCTTTTGATTAGTGCTTTTTGTATTCTGTTTAATAAATCTTTGCTTACTTAAGGTCATAAAGAACTCTATTTGTTTTCCAAAATCTTTATTGCTTTGCCTTTTCCATTTAAGGTACACTCTGCTTGAAATTTATTTTGGGATATGGTGTGCTTTTCCATAGAGATATCACGTTGACCTGTTATTTATTGAAAAGCTCTTTTGATATCCTTCCAGTGCTCTATAGTGTTTTGTTTCACGTCTGGTTCATGTTTATTTTGTTCCACTTGTCCTCCATTTATCCTATGCTGATATCACATTGTCTTATTTTCTGTACTTACATGTGTTGATTTTGGCAATAGTATATTGAATTGGAAGAGTACTTCTCATACTATAATTATCTTCAAGATACCTTGGTTCTTTCTTGGCCCCCTGCCATTTTCATACATTTTGGAATGAGCTTATACATTTTTACAACCAAATTTTGATTGGGGAGTTCCTTCCCGTTGTGGCGCAGTGGTTAACGAATCGGACTAGGAACCATGAGGTTGCGGGTTCAGTCCCTGCCCTTGCTCAGTGGGTTAAGGATCCGTGTTGCCGTGAGCTGTGGTGTAGGTCGCAGATATGCTCGGATCCTAGTTGCTGTGCTCTGGCGTAGGCCTGGTGGCTACAGGTGGCTAGACCCCTGCCTGGGAACCCATATGCCTGTGGCGCCTAAGAAAAGGCAAAAGACAAAAAAAAATCTTTTTAATTGGGATTGCCATCTGTCTGTACATACAATGCATTTGTTCCCTCTCCCTCGCCTTTCCCCCCCTCCCTATTTCTCTGGGTTTGGTTTTCCATAGTATCTCTGATAATTTTTCATGTAGTAGTCTGTGCATAGCTTTTGTTTAGAAATGTTTTGATAGTATTGTAAAGAGTATTTTTTTTTATTTATTTATTTATTTGGTCTTTTTAGCTATTTCTTGGGCCGCTCCCGTGGCATTGGAGGTTCCCAGGCTAGGGGTCGAATCAGAGCTGTAGCCACCGGCCTACATCAGAGCCACAGCAACGCCAGATCCACCGTGTCTGCAGCCTACACCACAGCTCACACAACACTGGATCGTTACCCCACTGAGCAAGGGCAGGGACCGAACCCACAACCTCATGTTCCTAGTCGATTCGTTAACCACTGCGCCACGACGGGAACTCCTGATTCACAAATATTTTGATTTGTTTGCTACACCTGTGCGGTGCAGAAGTTCCTGGGCCACCGATTGAACCCACGCCACACACAGTGATCAAGCCACAGTAGTGACAATTCTGGATCCTTAACTGCTAGGTAGGCTACCAGGAACTTCACTAATTTTTTAATTAGAATTTTTTTTCCTTCTCTTTGTTCATGAGTGAGAATGAAAGGCCTGTAATTTTCTTTCACACATATTTTGGTATCAAGTTTATCTTGGCCACTAATCATAGCTTTAGTCGCACCTCTCAAATTTTGTTTTTGTTTGTTTTTTTGGCCATTCCCATGGTATGCAGAAGTTCCTAGGCCAGGGTCGAGCCCGCGCCACAGCAATGACAGCTTTAGATCCTTAACCTCTTGGCCACCAGGGAATGCCAACACTCCTCAGATTTTGATCTGTAGTGTTTACGTTACCATTTATTTCAGAGTATTTTCAAATTTCTACCTAGATTTCTTCTTTGACCATGCATTTTTTAGAAGTGTTATTATTAATTTCCGAACATAGGGGTTTAGTTATCTTTCTGTTATAGAATTTAAGCTAATTTCACTGCAGTAAGAGAACATAGGCTGTATTCGCTTCATTTAAATGTGTTTGAAATTTGCTGTATGGCCTAGCAATTGGTCATTTTGTAATGTGTGTACATGCAAAGAATGTGTAAGAATAGTTATTAGATGTAGTGCTATGGATGTATCAGTTTAATTGTTAAAATCTTTTTTTGTTTTTTGTCTTTTCTAGGGCTGCCCCCGTGGCATATGGAGGTTCCCAGCTAGGGGTCTAATCAGAGCTGTAGCCGCCGCCTGCACCATAGCCACAGCAACCAGGATCCGAGCTGTGTCTGCGACCTACACCACATTCATGACAACACCGGATCCTTAACCCACTCACTGTGCAAGGCCAGAGATCGAACCCGCAACCTCATGGTTCCTAGTCGGATTCGTTAACCAACTGACTGAACCATGATGGGAACTCGAATTGTTTTTTTCGTTTTTTTTTTATTAATTTAATTTAATTTTTTTTTTTGCTGTACAGCATGGGGATCAAGTTACATTTACATGTATACATTTTTTTTCCTCCCTTTGTTCTGTTAGATATAGGTATCTAAACATAGTTCTCAATGCTGCACAGCAGGATCTCATTGTAATCCATTCCAAGAGCAATAGTTTACATCCAATAACCCCACGCTACCGATCCCTCCCACTCCCTCCCTCTCCCCCAGGGCAGCCACAGTCTTGTTCTCCAAGTCCATGATTTTCTTTTCTGTGGAAATGTTCATTTGTGCTGTATATTAGATTCCAGTTATAAGTGATATCATATGGTATTTGTCTTTGTCTTTCTGACTTATTTCACTTAGTATGAGAGTCTCTAGTTCTATCCATGTTGCTGCAAATGGCATTATGGCATTCTTTTTTTATGGCTGAGTAGTATTCCAGCCAGATCTTCCAAATCCAATCCTCTGTCAATGGACATTTGGGTTGTTTCCATGTCTTTGGCTATTGTGAATAGTGCTGCAATGAACATGCAGGTGCATGTGTCTTTTTCAAGGAAACTTTTGTCTGGATATATGCCCAAGAGTGGGATTACTGGGTCATATGTAGTTCTATGTATAGATTTCTAAGGTATTCCAAACTGTTCTCTATAGACTGTACCAGCTTACATTACCACCAACAGTGCAGGAGGGTTCTCTTCTCCACACCCCCTCCAGCCCTTGTTATTTGTGAAATTATAAGTGATGGCCATTCTGACTGGTGTGAGGTGGTATCTCATGGTAGTTTTGATTTGCATTTCTCTTGTAAATCAGGGATGTTGAGCATTTTTTCATGTGCTTGTTGGCCATCTGTATATCTTTTTTGGAGAACAGTCTATTCAGGTCTTTTGCCCATTTTTCCATTGGGTGATTGGCTTTTTTTGCTGTTAGGTTGTATAAGTTGCTTGTATATTCTAGAGATTAAGCCCTTGTCCATTGCATCATTTGAAACTATTTTCTCCCATTCTGTAAGTTGTCTTTTTGTTTTCTTTTTGGTTTCCTTTGCTGTGCAAAAGCTTGTCAATTTGATTAGGTCCCATTGGTTTATTTTGCTCTTATTTCTGTTGCCTTGGGAGACTGACCTGAGAAAATATTCATGAGGTTGATGTCAGAGAGTGTTTTGCCTATGTTCTCTTCCAGGAGTTTGATGGTGTCTTGTCTTATATTTAAGTCTCTCAGCCATTTTGGGTTTATTTTTGTGCAAGGTGTGGGGGTGTGTTCTAATTTCATTGCTTTGCATACAGCTATCCAGGTTTCCCAGCAATGCTTGCTGAATGGACTTTCTTTTTCCCATATTGTGCTCTTGCCTCCTTTGTCAAAGATTAATTGACCGTAGGTGTCAGGGTTTATTTCTGGGTTCTCTTTCTGTTCTGTTGGTCTGTCTGTTTTGATACCAGTACCACACTGCTTTGATTACTGTGGCTTTGTAATATTGCTTGAAGTCTGGGAGAGTTATGCCCCCTGATTGGTTTTTGTTTCTCAGGATTGCTTTGGCGATTCTGGTTTTTTTGTGGTTCCATATAAATTTTTGGATTGCTTGTTGTAGTTCTATAAAAAATGTCATGGATAATTTGATAGGGATTGCATTGAATCTGTAGATTGCTTTGGGTAGTATGGCCATTTTTACAATATTGATTTTTCCAATCCATGAACATGGAATATCTTTCCATTTCTTTATGTCTTCTTTAATTTCTTTGATTAAAGTTTTATAGTTCTCAGCATATAAGTCCTTTACCTCCTTGGTCAGGTGTATTCCCAGATATTGGATTTTTTGGGTTGCAATTTTAAAAGGTATTGTATTTTCGTATTCCTTTTCTAATATTTCATTGTTGGTATACAGAAATGCGACTGATTTCTGAATGTTAATCTTATATCCTGCTACTTTGCTGAATTTATTAATCAGTTCAAGTAGTTTTTGGGTTGAGTCCTTAGGGTTTTCTATGTATAGTATCATGTCGTCTGCATACGGTGACAGTTTTATCTCTTCTTTTCCTATTTGGATGCCTTTTATTTCTCTTGTTTGTCTAATTGCTGTGGCTAGGACTTCCAAAACTGTGTTGAATAGCAGTGGTGAGAGTGGGCGTCCCTGTTTTTTCCAGGCTTTGATTATATTCAGGAACGTTCCCTCTATACCCATTTTGGCGAGAGTTTTGATCATGAATGGATGTTGGACTTTGTCAAATGCTTTTTCTGCATCTATTGAGATGATCATATGGTTTTTGACTTTTCTTTTGTTAATCTGTATGACATTGATTGATTTGCGTATGTTGAACCATCCTTGTGAACCTGGGATGAACCCTACCTGGTCATGGTGTATGATCTTTTTGATATGTTGTTGGATTCATTTGGCTAAAATTTTGTTGAGAATTTTTGCATCTATATTCATCAAAGATATTGGCCGATAGTTTTCTTTTTTGGTGGTATCTTTGTCTGGTTTTGGAATTAGGATGATGGTGGCGTCATAGAATGTCTTTGGGAGTGTTCCTTCTTCAACCTTTTGAAACAGTTTGAGGAGGATGGGCACCAGATCCTCTTTATATGTTTGGTGGAATTCGCCTGTGAAGCCATCTGGTCCTGGACTTTTATTTGTAGGGAGTAATTTTATGACCTCTTCAATTTCATTTCTAGTGATCGGTCTGTTCAGTTGGTCTGTTTCTACTTGATTCAGTTTTGGCAGGCTGTAAGATTCTAGAAAATTGTCCATTTCTTCCAGATTGTCAAACTTGTTGCCATATAGTTGTTCATAGTATTCTCTTATGGTTTTTTGTATTTCTGCTGTATCCGTTGTGATTTCTCCTTTTTCATTTATAATTTTGGTTATTTGGGTTCTTTCTCTCCTCTTTTTAGTGAGTCTGGCCAGGGGTTTGTCAATTTTGTTTACCTTTTCAAAGAACCAGCTCTTGGTTTTATTAATTTTCTCTATTGCTTTTTGAGTCTCTACTTTATTGATTTCCTCTTTGATCTTTATAATTTCCTTCCTTTTGCTGACTTTAGGCCTTTTTTGTTGTTCTTTTTCTGATTCATTTAGATGGAGGGTTAAGTTGTCAATTTGAGATCATTCTTCTTTTTTGAGGAAGGCCTGTATTGCTATGAATTTCCCTCTGAGCACTGCTTTTGCAGTGTCCTGTAGATTTTGAGAGGTTGTGTCTTCATTATCGTTTGTCTGAAGGTTTTTTTTTTTTTTTTTTGTCTTTTTGCCATTTCTTGGGCCGCTCCCGCGGCATATGGAGATTCCCAGGCTAGGGGTTGAATCAAAGCTGTAGCCACCGGCCTATGCCAGAGCCACAGCAGCGCGGGATCCGAGCCACGTCTGCGACCTACACCACAGCTCACGGCAACGCCGGATCGTTAACCCACTGAGCAAGGGCAGGGATCGAACCCGCAACCTCATGGTTCCTAGTCGGATTCGTTAACCACTGCGCCACGACGGGAACTCCTGTCTAAAGGTATTTTTTAATTTCCTTCTTGATTTCCTCATTGACCCATTGCTTTTTTAGTAGCATGTTGTTTAGTCTCCATGTAGTAAGTTTTTTCTCATTTCTTTTCTTGTGGTTGATTTCTAGTTTCTTGCCATTGTGATCAGAGAAGATACTTGAAATAATTTCTATGCTCCTAAATTTGTTCAGGTTAGCTTCGTGTCCCAATATGTGATTGATTCTTGAGAATGTTCCATGCGTACTTGAGAAGAATGTATACTCTGATTTTTTAGGGTGTAGTTGTCCTGAAGATGTCAATTAAGTCTAACTTTTCTATTGTTTCCTTTAGGATCTCTGTTGCTTTATTGGTTTTCTGTCTAGAGGATCTGTCCATTGATGTGAGTGGGTATTCCCATCAATTTCTCCCTTTATGTCTGTTAATATTTGTTGTATGTATCTGGGTGCTCCTGTATTTGGGGCATGTATGTTGACGATAGTAATATCCTCTTCTTGAATGGATTCCTTAATCATTAAATAGTGTCCTTTTTTGTCTTTCTTTATGTCTTTTGTTTTACAGTCTATTTTGTCTGATATGAATATTGCAACTCCTGCTTTCCTGTCATGTCTATTGGCATGAAATATTTTTTCCTACCCCCTCACTTTCAGTCTATATGTGCCCTTTGTTCTAAGGTGAGTTTTTTGTAGGCAGCAGATTGAAAGGTTTTTGCTTTTTTATCCACTCAGCCACTCTGTGTCTTTTTTTTTTTTTTTTTTTTTTTGTCTTTTTGCCTTTTCTTGAGCCGCTCCCACAGCATATGGAGGTTCCCAGGCTAGGGGTCTAATCAGAGCTGTAGCCACCAGCCTACACCACAGCAACACAGGATCCGAGCCGCATCTGCGATCCACACCACAGCTCATAGCAACGCTGGATCCTTAACCCACTGAGCGAGGCCAAGGATAGAACCTGAAACCTCATGGTTCCTAGTCAGATTCGTTAACCACTGCGCCACGACGGAAACTCCACACTCTGTGTCTTTTGATTGGAGCATTCAGTCCATTGACATTTAAGGTGATAATTGATAGATGATTATTTATGGGAACTTGAATTGTTAAAGTCTTAATTATTTTTCCTAATTTTTTTTGTCTACATATATCAGTTCCTGAGAGAAGTTATAAAAATCTCCCACTATGATTATGGACTTGTCTATTTCTCTCTTTAGCCCTGTCCATTTTTGCTTTGTGTATGTTAAAGATGATTATTAAGTGCATTCAAATTTAGAACTGTTTACATTGTGCATATCAACCCTTTTATCTTCATGAAGTATCTGTATCTCTGCTAATACTTTTTACCTTAAATCTCATATGCTGCTTTTAATACAGTTATACCACATTTCTTTTGGGGGGTGTTTGCGTTGTTTATTGTTTCCTATTCTTTTATTTAAATTTTTAATTTGAAAATTTTTTATGGCCACATCTGTGGCATATAGAAGTTCCTGGGCCAGGGATCAAATCAGAACTCTAGCTGGAGCCTGTGCCACAGCCATAGCAACACTGGATCTGCAACCTCTCCCGCAGCCTGTGGCAATGCTGGATCCTTAACCCACTGAATGAGGCCAGGGATCAAACCTGTGTCCTCACAGAGACAACGTTTGAGTCCTTAACCCACTGAGCCAACAATGAGAACTCCTGTTCTTTTATTTTTGGCCTTTTTATAAAATGTCTCTCTGGTAAGCAGCATAACAAACTTTGTCTTTTGATTGAAGCATTTAGTACATTTATATTTAATGTAATAACTAATATTTGGGGATTTAAATATACTTGCTTAATACAGTATTTACTTTAGATGTCCCACCTCGTCTCTGTGCCTTTTTCCTTTCTTTTTTGCTTTTTAGGGCCACTCCCGAGGCACATGGAGGTTCCCAGGCTAGGGGTCTAATTGGAGCTATAGCTGCCGGCCTATGGCACAGCCTCAGCAATCTGAGCCACTTCTGTGATCCTTAACCCACTGAGCAAGGCCAGGGATCGAACCTGAAACCTCATGGTTCCTGGTCGGATTCATTTCTGCTGCACGACAGGAACTCCTTTTTTTTCTGTTCTTTTTTTCCCCCCTTTTCTTTCTTTTTTAAAATGTTTCTTTTTAAAAGCAGCTTTTATTAAGATATAATTTATGTACCATAAATTTACCCATTTAAATATGCAATTCAGTGATTTTTTTCTTTTTTAGGAAATTTTTTAGGCAAATATCACCACAATCATTTTAGAACATTTACATCACCCCTAAAGTTCCCTTATGCCCATAATTTATTTTTATAACAGCCTTATTGAGATATAATTCACACATTATGTAAGTCACCCATTTAAAGTATATATAAGTCAGTGGTTTTTATTATAGATGAAGTAGTGTAGCTATCTCCAGAGACAGTTTTAGAACATTTCATCATCCCTAAAAGGAACTCCATAGCCATTAGCAGTCACTGCCCCCACTCCTGCCCTCTACCCCTTCTCAGCCCTAGGCAGCCACTAATCTACTTTCTGTCTTTATGAATTTGCTTGTTCTGGACATTCTGTATTAATCAAATCAAACAATATGTGGCTTTTCATGGAGGACTTCTTTCATTTAGCATAATGCTCTTAAGATTTGTCCATGTTGTAGCATGTATCAGTACTTCATTCCTTCTTATCACCAAATAATACTCCATTGCATGGGTATACTATATCTTATTTATCCATTTATTTATATACTATATCTTATTTATCCATTCATCGGTGGGTGGACACGAGTTTGTTTTCTACTTTTGGGTTATCATGAATAATGCTACCATGAGTGTTTGTATACAAGTTTTTGTGTGGACATATGTTTTCATTTCTTTTTTTTTTTTTTGTCTTTTTGCTCTTTCTTTGGGCCACTCCCTCGGCATATGGAGGTTCCCAGGCTAGGGGTCTAATTGGAGCTGTAGCCACCGGCCTACGCCAGAGCCATAGCAACGCGGGATCCGAGCCGCGTCTGCAACCTACACCACAGCTCACGGCAATGCCGGATCGTTAACCCACTGAGCAAGGCCAGGGATTGAACCCGCAACCTCATGGTTCCTAGTCAGATTCGTTAACCACTGCGCCACGACGGGAACTCCCTGTTTTCATTTCTTTTGGCTCCCAACCTAGGAGCGGGATTGCTGGGTCGTATGGTAGCTCTTTGTTTGACTTTTTGAGAAGCTGCCAAACTCTTTTCCAAAGTGGCTGCACCATTTAGCATTCCTACTAGCAATGTATGAGGAATCTGATTTCTCCACACCCTCTCCAGCTCTTGTTATTACTTGTCTTTTTAATTATAGCTGTCCTCATTGATTTGAAGTGGTGTCTGACTTTAGATTTAATTTGTATTTCTTTGATAACTAATGATGTTGAACATCTTTTCATGTGCTTATTGGCCATCTATGTATCTTCTTCAGGAAAGTGTATACTTAGAGACTTGCCCATTCTTTAAATTATTAACTCAATTTCTTTATTAGGTATAGGCTTATAAGTATACCTTTTTCTCATATGAGTTTTGATAGTTTGTGTCTTTCAAGAAATGATCTGTTTAATCAAATTGGTGGGCATGGAGCTGTTCATATTCTTTTTTTTTGTCTTTTTAGAGCTGCACCTATGGCATATGGAGGTTCCCAGGCTAGGGCTCGAATCAGAGCTGTAGCCACTGGCCTGTGCCACAGCCACAGCCACCATGGGATCCAAGCCGAGTCTGCGACCTACACCACAGCTCACAGCAATGCTGGATCCTTAACCCACTGAGCGAGGTCAGGGATCCAACCTGCATCCTCACGGATACTAGTCAGATTTGTTTCCACTGAACCTTGATGGGAACTCCCATAATAGTCATGTATTATCCTTTCTATGTTTAAAAGATCAGTAATGTGACCTCCTTATATCTATTTTATTTTTTTTTAATATTTTTTGTCTTTTTGCCTTTTTCTGGGGCTGCTCCCTTGGCATATGGAGGTTCCCAGGCTAGGGGTCTAATTGGAGCTGTTGCCGCCGGCCTATGCCAGAGCCGCAGCAACTCGGGATCCGAGCCGCGTCTGCGACCTACACCACGGCTCACGGCAACACCAGATCCTTAACACACTGAGCAAGGGCAGGGACCGAACCCGCAACCTCATGGTTCCTAGTCGGATTCGTTAACCACTGCGCCACGACGGGAGTTCCCGTCCGTTGTGCGTCCGTTGTGGCGCAGTGGTTAACGAATCCGACTAGGAACCATGAGGTTGCGGGTTCGGTCCCTGCCCTTGCTCAGTGGGTTAACGATCCGGCGTTGCCGTGAGCCGTGGTGTAGGTTGCAGATGCGGCTCGGATCCCGCGTTGCTGTGGCTGTGGCGTAGGCCGGTGGCTACAGCTCCGATTAGACCCCTAGCCTGGGAACCTCCATATGCCGCGGGTGCGGCCCAAGAAATAGCAACAACAACAACAAAAGACAAATAAATAAATAAATAAATTGTGGTTCGTACATAACCTAAATTTACAATTTTCACCATTTTAAGTGTATAATTTAGTAATGTTAAGTACTTTTATACCGTTGTGCTGCCAGCCAATCTCCAGAATACTTCACGTTGGACTGAAACCCTGTGCTCAATAAACATTAATTCCACATATCCTTCCATCTCCTCCCTCCTCTCCCCACCCCTAGCAACCAGGATCCTACTTTTTTATCTCTATGAATTTGACTGTTGTGCATATCTCATGTAAGTGAACTGATGTAGTATTTGTCCTTTTGTGATTGGCTTATTTCACTTAGCATAATGACCTCAAAGTTCATGTATATTGTAGCATCTGTCAGAATTTCCTTCCTTTTCAAAACTGAATAATATTCCATTTAGTATTCCCTTTTATGTATGTGCCACATTTTGTTTATTCATTCACCTGTCAATGGACACTTTGGTTTGCACCTTTTGGCTAATTGTGAATAATGCTGCTCTGAATGTAGATAAACCTCTCATATCTCTGATATTAGTGATTTGTGTCTTTTCTCTTTTTTCTTGATTAGCCTAATTAGAGATTTATCAGTTTTATTGCTCTTTTGGAAGCACTAGCTTTTGGTTTCCTTAGTTTTCTCTAGTAATTTCCTGCTTTCAATATCAGTGCTTTCTGTTCTCATTTTTATTATTTTCTTCCAGCTACATTAGGCTTAAATTACTGAGTTTAGTTTACTGCCACTTTAAGGTGGCAGTTTAGATGATTGATTTTAGGTTTTCTTTTCTAATGTATGTATTCAGTGCTGTGAGTTTTCCTCTAAACACTGCTTTTACTGCATTGCACAGAATTTTGAAAAGTTGTATTTTCATTTTTATTTAGTTCAAAATATTTGAAAATTTCTCTTTGAGACTTTTCTTATTCATATGTAATTTAGAAGTGTGCTATTTAATCTCCAAATAGTTTGGGGTTTCTAACTATCTTTCTGTTACTGATTTCAAGTTTAGTTCCATTGTGGTCTGAGAATGTACTTTGTATACTTTCCCTCCTTCCCTCCCTCCCTTCCTTCTCTTAAAAACACTGTTAATGTTAGTCCCAGAGTTTGTAGTAGACATTTACAATGAATGGAAGTCCACTTTCATTAACATTATAACACCTCATGGATAAGTACCTCATAACAGAATATTCCCAGTTCCTCCTTCCTATTCCTTAAAACATCACTGCCATTCATTTCACATAACCATGTGATATAATTACTCAGTACATTGTTATTGATATTGCTTTGAATGATTATTGATTAGATTCATTGAGAATAAGAAAAGTAAAATAATTTATGTTCATTTATTCCTTCTTTGATGTTTTTCATATATATATATATATTTGGGTTTCTTTCTTTTTTTTTTTTTTTGTCTTTTTAGGGCCACACCTGGGGCTTATGGAGGTTCCCAGGCTAGGGGTTGAATCGGAGCTGTTGCCCCTGGCCTATGCCAGAACCACAGCAACTCGGGGATCCGAGCTATGTCTGTGACCTACACCACAGCTCATGGCAACACCAGATCCTTAACCTACTGAGCGAGGCCAGGGATTGAAACCGCAACCGTTGCCCCTGGCCTATGCCAGAACCACAGCAACTCGGGGATCCGAGCCATGTCTGTGACCTACACCACAGCTCATGGCAACACCAGATCCTTAACCTACTGAGCGAGGCCAGGGATTGAACCCGCAACCTCATGGTTCCTAGTTGGATCGTTTCCGCTGTGCCACAACAGGAACTCCTCTATTTGGGTTTCTGACCCACATTATATTCCTTCTTTTATAGAATTTTTATAGGGCAGATATACAGGCTAAAATTCCTTCCATTTTGGTTCATTAGAGAAAGTCTTTTTCTCCATTTTGAAGCATGATTTCACTGAATACAGAATTCTAGGTTGGTAGTCTTTTTTGCCAGCATTTAAAGTATTTCACTCTACTCTTGTGTACATGACATTTGAGAAGAATTTTTATCATAGTTCCTTTATAAGTAAGATTTTTTCCTCTGCCTCTGGCTTCTTTCAAGTTTTTTATCTTTATGTTTGATTTTATGTATTTTGGTAATGATATGTGTAGCCATAGATTTTTTTTTTTTAGGGCTGTTCCTACAGCGCATGAAAGTTCCCAGGCTAGGGGTCAAATCAGAACTAAGCTGCCAGCCTTCGCCACAGCCTCAGCAATGCCAGATCCTAGCTGCATCTGCAACCTGACCTACACCACAGCTCAAGGCAGTGCTGGATCCTTAACACACTGAGTGGGGTCAGGGATCAAGCCCAGATCCTCGTGGATACTAGTTGGATTTGTTTCCACTGAGCCACAGTAGGAACTCCTAGATTTTTAAAAAAATATTTGTCCTGCTTTGTGTTCTCTGAGCTTCCTAGATCTGTGGTTGGTTTCTATAATTTAAGAAAATTCTCTGCCATTATTTCTAATGGCTCCTTTCACTTTTTCTTCCTCTGATATTCAAATTGCATATATGTTTCACTTTCCATAATTGTCTCACAGTTCTTAGATATGCTGTTCTGTTATTTTCATTATTTTCTCTCTTTGTATTTCAGTTTGGGAAGTTTCTGTTGACATACCTTTAAGATTGATGATTCTTTCCTTGGCCGTGTCCAATGTACTAATGACTCTATCAAAGACATTCTTAATTTCTGTTAGTGTTTTTGATTTTTAGTTCTTTGCTCATTTTGTTTTATTTTTTTAAAAGTCACTTTTCCATTTTATATCATTTTATTTTATCTTCCTTTCCTTTCTTTTCCTTTTTCAACCACACCCACATTATATGGAAGTTCCTGGGCCAGGGATTGAAGCTGACAGTGCCACAAGAGACGAGCCAGATCATTAACCCACTATGCCACAGCGAGAACTCCTGTTTTGTTTTATTTTATTTTAAAATTATTTTTGGCTGTGCTCACCTGAGATTTTGATAAGAACTACAGTGAATCAATATGGAGATTCATCTCATCCAGTATGCCATATTAGAATTACTAAGTCTACCAATCTCTGCACATGGATGACTTTCCATTTATTTGTCTTCTTTAATTTTTTTTTCTTTTTCCTATTTTTGTTGTTTGGCTTTTTATGGCTGCAGTTGCAGTGTATGTAGGTTCCCAGGCTAGGGGTTGAGTTGGAGTTGTAGCTGCTGGCCTACGTCACAGCAGCATCAGATCCAAGCCATGTCTGTGACTATATTACAGCTGTAGGCAACATGGGATTCCTAACCCACTGAGTGAGGCCAGGGATTGAACCTATGTCCTCATGGATGCTAGTCAGATTCATTTCCGCTGAGCCACAACAGGAACTCCCTTTAATTTTTTTCAATGATGTTTTGTAGTTTCATTGTACAAGTCTTGCATTCCTTTTGTTAAATTTATTCATAACTATTTTATTCTTTTTGATGCCATTATAAATGGGATTGCTTTCTTATTTTCACTTTTGGATTGTTCATTGCAGTGTGTAGAAATTCAGGGGATTTTTGTATGTTGATACTGTATCCTGCAACCTTGCTGAACTCCTTTATTAGCTTTAATTGTGTGTGTCTATGTAGGGTTTCCTTAAAAATATTCTATATGCAGGATAATGGCATCTGTAAATATAGTTTTACTAATACCTTGTAATCTAGATGCCTTTATTTCTTTTTCTTACCTAATTGGCTGGAATCTCTAGTACAATATTAAAAAGAAGTGGTGAGGCTTAACATCTTTGTCTTTTTCTTGATTTTCTTGGGAAATCATTCAGGCTTTCACTTTTTTCCCCCCAAACTAAAATCATTGATTTCTTTAGTTTATCTTTTTTTTTAATTGACATATAGTTGATTTACAATATTCGTAACAACATAGTGATTCAATATTTTATGGATTATACTCAAAGTTATAAAATAATGACTATGTTTCCCTGTGCTGTACAATATATCCTTGTTGTTTATTTTATATATAATAGTTTGTATCTGTCTCTCTCTCTCTTTTTTTTTTTTGTCTTTTTAGGGCTGCACCTGAGGCATGTGTATAGATTTCCAGGCTAGGGACTGAATTGCAGCTGTAGCCACTGGCCTATGCCACAGCCACAGCAACGTCAGATCTGAGCCTTGTCTTCGACCTACACCACAGCTCACGTCAGTGCCAGATCCTTAACCCACTGAACGAGGCCAGGGATCAAACCCGAGTCCTCATGGATACTAGCTGGATTCTATACCAGTGAGCCATGATGGGAACTCCTGCTTTTGTTTCTTTTGCTGTAGGAGACAGGTGAAAAACATACTGCTGTGATTTAGGTCAAAGAATGTTCTGCCTATGTTCTCTTCTAAGAGTTTTATGGTTTCCAGTCTTATGTTTAGGGTCCTTAATCCATTTTGAGTTTATTTTTTACATGGTGTGAGAAAATGTTCAAATTTCATTGTTTTGCATGTGGCTGTCCAGTTTTACCAACACCATTTACTGAAGAAGCTATCTTTTCTCCATTGTATATGCTGGTCTCCTTTGTTGTAAATTAATTGAACATAAGTGTGTGGGTTTATTTGTGTGTCTGTTTCTGTGCTAGTACTTTGTAGTTTTGATTACCATAGTTTTGTAGCATAGTCTGAAATCAGGGAGTGTGATACTTCCAGCTTTGTTCTTTTTTCTCAGGATTACTTTGGCAATTCAGGGCCTTTTGTAGTACCATATAAACTTTAGGCTTATTTATTGTAGTTCTGTAAAAAATACCATGGATATTTTGATAGGAATTGCATTAAATCTGTAGATTGCTTTGGGTATTATGAACATCTTAACAGTATTCTTCTAATCCAGGAATACAGGATATTTTTCCTTTTTTTTTTTGTATTATCTTCAGTTTCCTTCATTCGTATATTATAGTTTTCTGCTTATAGGTCTCCTTGGTTAAGTTTATTCCTAGGTATTTTATTCTTCTTGGTGTGATTTTAAGTGGGATTGTTTTCTTGCTTTTTATAGTTCATTATCAGTGTATATAAAAGTTACAGGTTTCTGTGTATTAATCTTGTGTCCTTCAGCTTTACTGAGTTCATTTATTGAATGAGTAATAGTTTTTTGTGGAAACTTTAGGGTTTTCTATATATGGTATCATGTCATCTGCAAATAGTGACAATTTTACTTGTTTCTTCCAGTCTGGACGCCTTTTATTTCTTCTTCTTGTCTGATTGCTATGGCTAGAATTTCCAATACTATGTAAAATAGAAGTGATGAGTGAGAGTTTTGTTTCTGATTAAGAGGAAAATCTTTCAGCTTTTCGCTGTTGAATATGATGTTAACTGTGGGTTTGTAATAAATGACTTTTATTAGGTTGAGATATGTTTCCTCTATACCAATTTTGATGAGAGTTTTTATCATGAATATAGTATTTTGTCAAAGGCTTTTTCTGCATCTATTGAGATGATCATATGATTTTTATTCTTTCCTTTTGTTAGTGTGGTGTATTGATTGATTTGTGAATCTTGAACCATCCTTGCATCCCTGAAATAAACCTCTATTCTGGAGAATTTTCCATGTTCACTTGGAAGGTGAAGCTGACTCTTGAACAACACAGGTTTGAATTGCATGGGTCCATTTACTTGTGGATTTTTTTTTTGATGAATACTTACTGTGGTACTACATGATCCATAGTTAGTTGAATCTTTGCATGTGAAACCCTGGATATAGGGCTAATTGTAAAGTTATTGTGGGTTTTCAACTGTTGAATCACTTGACACCCATAACCACATGTTGTTCAAGGGTCACCTTTTTCCCTGGGGAGTTTTGTGTTTATGTGTATCAGAGACATTGGTCTGTAGTTTTTTTATAATGTCTTTTTTTGGTTTTGGTATCAGGGTAATATTAACCTCAAGAAAGGGTTGGAAAATATTTCCCCCACTTTTCTATGAAAGAGTTTGTGAAGTATTTGTTAGTTACTCTTTAAATATTTGGTAGAATTTTCCAGTTAAAGCATTTGGACTTTTCTTTGTGAGGAGTTTCCTTCCTCTCTCCCTCTCATTCTTCCTTTCTTATTAAGTCACTGATTTGAACTCATTAATTGTTGTAGGTGTGTCAGATTTTCTATTTATTCTTTTGTTTGTGTCTTTCCAGGAATTTGTACATTTCATCTAAGTTAGGTAGTTTGTTGGCATACAGTTGTTTCTCATACTTCCTATAAACTCTTTTATTTCCTTAAGGTTGGTAGTATTGTACCCCTTTCATTCTTTTTTTTTTGTCTTTTTGCTATTTCTTTGGGCCGCTCCCATGGCATATGGAGGTTCCCAGGCTAGGGGTCTAATCGGAGCTGTAGCTGCCAGCCTATGCCAGAGCCACAGCAACGCAGGATCCGAGCCGCGTCTGCAACCTACACCACAGCTCATGGCAATGCCGGATTGTTAACCCACTGAGCAAGGGCAGGGATCGAACCCTCAACCTCATGGTTCCTAGTCGGATTCGTTAACCACTGCGCCACGATGGGAACCCCCCTTTCATTCTTGAATATAGTAATTTGTGTAAATCTAAGTTGGTCACTGTAACTATTTTCTTTTTTTTCTTTCTTTCTTTTTTTGTCTTGTGTCTTTTTGTCCACACCCATAGCATATGGAGGTTCCCAGGTTAGGGGTTCAGTCGGAGCTGTAGCTGCCAGCCTACGCCACAGCAGTGCGGGATCCCAGTTGTATCTGTTACCTACACCACAGCTCATGGCAATGCTGGATTGTTAACCCACTAAGTGAGGCCAGGGATCAAACCCGAATCCTCATGGATGCTTGTTGGGTTCGTTAACCACTGAGCCATGGCAGTAACTCTGGTCAGTGTAACTGTTTTCAATATTGTTGATCTTCTCAGATAACCAACTTTCTTTTTAAATTTTTAATCTTTTTAACCATTAAAAAAAACTGAAGCATAGTTAATTTACAATGTTGTGTTAGATTCATGTATACAACAGAGTGATTCAGAGATATATGTAAATATGTATTCTTTTCCATTATAGATTCTTTCCATTATAGATTATTACAATATATTGAATATAGTTTCCTGTGTTAAAGAGTAGGTCCTTTTTCATCTATTTTATATATAGTAATGTGCATATGTTAATCCCAGACTCCTAATTTATCTCCCTCACACCTTTAATTTTCTATGTCTGTGAGCCTGTTTTGTAAATAAGTTCATTTACATCATTTTTAAAAAGATTCCATATATAAGTGATATTATATGATGTTTGTCTTTCTTTGACTTACCTCACTTATTATAATAATCTCTAGGTCTATCCATGTTGCTGCAAATGGCATTAGTTCATTCTTTATTTATGGCTGAATAACATTCCATTGTGTATATATACCACATCTTCTTTATCCTTTTGTCTATTGATGGATACTTAAGTTACCTTCATGTCCTGGCTATTGAAAATAGTGCTGCTGTGAACATTTGGGTTCATGTATCTTTTTGAATTAGAAATGGGATTGCAAGATCATATGGTAACTCTATTTTTAGTTTTTGGGTTTTTTTTTTTGTCTTTTTTGCCATTTCTTGGGCTGCTCCCGTGGCATATGGAGGTTCCCAAGCTAGGGGTCTAATCGGAGCTGTAGCTGCCGGCCTATGCCAGAGCCACAGCAACGCGGGATCCAAGCCGCGTCTGCAACCTACACCACAGCTCACAGCAACGCCAGATCCCCAACCCACTGAGCAAGGCCGGGGATTGAACCCACAACCTCATGGTTCCTAGTCAGATTCATTAACCACTGTGCTACAATGGGAACTCCTGTAGACTTTTTAATGATGGCCATTCTGACTGGTGTGAGGCGATACCTCATTATAGTTATGATTTGAGTTTCTCTAATAATTAGCAACATTGAGAATCTTTTCATCTGCCTGTTGGCCATGCTTATGTCTTCTTGGGAGAAATGTTTATTTAGGTCTTCTACCTGTTTTCTTATTGGGTTGCGTTTGTTTTTTGTTTGTTTGTTTTTTTGTTTTTGGATAGTAAGATATGTGAGCTGTTTGTATAATTTGGAAATTAATCCTTTGTCCATGGCACCATTTGCAAATATGTTCTCCCAATCTGTAGATTGTCTTTTTGTTTTGTTTATGGTTTTCTTTGCTGTGTAAAATCTTTTAAGTTTAATTAGGTCCTATTTGTTTATTTCTGTTTTAATTTCCATTATTCTAGAAAATGGATCCAAAAAAATATTGCTGTGATTTATGACAAATAATGTTCTGCCTATGTTTTTTTTCTAGGAGTATTAGTGAAAAAGTATCTAATCTTACATTTAGGTCTTTAATTCTTTTTTTTTTTTTCTTTTGGTCTTTTTTGGATTTTTCTGGGGCCGCTCCCACGGCATATGGAGGTTCCCAGGCTAGGGGTCTAATCGGAGCTGTTGCCGCCGGCCTATGCCAGAGCCACAGCAACACGGGATCCAAGCTGTGTCTGCAACCTACACCACAGCTCACAGCAACGCCAAATCCTCAACCCACTGAGCAAGGCCAGGGATCGAACCCACAACCTTATGGTTCCTAGTCGGATTCATTAACCACTGAGCCATGAAGGGAACTCCCTTTAATCCATTTTGAGTTTATTTTTGTATAGTGTTAGAGAATGTTCTAATTTCATTCTTTTACATGGAGCTGTCCAATTTTCAAAGCACTGCTTATTGAAGAGTCTGTCTTTTGTATAGTCTTGCCTCCTTTGTCGAGATTAATTGACCATAATCAAAATGTCTGCGTTTTGACTAGCAGCCATGAAGTTGCAGGTTTGATCCCTGGCCTGGCTCAGTGGGTTAAGGATCTGGTGTTGCTGTGAGCTGTGGTGTAGGTTGCAGACATGGCTCGGATCCCGCATTGCTGTGGCTGTGGTATAGGCTGGCGGCTACAGCTCTGATTGGACCCCTAGCCTGGGAACCTCCATATGCTGCAGGTGCAGCCCTAGAAAAGACAAAAAGACAAAAAAAAATGCCTGGGTTTATTTTGGAACTCTGTATTTTGTTCCATCAATCTATATGTCTGTTTTTGTGCCCATATCATACTGTTTTGATTACAGTAGCTTTGTAGTGTAGTCTGAAGCTAGGGAGCCTGATTTCTCCAGCTTTGGTCTTCTTTCTCAAGATTATTTGGTTATTTGGGGTCTTCTCTGTTTCCATAAAAATTTTAAAATAATTTGTTCTAGTTCTATGAAAAATGCCATTGGTAATTTAATAGAGATTGCACTGACTCTGTTGATTGCTTTGGGGAGTATGGTCATTTTAATAATATTGATTCATCCAATCCAAGAAGATGATATATCTTTCTATCTGTGTCATCTTCATTTTCTTTCATTAGCATCTTAGAGTTTTCAGAGTTTAGGTCTTTTGCCTCCGTAGGTAGGCTTATTCCTAGGTATTTTATTCTTTTTGATGCAGTGGTAAATGGGACTGTTTCCTTGATTTCTCTTTGTGGTATTTTGTTGTTACTGTGTAGAAATGCAACAAATTTCTATATATTAATTTCGTATCCGGCAACTTTACTGAACTAGTCGGTGAGCTGTAGTAGTTTTCTGGTAGTATCTTTAAATATTTTCTGTGTATAAAATCATGTCATCTGCAAATAGTGACAGTTTTATCTTTGCCAGTTTGGATTCCTCTTCTTTCTTTTTCTTCTCTAATTGCTGTGGCTAAGACTTCCAAAACTATGTTGAATACAAGTGGCAAAAGTAGGCATCCTTGTCTTTTGCCTGATCTTAGAGGAAATGTTTTCAGCTTTTCACCATTGAATATGATGTTAACCGTGGGTTTGTCATATACGGCATTTATTATTTGAGTTGAATTGTGTCCCATTCTTGCCCACTTTCTGAAGAGGTTTTATCATACATGGGTGTTGAATTTTGTTAAAAGCTTTTTCTATATCTGTTGAGAAGAGAACTTTTGATTTTTTTGATTTTTATTCATTTTTTCCATAACTATTTTTGCAATAATCTTTTTAATTTCATCATGCTTGCTTTGGTTTAGTTTATCCCCCCCCCCCCCCCGCCCCTGGCTTCTCATGGTAGAAGATAGATAATCTGATATCTCTCTCCTTTTTAAATATAAATGTTTATGGCTATAAAGTTGTCTATAAGCACTGCTTTTGCTGAGTCCCGTGAAACCAGTATTGTTTTCTTTTCCTTTCAAGGAAAGGAAAGATGTTTTTTATTGTTTTGGGACTTGCCTGGATTTGAGCTTGCTTGAAGTATATAAAATTTCTGATACTCACTTTGACCTATAGAAATGGTAATTTCCTATGGTTCAAATTACTGTCACAAACATCTCATTGCCTCCCATTACCTCTGTATTATCTTATTTTTACAATCTATGAAAACAAGCTCAAAAAGAATAATGGGACTTGTCTAAGATCATTGGACGGATATGTGTCAGAATAGACTAAAATGTTATTGAAGACCTGCCATGTCCTGTGATAAGTTACAGTGATCTTTTGATATAATTGAGGGAGAAGTGTATATGAAAATGGTTCACTTCTGGCACCTGATAATGCTGTGTCCCAGAAGTGTTAGTGGAAACTGCCTATTGATTAATGAACCTGTCATTAGACTTCTAGTCTAATGGCCATTAGGCTATTGCTCATGCCTTCAAACATTTTTATGGAGTCTCTGCTCTGTGTCTGGCATTCCTTGAGAGAGAGAAGTCTGTACAATCAACATAGCCTGGTAGCTACTTTGAAGGAGCTTGTGGTTGCCAGGAGGGGGGACGAATGAACCACTAATTATGATACACTATGGTAAATGGTAGAAAAGGCCCCAGACCCTCCAAAAAAGAAGAGAGGAGAAGGCCTATCAAGGAAAATTTCTGGGGGTTTTGGCTTGCATTTTGAAAGAGGAAAGAGCTTTCTGGGTAGAAAGACAGGGAGGAGAAGGAGCTTTCCAGGTATAAATGACATCCAGAGGATGTTCTGTAGTAATTTTCAGTTGCCCTTTGAACAACTGGGGTTAGGGGCGCCAGCCATCCACAGTCAAAAATTTGTGTATAGCTTAGAGTTGGTCTTCCATACCCGCGGTTCTCCTGCACCCCCAGTTTCACCCAACCTTGGACTGTGTTGTACTGTAGTATTTACTGTTGGGAAAAAACCCTCATGTAAGTGGACCTGTGCAGTTCAAACCTGTGTTGTTTAAGGGTCTACTGTATGTGTGGGTAAGTAATTACTCCCCTTCCCCCCCTCCAATAGGTTTATTTTCTCTCCACATGGTTGGCATATCATACATATAGGTACAAGGCTCTGAGGGTGGAGAAAGAGCACATGCCAAGAGCCATAGAGAGAGAACATGACCATCTGGAGCCTAGCGTGTGCTCTGGAAAAGAGACGAAACTAGAGAGGAAAGTAAGTGATAGACTAGGAAGGGCATGTATCACAGACAAGGAGCTGCACTTTTCCCTTACCAGCTGCGGGGGAACTTTTGAAGGTTTCGAGAGACCTCTGGAATGGGAGGGAGGGTTCTCTCTCTCTCTCTCTTTTTTTTTTTTTTCCTTTCTTCTTCTTGTTTTTTCTAATTAAAGTATAGTTGATTTACAATATTGTGCCTTTTTTTTTTTTTAAAGGAATTAGATTGGAACCTTTGAATTATTTGTCCTGGGTGGATTTAGAAGCCAGCTGCTCTTCTTTGCCATATATGCTAGTAGTTCTTTCCTCACCAGTAAATGGTCCTCTTTTTTTTTTTTTCTCTTTGACTCACAGTTCACTGAGACTTTTTTGATGGAGAGAGACAAACAGTCCAAATGGAGTGGAATTCCTCAGCTGCTTCTTAAGCTGTATGCAACCAGCCACCTCCACAGTGACTTCGTTGAGTGCCAAAACATCCTTAAGGTAACTGTTAGGGGCCTTGGAGGGGCTCCATTCAAGACGTCCAGATGATGATATTTTCTTTCCTTCAGTCTACTTTTTAAAATAGCCTGTTGTAATTGCGTAAGCTGTAGATAATTTGGGAAGTTCAGAAAAAGTGCAAAAAAATAAATAAAAATCACCTATAATTCCACCACCCAGGGATAATGACCTTTAAATTCCCTGTGTATATACTTCTGGGTTTTATTCACACTTATTTTATGTCAGTGCTTGCTTGATTTAGGAGGCCTGTGCCCTGAAATTGTGTTACATTCTTTTTGAGCAGGATTTAAAGGAACTCATTTTGCTGAAGCTTCAAGGAAGTGTGCTTATGGTTGTTCATAATTATGAGTAACATAATAAAATGAACGGACTGGGCTTGATGGTTGAGGAAGGGGTGGAAAGACTGCAAAGACATCTGGGACAATTGTTCTCAGTCTTGAGAATTTAGATCACCAGCTCTAGCTATAGCTTAAACCTATGCAAGTTATATCCGATCATGATAAAATGATACAATGTTTTTTCAGAGATGAAATTCTGTTTATCACATAATAAGTCATTCCAAAATATAATAGGGCCAAATAAGTTTAATCTCTTCCTTTAAAAAGAGTTGTTTAAAAATTAATAAAACAAAAACATTTTGTCTTCTTGATCTTCTTATAGTGTCTTACTCTTGTTTGAAAACATTTAGCAAAGAATTATACATTATCTCATTTGATTCCTGCAGAATCTCAGATACACATAGACAATATTTGTGAGTGCTCTCTGTGGACCATCATTTCTTTATGCATTCAGCAGATACTTATTTGAAACTTACTGTGTACTAGGCATATTTAGTTTTTATGAAAATTCTGTGAGATGGGTGATATGTATTAGTACAGATGCTTTGATTGCAGTTAACAGTAACCCACTCAGGCTAGCAAAAAAGATCCTTTATTGTCTCACATAACTGGAAAGCACTGATGTGAATTCAGGGGTCAAATAGAATTAAGCTGTTCATTTCCTGATGCCTGTGTGTGGCCTCATGTTCCTCCACAGAAATGGGGCTGTTACCTGAAAAAGAATAAAGAAGATACTGACCAGGCAAATCCAGATGTCTTCTCCTTTCCCTTTTTCAGTTGAGAAAACTGAGAGTTGGCATAACCCACCCAAAGCCATGCAGCTGTCACACAATGTGTCTTCTCCTGAAACCAGCTTCCATTGTACTATATTGCCAGCAGGAATTACAGCCTTGTTTTATAAATGAGAGAAATGAAACCCAGAGGAAGTAGTTCAGTCAGTTACTAATTATGTGACCCTGCACAACTTCGTGATTTTGTTTTTTCACCTGTAAAATGAACAAAACTATACTCACTTCATTGAATTATTTTAAGGATTAAATGGGCTAAAGTATAAAACCTGGTACCAGGCACATAATAGGTTATGTATAAGAGAGAGTTCTGCTTTTTATTTTCTTTCTTCCTTTCTTTTTTTTTGGCCACACCTGAAGCATGTAGAAATTCTCAGGCCAGGGATCAAACCCCCACCACAGCAGTAACCAGTGACAACACTAGGGAGTTAGTTAGGAGTTAGTTCCCTGAGCCACTAGGGAACTAACTCCCTCTGCCTTTTCTTGATGTGTGGTACCTGGACCAACATCAGCATCACTTTGGACCTGTATAAATGCACATTATCAGGCTTCACTCCAGACCTGTTAAATTAGAAACTGAAGGTAGGACCCAATAGCCTGGGTTTCAGCAAGCCCTTTAGATGATTCTGATGCTCACCACTGTGTGAGAACTATTGATCTAGCCCATTGTGTTCCTTCTTCCTCGAGGTTCCTGAGAAGGGAGCATAATGAGTAGGGTCCTTTAGTCTTCCTATTTCACCCAAAATAGTTTTGCTTTCTTCTCTAAGCACAGATTCAGGAGCCAAACTTCCTAGGTTTAAGATTTCTCTCTATCACATACCCCCTGTGACACTGGAACCTCTGTGTGCCTCAGTTTCCTTATCTTTAAAATTGGGCTGATAAGTTACTATTATATCATAAGGTTGTGAGGATTAAAAGAGGTAATACATGGGAGTTCCTTATGGGCTAGTGGTTAGGACTTGGTGCTTTCATCACCGCAGCCCAAGTTCAGTCCCTGGTCTGTGAACTGAGATTCCCACATGAAGCCATTGCACAGCATGGGGGGGATGAGGGTGTTGGGGTTGGGGGGAAGAGGTAATAATACATGAAGTACTTAGAACCATGTCTGGTACATAATAAGCATTTAACAAGTTAGATGTTACTGCAACTTTTATTATATCCAGATTAATTTTTTTAATGGTTAAGTGGGGGCTGTCTTTGGGCTCATGGGAATTCAAGTAGTGACTAAAATGCAAACTGATGTTTTGATGTCTGGTTTGTGTTGCGTACTAAAACTGAATGTCTCTGTATACTTTCATAATTAGGAAATTTCTCCTCTTCTCTCCATGGAGGCTATGGCATTTGTTACTGAAGAGAGGAAACTTACCCAAGAAACCACTTATCCAAATACATATATTTTTGACTTGTTTGGAGGTGTTGATGTAAGTAGTTGTTTATTGTTGCTACTGCTACTTAATGGCTTGAGAATTTAAGTCTTGAAGTGGGAAATAGGAAATATTTTAGGAACCATAGCAAACATTTCAGAATTTTAATCTTTAGAAACTCAGTGGTACTCAACCTGTGTTGAAGCACTGTAGCTTTTACGTTAGAAGAATTTATTTATTTAGTTGATAATATAGCCACCTTTTTTTAAGGCACAAAGTAAAAGGTATGTCTCCTACTTCCCCATGTCCCCTCTTTGGAGGCAGCTGTGAATGCTAGTTTCTTCTATGTCCTTCCAGAGATGTTCTGGTAGTGTGTGTGTGTGTGTGTGTGTGTGTGTGTGTCAACAGTTATACCCACTGTCTGGTTGTGTGTGTGTGTGTGTTTGTCAGCAGTTATCCCCACTGTCCCTACCTTAGGTTTATTTTCTTCCCATGTAGAGATGGCACATCACTATATACAGGTACATGGCTCTGTACCTTGCTTTTTCCATTAATTCTTTAGCTTGGGAATAGATTCCTTTTAGTACATGTAAATCTGCCTCATACTTTTAAAGAGCTGCATAACATTCTCTGGTGTGATTATTCTCTTATTCACCCAGGCCCCAATTGATTATCTCACACCTTTCTTGTAACAAACAAGATTGCGGTAGAAGTTTTTGTATATATTGAGATCAAAGCTTATGTGTCTTGTTTTTGGTAAACTCTTTGATTTATATTCCTGAAATTTTATCAATTTATGTCTCTAATAACAAAGTATGAGAGTGTCTGTCTATCCACACCATCAGCAACACAATGTGTATGTGTATTCTTATGGACCTTGTTATTGAGGTTTCACCAGCATGCAGTAAAGGACACCAGGAATTAACAGAAAATAAGCTCATCATTGTCACTACCCCCCAAATCACACAATAGGCTCTTGCCAGCACACAGTAGTCTCCTCTACTAAACAGTATATTTTAAGTATTTTAAACATTTACTAATCAGGTAAGAGAGAAATCGTATTTCTTCATTGTTTTTTAAAAAGTTCTATTGAGATACAGTTCATTGACCATGTAATGCAGCCATTTAAATTCTGTAATTCAGTAGTTTTTAGCATATTCATCGGTATGTGAAACCACCACCACAGCCAGTTTTAGAACATTTTTATCATGCCAAAAGAAACTCTGTGTGTTTTAGCTATCACTCTCCTGCTTCTCCAACCTCCCACCCCCACCCCCCATCATAGGCACCTATTACTCTACTTTGTCTCTATAGATACCCTTGTTCTGGACATTTCGTAGGAATGAAGTCATGTAATATGTGATCTTTTGTTACTGGCTTCTTAATGTTTTCGAGGTTTGTCCTGGTTGTACATCTATAACATAATTATTAAATGTTATGCCCCATTTATGGTTATTATAAAATAGTGACTATTTCCTGTGTTGTACAGTATATCCTTGTAGCTTATCTCATATCCAATAGTCTACATCTCCCACTTCTCCCAGCTCTGTACTGTAACCCCCTACCCTCACTTCGTTAACCACTAATTTGTTTTCTGTATCTGTGTGTCTGCTTCTTTTTTGTTATATTCACTAGTTTGTTGTATTTTTTAGATTGCACATGTAAGTGATATCATACAGTATTTGTCTGTCTTTGTCTGACTAATTTCATTTAGCCTAATGTTCTCCAGGTCTATCTATGTTGCTGCAAAAGGCAAAATTTTGTTCTTTTTTATGGCTGAGTAGTACTGGTGTGTGTGTACCACATCTTCTTTATTCATTTTTCTCTTGATGAGCACATAGGTTTCCATGTCTTCTTGGCAATTGTAAATAATGCTGCTGTGAACATTGGAGTGCGCATATATTTTTGAATGAGTGTTTTTGGTTTCTTTGGATATATGCCCAGGAGTGGAATTCCTGGGTCATATGGTAGTTCTATTTTTAGTGTGGCTCCATCAATTTACATTCCTACCAAATGTGTACAAATGTTCCCTTTTTCACATCCTCAACACCATTAGTTACTCATGTTCTTTTTGATGATAGCCGTTCTTTCCTGTATGAGGTGAGGTCTCACTGTGGTTTTGATTTGCATTTCTCTGATGATTAGCAGTATTAGGCATCTTTTCGTGTTCCTGTTAGCCATCTGCATGACCTCTTTGGAAAAATATTTATTTATTCAGGTCTTCTGCCCATTTTTTAATCAGGTTGTTTGGCCTTTTTTTTTTTTTTTTTGGTCTTTTGTTGTTGTTGTTATTGTTGTTGTTATTTCTTGGGCCGCTCCCGCGGCATATGGAGGTTCCCAGGCTAGGGGTTGAATCGGAGCTGTAGCCACCGGCCTACGCCAGAGCCACAGCAACGCGGGATCCGAGCCGCGTCTGCAACCTACACCACAGCTCACGGCAACGCTGGATCGTTAACCCACTGAGCAAGGGCAGGGACCGAACCCGCAACCTCATGGTTCCTAGTCGGATTCGTTAACCACTGCGCCATGACGGGAACTCCTGTTTGGCCTTTTTGTTTGTTTGTTTGTTTTGTTTTAAGGGCCACACCTGCAGCCTATGGAGATTCCTAGGCTAGGGGTCTAATCGGAACTATAGCCGCCGGCCTATGTCAGAGCCACAGCAATGCCAGATCTGAGCCACATCTGCGACCTATACCACATCTCACAGCAAGGCCGATCCTCAACCCACTGAGCAAGGCCAGGGATCGAACCCGCAACCTCATGGTTCCTAGTCAGATTCGTTTCCACTGTGCCATGATGGGAACTCCATGTTTGGCTTTTTTTTGATGTTGAGCTGTATGAGCTGTTTATGTATGTTGGATATTAATCCCTCATCAGTCATATCATTTGCAAATATCTTCTCCTATTCAGTAGATTGTCTTTTTGCTTTGTTGATGGCTTCCTTTCTTGTGCAAAAGTTTTTGAGTTTAATTAGGTGCCATTTTATTTTTGTCTTTATTTCCTTTAGGAGATGAATCCAAAAAAATATTGCTGCCTGCTGCAATTTATGTCAAGGAGTGTTCTGCCTATATTTTCCTCTAGGAGTCTGATCTTACACTTAGGTCTATAATCCATTTTGAATTTATTTTTGTATAATGTTAGAGAATGTTCTGATTTCATACTTTTACATGTAGCTGTCCAGTTTTCCCAGCACAACTTATTAAAGAGGCTGTCTTTTCTCCATTGTATAGTCGTGCCTCCTTTGTTGTAGATCAACTGACCATAAATCGGTGGATTTATTTCTGCGCTTTCTATTCTATTCCACTGATCTATGTATCTGTTTTTGTGTTATTGCCAAACTGTTTTGATTACTGTAGTTTTGTGGTTTAGTCTGAAGTCTGGGAGGTTTTTTTTGGTTTGTTTGTTTGTTTTAGCTTTTTGTCTTTGTGGGGCTGCACTTGTGGCATATGGAGGTTCCTAGGCTAGGGGTTGAATCAGAGCTATAGCCACTGGTCTGTGCCACAGCCACTATAATGCCGGATCTGAGCCACGTCTGTGACCTATACCACACAGCTCATGGCAACGCTGGATCCTTAACCCACTGAGTGAGGCCAGGGATCAAGCCTGCTTCCTCATGGATGCTAGTCAGATTTATGTCAGATTTATTTCCACTGAGCCACGATGGGAACTCTTTTTTTTTTAAACTCTAAGGTTTTACAACTATAAATTTTCCTCTAAGCAGTGCTTTAGCTGTATCATAAGTTTTGGTATATTGCTCCATCTCAGAGTGTTTTCTAATTTCCCTTGTGAATTCCTCTTTGATTTGTTGATTATTTATTTATAATTTATTTTAAAATATCCACATTTGTGAATTTCCCAAATTTCTTTCTGTGACTGATTTCTAATTTTATTTCATTGTGGTCAGAGAGCATGTTTTGTATGATTTTAATCCTTTTACATTTAATAAGGTTTGTTTTATAGTCTAACATATGACTTGTCCTGGAGAATATTCCATGTATGCTTGAATAGAATGTGTATTCTACTGTTGATGGGCAGAATGTTTTATAGTTGCCTGTTAGAGCTTGTTTGTTTATAGTGTTTGAGTCTTATATTTCTTACTTTCTTTTTTTTAAAATCTTTTTAGGGCCACGCCATGGCATATGGAAATTCCCAGGAAGAAGTCAAATTGAAGCTGTAGCTGCTGGCTTACACCACAGCCATAGCAGTGCCAGATCTGAGCTGCTATGCCACAGCTCACGGCAGTGCTGCATTCTTAACTCCCTGAGCAAGACCAGGGATCAAACCCGCATCCTCATGGATACTATATTGGGTTTGTTACCACTGAGCCACAACGGGAACTCCCATGTCTTCTGTTTCTTTGGTGATTCTTCATTGTCCATTATTGAAAGTGGGGTATTGAAGTATCCAACTATTATTTTTGAATTGTGTTTCCTTCACTTCTGTCAACTTTTGCTTCATGTATTTTGAGGCTCTGATGTTAGATGCATATATGTTTATAATTGTTGTATCTTCTTGATGGATTGACCCTTTTATCATTATAGACTGTCCTTCTTTGTTTCAACAGCATGGGTTTTTAAACACATATTTGTTGTAAACAGTTTAAAGAAAATTACGTGTTATATTAAAAGTATGTAAAACGAAAAATGAATGTGTATTCTCCCTAGCCCCCTGTAGAAATAAGTATTAACAGTTTATGGTGTATCTTTTGTGACTCTTTATAAACGTGTGTTTATGAAAGAACACAAATGTTCCTTAAGCAAAGGAAGAATCATAGTGATAAATGTTCTCCAGCTTTAAAAAAATTAAAGCCACCTTGGATCCTCGAGATTAACTAATGTAACCTGCTTATTTTTAAAAATGAGAGGTTCGGATCTGGCCTTGCTGTGGCTGTGGTGTAGGCTGGCAGCTGCAGCTCTCATTTGACCCCTAGCCTGGTAACTTCCATATGCTGCAGGTGCGGCCCTTAAAAAAAAAAGTTGAGTCTGTGGAGGGACATTGACTTGCCCAGGTTTACATGGGAAATAGGTAACTGTGCTGCAACTAGAACCCAGGTTTCTCATGTCTTGGTACAGTGCTTATTTCCCTGAACTTCATTGCCTTCTGCCTGTGCTGGGAACAAGAGGGTCGTATAGTACCATGACTGATATTTAGCCTGTGCAAAGATTGTTTTGTTAAGTTGTGCTTTGAATTGTGAAGGTTTTATTATATATGTATTTTTTTTATAGCTCCTTGTAGAAATTCTTATGAGGCCCACAATCTCTATTCGAGGACAGAAACTGAAAAGTAAGTATACTTGTCAGCCACTGGTCCTCATTTCCCAATTTGCTGATATGTTAACACCCAGGAGTTTCTCTTCTTTCCCTTCCTAACTCTTAATAATGAGGACATACCTTCCATTCAGCTGTAGGAGGCTCTCCCTACTCTTAATTATACAGCTCTCTTTTGTTTTATACTTAGTGGAAATACAGGTGTGGTGCTTTAAAAGAAAAAGTGTGAAAACTGCTGGGCTAGGAGTTCTCTTGTGGTGCAGTCAGAGATCCAACATTGTCACTACGGTGGCTTGGATTGCTGCTGTGGCGTGGGTTTGATCCCTCACCTTGGGAACTTTGTGCCATGGGTGTGACAAAAACAAAAACACTCCAAAAAACCAAAAGCTACTGGGCTAAAAGAATTGTGTCTTTTTAGTTTCTAATAGTTGTTGAGTTTAGTTTAGCTTTTATGTTTTCTTTGCAAATTCTTATTTCTCGTATAGTTAATTGAGAGAGTAAGGAAAAACCTGGTAGGATTATCTGTTTTATTTTTTTAATTAATCTTTTTATTGTTTAGTTGATTTGCAGTGTTGTGCCAGTTTCTTCTGTACAACACAGTGACTCAGTCATACACAGAAACACACACACACCTACACATACCTTCTAATATTATTTTCCATTATGGTCTGTCCCAGGAGATTGGACATAGTTTCACTGTGCTATAGAGTAGGACCTTGTTGTTTATCTCTTCTAAATGTAACCCCAAACTCCCAGTACATCCATCTTGTTTTTATTGTTGTTATAAAGGTGATAAATGCCCTTTGTACAAAGTTCAGTCATTACCAGTAAATGTGTATGGTAAAGTAAAGAGTGTTTTGGTAGCACATTATTTCTTAAACAGGGTGGTTGGGTGTATGGGTATTGTTCTATTATTATTCTTTATAAATAATTCATGTTGCAAATATTTTTAAGTAGTCAGTATTTAACTAAGAAGAGTATGTGTACTTACTTTGGCATTAAAAGCCAGAAATCAGTTAACATTTGATTAAAAAATTTTTTTCCCTGCAATATCAACATGACATATATAAGGCCTCATTTGTGTGTGCAGTAGTGGTTAGGAGGATTCATGTTCATCTTTGATGTTTCAGCTTTGTATCCTGTCTAAATTGGTTCTTCATGTTCTCTATCCTCATAGCAAGTAACATCTTGTAATTACTTGTTGGTGTACTTATTTATTCTCTTTCTCCCCACTAGTTTCATGAGGCTTTGTCTTTTTTTTTTTTTTTCTAACCACTGTTTATTCTATATGTGCTCTAGAGTAGGTGCTGAATAAATATTTGATGAATGAGTGAATTCCAGTTTTCCTTTGAAAGGTCTGGAAGTACTGAGATACACTGATTTGGTGTTCCAGCCATCTCTGAAGTCATGAAATAAACCAAAGAGCCCCCGTAGGTTGAAAGGTGGTGGTGAGGGATACAGGACATCTGCATTGTCTCAAGATGATGTTAGATAACCGTTCTGGTCAAGTTAACCTGGTAGGGCTGCCTACTAGAATCTTGGAGGGAGGCCTAACATTTTGTGACAGCATAGGGAGGAGACAGTTTTTTAAAATAAAAGTAATGCCAGCAAAACACTTTATCCACAGTTCATACTCACTTTTATCATGTCCTAATTTCAGGACAATAAAGATTTAGTTTCCTGGAGCTCCTGTTGTGGCTCAGCAGTAACAAACCCAGCTGGGATCCATAAGGCTATGGGCTCAATCCCTGGCCTTGTTCAGTGGGTTAAGGATCTGGCACTGCCATGAGCTGTGGTGAAGGTTGCAGACGAGGCTTGGATACTGCATTGCTGTGGCTGTGGTGTAGGCCAGCAGCTGTAGCTCCAATTCAACCCCTAGCCTGTGAACTTCTATATGCTGCACTCAGGGCCCTAAAAAGCAAAAAAAAAAAATAATAATAATAATAATTTCCTTTTTGTTGTGCTTTCCTGTTCCTCCTCACAGAGAAGTAACAGGTCTTTATTGTAGTTAGTAGGTTAGAGATTAAAAGCCATTTACCCAACACAGATAACACTCTGGGTCTAATATCCTTGTTTGCTGCTAGTTGAATTTTTAATGGAAATTTATATCAAGAATAGTCAAGGTGCTTATTCTTTGGATTCTAGTAATTCTGCTTTTAGAAATATATCTTGGGGAACCAATTCAGCACAAGCATAAAAGGGCTTTACATTATGTTATTTATTTTTAGCCTATTTAAATAGCAAAATAGAATAAAAACCTCGGTATAATTCTAAGCAAGCTACAAAGGGAACATGGCTTATTAAGTAACAAAAGCACAGCAGGTCAGTATTATGAAGAGCAGAATAAATGTGATACTATATCAAACCAAAAAGCAATAGACAAATTAGTAAGTTTTGATGGGTACCGTGAAACTCTTTGGTAAATAAGGACTAGAAAGAGGTATGCTAAAAGGAAAATAATCATCTCGAGACAATGAGAAGCAGTTCTTGCATTTAAAAATTTAATTGTGTTAACACTATTTTTCCAATGAGAAAAATAACCAATGATTCCCTTTTCACTTTCAGTAAGTGATGAAATGTCCAAGGACTGTTTGAGCATCTTGTATAATACCTGTGTCTGTGTAAGTACCCCTGCCACTGGAACCTCATTTATCTCCCCACATCTGCAGTGCTTGAGAAGGGAAGATTTGAGTGGGGGTGGTAGACGTGACAGCTATCTTCAGACATTTGGGAATTATTTTATATGTGCCTGAGAACCAGAACCAACAGGTAGAAATTATGGGATGGTAGAATTTCGTAGTGATTGTTAGGAGCCAGAGCTACTTCAGTAGATACTGAAATCCTTTAGTCCTAGAGGTGTCCATGCAGAGACTTGGATGTTAAATGGATACACAAATAGCAGAAGAGTCTCTGACCTTTTAGGAATCCTTTAAGCCCCATTTTGCCTGCTCCTTCATTTTTCTTGTTAGAAAACAGAACAAGTACCAGAAGACCCACCTGTGTGTTGAGCAGGAGTCTACTAGGTTGATCAGTGAGTGAGAAAGAATAGTAAATAGAAGAAGTAATTTGGTAGAAAGAGCATAACAGTTAGTGCTAGAACTTGGTTTCAGGTTCTGGCTCTTGGCTTCATGCTTAATAATCCACCCTCTTGTGCTCTAGTTGCTTATCAGTAGAATGCATTTAATAATCATACATTATAGGGATGTTTTGAGGATTAAATGATAGATGTGAAAAACACTTTGTAAAGTAATATATCAATGTTAATTTTTACAAGATTCAGTACCTGTCTTTTGGGAACTTATGTGAAAAACTTAGTGAATCATACACAGCAGAAGGAAACAATACTGTTGTAGAAATGAAACCTATATTCAGTAAAAACACAAACATATAGGAGTGTCCGTCATGGCTCAGTGGTGAACGAATCCGACTAGGAACCATGAAGTTGCGGGTTCAGTCCCTGCCCTTGCTCAGTGGGTTAACGATCCGGCGTTGCCGTGACCTGTGGTGTAGGTTGCAGACGCGGCTCGGATCCTGCGTTGCTGTGGCTCTGGCGTAGGCCGGTGGCTACAGCTCCGATTCAACCCCTAGCCTGGGAACCTCCATATTGCTGTGGGAGTGGCCCAAGAAATGGCAAAAAGACCAAAAAAAAAAAAGAACCTATGATGGATATCATGAAAAAAATTCCTCTCCAGAAAAATGGATTTGCACACAGTGTTTTGTATATAGTTTTAGGGATTTAAGGGTTCAGCCAACAATTCCTGATGTAGCATGGAATTGCTTTTCCAGTCTCTGGAAGGGATATTTTGCGCTTTATATTTTATTTTGTGGTCGTAACCTATTCTGCCTTTTTTCTTCTTGGGATAGACGGAAGGGGTTACAAAGCGTTTGGCAGAAAAGAATGACTTTGTGATCTTCCTGTTTACACTGATGACAAGTAAGAAGACATTCTTACAAACAGCAACCCTCATTGAAGATATTTTGGGTGTTAAAAAGGTAAGCTGTGTTCTTTAACAGATGAATGACCAGGGGAAGGAGAGTGTCTCAGGTGATTGCATTCTCAAACCTGAATAATGTATGGAGCTCTTTTAAAGAAAAATTCTACCATACTCCTAGTGTTAAATTATTTTTTTGTGTGTTACTTAAATGTATTCACTAGGTGATTCTAGGTCATACTCCTTATACTAATTGATCTTACATGACCATAAAACTGAAATAAAAGGTAAATTGAAAACAGACTAATTATAAAACTCAGATTGACTTTGGGAATTTAATGTGTTGGCGAATGTTACTTCATTAAAATCAAATTGTCTCTCAGTAATTAATGTGATGCAAGATCTTTTTAGCATAGCTATGCTGTGCGATGTCTATTTGCTTCCCACTTTTCTACATTCGAATTGCTATGAAACCTTTCATTAGGATGTGTTCCCGTTGGTGATGATGTTGAACTTTCGCTTACTAAGTTCCCCTTTATTATTTCTCATTAGTCTTCAACAGTTAAAGTTTAATTGACACCAATATAAGAGATAACAAATATGAGCACTGAAATCCTGAAATCCTGCTACTTGGTCATAAGACGGACATTGAAATGATCCAGAATATGCTTTAAAAAAAAATAACAAATTCAGATTGAAATGAAAGCACTAAAAATTAATCATTAAGACCACTTATTGAGGAAATTGACGCAACACTGTAAATCAACTATACGCTTACAGAAAAAAAAAAAAAAAAACCTCACCCCAGAAAACACATCTAGACATGCTAGAGAACCACTATTTTAGATTTTTGGTGTAGTACTCATTAGAACCTGGCTTAATTCCCCCAGTCCTTGTCCCATGGCTCCATGTTCGTTGCAGGTTGGCACATTTCTTCCTCTTACTTCTGAGGAGGTAGGAGTAGCCTCTTAGAGTTAGCAAAAAGAGTACCTTTGTATTTGTGGTGACCCCAGCTTTCATTTCTGTCTTTCTACTGTACTTTCCCCAGGCTCTGCTTGTTATTGCCCAGGCAGGAGATGCACAAGTGACCCTTTGTTGGAAGGAACACATTGGAGATATGTGCAGGTCCCAAACAGAGCCATTGTGCCCTTTGACAAAAAGCCTTTGTTATTTTTCCAATAGTTGTTTGCTCCAGAGTGTGAGAGGGGGCTTCCAGGGAGGAAACTCCAGACTCCCTGGCAGTCTCAGCATGGGACTCTAGGATTGCTCCTTCATAACTTTCGTGCATGTTCCTCATGCCCTCTCCCTCTCTCTCTTTCCTTTCTGTGTTGCCAAAAAAAGTGAGTTCTGCTAGACATTATAGGGACCTTATTAGTGCAGTTTAAAAGGGAGAGAGACACCATAAAGTGGGAACACAAGCCACAAACTGGGGAAAGATATTTTGCAACTCATGTAACTAACAAAAGATTAGTATTCAGAATTTATCGTGAATCCTCTCAAATTAGCAAGGAAAAGACAAATGGCCCAGTAGAAAAATGGACAATGATAGGAGTAAGCATGTCACAGAAGAGAAACAAATGATCCATAAATGTAAGAGAAGATGCTTAACTTCATTGATAATGAGGGAAATGCAAATTAAGACCACGGTGAGAGAGCACAAGAATGTGTATAGCTGGAAACATATTACCGTAGATACCTTTTTATGTCAGCAGAACATAACTCTTTTGTTTTCTAGTTGAACATGGTGCATATCCTGTGACCCAGCACCTAGAGAAGCACTGCCCTGATGACCAGGGATCAGTTTTGCGGCCTGAATCACCTATAACTTGTGCTCAGGCATACTTGTGGGGAAGCTCAATCCTAGAACAGTGATTCTTAGAAGTAAAAACACTTAACTGAAGCTAAGAGAGAGTGTGAAGTCAATGTAGTGGGTGTACCAGCTAAATGGAAAAGATCAGAATTGTGTAAGGGTATTATTTGATTAAGTGTTTGTTTCATATTTATATACATGTTTATACATTTATCTGTGTTTACTAGGTTGTGATGGAAAAACAATTTTTTTTCTTTCGTCTTTTTAGGGCCGCACCTGTGGCATATGGAGATTCCCAGGCTAGGGGTCCAGTCGGAGCTGTAGCTGCCGGCCTACGCCACAGCCATAGCCACGCCAGATCCGAGCCGCGTCTATGACCTACACCCCAGCTCACGGCAATGCCGGATCCTTAACCCACTGAGCGAGGGCAGGGATTGAACCTGCAACCTCATGGTTCCTAGTGGGATTTGTTTCCGCTGCGCCACAACGGGAACTCTGGAAAATTTATTTTTTATTCTTGGATATTGTCAGAATGATTTGGAGGCCACTGTCCCAGAAAAAGTTTTGTACATGTCCATCAAGAAACATATAGAATGTTTATAGCATTATTGGTTAAAAGCAAAAAACTGAAACCAGATCTTGGATCCATCAATGGGAAAATGGATAAATGTAGTCTATTCACACAGTGAAGTATTATAAAATAATGTTGCTATAGGCAACAACACAGCCAAGTCATAGATATTACTGATGGAAGTCAGGAGCAGAAGATTGTATATATCAGTTTTGCAATCTCAAAATTAAGGAAATTCAAATCATATCACATTTTTTTCTTTCTTTCTTTTTTGGCCATCCTGTGGCATCAGGAGTTTCCCAGCCAGGGATCAGATCCGAGCCATAGTTGAGACCTACACTGCATCTCTGGCAATGCCAGATCCTTAACCCACTGCACTGGCTGGGGATGGAATCTGTCCCAGCGCTCCAGAGGCCCCACTGATCCCCTTGAGCCATAGTGGGGACTCCCAAAACTTTTTTTTTTTTTTAATGAAAAAGCAGTAATAAAATTCAAGGTAGTGGTTACGTCTGATAGGGAGTGAGATGTGATTGGAAGGGCACATGTAGGTGTTCACTTTATTTTGCTTCATAACATATATTGTATGAAATATGAAATAAAAATTAAAATGTAACACAAAGAAGTGGGCCTGAAGGGTGAGGGACCTGGTTTGTGACCCATATACTATGTTAGATAGGACTAGAGGAACTGATGAGCTGAAAGTCCCAGTTTCCAGCAATAACATCTGGAAGTAGCTAACATCTGTTAGGTACTGGGAAAGGCAAAGGTGGAAGAAGCTGCTCCCACATTAACCCCCCCCCCACCCGACGGCCAACCAGAAATAGGGGTGGGATTCACAAGCGTTCTAAGAATCATTTATTTATTCAGTACACACTTACAGAGACCCTCACTGCCAGGTTCTATGTGCTGAGGCTCTGGAGAGAAGGTAAGACACACCTCTCCCTCAAGGCAATGTCAGTTTATTTGGGAAATTGGATGCAGAAACAGATCATTACAAGATCATGTGATAAGTATGTGCAGTGATAGGAAAATATCCAGTCCAGTGGAAGTTAAGTAAATTAGTAAGATGAAGGGGAGCAGTTATTACTTGAGGAATATAAGGTTGTTTTAGAAGGAGAGAAACTGAACACTTGGGGATGTTAAGGAAGAAAAAAAATGAGACTATAACCAAATAACAAAAAGTGATTGATAAAATTCAATATTCATTCATGATAAAAGCTAGGAATAGAAGAAAAACTCCTTAACTTGATTTTGGATAATCTTTTAAAAGCTATAGCAAACATCAAACTTAACCTGAAATTTTGGAAATATTTCTATTAAGGAAAAAGGCAAGTAATGCTGCTATCACTCCAGATAATTGGTTACATGAGCATGTACACAAGGAGACACCGCTAAAAATGATACTTGCAACATTGTTTAGTTGTAGTGGGTCTGAACATACACACATGTGTAAAGGAGAATGATTAAATAAATTGTGGATTAAAACAATGAGAAATGAATGAACAGACTTTTGTATCTGCATAATTGAATCTCATTATTGACTGAAAAGTAATGTATCATTCACACTGTGTGTACAAAAAAACCCATATTTTTTATTGAGATATAATTGATTTACAATCTTATATTTCATATATACAACAGATTCAAAATTTTTATTGATTATACTCCATTTATTTTTACTTTTTTATTATAGTTGATTTACAGTGTTGTGCCAATTTTTGCTGTACAGAGTGACCCAGTCACACACACACATTTGTTTTCTTATATTACCTTCCATCATGGTCTGTCCCAAGAGATTGGACATAGTTCCCTGTGCTCTACAGTAGGATGTCATAATTATACTCTGTTTAAAGTTATAATATTGGCTATATTCCCCATGTTGTATAATATATCTGTGTAGCTTATTTGTTTTATATATAGTACTTTGTAAACAATACTATGTATTTGAATGGAAATCTTTATAAGTGTGAAAACTTTCATAGGAAAAATAAACACAAAGTTCAAACTAATGGTTACTTCTGGGAAGAGAGAAATGAATGCAACTGGGTATACACAGTGGTCTTCAGCTGTATTTAAAATGTTTTATGCCTTAAAAAAAAAACCATCTGTGGCAGCTTCTGATTGCTAAAACTTATTAAGTGGTGGGGTTTTTTGTTTGTTTTTGTTTTTAATAGACAAATTGGAGATAGGCGAAGATAGAGAACAAGAATAGTGGCACTCAAAGGATTTAATCCTCAAACCAATCCTGTGAGATAGATTAGTCCCATTTGACAGATAAGCAAACAAAGACTTAGGTTCCATGACTTGCTTCATGTTGCACAGCTGTAAATTGCAGAGCTGGGATTTGAACCTAAGTGGTTTAGTTAACAAGGCCCTTCTTAGGGGAATGCTGAAGAGGGCCACATCAAATCTCGAATGAACTGAGCATAGAGATTGTTTTATTTGTGTCTTTTGTAGGAAATGATCCGACTAGATGAAGTCCCCAATCTGAGTTCCTTAGTATCCAATTTTGATCAGCAGCAGCTTGCTAATTTCTGCCGGATTCTGGCTGTCACCATTTCAGAGATGGATACAGGAAATGATGACAAGCATACACTTCTTGCCAAAAATGCTCAACAGAAGAAGAGTTTGAGCTTGGGGCCTTCTGCAGCTGAAATCAACCAAGGTACAGTCTCTTAAGTTGTCAGAATTTTAACACTGTTGCTCTGAGATCCCTTCCTAAATCATCCTAGGTCTTTCCATATTTCTAGAGATTTGATCCCTGTGAGGGTTCTTAGGGTCCTCTTACAGTTAAAAAAACAAAAACAAGAACAACAAAATGTAAAATTTGTATGTGTGTATCTATTCATTATTTTGGGGGGCCAAGTAGATAGCCATTGTTTTTTGGGTTTTTTTTTTTAATTGCTAAAATATAGTTGATTTACAGTGTTGAGCTAAATTCTCTTGTACAGCAAAGTGGCTTAGTCATACGCATGTATACATTTTTTTTTTTAAATATTCCTTTCTATTATGGTTTATCCCAGGAGGTTGGATATAGTTCCCTGTGCCATATGGTGGGACCTTGTTGTCTATCCATTCTCAGATTTTTTAATAGTTTTAGAACCTCAAAAAAAATTAAGAACCATTGTTTATCAGAATTAAAAATATATACAGTTTTGTTCCACTAAGCCTTTTCTGGGCCTATATCCCACATATGTGTGTGTGTGTGTATGAGAATGTATGTGTCTGTGTATAAATCAGAGATACTGGAGGTTTGGTTCCAGTGTCTGCAATACTGTGATAAAGTATTTATTGCAATAAAGTGAGTCAGACAAACTTTTTTTTTTTTTTTTTTAGCTTTTTAGGGCAGAACCCTCAGCATATGGAGGTTCCCAGGCTAGGGGTCTAATCGGAGCTGCAGCTGCTGGCCTATGCCACAGCCCCTGTAACACCAGATCCAAGCCTCATCTGCTACCTACACCACAGCTCATGGCAACGCCGGATCCCTAACCCACTGAACGAGGCCAGGGATCGAAACCGCAACCTCACGGTTCGTAGTTGGATTCGTTTCCACTGTGCCACAACAGGAATGCCACAAATTTTTTGATTGCCCAGTGCATATAAAAGTTATGTTTGGCATTCCTGTGGTGGCTGAGCAGTAACAAACCTGACTGTATCCATGAGTATGTGGATTCTATCCATGGCCTTGCTCAGTGGGTTAAGGATCTGGCATTGCCTTGAGCTGTGGTATAGGTCACAGATGTGGCTTGGATCCCATGTTGCTATGGCTGTGGTGTAGGTCAGGCTGGCAGCCACAGCTCCAATTTGACCCCTAGCCTGGGAACTTCCATGTGCCATGGGTGCGGCCCTAAGAGGATGCACACACAAAAAGTTATGTTTCTGCTATATTTAGTCTATTAAGTGTACAATAGCATTATGTCTAAAAGATACATATAACTTAGTTAAAAAATACTTTATTGCTTAAAGTGCTAGCCATTGTCTGAGCCTTGAGCAAGTCATAATCTCTTTGCTGATGGAAGGTCTTGCTTTGATATTGATGGCTACTGACTGATTAGGGTGGTGGTTGCTAAAGCTTGAGTGGCTATGGCAGTTTCTTAAAATAAGACAACAGTAAAATTTGCCACATTTAATGACTCTTCCTTTGATGAGCGATTTCTTTGTAGTACCCAATGCTGTTTGATAGCATTTTACCCACAGCAGAACTTCTTTCAGAGTTGCAGTTAATGTTCTCAAATCCTGCTGCTGCTTTATCAACTAAGTTAATGTAATATCCTAACGCCTTTGTCGTCATTTCAGTAGTCTTCATGGCATCTTCGACAGGAGTAGATTCTGTCTCAAGAAACCACTTTCTTTGCTCATCTATGAGAAACAACTCTTCATCTGTTAAAGTTTTATCGAAATTGCAACAATTTAGTCCCATCTTCAGGCTCCACTTCTTTTGTTGTTGTTGTCGTTGTTGTTGTCTTTTTAAGGCCACACCTGTGGCATATGGAAGTTACCAGGCTGGGGTCAAATCAGAGCTATAGCCGCTGGCCTACTCCACAGCCACAGCCATGCCAGATCTGAGCCGTGTCTGTGTCCTCATGGTTACTGATCAGGTTCATTTCCACTGAGCCATGATGGGAACTCCCAGGCTCCACTTCTAACTCTAGTTTTCTTGCTTTTTCTACAACATCTGCAGTTATGTCCTCCACTTGAAGTCTTGAACTCCTCAAAGTCATCCAGGAGGGTTGGAATCAGCTTATTCCAAATTCTTGTTAATGTTGATATTTTGATCTCTTCCCATGAGTCATGAATGTCCTTAATTTCATCTAGAATGGTGAATCCTTTCCAGAAGGTCTTGGTAGGGTTCTTCTCCCCATCCTTTCTTAAGATTTTGGGGGGAATTCTCATTTTACTAAATCATAGAATATCCATTCTTTTAAAAATGTATTTTATTATAGCTAAATTATGGCACATTAATTTTATTATAACTAAATTATATCTCACAGCTGATTTAAACACAAGCATGCATACACACTGACAAAAAGCTGACATTTGTTGAGCTCCTGTGTGTGGCAAACATTGAGCTAACTGATTTACCTAGGATTAAACAAAATCACTCCTCCAAGCAGCCCTTTGAAATAGAGATTGGCATCCCATTGCAACTAAGGGTCATACAGTTTCAGTATTGGGCACCTGTGTGTGCTGAGGCACTAAATGACCTTTATCTTTTAGTTTCCCCTTTAGAGGATCTGTTCTGGCAGGTTATTTTTATTCTGTTAATATCAGTTACCATCATGATCCTGTTTGTAAGCTGATAAGTAAAACCACTATTACCCATCATCTTTGGAGAATGAGGTATTCTAGTCAATTGTGCTTTCATAACTAAGAATTAACCCCAAGCCTAGTTTTCTTTGACTTGGGAGATTAAAAAAAATAAAGTCTTTATACAATGTCAAGGTTCTGGAGTTTCTGCTGTGGCACAGTAGGATTGGTGGGATTGGTGCTGTCTCTGGAGCACTGGGATGCAGGTTCGATCCCCGGCCCTGCACAGTGGGTTAAAGGATCTGGCATTGCTGGAGGCATAGGTTGCTACTGTGGCTCAGATCTGATCCCTGGCCTAGGAACTCCATATGCCGCAGGGTGGCCAAAAAAGAAAAAAAATTGTCAAGGTTCACTTTTATATCTGTGTGGCTAACCCATGAAATTACCTACTTGTGATGTCTGCTTGTAGCTTTATTAAATGTTGTTTTTAGCACATGATGTCGTGTGGGCAGGGTCTAGTTCTTCCTGACTCTAACCATAATTCCTATCTGCTTGACCACTCCCCACCTCACACACATTTTCCTCTAGTCGGATGCCCTGGGAAGGCCACAGTGAACATAATTAAATGACAAGTGGATGAGACAGATAGTCCTCATTAGTCCTCATTGTTGTCATTCTTTAATCGAACTCCAGTACTGAATACTTTTAAATAGAGGTACAAGTAGTAGTCAGCTTTGGCTGCTGTAACAGGATAGCACAAACTGGGTGGCTTAAACAAAACAGGTTAGTTTTTTTGCAGTTTTGGAGGCTAGAAGTCCAAGATTAAAGTGCTATCAGCATTGGTTTTGGTGAGGCCTCTCTTCCTTGCTTGCAGACGGCCACCTTCTCACCATGTCCGCACGTGGCCTTTTCTTTCTCTGTGCCTGCACAGAGAGCTCTCTGCTGTCTCTTCCTCTTACAGAAGGACACCAATCCTACCAGATTACGGCTCTGCTCTAATGACCTCATTTAATTACCTCCCTAAAAGCTCTGTCTCCAGATATAGTCATATTGCGGATTAGGGCATCACCATATGAATTTGGGGGTGGGTGGGGACAGTTTAGTCCATTATAGTATGGAAAGCTGAAATGTGTAGGATGTTGCCAAAACCTTTTTTTTTTTTTTTTGTAGCTGCACCCACAGCATATGGAAATTCCCAGGCCAGGTGTTGAATCTGAGCCTCAGCTGAGCAATGTCAGATCCTTTAGCCCCCTGTGCCAGGCCAGGGATCGAACCCACAGCTCTGCAGCAAACTGAGCCACTGTGGGAAAGTTTTAACCCACTGCATCATAGCAGGAACTCTTATTTTTAATAAACTATGGCTGTGAAATAGTTTTCTTGCCGAGTGAACTGAAGATTTATGCTGTATTCTTGGAGCTTAAATCTTCTCAGAAGCTACTACTTATCTCTTCTATCAGTTCAGATGAGAACAAATGGATCCATTTGCAAGGGAAAAAGAAATCAAAATTTTAGTCAGAGAGGTAAACGAAGCCACAGGCCTGATGATTATCAATTTATAGGTGACACCAAGCTGAGAGGCGCTGAGTTAGGCAGCATATGAGCTAGGATGGAATTCAGAATCATCTCATAGAGCTGGATAGCAGGGCCTAAATTGTAAGAGGACAATTTACAGGAGTATTTGGGAAATTCTAATGTTTCAACAGATATGAGGAGAGAGAAGTTCTGCATTTGCAGAAGTTTTTGGAATTTGTGAGTGTTTTAGTTGTCAGCCAGTTTAACGTTCTCCAACAGTGTGTGGTAGCTACAGGTAAAACTTGAGAAGTACAAAAACTGTATGACGCTGGGATGCCAGTCCTCTGAGACTGAGTATAATTGGGCCAATGATTTTTTTCTGAGGAGAGAATCTGTAACTTTCGTCAGCTCTTTAAGAAATGAGTGACTAACAAAAGCTCAGGAATCTTTGGGTTGGAAGTCAGTCCATCCCTAAAGTAGAAAGGAATGAGGGGAGATTGGCTCAAACACTAGAATTAAAGACCGATAAAGGCATTTTTACAAACTGAAAAGAAAAGAAAAAGAAACTAGAACTTTCTTTTTAACTGGAGAAAGGTGTAAGTAAAAATCCATGTTTTTAAATTTTTCAAAATTAGAAAATTTTAGAAATCCAAATTCTTCATTTATTTTTTGGAAAAAAAATACATACCTATAGTTTTTTAAAAAAATTCACAAGCTACAAGAGGAACAGCAGGTGTATAGTAGAAAGTCTTTTCCTCTCCCCATGGAAACCTATTAGCAGTTATTCTTCTGTCCCTTCAGAGATGCTATGTACGTGCCCAGTTAAGGGGTGGAGGAGCGAAGAAGAGAGACTGGCTCTTTTCTGTGTAGACGCATTTTGATATAAAATAAGCACCATTCTGCCCCTGGGTCTTTTCACTTTATCTTGCAAAGCATTCCATCCAGTACATAATTATCTGATTCCTTTGTATAACTCGATAGTATTCCAGTGTTTGGATTGCCGTAATTTATTTAGCCAGTCCCCTGATGATGGTTTATCCAGGTCCTTATTCCTACAAATAACAACTTCATAAATAATGATCTTATGTATAGGAGTTCCATAGTGGCTCACCAGTAACGAATCCAACTAGTATCCATGAAGACGCAGGTTTGATCCCTGGCCTCACTCAGTGGGTTAAGGATCTGGCGTTGCTGTGAGCTATGGTGTACGTCGCAGACTCAGTTCAGATCTGGCACTGCTGTGGCTGGAGTGTGGGCTAGCAACTATAGCTCTGATTCAACCCCAGCCTGGTAGCTTCTATATGCTGTGGGTGCGACCCTAAAAACAAAACAAAACAAAACTTAATGTATAGAGTTCAATGTGCTGTATAGTTGCCTTTTAAACTTTGATAGACGTTGACAGATTTACCTCCCATAGAATTACAGTATAGGGCCTTTTTAAACTTCTTGATATTTGTCAAACTTGGTAAGTGAAAAATGGTATCTCAAAAACCAAAAATCAGTTCAGTTTCAGTATTTTTTTTTAATTGAGGCAAAAGTCACACACAAAAAAATAACCACTTTTAGTACATTTGTAATTTGTGCAGCCACCATCTACATTTAGTTCCAAAACATTTTTGTCACCCCAGAAGGAAACCCTGTACACATTCAAGAGTTATTCCCCGTTTGCCCCAACCTGTGGCAACTCTCTGCTTTCTGTCTGTGAATTTGCCTGTTCTGGATATTTCATATAAATGGAATAAAGAAATATGTGACCATTTGTATCATGTATCATGCCTCTTTCACTTGACATGATGTTTTTGTTTTTGTTTTTTTTAAAAAACATTTCTTTTTTTTTTTTTGTCTTTTTGCTATTTCTTGGGCTGCTCCCGCGGCATATGGAGGTTCCCAGGCTAGGGGTCGAATCGGAGCTGCAGCCACTGTCCTATGCCAGAGCCACAGCAACGCAGGATCCGAGCCGCGTCTGCAACCTACACCACAGCTCACAGCAACGCCGGATCGTTAACCCACTGAGCAAGGGCAGGGATCAAACCCGAAACCTCATGGTTCCTAGTCAGATTCATTAATCACTGCGCCACAACGGGAACTCCAGCATGATGTTTTTGAGGTTCATCAATGCTTTGCATTATTTTATTCCTTTTCGTGGCTGAATAATATTCATTATATGTATATACCACAATTTGTGTATCCATTCATCAGTTGATGGACATTTGGCTTATTTCCACCTTTTGACAGTTGTGAGTAGTGCTGCTCTGAACACATGTGTACACAAGTATTTGAGCACTTGTTTTGACTTCTTTTGGGTGTGTACTGAGGATGGATTTGCTAGGTCATATGGTAATTCTGTGTTTAATATTTTGAGAAAAAGTTAATTTCAATGTAGTTATTTGCTTTTTCTTAAATGAAGTAATTCATTATTTTATAATTACTAATTCATACTTACTAATTTATAGAGGATGGAAAAGGGGGCAGGGGCTAAGATGGTTTGCCAATCTCTGTGCTGGGACTAAATTTACATAACTTCACATATTCCTCCTAATTACTTTGTTTTAATTTATTTTTAAATACTTTTCTTTAAATTCTCTTGAATTTTACTTTAAAATTTTTCATTATGAGAAACTTCACACATATAAAAGTAGAGACTGTTATATGTTATATATATAATGTTATATATATATAATGTTATATGTTATGTTATATATATAATGTTATATATATGTTATATATTATGTTATATATATGTTATATATATTATATATTATGTTATATATGTTTTATATATATGTTATATATATTATACTGTTATATGCCACATATAACAGTATAATGATCCCCACTTACCCATTACCTAGCTTCAGCAATTATCAACGGATGACCTGTCTTTATCTCTATCCCCATTCATTCCTCCCTTCCTCACTTTGTGTTATTTTGAAACAAATCCCAGACATTATAAGATTTCATTTGCATATATTTGTGTTTCTTTAAGATAATGACACTTTTTTAAACATAACTCCAATGACATATGTACTCTCTCAAATTAATAGTAATATTTTGATATTATGAAATAGGTATTTGTTTTTTTAGATGATGCAAAAAAAAATCTTTATTTTCAAAAAGTTGTTCAGGAATTCCCCTCATGGCTCAGTGGTAACAAACCTGACTAGTATCCTTACTAGTATCCATGTGCTGCCGGTGCGGCCCTAGAAACAACACAAAACAAAAAGGTGTTCACTGAAAAGTTTCCCTCCCACTCTATTCTATGGCCTCATTCTCTCTACCTTTGACAGCTGCTGCTATTTTCTGTCCTTCAAAGAAGAATTTAATGCATACACAAACAAAAATGTACGGACATTAGCCTTTTCTTTAAAAAAGGTTAAACTTTGGAGCCAAATATTGCACCTGGATTCCCTGCTTTCAGAGTTTATTGTGTTCTTTTTTTGTTTTTGTTTTTGTTTTGTTTTGTTTTTTGGTGGTGGTTGTTGTTATTGTGGTTGTTATTGTTGTTGCTATTTCTTGGGCCGCTCCCGCGGCATATGGAGGTTCCCAGGCTAGGGGTTGAATCGGAGCTGTAGCCACCGGCCTATGCCAGAGCCACAGCAACTCGGGATCCGAGCCGCGTCTGCAACCTACACCACAGCTCACGGCAACGCCGGATCGTTACCCCACTGAGCAAGGGCAGGGACCGAACCCGCAACCTCATGGTTCCTAGTCGGATTCGTTAACCACTGCGCCACGACGGGAACTCCTTTTTTTTTTTTTTTCAGAGTTTATTATGTTCTTTATGCTGACCAGAATTTGTCTTTATCATTGTGAATGAAATGGGACTGGTGAATATAGAAGTTGGGTATTCATTTTCTTTGTTTACCTTAAAAAAAAGGTTCGGAGGAGTTCTCCTGTTGTGGTTCAGCGGGTTACAAACCTGACTAGTATCCATGAGGATGCAAGTTGGATCCTTGGCCTCGCTCAGTGGGTTGAGGATCTGGCATTGCCGTGAACTGCAGTGTAGGTTTGGGTCAGATCCCAAGTTGCTACGGCTGGGGCATAGGCCAGCAGCTGCAGCTCCAATTTGATTTGATCTAGTCCTAGCCCCGGAACTTGCATATGTTGCAGATGAGGCCCTAATAAGAAAAAGTGTTTATCTTCTTTCTTCCTGCTAATACGTGTGTGTTATAGGAAAGTCGAAGTATAGTTAAGTAGTTTTTTTGTTTTCTGTTTTTTGTCTTTTTAGGGCCGTACCCTCAGCATATGGAGATTCCCAGGCTAGGGGTCTAATCAGAGCTGCAGCTGCCAGCCTACGCCACAGCCACAGCAACACCAGATCTGAGCCGTGTCTGTGACCCACACCACAGCTCGTGGCAACGCTATATCCTTAAGCCACTGAGCGAGGCCAGGAATTGACTTTGTCCTCATGGATACTAGTCAGATTCATTTTCCACTGAGCCACGATGGGAACTCCTTATAGTTAAGTAGTTTTAAAAGAAGCGTTTGTATCCTCTCCTGCTTGGGAATAGCCACAGTAAATACCTTTGTATATATCCTTCTGGTTTTTTTTGTGTGTGTGTATATTATGTGCATATCTTAAAGAAGAAAACCTTTAAAGAAAATAGGCTTTTAGCCACTACCGTTTAGTAATTTACTTCTTTAATAAATAAATTTAAAAATCTTTTTGGAATTGCTGTATAAAGGTATACGTGTCAGAGTTCCTGCTGTGGCACAAAAGGATTGGCAGTGTTTTGGCAGTGCCAGGTCACGGGTTCAATCTCTGGCCCATCGCAATGGGTTAAAGGATCTGGCATTGCCGCAGCCTCAGCATGGGTTGCATCTGCAGCTTGGATCTGATCCCTGGCCTAGGGACTCCATTTGCTGTGACACAGTCCAAAAAAAAAAAAAAAGAAGATGCATGTGTCATTGTTCTTAGTGTCTATGTGTTGTATCCCACCGTATGGCTGTATCATATTTAATCAATATGCTGTTAGTGAACATATATCTCTGCCTTTTTTCTTTTATAGAAACCACACCAGTGAACCTCTATACAGATACCTTTGTATCTGTTAATTAGTTATTTCGTTATGGTAAATTCCCAGAAATGGACCTCCTCAAATACACCCAGAGTTAAGGCATAGAGATTATTCCAATTTATATTCCCACCAGTAGATATAAGAGAGCCTATTTCCCTGTGCTTACTAGGATTGAACTTGTTCCTACAACTTTATTACTATTTTACCTTGGCTTGGCATTTCATTTTATTTTATTTTTTATTTTTTAAATTTCTTTTGCTTTTTGCTTTCTAGGGCCACACCCGCAGCACTTGGAGGTTCCCAGGCTAGGGGTCAAATTGGAGCTAGCTGCTGGCCACAGCCACAGCCACAGCAACGTGGGATCTGAGCAGTGTCTGTGACCTACACCATAGCTCATGGCAATGCTGGATCCTTAACCCACCGAACAAGGCCAGGGATCGAACCCGCAACCTCATGGCTCCTAGTTGGATTTGTTTCCGCTGCGCCACGATGGGAGCTCAGGCATTTTGTTTTAAAGGGAAGCTATGACTAACTGCTCTCAGATTAAGAATCGTTCCTCTCCTGCAGGTGGGGATGTTGAGGGCTTTAGAGATGATCTCTGTTTTGAAATTTCCTCTTTTATTCTCTCCTCGGCAGCTGCCCTTCTCAGCATCCCTGGTTTTGTGGAGCGGCTTTGCAAGCTGGCAACTCGAAAGGTGTCAGAGTCAACAGGCACAGCCAGCTTCCTGCAGGAGTTGGAGGAGTGGTACACATGGCTAGACAATGCTTTGGTGCTAGATGCCCTGATGCGAGTGGCTAATGAGGAATCTGAGCACAATCAAGGTACTTGGGGCTGGTCTCCCAAGGGGTGGGGAGCATTTCTGTGGGTTCCTAGAACCATTCTTGACTTCTTTTCCATGGGGAATTAAATTTTGCTCAAAGTAGAATTTGCCTCAGGGCAATCCTCAATCATGATTGTTAAGACTTTTGATAACTAATGACAGGACCTTTTGAGCTACCTCAAAGCAGACCTGATTGCAGGGACAAGGGCTTTGTTGCAGAACCCAAGGGACAAAATAGAGCCATTACCAGAACATTCTTAGGAACCCAGAGAGTTCTTTCTCTGTCTCCTTTTCTTTCTGCATGTTTTTTTAGTCTTTTCTCCATTCTGAAGAGTATGCAGTCTAGTAAATGTGTGGACTCCTAGTCTCAGCTCCAGCTTCCTGGTGAACTACTCTGGCCTGTTTTGGGTGAGGTACTCAACCCCAAGCATTTGACTCTGGGGTCAGATTGTGCAGACCCAGGAATTCCTACTATAGTCATGTAGATAAAAGTGAAGAGAGGAGTTGGGTTCCTGGGATGGCAGTGTGTGGAGCTCTGTGGACCTGTTTGTCAGTACAACTAAACAGAGTCTATAGACAACAGCAGCCATCCACATAAAGTCTATGGAAGTTGTTCTAAGAGCATACAGCAAGTGAAGAAACATTTCTTCCAGAAAATCTGCTAAAATTCAGAACATTGAGTGTGACACTAGAATTTCTGCTTGATAGAAGTTCCACTCTAGGCAGATGTGGCTTTTTTAGGCTCCCTCAGCTCCCAGACAAGGAGCAGGCTGTTCTCATCCCTTCCAGCTCCAAGTAGAAGAGGCTAAATTCCTGATGAATATAGCCAGGAGGGCAGGGGCTCCTTTCTTTCTTTCTTTTCTTTTTTCTTTTCTTTCTTTCTTAATTTTGCCAACTTTCTTAATATCTAATCAACATATAGTATTGTTGTAAGTTTAAAGTGTACAACCTGTTGATTTGGTACATTTATATTTTGGAAAATGATTACTATTAGGGCATTAGCTAACTCCTTCATCCCATTACATAATTACCATTTCTTTTTTTGTGGTGAGAATATTTAAGATCTCTTCTCTTAGCAACATTCAGGTATGTTATACAGTAATATTAGCTTTAATCACCATGCTATTGATACCTTGGATACCCAGATCTTGTTAATCATATAATGAAGTTGGTGCTCTTTGACCAATATCTCCCCATTTTCCCCACCCCTAACCACCAGTAACCACTCTATTTCTCTTTCATTTTTTTTAGAATCTACATACAAGTGATATCATGCAGCATTTGTCTTTCTCTGACTTATCTCACTTAGCATAATGCCAGGGCCTCCTCTCCCCTCACCTCCAAACTGTACTCATAGTACAGAAGCTTTTCCCTGGCCCAGTAGGCCAAGAAATCTATGGCCCTTATCACCCTTTGCCCAGCTCATTTGTAGGACAGAGGTTCTACTACATAGGGAGAAGCAACTGAGAAGACTCTAGAGGCTACCAACCCTGTTCATAGTAGTGGTACTGAGGTTTTGCCAGGAGGAGAGGTTATAGGTAAGAACAGTATGTTGGGAAGTTTGAACTCAAGGTCATTCTCAGAAACAATGTAGATTTTGGTTGTAAGAAAATAAAAGGAGCTCTTTTAAATTGAGAACAAAAACCCCAACCATATGCCAGCTAGTTCACCAAAGAGAACCAGGGAAAGAGGTTGGCTAAGAAAACTGTAGCTTGGCTCATACCTCACTCTCAAAAACTGCTCCTGTCTGAATTTAATTGAATCAGACTTTGGAGCAGTTTATGCCTCAAGTCATTGTCAAAACCAGTAGGACATTCAGCCAGCAATTAGTGGAGCTTGACAGCTGGATTTCATACCAGATGAGGCAGGAAGCTTAACTTAGAGATCAGGGAAAGAGCCATAGAGAGCCCTGCTAAAAACACTGTCATCCAGGGACACATGCCCAAGGCTACACTCTGCCAAAGGCCTGATCAGTCTCCAGAGAAATAGACTTTACTGAAAAAGGCGAGCCAGGTCAGTAAACAAATAAACAAGAAAACAACAACAGCAAACCCTGAAAGGAGGAAGAGGGATTGGCATTAAGAGTTGCTGCACTATTTGCTTAAAAAGTCTAATTTTTGACATGCAAAGAAACAGGGAATTATGATCCATGTATAGGAGAAAGGCAACAGAAATTGCCTGTGAGGGAGCCCAGATATCAGAGTTAATAGAGACTTCAAAACAGCCATTAAAGGAGCTCCTGTTAGGGCTCAGTGGGTTAAGGGTTGTCTCTGCGAGGATGCAGGTTTCACCCCTGGCCTCACTCAGTGGGTTAAGGTTTGCTGCTGGTGCAGATGTCACTCAGTTCCTGTGTTGCCCTGGCTATAGCATAGCCCTCATCTGAAGCTCCATTTCAACCCCTGGCCTGGGATTCCATATGCTGCAGGTATAGCTGTAAAAGAAAGAAAGAAAGAAAGAAAAAAGGGAGAAGAAAAAGCAGCTATTATAAGGATGGTAAAAGAATTAAGTTAAAGAAAACTGTGCTCAAAGAGGTAAAGGAAGCAGTGATGATAGTGTGTCATCAAACAGAGGATATTAGTAGAGACAGGATATATAAAAGCCAAATAGAAGTTCCAGAGATGAAAAATATAATAACTAGAATGAAAAGTTCAGAGAGAGGGAGAAACAGAAAAAATATTCAAAGAAATAATAGCTGAAAACTTCTCAAATTTGATGAAAAGCATTAAAATACACATCTGAGAAGTTCAAAGAATTGCAAGTAGAATAAACTCAAAAAGATTTACATCCAGACACCTCCTAATAAGAACACTGAAAGATGGGAGTTGCCATCGTGGCTCAGCAGAAATGAATCCGACTAGTATCCATGAGGATGCGGCTTTGATCCTTGGCCTCGATCAGTTGGTCAAGGATCAGGCATTGCTGTGAGGTCTGGTGCAGGTCGCAGACATGGCTCGGATCATGCATTGCTGTGGCTGTGGCGTAGGCCAGTAGCAGCTGTAGCTCCGATTTGACCATTAGCCTGGGAGCTTCCGTATGTCATGGGTATGGCCCTAAAAAAGCAAAAAATAAAAATACTGAAAGAGAAAATCTTGAAAGTAGCAAGAGAAAAATGATTCATCATATTCAAGAGTATCCTAATGAGATTAACAGCTGACTTCTCATCAGAAAGGATAGAGACCAGAAGGGAGTGGAATGACATATTCAGAGTGCTGGGGGAAAAAACTCAACCAAGAATTGTATGCAGTAAAACCTTCTTTCAGAGCTGAAGGTGAAATAAAGACCTTCCTAGATAAGTAAGAATTTAGAGAATTCGCTACTAGCAGGCCTGCCTTACGAGAAATACCAAAAGAAGTTCTTTAGGCTGAAAGCACGTGACCTCAGCCAGTAATTCAAATCCACACACTAAAAAAACAAGCATCAGTGAAATTATATAATTATAAAAAACAGTATAAGTGCATGTTTCCTCTTTTTTAATTTCAAAAGCAGTTATAGGAAACCATGTGTTTATATTGTTGAACCTATTATAACAATGTATCATGGAACAGTTTGTACAGTATATGATAGGATATGTTGTATTATTGGGTTTTTAGCATATGTTGATGTTGTATGAATAATAATATCACAGAAAGGAGTTCCCGTTGTGTCTCAGTGGATTGCAAACCTGACTAGTATCCATGAGGTTGTAGGTTCAGTCCCTGGCCTTACTCAGTGGCTTAAGGATCCAGCGTTGCTATGAGCTGTGGTGAAGGTCACAGATGCAGCTTGGATCCTGAATTGCTGTGGCTGTGGTGCTGGTGGCAGCTCCCACTGGACCCCTAGCCCAGAAGCTTCCATATGCTACAAGTGTGACCCTAAAAAAGCAAAGCAAAATAATAATGATAATGACAGTAGCACACAAAAAGGGGAAGAGGAAGTTAGAGTTCTGGAAGTAAGATAATTTAACTCTGAGAGTCTGTCAAGTTAAGATGTATATGGCAAGTAAGCCGTAGCGACTATTGAGAAATATAGTGAGAAAGTCATTAAAGGAATTCTAGCTTATACTAGAAAATACTTAATTAGTGCAAAATAAAGCATTAAAGGAGAACCCAAAGAATAAAAAATATATAGAAGACATTCTTGGGCAGAAATAAATCCAGCTTTGTCAGTAATAACATTAAGTGTGAATAGATTAAATGATTCATTCAAAAAAACAGATTGTCATACTGGACTTTTTAAGAAGATCAAATTACAAGCAGCCAACAGGAGACATACTTTCTGTTCCAAGAGAGAAATAGGTTGAAAGTAAATTATGGAAGATGTTATCATGCAAAGGACAACCATAGGAAACCTGTAGTGTCTGTACTAAAGAGACTTGAAAACAAAAAGTATTATCAGAGATTTTTTTAAAGTGGATTTTGTAATAATATAAAAGGGTGAATCTGTCAAAAGATATAACAGTAATAAATAAATAAATAAATAAATAAATAAATAAATATATGTATATAAAACAACAGAGCCAAAAAATAAATGAGTGAAGCAAAAAATAAAAGATTCAAAGAAATAGTTCAACATAATAGTTGGAGACTTTAATAACCCACTTTCAATAATGTATGGAAGATCAGCAAGAAAATAGAAGACTTGAGCAACATTGTAAGCAAACTAGACTAAACTGATATATATAGACCACTCAACAGCTGTGGAGTACATATTCTTCTCAAGTGTACATGGAATGTTCTCCAGGATAGACCATATGCTAAGCCTTTTTAAAAAAAGGAAAAAAAGCCTCAGGAAAGTTTAAAGGATTAAATTGGGGAGTTCCCATTGTGACTCAGCGGAAACGAACCCAACTAGTATCCATGAAGACGCAGGTTCGATTCCCGGCCTTTTCAGTGGGTTAAGAATCTGGTGTTCACATGAGCTGTGTTCTGTGATCCTGCATTGCTGTGACTGTGGTATAGGCCAGCAGGTGCAGCTCAGATTCAGTCTCTAGCCTGGGAACTTACATATGCTGAAGGGGTGGTCCTAAAAAGCAAAAACAAACAAAAAAGGATTAAAATTGTACAAAATATGTACTCCAAAAACAAGGGAGTGGTATTAGAAATTAAGGGCAGAAAGAAATTTGGATAATTCACAAATATGTAGAAATTAGACAGTACACTTCTAAATAAGTGATGGGGAGTTCCCGTGGTGGCGCAGTGGTTAACGAATCCAACTAGGAACCATGAGGTTTTGGGTTCGATCCCTGCCGTTGCTCAGTGGGTTAACGATCCAGCGTTGCCGTGAGCTGTGGTGTAGGTTACAGATGCGGCTTGGATCCTGCGCTCCTGTGGCTCTGGTGTAGGCCAGCAGCTATAGCTGCGATTCGACCCCTAGCCTGGCAACTTCCGTATGCTGCGGGTACGGCCCAAGAAATGGCAAAAAGACAAAAAGAAAAAAGAAAATAAATGAGTGATGGTTCAAGGCAAAATCATGAAACTAGAAGATACTTTGAAATGAATGAAAATGAAGACACAACATACCAAACTTATACAATGCTGCTAAAGCATGCTTAGAAATTTATAGCTGTAAATGCCTACATTAAAAAAGATCTCAGAATGTTCTGTTGTGGCTCAGCAGATTAAAAATCTGACACTGTCTCTCTGAGGATGTGGGTTCAATCCCTGGCCTTGCCCAGTGGGTTAAAGATCCAGCATTGCTGCAGCTGTGGCATAGGTCACAGCTGTGGCTCAGATTCAGTCCCTGGCCTGGGAACTTCCATATGCCGCAGGTGCAACCCAAAAAAAAATCAATCAATAAAAAAGATCTTAGGGAGTTCCCATCGTGGCTCAGTGGTTAACAAACCGGACTAGGAACCATGAGGTTGTGGGTTCCATCCCTGGCCTCGCTCAGTGGGTTAAGGATCCAGCGTTGCCATGAGCTATGGTGTAGGTCGCAGACAAGGTTTGGATTCTGCGTTGCTGTGGCTGTGGTATAGGCCGGCGGCTACAGCCCCCATTCAACCCCTGGCCTGGGAACCTCCATATGCCACCAGTGCAGCCCTAAAAAGACAAAAAAAAAAAAAATACTGATAATGCTGCAACCTGAATAAACCTTGAAAACATTGTGCTGAGAAGCCAAAAGCAAAAAACCGCATGTCGTATGATTACACTTATACAAAATGTCCAGAATAGGCCAGTCTATAGAGACAGAAAGTAATCTGATGGCTGCCTGGGGCTGTAGGGGTTTGATGGGAAATGGGGAATGGCTACTCATGCATACAGAACTTTTTTGGGAAGTAATAAAAAAGAAGGTCTAGGGAGCTCCCGTTCTGGCTCAGCTGGTTAAGGACCTGACATAGTCTTCACGAGGATGCGGGTTCAATCCCTGGCCTCCTTCAGTGGGTTAAGGATCCAGCATTGTGGCAGGCTGCAGTGGGTCGCACATGCAGCTCAGATCCTGTGTTGCCGTGGCTGTGATGTAGGCCTCACCTGCAGCTCCAATTTGACCCCTGGCCCAGGAACTTCCATATGTCCCTGGCAGCAACTTAAAAAAAAGAAAAAAGAAAAAAAATTAAAAGGAAAATCTAAAAGTGATTGTGGTGAAGGCTGCACACAATTCTGTGAATATATTAAAGACCATTGGATTGTACACTTGAAATGGGTGAATTGTATGGTATGTGAATTAGAGCTCAAAGCTGTTTGTTTGTTTTTAAAGTGAGTGTGCCCCAGGGTGCTGCACAGATACATGTCGAGTGTGGTGACCGCTTTAATTAGCATTGTGGAGCTGAAGAGATTTGGAGGGAAGCACAGGTCCTTTAAACTAGTTTTCCCATCCTCATCCTTGGGAATTACCTTGTCGCTAAGCTCTAGCCATTGCCTTGAGGACTGTGTTTCTTGAAAATATTTATCCCAGAGAATTTCTTGTCAGGCCTTTGCAAACCAGGCTCCAAAAGTTGGCAGTGGCTCAGAGGAGTCCAAGCTGCCTGTTTTTCTCTTTCTCCACAGACATTTATTAACTGAGGAAGGCTTATGTGCACACCTGCTCCTTCCACAGACATCACCCCCCCAAACCCCGCAGTGCCCTCAGGTCCCCTGAGCTAGGGGATGAGGACGCTGAGGCACTGGAGGCTACACAGCAAGTGTGCAGCAGAGGCAGGATTTTGCATGATAGCTTTTCAGATTCTCTTTAAATCAGTTGACTCTTAAACAGTTCTGGGAGCTGGGCCAGGGAGTCCCAACACATAAATCGAGTAACTATGGTTTTTCTCCCAACATACAAGAAACTTTATGTGAATAGATAGAATTTTCACAATTAGATTTTCTCTAGGAAATTTTTCTTAGTCTTTACCCACTGCCCCTATAGTTGCCATTAAGAGCTTGCAGATTAAAAGAAAGAAAACAAATAGCAAGCAAGCATTAGCAGAAAAACTCAGTTAGTTTTTTACTTCTTTTTAACACAGACTTATGTGTTGCATACATGTGTCCAGCATTTTTTAACCGCTTTCAACATATGTAAATCATTTAATCTTTGCAACATTGCTAAGAGATAATGTTGCAAAGATTAAATGATAGGTTCTGTTGCCATTATCCCCGTTTAACAGATGAGGATGGATACTGAAGCATAGATAGGTCAACAAGTTTCCCCAGAGCCACCCAGCTAGTGAACAGAGCTGGGGTTCATACCCAGCAGCCAGGCTTCAGGGTGCCTAGGCCTGTGCTGCGCTTCCTCTGTCATGCTTTGTTCAGCAGCTGGTCTTCTTTCAGCTTTTGTATTAGTGAGGTCACATGGCTGGAAAAAATAGTTTCAGGTCTGTAGAGTGGAGTTAAGTTAGGCTCTTATGTCACGATATCACCATGCAGCAGTCCTGACTCTGCATGCACCTCACCTGAATGTATTCAAAAGCATTGCTCTGTACCACATAGATTTTCAGGCCTTTGCACAAGGCTTCTGGGGCAGCAGTTCCAGTAGGAGCTTGAAAGGACCTTAGTGGTTACTGATTAGTAGTTACTGATTCATCCTTTCACCTTAAAAGTGAGGGAAACTGAGGGGAAGTAAATCCTAAGGTCTCCTGACCCTAACCCTTAAAAAGATAGGGACCTGCTTCCCAGGAATCTGGTGCCGGGCTTTCTTGTGTCCTCATTCACTCCTCACAGGAACCGTAGCCAACCAGTGCAGCACTGCCGTCCTTCCCGTTTTACATGGCACTCAAAGGCCTGATGAGGAGGTGGCTTGCCCAGTGTCACCCAGCCAGCAGGTTGTCGTTCCACAGCCCTCAGTCCTCATCCCTTTGCTCTGCCGCATTCCGGAGAGTACACTCCACTGTGGCCTCTGTGACCCACTGACGCTTTTTTTGTTCCCTGGGTAAAATGCGATGGTTTACCTAGAGCCCCAAACACAATGCCAGACACATAGTAAGTGTCCCTTAAGTATTATGTAGCTTTTGCTGTTGTTACTAATCATGGAATTGGGAAAGGAAAAGCTTCTAGAGGTTAATATGTTCATCTGTCCCGCTGCTAGCAATTGTGATGCCTGGTCTGCCTTAGGGAGTTGAACCTTAGGAAACTTTAGATGGTTGTTGTTTGAAAAACAGGAGGAAAAAACTTCAGAAAGGATCCCTTTTAGTCCTTCAGCAATGCCCCCTTGTGGAATCTAGGTAGAAGGACCAGGTACTCAGAGTCATTTGTGGGCTGAAGAGAATTTGACACAGTATGCAGCTGGACATCTGACTGGGTACTTTCTGGGGGTGGGGGTGGATGGGTCTTATGGTGGCAGAAGGGAGTAAGGCGGGGAAGGGCTGGATCTCATTGCTGCATTGGCTGTGTCAGAGTATTTTTACTGAGTGTTGAAGTTGATAGGATAGAATTAGAGAGTCCATGTTCCTAAATTTCTCAGCTTCTCTGACCCCTCAGAGCCTAAAGCGAGTTTTGCGGCTTTCAAAGTTTCTGTCACTGGAGTTCCCGTCGTGGCTCAGTGGTTAACGAATCTGACTAGGAACCATGAGGTTGCGGGTTCGACCCCTGACCTTGCTCAGTGGGTTAAGGATCTGGCGTCGCGTGAGCTGTGGTGTAGATCTCAGACGTGGCTCGGATCCCGAGTTGCTGTGGCTCTGGCATAGGCTGGTGGCTACAGCTCCACTTAAACCCCTAGTCTGGGAACTTCCATATGCTGCGGGTATGGCCCTAGAAAAGACAAAAAAAAAAAAAAAACCCAAAAAACAAAGTTACTGTCACAGGCTCAAGGCCCACTCTAATGGCTGTAACTTAAGTCTGTTCAGAGCGTGCTTGAGGGGCAGAAGCACGTATCCTCACAAGCAGTGACTGACCCTCTCTCCTGGTGGCTGTCTCAGCCTCCATTGTCTTCCCTCCTCCAGGGGCTTCTGAGGAGAATGGCCTGCCTCACACTTCAACTAGGACCCAGCTGCCTCAGTCAATGAAGATCATGCATGAGATCATGTACAAACTGGAAGTGCTCTATGTCCTCTGCGTGCTGCTGATGGGACGTCAGCGAAACCAGGTGGGCCCCTCCTCACAGGTCAGAACAGGAGGAGCCAGGAGCACACGCTTCCTGGGTGACCGCCTCTCATAATGGCTCTGTCTCTAGCACAGCAAAGCAAAGAGTTGGGTTCCATTTATCCCTGTTTAACATGTCGGGAAACTAGTCTGATTCCAGAGCTTATGATCTGTGGGCAGCATTTCTAGACAGAGCATTGGTGCCCAGGGCAGAAATTGACAGCTCAGCCATGTTACCTGACCTTGTTAATGTGCAGAATAAAGGGTAGATGTCTGGCAGGATGTCTGGAGAAGTTGCCAATCTCATGGTGGCTTGGGGTGGTGGGCCAGAGCTTTGTCAAGTTATGAAAACGAGGCAACTCCAAAGAGGCTCCACATGTGCTGAGGTTCCCTGAGCCTTGAAGCAGTTCCAGGAGGGAGGATCGAGGAGGAGGAAGGCTCTGGAAGCATGTGGCATCCTCTTCAAGATGGCTAAATAGCCCACTCGTGGCACCTGCACCATTCTCCTAGGAATGAAACTAGGCATGGGGGCCTGGGGCAGGGGGATTGAAGGAGGGGGAAGCTGGGAGCTCAGGAGTCCTTGAGCACCTATTTGAGTCAGACCCTGTATTCTCACATGACTGTGAGATGGGTGTAGTTATCACAGTTTTACAGGTGAGGAGCAATTTTCGAGGTTAGCCAGGGAAAAGACTGCCCGAAAAGCTGATATCTGGCATGGCAGTGTCCGGAAGGAAGTGAGGGAGCCAGGCATGCCGACCCCCTAAGGCAGCTTCCCAGGCTGAGGGAGCAGGCCCCTGAGGTGGGAGCCTGCCTGCAGGGGTGGTGGACTAGTAAGGAAGCTGGGGGCGGGTGGATGGGAACAAGCGGCAAGGAGAGGAGGGCAGAGGGGTGGTGGGGAGCCCCGATCACTTCAGGCTTCCATAGGCCATTTAAGGACTCTGGTGTTTACTCAGTGGAGTGGGAAGCCATCCTTTGGCTGCTGTGTAAAAGAGCTGACAGTTGCCAGGACCAGCATATTGGTGGTAGGAGTGTGAGAAGTGCTTGCATTCTGGATCTATTTTGAAAATAGAACATCTAGGATTTACTGAGAGGTCAGATGGCATCAGTGGAGAGAGGAGTTAAAGATAACCTCCTTAACTCTGTCCAAGGTTTTTGGCCTGAGCAGGTGGGAAGAGTGGTTTGCCATTTATTGAGATGGTTAAGACCAATGGGTAAGGAGTCGGGGGGCAGGCATAGGGAGGAAGGTGAGGAGTTTGGTTTGAACAGGTTAGGTTTAGGGTGTCTGTTAGACTTGGCACTTGGGTTCCCTGCCTCGGGGGTTAGGGGAGAGATGGGGCCTGGAGGTACAACTTTGTGGTTGTCCGCCTGTGGTTGGCATTTAAAACCAGGACACTGGATGAGATATCTCACTCTGGTGTCCATAGCACTGGGCCTTCCTTCGCAATGGAATGTATTTCTTATAAAAAAAAAAAAATGCTAGTTGTGATGTCTTACATGTGAGTGCTTTTTCTTTTCTGAGGCACTTTCATAGTCATTCCTGCTTGAATTTGGGGGGTATTCGGTAAGTTATACGGCACGTGGTGACCCCCCCACCCCACTTAAAACCACGGTACAGAAGAGTCCATGGCATGCCCTCAATCACCAGGCTTCGGTAGAGCCAGGATTTAAACCCTGCTGCCCTGATTCTTCTTTCTGCCCCCTCAGTTCCTCCTCCCTGAGCCTTCCTGTTACCAAGTTTCTATGAATCATTGTGGTCTTTGGTTAAAGTGTGATGAGAGCTGCTGTTTCCTTGGGAGAGACCCCAAGCTGAGACCCAGAATCCCATCTTACTGTGAACCAGTGTTATGCTGCTGTGTCCTCATTTGCACAGTCAACATTTAGGGAGTTCCTTCTGTGTGCCAGCCACTGTGGGGACCTGGGTTCACAGACCCTACCTAGACCCAGATAGAGGGGACAAGATTTCCCTGGCCAGGTCTCACGAAAGGCTCCTCCTTGGGGTGGCCTTATTGTGCATTCGGGCCAAGTGCTCTGACCAGTCTTGCGACACTGACTGGAAATCACTAGACTGGAAATGCTCACCAGATGTCATGAGTGCTGGTGAAAATAGTCAGTCCAGAATTCACTTTTTCCACTGCTTCAAGTCAAGCCCTGAGCTTCCCCCACATGACCTCATTGAGTCCTTTCAACAGCTTCATTATCCCTCATTTTCCATTAAAAGACTCAGGCGCAAAGAAGAATGTTGCCCAGAGTCACAGCATTGTCAAGTTCTGATCTCCCAAGATAAATGCCAGCCTGCGGTGGACTGGGGAGGGGCAGGCTTTCAGATTAGAACCCCTGATGACATTTCCATTCTTGCTGTGGCCTTGTCAGTCCTTCTAAACTGCCCTTTCCCCTGGTAAAGTGGGAGTTGGTAAGGATTGTGCTCTGCTCTGGACTAGGCAGAGGTTTTCCGACGTCATCCTTATAACAGTCCTGAGAAGTAGTAATGGCTTTCGTTTATGTTGTGTAAAAAATTATTTTTCCTAGGTTAATATTTCACAGTTCTGCATGAAAAGGTGTAAATAAATATCAGTGAAGCCTTTTTCCCCTCTGAGCCTGAACATTCAGGTTCCTCCATGAAGCATCTAATTTTACCAGTTATTAATGTCTCTTTCTAAAGCGTTTAAAAGTATATTTGTACGGGGCGTGGGACAGGGGGGCGGGGGTCGTGCAGAGTAAGTGGGGATGTTTTCTTTGAACTTCAGCCACCCCTACTGACTGTTGCTTTCTTTGTCCTGAAGACCCATTGTGCATACATACCCAGCTTTGATGGGTCTTCACAGCTCATTTGTCTTTTGTTTTTACATTTGTCTTAATGCTTTTGCTTTCCTTCCTCATCCAGGTTCACAGAATGATTGCAGAGTTCAAGCTGATCCCCGGGCTGAATAATTTGTTTGACAAGCTGATTTGGAGGAAGCATTCAGCGTCTGCCCTTGTGCTTCATGGTCACAACCAGAACTGTGACTGTAGCCCGGTAAGCAGGGACCCCAGTGACATAGATGGGCCTTACAAGTTGTTTCAAGACCTGCTGTTGGCCCTTTGAAATCTCATTCTTTGAGAGAAGATCAGAAATTGAAAGTCATAGCCTGTGTAATCCCATAAGTGTCAGGTACCTTGGGGAAGGATCTGACCCCTTACCCTCCACCTGCCCAGAAATTCCTTTTGAGGAGGGACCCTCCAGCCAGCCTCCCTTTGTACAGCTCCTGGCGGGGCACTTGCTACCCCCAGACAGGCCGCCTGCTTGAAAGCAGTGCGGTTTTTCTCATTCTGTACTCTGCCTGGTTGTAATCTGTATCCACTGATAGTAGATTTGCCTTCTGGAACCATGCCAGTGGTCTGCCTTCTGAAAGGGTTTAGGCAGTTTTCTTTTTTTGAGGGTGGAGGGCTCACCTCTGTCTGGTCTCTCTCACGGTGCCCTAGAGAACACTGAGCTGGGAGTCAGGAGGCCTATTGTGCACTCAGCTTTTGGGGAGAGCTTGAACCAGTCACTGAGTCTCTGAGCCTCTGTTTCTTACAAAAGCAAGATCATTGGCCATCAGCAGGAGGGGAAAAGGGCCGTGGGTCCTCCCTGGTCTCTAAGCTACGTTCTGGGGGTTTTCCTCAGGGCCATATCTTTTAGTTTACTGGTTTTCTCTGGATTTGCCTTCCAGCTCATCCATTTGAGTTAATTTCAGGTGAATATATTCTGCATTTCTAGGCACTCTATCTGGATCTTTGTCAAAAACTACTTAGTCTTTTTATTTGGTATGTTAATATTTTGTTCTTCTGTTGCATTTTCTCTCTTTAATTTCATTTATTTTTATTCGTAGCATACTTTTTTATGGTCTGTTTTGGATTGCTCATGGGGTGCTAATACTTGTATCCAAGTCTTCAGACTCACCTCGGGTGGAGTGTTGCCTTGTGCTGTGTCATGTGTCTAGGTGGGGACTTTTGGTGGGGGACATGGAGGGGGTGCTGGTTTTCCCTGTGAGTACCTATGTGACCTGGGCCCTGGAAGTATTTCTAGAGAACAGTTTGCTTTCCTCTGCCTGGTACTTTAGGAGGCGTGGTGTACCAGGGCATGTTCTCCTTGACGTGGCTTTGCCCCGCTGCTCTCGTGGTACCTCCTTGGGACTGGGGGCTCCCCTCCACCACCAGCAGCACCGTGGCAGAGACAGGCTCCTTTGCCAGCTCCCTGGGCTGGTAGGCAGGGTTTCTCTAACCCTTTTTTCTCCAAATGTATATGCTCCACAGGCTTTCCGTGGGCCCAAGGTTTTGTCTGGTCCCTGCAGAGCACTGAAACACAAGCACTGGCAAGAAGTCTCACTTCCATTTCTCCACGCCGCCCAGAGCTGCCAGCCCCCAGCTCCAGTGTTCACTGCTCTGAATTCGGTCCTTTCTTCATTTCTGATTCTAGTGGATTTTCCTTTCTTTCCTATGAACTTAACTCACATTTAATGTAATTTCAGTTATTTTTTTATCCAGTATGTCAAGATGTTTTTAACAGAAAGGGTGCACACTAGCTTGATCTGCTGTTGGCCAGACGTGGACAGCAACAAAGGGTTTTCTGACTAAAGCAAAATCCTCGTTGTGCACAAAGACAGAGGCTCAGAGAAGCAGAGATGCCCAGCTCTCACCAGAGCCTTTTGTTTTCTTTTGGGACGTTGTGACTGTGGTTTTAACATCAGGATGCACCTGTATTTTAGGACATCACCTTGAAGATACAGTTTTTGAGGCTCCTCCAGAGTTTCAGCGACCACCATGAGTAAGTACAAGCTGCCCTGGCAGAGAGTTGTTTGGCTGTCTTCTCTCCTCTCTTTGTCACATCACTGGCCTCAGCTCAGGAGGACCTGGGAGCCATGGGAGCCACTGGCTCAGCGTTACCGTGTGGTGCTGCACGTCCACGATAAGAGCAGCGCTTGTCCAGGCCTTCCTTTAAGCCAGGCGCTGTGCCGAGCTTTCCCTTCGCCCCCGCAGCCACCTTGGAAGTGAGTGCAGAAGTTGCTGGTCCCTTATTTCCTTGGAAGTCAGTCCATCTCTCAGCCGTCTGTCCTCTGAGCTGGGAGTGGAAAGCTTGGCTATTCGCAGGGGCTGGCAGGGGCCGGCAGGAGCCGCAGGTGGCCAAGGGGGCAGATGGAATATTCTTCACCGGCATAAGGAGATCTACTCTCTCCCGTTCTCCTTGAAACATATTCTGCCCTCTCTCATTTTTTTATTTTTCAACTTCTCATGGAGAATGATTCTCTGCTATGAGGAAACAGTGCAGAGGAGGGGTAATTGGCAGCTGACCCATGACCTTGGCATTGAGGAAAGCTAGAGCACACACAGCCGCCCTTAGCAGATGTCGGTGTACAGGATACAGGGCCCGCTGTTGCATAGCTTCTGAGTTTTCCCCCAAGGAAAGCCAGAAATTAAGATTTATGTGAAAGGTCCTGATTTTTAACTGTTGGTTTAAATTATTTTGAGATACTGTATAAGCTGAGAGGACCTGCCTGAGGACACATGTGGCCTCAGGGGCCTTTACTTCGCTGCTTTTGTCTGGATTTTTGTGGACCACCCCCTTTGAGAGGTTCTCTGTGTGAAGCCTTAAACCAGGACATATGTCAGTCCTTGGAAAAATGGCACCAGTATGTTCTGAATATGTCCTTTTTTCCTGAGGAATTGGGCCCCTAGCTTTCATCAGACTCTTAATTCTGATGCGTCATGTTCACAGGCTTGGATTTTGTATATTCTAAAGCTATGCTGTGGGAGTGTTTTTAATGGGAGTAACATGATGAGATTCCAGTTTTCTCAAGATCGTTCTGGGTACTGTGTGCAGGATCCATTCCTATAGGGAGACCATTTAGGAAGCTGGTTCTGTCCACTTGGCTTGGGCGATGACAGGCCTGGATGAAGGGTGAAGAAGGCAGTGTCCTGGCCGATTCAAGCTCCTGGCTGGTGGGAGTGCTGGAGTAGGGCCAGGTTTGAGGAGTAAAATGATAAGTTTAATTTGGCCATCACCGAGTTGGCAGTGCCTTTGAGAAATTAAATAGAAAAGTTCAGTGGCAAAAGAAAGGCCTACAGGTGCCAAGGAAGGGGCCTTGTTAGTGGATATGGCAGAGAGTGGACACAGGGACCTGGGACACTCCCACAGCCTGAGAGCAGCGGGCTGCGTGCCTTGCTGCAAAATGCCGGCTCGGGGTGAGTGGCGCTGGGGACTTCTCAGATTTCCTCACAGGAAAGGGGCAGGGAACCAGCGCAGTGTTGACCTGGCAACCCCAGTTCCTGTACTTTACCACCTCAAACACATTTGTTTCAGGAACAAGTACCTACTGCTCAACAACCAAGAGCTGAACGAACTCAGTGCCATCTCTCTCAAGGCCAACATCCCCGAGGTGGAAGCCGTCCTCAACACCGACAGGTGAGTGTGTGGGGGTTGCAGCTGCGCCTGAGGGCCCTGGGGCTCACAGATGGGTGCACGCAGGTTTGCATACTTGTCCTTTCTCACATGCATGTAGCTACAGTGTCCTGAGGGCTTCTGTGTGCCAGACACTGTCCTCCTGTCACCTGCATTATCTCATTGGAGCCCCACAGCAGCCCTGGGAGGGAAGTGCCATCACCAACTCCCCTTTACAGACCAAGGAGCAGGGGCTTGGAGAGTCACCTGCCAAAGGTCGTATGTATTCTGCCCTCTTCCTTGTCACTCACCTTCATTGACATGCTCCTTTCTGCCCCATGCCAAGGCCCGTGCGTGGGGTTATGCTTGCCTCACTTTCTGGAGCAGAGCAGGTAGGTCACAGGCTCACAGGGGTCAGGCCAGAAGGACTATATCCAGCAACAGGAGGACTATATCCAGCAGAATTCTCTTGTGGTTTTTTTAATTTTGTTTTTAAGGCAGCAGAAATCTTTGTTCAAATGAAGTTGAATACCATCCTACCCTAATGCCTATGGTGGATAAATAGTGGAGCTGCTCTGTTGGAGGAGGAATCTTAGGGTCTGGAACCTCTCTCCAGGCTGGGCCCTCTCTCCCCCATGGTGCAGCCTGAGTTGTTCCCTCGTTTACTGTCTTTACTTCCTGGACCAGGAAGCAGAAGCCTAGAGGCTCGGGTACTTGTTCAAGGCCAGCTGGAGTTGAATCTGGGGCCCAGGGTCCTCTCTGTCTCACCCTATTGCCATAGGCCTTGTCCCATCTGCTAGACTCCGTCATGGTGTTTCACACCCACTTTTGTTGTGAGCAGCCCTCCCCCGAGCAGTTCTGAGCCTATATGACTCTGGGTGTTTCTCTGGCCTTTGATCGCTTGTCAGCAAGTATGGGCCGGAAAGCTGGCCTGAGATGTGGTGAGAATGCATTTGGCTGTTCATTTCCAAGACTGCAGGAGTCCTCGGGGTGCTCTGGAACCAGGTGGAGCAGGAGGACATCCTGTAGGTTTTTTTACCTACCTAAGCCAACAGAGATACCCAGCCCCAGAGCCTCAGGACACAGTGCTTCAGCAAAGTGGAACTTGACCCCTATCTTCCTATTTTGTTTTAGGAGTTTGGTGTGTGATGGGAAGAGGGGCTTATTAACTCGTCTGCTGCAGGTCATGAAGAAGGAGCCAGCTGAGTCATCTTTCAGGTAGATTTGGGACACGCCCCTGCCACTCCAGAGAGGCCCAGAAGCCATGTGTTTCTTAAGCTGTTAGAAATACCTCCTTTAGTCATCAGCTTCCACCTCAGATACCTGATTACTATCAGGGAGCGAGTCTGCCATCTCCCTTGTGCTGACTCAGCATGTACTTGGTGGCTTCTGCTGCATGCCAACAGTGCCTTTCAAGAATTGACTGAGCTTTCACCAAGCACCTCTTCTGTGCTGGTGCTGGACAGGTGGGAAATGGGAGATACAGGCCCTGCCCATGTGGAGTTCCCGGGGTTGTGGGAAGCAAGCATGGAAAGAAACCTGTGTGTGAGATGCAGTGTGGAAAGACATGGAGCCAGGGAGCGAAGGAAAGCCCTTCCCAGCTGGGGGCTGGTGGGTGGGCGCCCACAGGGAGGGCTCTCAGTTCTTAGACTTGTCTAAGTTGAATCTTACAGGCTGTGGATAGGAGTAGCGGATGAATGAGCTGTCAGGAGGCTCCACGCCTGTCAGCTCAGCCTGCCTTGTCCCAACCTCCCCTCACAGATCTCAGCACTGCCCTCTGGGTCCACTCAGCCAGCATTAGCCACCTCTTCTCTAGGACAGGCCATTCGAAATGAGCTCAGTGGCCTGTCTATACACGGCTGTCAGGTTCCCTCATGCATTCCAAATCCTCCTGATCCTCTGAAGGGGCAGAGCCTAGAGTGTGTTTCCACGTGTGACTTCCTGGGCCAGCCTTTTGTCCTAGATGCCACCTTTGAGGAACAGCTCCTTCCAGGCAGAACCACATAGAGAACTGTTCCCATGAGGATGGGGGCTCTTGCTGTGTCCCCAGTGCCTAGTAGGAGGCCTGATGCCTAATAGATGTTCAGTAAATGTCTGGTGGATAAATGAAAAGGTAGCACACATCTCCCAGCCCCTTGGTGAAAGGAACATGGGCCAGAAGAGGGCAGCCCTAGCCACCTGGGCCAGGGCTCAACATTTGGGTCGCAGGTTTTGGCAAGCTCGGGCTGTGGAGAGTTTCCTCCGAGGGACCACCTCCTATGCAGACCAGATGTTCCTGCTGAAGCGAGGCCTTCTAGAGGTAATGGCCTGGAGGAGCCAGGGTGTCGGGCACCCCGCCTCCCCCCCGCCCCATGCATCGCTTTCCTGTCCCGGGCCGTGGGCAGCTGGCAGGGGCACCAGTTCTATCCTGACACCAGGGCAGATTGCCCTGCTCTTTCCCCTGAGCTTTCAACATTGGCTTCCTGTGGGTGCTTAACGGGTGATGAGGGATCTGGGGTGGCCTTGGAGGATTATAGTGACTCTAAGGTTACCCAGCAAGGCCTTTTGACCCTGAGGACATTTTGCTGCTGACTAAAAGTCAATTTCCCTTTTTTGAAAAATGGTCTCCAGAAAAAGCAAAATTTACAAAGGGGGGAGGGCAGAATGTCCAAAGGTACAATTGCTTAAAACCTAAAAAGATAACAGATAAGAAACTGACCCATGAATTGGTTAAAAAAAAAAAAATCCATAAGGAGAAGAATTGATCCAAATCAGCATATACAACTTCAAAAAAAAAAAAAAGAAAAGGAAAAAGAAAACTGTTATAGAAAACTTCATCAAGAAGTTAAATTGTTCTTGATAAAAATTCATTGATTTTAGTGTAAACATTTTCATTAATTAACATAAATAGGCAAACCATGGGGTCAAAATGTGTCCCGAGTCCTTAAACCTTGTGCTTCACTTGAATGGCCTCCGGGCTGGGGCAGTGGCCAGTGTTACCTCTGGGGACGGCTCCCTCCCTGCCAGCTGGAGCCCCTTGGGCATCCTGCAGAGGCTTTGGCTCAGACCTGGGCGGGTGAGAGAGATTGTGGCTACATACCCCAACCTCCCCACCCCGCCACTTCCTGGTGAGGTGTGTCAGGCCTGGACCTACCCTTGGAGCCCCCAGCGTCCTCAGCTGAGAATCTAGACGGGGGAGCAGCTTCCATTGGGCTGGATGTTTGCTCAAAGCAAACGTCACACGGCCCGAGCTGTGCCAGAGCTGGGAGGGGGTCAGGCAGTGGGCAGCCTAGGTGAGCGCAGCCTTGGGGCAGCAGCCACATGTGCCCACTGGCCCTGGGGAGCACCACTCTCCTGCCCTCACCCTGTCCTTTCCCACCCCCAGCACATCCTCTACTGCATCGTGGACAGTGAGTGCAAGTCACGGGATGTGCTCCAGAGTTACTTTGACCTCCTGGGGGAGCTGATGAAATTCAATGTTGATGCATTCAAGAGGTTCAACAAGTACATCAACACTGATGCAAAGGTAAGTATAAGCCAGGGCTCCGTGGGGTTTGCCGCATTGTCCAGAATTTCTGCTGGGGCCCAGTCGTCACAGGTCTTCAGGTGCTGGTTTCAATTTGGCGAGTCCTGGCAAGTTGGCGGGCAGTCATTAGCAGTGCTCTGTGCTGGCCACATTTGCAGACCCTGGGTACACAGGGGTGAAGGTCAGCTGTTTGTGGGCAGGGGTGAGGTGTGGAAACGGGTGCCAGGTGAGCCCCAGAAGGGCAGGACTGGGCCTGGTGTGTTAGGCTCACAGGGTGTGTGGGGCAGAAACCCAGCTCAGACCCGCTGCAGTAAAAAGGAGAGGAATCCCTTCAGTGCAGAAAACACTGGGTGTGGTGTCAGAAGAACTCACTGGGATGAGTTCTTGCTAGGGCAGGTCTCCTGGTTTGTCAGAGCTCCGGTCTCCCTGCTGGGAACAGCTGGGCCCAGGTGGATTGGTGCCCCTTGCAGGACTGCACACCCTGGGCCTTGGCCATCTCCAGCCAAGAGCCCGCCGCCCCCAGCCCGTCTGAGCCCGGGCTCTGCTCCAGTTCCAGGTGTTCCTGAAGCAGATCAATAGCTCGCTGGTGGACTCCAACATGCTGGTGCGCTGTGTCACTTTGTCATTGGACCGATTTGAAAACCAGGTGGACATGAAGGGTAAGAAAAAGCCATAATGCCAAGATGAATCTGCCCTGAGGTCAAACACCCAGCCTCTAACAAGGAAATAGAAATGCCTGGAAGCTGCTGCACCAAACACCCTCGTGGTTGGGGTCAAGATTGTGGCTCTCCAGGTGATTTTCTTGGCCGATTTTACTTTTCTCTGTCAGTCATCTGTGCTTCTTCTGATGAGCACATGCAACATTTTAATAAAGGTAAAAACAAAACAAAACAAAAAAAACCCATGTTGCCAGTAAAAATGCAAAAAAAAAATACACATCTTTCTCTCCTGGCCTGGGATGTGGGGGACTCAGGTGGGGAGACCTGGGAAGGGTCTCAGGGAGAGAGGGGTCCCAGAACTGCCTGAGGGAAAAGGTGGACTCCTGGTCAGGGATTAGCCAGGGTGGCAGAACAGCTGGAAATGTGTTCCTGCTGCAGCCAACCTTTTCTGTAGTTGTTTTGACGGTGGGGGCTCCCAGCTTCAGAGTCAGGACTCAAGGGGGATTTGAAGCCTGGGTGTCAGGCCCCTGGGCCAGAGCAGCTGCTCACACTCTGCCTCTCTGTCCCCAGTTGTGGAGGTCCTGTCCGAGTGCCGCCTGCTTGCCTACATATCCCAGGTGCCCACACAGATGTCCTTTCTCTTCCGCCTCATCAATATCATCCACGTGCAGACACTGACCCAGGTGAGGCCTGCAGCCCTGCCATAGCCAGAGGGAGATGGGAAATGGGCGCCGCCTTCACCCTAGAGGTGCAGCTCTTGAGACCTTTCCTGGTTCCTAGGAAGCCCTCCCGGCTGTCCTGAGGACTTTTTCTGTAAGGGCTCAGTGTCCTATTTTCCAGACAGGGCCTGAGGAAGGAGCAAGTCTCCGAGGTCACAGACGGTTTGGGGCAGAGTCTGGACAGGTGATGAGCTCTGACTCCCAGTCCAGCGCTCTCTGCTGTGCAGGCTTTGGGGTTGGACCTGGCTTTGATTTCCACCTTCCTGACTATGCAGCTGTCCCTTCTCCAAGTGTCACACCCCTCTTTTCTAAAATGGGTGTAATATGCTCCCTCTCAGAGGTTGTTGGTTTGTTCCTTCAACTAACAAATATTTATGGAGGTGAAGCCCTGGGCTGGGGATGCACAGTGAACAAAACAGACCGAGACACTTCCTTCGAGGAGCTGCTTGTCTAGTGCTGAGCGGATGACAGTGAGATACCCGCATCTGGTGGTGCACCCGCCCCCAGGGATCAGCACTCCCGAGAAAAAGTGATCCTTCTCAGCTGGTGCTGGAGAAGGAGCGGACCCCGACTACTGATGATGAAGATCCCACAGGGTGGGGATGGGGGGTGAGGGACCAGGAGGGCGCTTGGGGCAGGATGCTGGCATCGCTCTTCTCCCCAGACCCCTATCAGCTTTGTACAGAGGTGGCTCAGCCTAAAGCCTGTGGAGTCTGCCGGAGACACCGTTCTCCCCACCTGGTGGCACCCCCGGTCCACCAGGGGCTGCCGGCATGCACCTAACCCGGGTGGCCTGGTCCTTGCAGGAGAATGTCAGCTGCCTCAACACCAGCCTGGTGATCCTGATGCTGGCCCGCCGGAAAGAGCGGCTGCCCCTGTACCTGCGGCTCCTGCAGCGGATGGAGCACAGCAAGAAGTACCCTGGCTTCCTGCTCAACAACTTCCACAACCTACTGCGCTTCTGGCAGCAGCATTACCTGCACAAGGACAAGGACAGCACCTGCCTGGAGAACGTGAGTGCCCCACCCCTGAGGGGTGGCCGGTGGGTGGCAGGCACGCGGGACCAGGGTTCCTCTGAGGGGCAGCCAGGGTGTGTGTGGTCCCCACCCGGGCCCTGTGGCAGGTAGCTTTTGTCCCCTTGCCCAGGCCCTCTCCTTGGGGTGCCAAGCTCAACCTGGGTCCTGCAGGTGCCCCCCAGCCCCTGTCTCTTTGCCCAGAGCTCCTGCATCAGCTTCTCATACTGGAAAGAGACTGTGTCCATCTTGCTGAACCCGGACCGCCAGTCACCCTCTGCCCTTGTCAGCTACATCGAGGAGCCCTACATGGACATTGACAGGGACTTCACCGAGGAGTGATCTTGGGCCAGGCCTCGGGAGGCTGCTGGGCCTGGGCCGTCGCGGGTGAGCGTGGGTCCGCGCGCCTCACGCCCTGCCCTGCTCCCCCCCCTGCCTTCCCCTGCCTCCCTGCTGCTCTCTGCCTGCCCCGGGGGCTCAGGTACAGGCTCGGTGGGAGGGAGCGTCTAGAAGCCCTTGGCCCCTGGGTCTGAGGGCCCCAGGTCATTGGGGAACCACAGTTCCCTCAAGATTTCCACCGTGAGGACAGGGGTACTGTGCCCACTCTTCCTCAGAACCCTGGGGCCCTGGCCCCACCCGGAGGTAAAGGGTCTTTAAAACTAGCTCTGTCTGAGCTCCTGCCCAGGCTCAGCTGTGGGGCCTGGGCCGGGGGAGGGAGATAGGGGCCGCCTCCCCCAACCCGTGAGCCAAGCTTGCCCTGGCCTTTGGCCCCAGGCCGAGGCCTCTGAGCCCCTGGGCAGGGGTGGGGGAGACCCGGGAGAGCTGCCTTCCCCAGGCCTGCCCACCTGGCCTCCCCCCGACCTTTGTTTTCCTTTAGCTCCTCTGGTTCTGTTTGCTCATTGGCCGCTGTGTTCATCCCAGGGGTACTGTGCCCAGAAGTGGGGCCTTTTCCTCCCATCCCCTGGGGCCCAGGGTAGCTGTGCCCTGCCCTGCTCCCACCCCAGGGCAGCATCTTCTGCCTGAGCCGCCCACACAGGAGCCTGCCTGGGGGCACACCCCTGGCCCCTCCTTGTGTTGCCAATTTATTAACAAATAAACCAATTAAATGGAGACTATTAAAGAATTTATTTTAAATGACTGATGTGGACCTGACTTTTGTCCATGGGATCATGTGCTCCGTCCCCCTCTGAACCCCAGAGAATGAGAAGGAAGGCAGTTGGAGCTGCAGCCATGGCATTTATTCAGGCAGGGGACAGCAGGGCTTGGGGCGGCCGCAGCTCAAGCAGCTGTCCCTCTTCAGAGCCCAGGGACTTGGGCTTCACTCCTTGTGCTGAGGGGAAAAGGGTGCCGCCTGCGTGAGCTGCCCCCCAAGCAGCGGGCAGGGTGGGTGCCCCACACCAGCCTTCACCTTGGGGCCCAGGGCATCCCTGGTCCGTGCCCGCAGCTTGTTCGCCTGGGTTTCCGCCATGTCCGCCCGCTCCTCCGCGTCGTCCAGCTCGTGCTGGGCCTTGCGGTACTTGGCCAGGTTAGTGCTGGCCTGCTGCTCCTGGCAGGGAGTGACAGAGATAGTTGGCGCCCCCAGAAGGGGCTGGCTTCTCCTGGTCCTCCACGCCGCTCCACCACCACGGCCTGGACCCGCCTCCTGCTTCTGCACACCCAGGGCAGGATGGAGGGGGTTGAGCCACTCCTTCCAGAGGTGCCCTTGTGCCAGACCTGGCCAGAAGGGGACTGCACATGGGGTCCCTTCAGAGACAGAGCTAGTTTTCTCTCTTGCTGGAGCTGTTAGAGACCTTTTTTCCCGCTGGAACAGTGGGGTCACTGCCCCTACACACAAAGGCATCACTGTGGAAACCACAGCCCAGAGATGGCGTGGGGCGACCACAGGGACCCCGACCAGTACAAGGCCTCGGGTGGCCCGGACCCCAGGGCACTCACCGCCTCTTCAAACTGACGTTTGTAGCTCTTGACCTTGCTCTGCAACTTGTCCACCAGGTCCTGCATGCGAGCCAGGTTCTTCCTGTCCTCCTCGGCCTGGGCAGGCAAAGGGGATGTGGGTCTCGCCCAAGCCAGGCTGGCTCCAGGGCCACCCCTCAAGGTGGCTCCAGTCACCCACCTGGTACATGAGCTCCTTGACCCGGCGCTCGTGTTTCCGCACCCCCTTGAGGGCCTCGGCGTGCTTCTTCTGCTCCGCGTCAAGCTCAGCCTCCAGCTCCCGCACCTGCGTGCAGCCGGTGGGTGGGCCTGGTGCCCCCAGCGGGCCCGCCCCGCAGGGGAAGGGACTGGGAGGGCCGCACATACCTTGGCCTCCAGCTTCTGCACCTGCTTCTTCCCGCCACGGAGGGCAGCTTGTTCTGCCTCCTCAAGCCGGGCCTGTAGCTCCCGCACCGTCTGTTCTAGTGTCTTCTTCATCCGTTCCAGGTGCGTACTGGTGTCTTGCTCCTTTTTCAGCTCCTCCGCCATCATGGCTGCCTGTCGAGGAGGTGGCGTGGTCAGGAGGTGAAAGTCCCTTTGGCCTCTGCACCAGGCCCCCCCAGCCCCAGCCCAGCCTCACGTCGGTGATGGCCTTTTTGGCCTTCTCCTCGGCTTCCCGTCTTTCCTGGGCAGCCTCCTCCACCTCGCCGCTCAGCTGGGCCAAATCCACCTCTAGTTTCTTCTTCTGGTTCAAGAGGCCTGTGTTCTGGGGGGGAAGCAGAGCTTCAGAGTCAGCCTGCAGGCCGTGCCCCACACATCCCCATGACCCCTGTCCCCACCTGGGAATGCAGAAGGTTGAGGCGCTCGGTGGCCTCTAGCAGCTCCTGTTCCGCCAGCCGGCGGCTGCGCTCGCCCTGCTCCAGGGCAGCCCGCAGCTCCTCCAGCTCCGCAGCCAGCAGGGCGGCCCGCCGCTCCAGGGCCTGTGCCTGCTCGCGGAGCTCAGCCGCCAGCCGCTGCTCCTCGTCCCGCCCGGCCTGCTCCTCCTTGAGTTGGGCCTGCAGCAGCCGCGTGGCTGCCTGTGCCTCCGTGGCCTGGCGGGTGGCATGGCCCAGCTGCAGCTCCAGGTCATTGAGGTCACCCTCCATCTTCTTCTTGAGCCGCAGGGCCTCATTGCGTGCTCGAGTCTCTGCATCCAGGGAGGCCTGCAGGGACTCCACTGCCCGCTGGTGGTTGCGCCTGTGGTTGGGAGGGACGAAAGGAGGCGTCCTGGCCTGCGAGCAGAGGGTGGGCACTGGCACCACGCCTGCTCTTACAGACACACAAGGAACACTGGAGACAGGAACCCAGTGGGGAATAAGGGATTCGTCCCTCCCTGGTTTCAAGTCCCTTGTGACTGCCTGCTGTACATAAGAGCAAGTTCATGGGCAAAAGCGAGGCTCCAGAACAGACAGACGTGGACTGAACCCTGGCTCTACACCCACTGTGTAACCTTGGGCAAGTCCTTTGACCTCCCTGAGGTTCACCTCTAAACTGTGGATGGTGACCCTGACCTGAGAGAGTCGTCAGGTAGGGGGACTGGGTGTCCATGCCAGTCCATGCTTGGCTGGGCTGGGATGGGAGAGGCTGTCGGCCTGCCCCCTACCTCAGGTTAGTGCACTCCTCATCTTTCTCCGCCAGCTTCCGGTCCACTTCAGCCTTGACCTGGGAGAGCTCCAGCTGGATCCGCAGAGTCTTGGTCTCCTCCAGCTCCAGGGCCCCCTGGGGTGCAGAGCAGGCAGTGTGGTGTGGGGGCCATGAATATGCCAGCATTGAGAGGGGAGGCCAGGGAGCAGCAGGTCAGGGTCCAGCCCACCCCTGGAGCCAGCCCCTGACCTCGGCCTCCTCCAGTGCGGCCTGGAGCTCACTCTTCTCCCCTTCCAGTGCCTTCTTGGCCTTCTCCAGCTCCTGGATGCTCTTCCCACTGAGGCTGACCTGGTCCGTGAGGTCACTGATCTCCTCTGCGAAACAGATAGGGCACTGAGAGACCACCCCAATGGTTCGTACTCCAACCTCTTCATTCACCCCTAATTCCAGGGTGACCCACTGCAGCTGTGACTCCAAGGGACTCCCAGTGACCCCAGAGCAGCTCTGGCCCTGGGATGGGTCGTACCCTGCAGGTTCTTGTTCTCCCGCCTGAGCGTCTCCAGGGCCTCGAGAGCCTCCTCATGACTGTGCCGCAGCCGGAAGAGTTCGGTGCCCAGGCTGCGGGCCTCCCTCTGAGCCGCCTCCAACTCCCGCTGCATCTCCTCCTCCTGCCGCCGCCGATCCTCCAGCGCCCGCTCCAGGTGCCGCTGCTTCTTGTCCAGGGCCGCAGCCGCCGAAGTCGCCCGCTCCAGCTCCAGGGTCACATCCTCCGACTCTGTCTGCAGCCGCAGCTTGGCCTTCTCCAGCGACGAGCACTTGGCATGAGCAGCTTCCACCCCTTCCTCTGCCTCCTGCAGCCGCAGTGCCAGCTTCTTTCTAGGCCACAGGAGCAGACAGACATGACACGTAGCCACAGGAGGCTGGTGGAATGACCCTCACATCTTCCCTTTCCCTGACACTCCTGTGTGGGGACGGCCTGGCTGGCAAAGCACTCACTTGGCCTCCTCCAGCTCCTCTGTCCTCTGGATGGCATCTGCCTCGTACTTGCTTCTCCACTGCGCCACCTCGGCATTGGCCTTGGACAGCAGCCGCTGCAGCTCAGCCTGGGCCTCAGCCTCCTCCTCGTGCTGCTCCCGCAGGAGGTCGCAGTCATGCCGCAAAGCCTGCACGGCATGGGCCAACGCACTCTTGGCCTGCAGAGACCCCAGTGACCTCAGCATTGGCCGTGCCAGTGGCCTTGCACCCACCCTGCCTGCTCTGGGGCAGCCAGAGGCTGGCCCACCTTGCTCTCCTCCTCCAGCTGCCGCCGCAGTTCCTCCAAGCTCTGGGTGGCCGTGGCCTTCCCGCGGCTCAGCTGGCTGATCAGAGACTCCTTCTCTTCAAGCAGGCGGCTCAGCTCCCCTGCAGGCCAAGGGCCAAGCCAGCAGGTCAGGTGGGTGAGGGGCAGCACGGAGGCCCCAGTCAAGCCCAGCCAAACCCCTGGCCTCACCACTCTCGGTTTGGAGCCGCCCACGCTGGGTGCTCGCATCTGCAAGTTGCCGCTGCAGCTCCTCCACCTTGATCTTGGCCTCATTCAGCTGATCCTCATAGGCCCGGCACAGCTTCTCTGCACTGGCCTGGGATCCAGGATCAGGGATCAGAACAAGTTTGTGACTCACAGGGCGACCAATCAGAGACTGGGACCTGAGGTCAGGAGCTAGAAGGCTGGACATGCACCCAGGAATCAACAGGAGAGGTACAACCCCAAGATCAGGATCAGAAATTCTACTGCTGGATTATGGCTTAATAGATAGGTGTCAGAAGTGAAAGGGCTGGACTAGCCCCGAGGCCAGTGGGTGGAGGTGAAGTTAGGATATTAAGGTCTTAAGTCAGTTGGGGACAGTGGTCAGAGGTCAACTGTCAAGATTAGGTGGCACAAAGGTCAGGGCTGGGATTCAGGACAGGAACAGAGTCATGAACAGGTATCAGGTCAGACAGAATTCAGGGGTGAAGGACTGAGTTGACCTCTGCAAGTTGGATGCTGAGTCAAAAATCACCTGGAGTCAGGGTGTAGTTTAAGGAGGTAGGCTTCAAGGTCAGGACTGGTGTGGGGTTTGGGCCGGGCACCAGGCAAATGGGTCGGGGTCAGGATCTGACACAGAGTCAGGACTAGTGTGGAGTCGGATTGGCACAGGGTGGTCAGGGGACAGAGGGTGGGGTCAGCTGCTGGAGTCAGGACTGGTCTCGGCAGGATAGGTATGGGATGAGAGCTGAGGTCAAGACAGGGTGCTAGAGTCGGCTCAGAGGTCAGGATCTGGAAGGAAGCAGACACCTTGCCACGAGCCAGAGTTTCCACACTGGCGCCCAGATCGTCCACCTCCATGCGGAGCTCACTCTTCTCCTTCTCCAGCTTCTGCCGCACCCGCTGCAGACTGTCCACCTGCTCGCCCAGCTCGGCGGCGCTCTCTGCCTGCTTACGCCTCAGGGCAGCCACCGTGGCCTCGTGCCGCAGGGCCGCCTCCTCCAGCTCCCGGCGCAGCCGCCCCAGCTCAGCCTCGCGCTTCCGGCAGCCCTCGCGCTGCCCCGCGGACGCGCCGCCCGCCTCCTCCAGCCGCTCGCTCAGCTCCTCCAGCTCCCGGGCCGCCTCTGCCCGCTGCTTCTCCACGCGGGCCCGGGCCGCCCGCTCGGCCTCCAGCTCCTCCTCCAGCTCCTCCGCCCGAGCCTGGGGTGGGCAGGCGGCGGTGTCACCTCCGTGGGCCTCGGACCCCGGCCCCGCCCACCGCCATCCCCCGCCCACCGCCATCCCCCACCCACCTGCAGCTCCTTGATCTTCTTCTGCAGCTGGGCCCCCAGAAGCTGCTCGTCCTCCACCCGCAGGTTCAGCTGACTCAGCTCAGAGTCCTTTCTGGAGGTCACAGGGCGGGCATGACTTCCACCGGCCGGCCTGGGCCCCTCGTAACCCGCCCCCAGCAACCCCCTGCCTGAGGCACTGGCCCCTGAGCAGCCCTACGTGCCCGCACCCCTGAGCTCCCTCTGAAGCTCGTGCCTAGAGCCTGGCCCTTGGTCCAGGGAGGGCAGGACGCTGCCCCTCCACCCTAGTGACCCCCATCTCTCAACCCTTCGCGTTCAACCTCTGCAGTGACACAGAACTGACGCGTCCAGGGGGGAGTGGAAAGCTAGGTGGGGGCTCTGGGGGCCCCTGCAACCCTCCCCACACCTACTTCTTGAGCTTCTCCTCCAGTTGCTGCTTGTCCTGGGCAGCATCTGTCACCGACTCCTGCGTCAGTTTCAGGTCACCCTCAAGCTTGCGTTTGGCCCGCTCTGTGTCCATGCGCAGCTTCTTTTCTTGCTCCAGGGAGCACTCCAGCTGTGGAGCAGGACAGGGTGGGTGGGACCTGCCACCCACCCAGCTGTCCCAGCCCCCCAACCGCCCCCGATGTGGCCCCAACTCACATCCTCCACCTGCTGCTCCAGCCGGAGCTTGGCCTTGGCCAGCGCGCTCACTCGGTCCTCCTCAGCCTGCAGGTCGCCCAGGGCCTGCTGGTGGGCCTCCTGCAAGGCCTTCTTCTCCTTGGTCAGCCGGGCCACTGACTCGTCCAGTGCCGCCATCTCCTCTGTCAGGTTCTTCACCTGTGCCGGGGCCAGGGTCACCATGGGGATGCCCCTCCCCTGCTCTGGTGTAAGCACCCGTCACCCCATGTCACAGCTACTGCCCCTTCCAGCCAGGGACCCTTGGGTGAGTCACTTCATTCCCAGACTCTTCCTCATCCTTAAGGGATGATTATAGGGTCCCCCTCAAATCACACTGAGGGATTAATGAACAGATGCTCACAAAGCCCTTTGCCAAGGGGCCCAGGGTGAGAGATGGGGAGATGCCAGCTATTTTTGGTATCAACAGGTGTTCAAGCAGCTCTTTCCTAGTCCCGGCTTCCTCAGTGCGCACCTGTGAGGACCTGAATAAGCTGAGCCCCACCTTCCCCTCCTGTGCAACCGAGTCAATACCCCCAGTCTGTGACCCGCACGGGCTCTCATGAGGATTTAACGAGAGAAGGCACGTGAAGGAAGGCACCTGGGGCACACGGAGTGACCGTCACTAACGTGCTGAGCACCTGCTATACGCGAGGCACGGTGACGAGGGCTGGCAAAGGCTGGTCACACACTGAATCCTCAGCCGCCTTAATGGGGGAAGTGCTGCTATTAACCCCATTCGACAGATGAGGAAATTGGGGACCACAGAGAGGAAGAGACCGGTCCAAGGCCACACAGCAGGGGCACAGGGGGCCGGCCCACACCTTATTCTCCGTAGCCTGCTTCTCCTTCTCGGCCTTGGCCAGCGTCAGCTCCAGGTCATCAATGTCCTTCTTGAGCTCGGTGCACTCGTCCTCCAGCTTGCGCCGGCGGGCGGCCAGGTCAGCATTCACCTCCTCCTCGTCCTCCAGCCGCTCGCTCAGTTCCTTCACCTTGGCCTCCAGCTGCACCTTGGACTTGATCAGCAAGTGGCAGCGCTCCTCAGCATCCGCCAGATTGTCCTGCTCCTGGAGGGGGATGTAGGGAATGGGGCAGAGTCAAGGCAGCCCAGGGACACCAGGCTGGACCCTGCAAAGGAAGTTCATCTGTTTGTGCCAAGGTCTGACACATGCTCAGCTGGGCTCTGGGACCAAGGAATGCCACCGACCTGCGTCTTGGCCCCGAGGAGTTCAGGTGTGGTGGGTAGAGGGCCAGACGGGGCAACGAGAGGGGGACATTAGACAAGCTGGGCAACAGGGCAAGGCCCAAACAAGGGCTCTGGGAGACAAGCCCACAGCCAGCTCTGCCCACCCCAGGCTGAGGGGTGGGGAGAGCCTTGCATGGCCCCGGGGTGGGCGGGAGGGGGGACTCAGGTTCCCTGCCACCTCCCCGCTTCCTCACTATCTGGCTGCGCAACCGTCTCCTGTTCTAGCAGGTGAGTTTGTGAGCACAAGCCTGGCCGTCTTCCCACCAATGTCTCTCCAGAGCTTCCGGGAGGCCTGATACTCCAAGTATTTGCTGAAGGAAGGAATGGACTTGGGGATCTTCCAGTCCCTGCCCTCTGCCCTCTGGTTATTACTGTTCCCTGCTGCCTGGGCTCCTGTGGCCCTTAACCAGAGGAGGAGCATGGGTCTGTCTCAGGGATGGCAAGGATGGGAGGGCTGGGAGATGCGGCTCCACTGCAGTGTCAGCGGGAAGCCACATGGCACGGGGCCATACAGACAGTGGGTGGGGGGCTGCACATGGGCACGAGCCCACAGGTGCCGCTGGAACAGGAAGAAAGACCCAGGTAAGGCCTGAGCACCCAGAGAGCGCCAGGCCTGCCCCAGCCAGGGTCCAGTGGTATTTCCTCAGGGCAGCCTGGGGCTGCCAGGGGGCCTCAAAGGGCAGAAGGAACCCCCGCCCCTCCCCCACTCACCGCCTGCAGCTGCAGGGCCAGGTCGTTCTTCTCCTGGGTCACACTGACGTGTGTCTCCTCCAGCTCCTGGCGCTTGGCCTCGGCAGTGGCCAGTGCCCCTCGCAGCCCCCGCAGCTCTGCACGCAGGGCCGCCAGCTCCTCCTCAGCCTGTGCCGAGCGGAGCAGTGGCTTCATCTTGAAAAAGAGCTTCATCCACGACCAATTCTTGACAGCATTGAAGGCACGGATGTTCCACTGGATGGTGAACAGGGCATCCCTGGGGAGGGGCAGCCGGGTGGCCCGCAGACTCAGTGTTGTCCCCTTCATATAAGGGCCCTGATGTTCCTTGAGCACCTACCCTGCTCCAGGCACCGCACCGAGCACTTTCGCCCGTGAGCTCGTTAACCTTCCCAACAGCCTCTCAGGCAGGTCCTAATCCTCTGATTTTTTGTTTTTTGTGGGTTTTTTGGGTTTTGTTTTTTTGTTTTTTGGTCTATTTAGGGCTGAACCTGCAGCATAGGGAAGTTCCGAGGCTAAGGGGTCAAATCGAAGCTACAGCTGCCAGCCTCCACCATGGCCACAGTAACACCAGATCTGAGCCGAGTCTGCAACCTAGAGCACAGCTCACAGCAACGCCGGATCCTTAACCCACTAAGCGAGGCCAGGGATGGAACCTGCGTCCTCATGGATACTAGTCGGGTCTTAATCCACTGAGCCATGATGGGAACTCCCTAATCCTCTGCTTTAGAGGTGAGGTTGAGGGAGAGGCCCAAGGTCACACAGGTCTGCCAACGGGAGCTCATGAGCCCTGTCCTGGTGGGCCCTGCAAGTGTCTTAACGACACCAGGGGTGGTAAAACCACTGGGCTCTTATATAAGGTCAGACTGCCTGGGCTCACGCCCAGCCTCCCACCTCCCTCCGCTCATCAGCTGACCGGCTCCCTCTCTGACTCAGACCCCCCTTTAATGAACAGCACCTGCCTTTAGCACTGCCCTGCACTTGAACCAAGAGAAGGTGGAATAAAGTAGCTTGTCCAGGGCACCTAAGTCTTAGAAAACACCAAATGTCAGAGTTCCAGTCACGGCTCAGGGGTTAACGAACCCAACTAGCATCTGTGAGGACGTGGGTTTGATCCCTGGCCTCACGCAGTGGGCTAAGGATCTGGCATTGCCATGAGCTGTGGTGTGGGTCACAGAGGCAGCTCTGATGCTGTGTTGTTGTGGCTCTGGCATAGGCCAGAGGCTACAGCTCCAATTCAACCCCTAGCCTCCATATGCCACAGGTACAGCCCTAAAAGACAAAAAAGACAGGAAAGAAAGAAAAGAAAAGGAGAGAGAGAGAGAGAAAAGGAAGGAAGGAAGGAAGGAAACACCAAATGTTGTTATTACCACTCTGGGCACATTCTGAGATGGCCTGGAGTAGAGACAGGTTCTCTCCCCCCGCCCTTTTTTTTTTTGGGGGGGGGGGCATGCCCATGGCAAGTGGAAATTCCCAGGCCAGGGATCTAACTTGTGCCACAGCAGTGACAACACTGAGTCATTAACCACTAGACCACCAGGGAGTTCCTCTTGCCCCAATTTTTGAGGTGAAAAAGTGATGGCTGGAGGTTTAGAGGCACAAAATGGAGCTTTGCCCCTCAAGAGCCACCCAAGCAGCCAGTGCGTGAAATCTGACCCGCAGGACAGCACGAGAGGCTTCAGAGAGCCCAGCGGTCCTGTGAACTGGGGGACAGTGGTCATACCCCTACCCCCGTGTCCCCCACCCTCTTCCCACACCCACCTGCCTCCAAGCAGGCGCTGGTATTCAAGGCGCATGAGGCGGCCCCGGCCCCGCGCCTGCAGCAGTGTCAAGACCTTGGCCAGACGCTGGTCCCGAAGCTCCTCCAACACACCCAGAAGCCCGGCCTTGAAGAACACCTGCGGTGGGGGGTAGGGGTGATCATCCATCGCCTGCAGGACCCTGCGCGCTGTGACTGCCCACACCCAGGTCAGCATCCCCATGGCCTTGTGCCCCCACCTTGGTGTGGCCAAACTGGTACTGGGAGTGGTCGATGTCCAGCGAGCCCAGCAGCTTCTCTGTGGCCTTCCTGCTGTCCATGAAGGTGTCGTCCGGGATGGCACTGGGGTTCAGGATGCGGTACCTGGGGGGCGGGGAGGAGCAGGGAAGGGCTGGTGAGGAGGGTGCTGGCTGGGGAGCCGAGGACTGAAGAGGCTGGTGGGGGGAGCAGGGGAGATAGTCCTGGGCCTCTCAGGGCTGGAGCAGAGGCTCCACGAGGGCACCCACTGAACAGGCCAGTGGGGAAAAGCCTTGTGACACTGGGGTTCTGGCCATGCTCTGCTTAAACACCTGGGACAGCATTTAAATGCAATCACTAGTTTTAAGTTTTTTAAGAGGATGCAGTATTTACAAAAGGTATATAGCAGGTGTATAACTTTTAAATTTATTATTTTTAATCATTTATCATTTTTTGGAAATGCAAAAATAATGTAAAGAAGGTGATGTGTCACAGCATGTCACCAGCTGAAGAACCACTTGGGAGGGAAATCTAATGAACCAGAGCAAGGGTTCCAGCACACCCACTTCTGAAGTGGACACAGGTGCACAAGTGCACAGGGCCGTGTGGGGCAGGTTGTCGTGACCACACTGTGAAGGCCGAACCCTGGAAACACAATAGGTTCCTTATTAGGGGACTGATTAGCAAAGCGCCCTTCACTAGACCACGGGCTATTTCACTGCTGGAACAAAATGGGCAGTGCTACAGTCATTACATTTATCCAAAGCCATAGACTGCACCACACTGAGAGGGAACTGGGATGGAGATTCTGGACTCTGGGTGATGATGACGTGTCACTACAGGTTTATCAGCTGTAACAAATGCCCCACGCTGGGGGGAGATGCTGCTAACAGGGGAGGCTGTGTGTGTGTAGGGGCAGGGTGTCTGTGGAAAAGACACCCACCGCTGCCGGAAGTCGGTGTAAAGCAGCCTATTGGGGAATCCTTGGCGGCAGATCCGGATCCCCTCCAGAACCCCATTGCAGCGCAGCTGGTGTAGCACCAAGAAGGCATCCATGACACCTGGACGTGGAGGGGTCAAGGAAAAGATTAGAGATCAATGGACACAACTCTGTGCCCTCTAGAAAGACCAGGAGTCCCAACACAGGGCTGACCCCCTGTGGAGGGGAAAGACGCAGCTTCTGGCTTGCCCTGTGCCCTCCCTCCAAGGTCCCTCCACCCCAGCAACCCAGGCCTGGGGTGACTACCTGGGGTCTTGTTCTCATTGGGGACAATGCAACGGACAAAGTGGGGCTGTGTGGCCCGCAGATTGGTCATCAGCTTGTTGAGGTTCTCCTGGGGGTGGGGAGAGGGGAGAAGGCACAGAGGGCAGAGAAGCCGAATTGGAAACCGCAGTGGATCAGCCCGTTAAGGACCCTGCGCAAGGTACCTAAGCGTGACTCTGCGTGGCTGTCCTTTCACTCTGCTCCTGATGACCCCCTGCCCTCTTCCGTTTGACTGGGTCCCCGCCGAAGTCTTTGTTCCCCCAACCTCTCCCCATCCCTCCCCTGGCCCCAGGGCTCCCACCCCATCCCCCCAAACCCTGCCCAGGCAGCGTGGGGACGGGAAGCAGCACAGACTTGCTGTGATGTTCACGTGGAGAGGAGTTAAACATCACTGCAAGTCTTAACGGCCGCCCGCCCAGGGTGCAGGGGACAGAGCAGGGAGCCGGGACAGGGCTGGAGGCTGGCGGAGGGAGGTCTGCACGGGGCCTAGACTAGCCTCACCTTGTGCAGCTGGGACACCGTCTGGAATGATGCTGCCTTCTTCCGCTTCTCTTTCACCCCAGACTTGGGGGGCTCAGCTAGGAGAGACAGGGGACCCATCACTCCAGGGGACAGCACTGAGTCCCCGACAGAATCTCAGCCCTTGGGACTCACTAGAGCAGGAGCCGGCGTAGTTCTCGTAGAGCATAGCCAAGAGCTTGTTCTGCGACTTTTGGAAGATGGGGACCACCGTCTCATTCAGTGGATCCTTGTTTTTCTCCAGCCAGCCCACGATGCTGTAAGGCACCTGCCAGAGACCAGACAGGGGCTGAGCTGGGGTGGGGGAACCCAGGGGAGGGAGGAGAGTGGTCGGGAGCTGGGCTTTCAACAGGCACCTACCACGCCCGCATAGTGGACCACCTCAAAGTGGGCCTGGTATTTGCGCTTCTTATCAGGCCGTGGCTGCTGGAAATTGGGTGACTTCCCCGCGTGGTTATCATAGAGCTTGGCCCGGAAGCTGGCGTCTGAGGCCTTGGGGAACATGCACTCCTCCTCCAGGATGGACAGGATGCCCAGAGGCTGGGGACAGGGCACAAGCTTTCAGGGCCTCCATCAAGCCAGCCCATCAAGGCTGGGTTGGACCCTCATTTCCTGGAGCCCCTCCCTCTGGGAGTCTTCTAGAACCCCCAATCTCAGCCATCAGCCGGAGGGATGAAACCAGACCCTCGCCCAGGAGCCCTGTCTTCTAAGAAATAAAGGAAAGTCTGTGGCTTGGCTTCCAACCCTCTTCTGCACAATTCACAGCTCTTGAGTTGTTCTCTTTGCTCCTAAGAAGTGTACAAACTCCAAGTAGCATCTCTGCACTCACTTTTCCCCCGACATGCATGTTCTCACACTCTCTCACATGGTACAGTCAAATAAAGCAGTTGAGGTGTTCCCTTGTGGTGCAACGGCTTAAAGATCTGGCATTGTCCCTACAGTGGCTCAGGCTGCTGCTGCGGCATGGGTTCAATCCCAGGCCCAGGAACTTCCACATGCCGCAGGCTCAGACAAAAAAAAAAAATCAGTTGAGTTCAAATTTTGGCTTCCCACTTAGTAGCTGTGGGGCCCTCAGACTTCTCTAAGCCTCAATTTCCTAACCTGCAAAATGGGGACATGAATACTTTCAGTGCTGCTGTAACAGCGAGAAATTGTTGACCATCTAAATGTCCACTAATAGGGGATGATAGAAATGCATGAACATCACCTGCTGCGTGAACTACTGTGCTTTCTTCAACAACACTCCCCACCCGAAATACACTTTCAGAGATGGGAAGGCAGGATGGGAAATACGCGTGTCCATCAGAGGACATGGACACCCACCCAGGATAAAGAACGGGTAGGAAGCAGGCTGTGGCAGGATTGGGAGAAATGCTTTTTCCCCTTTAGCTCTGATTTTTCCACTTTTCTTTGATTTTTTTTTCTTTGTGATCCTTGTACGATGCAGAAATATATGGGATGTTTCGTAAACAAACACACCCTACCCTGCCCTGTAGTTCTAGACAGTTTTGAGGATCCTATGAAACTGTGGCTGGAATAGGGCTGTTATCAACAGTGCTGGGGTACATGCGTGTGCACACACACACGCACACTCAATCTCCCTCACACCTATCTGCACACACATCACAGTCACAGCCATGTTCACTTCGATGCCCCCACACATGCTTGCACACGCTCGCTCACACACATGAGCACACACATTCATTCCTGCTCACTCACTGCACCCACGCCCTCCCTTCCAGGCGGCGACCGTGCCCCGGGCCCCACCTTCTCAATGAGGTCAATGCAGGGCTGCAGGTCCAGGCCAAAGTCGATGAAGACCCAGTCAATGCCCTCCCGCTTGTACTCCTCCTGCTCCAGCACAAACATGTGCTGGTTGAAGAACTGCTGCAGCTTCTCGTTGGTGAAGTTGATACACAGCTGTTCAAAGCTGTTAAACTGTAGAGGGAGGTGCCCACTCAGTGGCCTCCTGGGAGATGGGTCAGGGAGGCCCCCTGAGGATGGGGATGTGTAGGAGTTCACCCAGGGCTCCTGTCCACCCGCTCCCCACCCCCCTGCCCCGGTCCTCCACCCCAGAGAGAACAGAGCCTGGGAGCGTGGGCCTCCTCTTACCTCAAAGATCTCAAAACCAGCTATGTCCAGCACACCAATGAAGAACTGACGGGGCAGCTTGGTGTCCAGCGTCTGGTTGATCCTTGACACCAGCCATCGGAACAGCCGGTCATAGGTGGCCTTGGCCAGAGCCCCCACGGCAAACACCACCTGGAGGCATGAGGAGGCTGGGCTAGGATCTGGCAAGGAGGGCACCCCAGCCCCCCAGCTGTCCCCACCCCATGAGCAGCTCACCTGCTCCACACTCTGGCCCTTGGTCACATACTCGTTCCCCACACGCACTCGGGGGTGCAAAAGGCCTTTAAGGAGGTCCCCACTGCTGACCCCCATCAGGTAGGCAGCCTTGTCAGCACCTGGCAGGACACAAGGGTAAGATGAGGAGGAGGCCAAGAAAATGGGTCCTGGGAGCTCTACTGGCGTCAACCTAGGGTTAGGAAAGGGAGGCTGGTCGAGGTCAAGGTCAGGAACAGCAAACCGTGCAGCTCAGGAGGGTGATGGTCTGGAACTGCTAAATCCGGGTTTATAATCAAGGCCAGGTTAAGACTGAGGCCAAAGCTTGTGGGCAAGGCTTAGGGTTAACAGTCACAGACTAGATGTTGGCCTCAAGGTCAAGGTGATGACCAGGTCGGGCCAGGGTCAGGGCCCCTCACTCTCAGTGCCATCGGCCTCAGCCTGCTCCTCCCGTTGCTTCTGCTTGAACTTCATGTTGCCGAAGTGTAGGAGGGCACCCACGATCTTATAGCAGGCACACTTCTCATCCACGCTGAAGCCCAGGATGTCCATGGCATGCTGCGGGGGTGGGGGGGTGGAGGCGGAGGGCTCAGAGGACTCTGGCTGCTCCAGGGTCCAGCCAAACCAAGGGCACTGAACCTGCTCCCCTCCCACCACAGACATACGTCAGTGGCTATGAGCTCCTCCCCGTCATCCATGTTGTCCACGGTGATGACGCCCTGGCTGCAGAAGTGGTAGTCGTAGGGGTTCATGGACAGGAGCAGCATGTCTGGGGCCGAGGGGGCCGAGACAGGCAGGTTGGCTCTGTTTGCCAGTTAGCCTTCTCCCCCCACCCCAGCGTGCTGGGTCCTGGGGGCCAGCCTGGCAGGAGAGTCTAGGACCTTCTCAAGACTTCAGAGCTTGCGTTTCTCGCCTGAACTCCCATGCCCAGGGCTTCTCCTTCTTTATGGTGCTGAGGAAGGAGCCACAGTCCCTCCATCTCATTCATCCCTTGACCATGGCTCGCAGCCACCCCTCTGGCCCCTATGTGCTGGGCGCTGGGGCACAGGGAGGACGAGGGTCTGCCCTTGAGGGGCTTGCAAGAGAGAGGAGCTGGGTCTAGACAGAGCCAGGGCTCCTCTCTTGGTGCTGGCCGGGCCTCTCTGGTCTCAGGACAGCAGGATGGTTTTAAGGGGCCTGTTCCCTAACATGAGGGGGAGAGGGCTCAACAAGAGCCAGAAGTCCCAGGCAAGTGAGTGGTCTTTTAGGAGCTCTGGGGCCCTGGGAAAGAAGGGATGTCACAGAGCCCAAAACAGGGGGGGAGCAGGCACCTCAGGGCCTGGCTCGATGGGGGCCAGGACAGAGCCCGGAAGCCCCACTCCCAGTCAGACCTGTGGGCTCTGACTCCCGTCCCATCCACTGCTTCCCTCACCCTGCAGCTCTGGCTTCTTCCCCGAGAGGATCTGGTAGTAGACGTGGTAGCCACGCTCACCGGGCAGCTGGAAGATTACCCGAGACTTCTCCAGGAGATCTGGGGAAAAGGGAGGCATTGGCCTAGCATCCCCTAAGTCACCCCACTGGGGCTGAGGAGGCAGGGAGGAGGTGTCGGCTGGGGGCAGGCAGGGGTGGTGGTATAGAGATGCCGTGTTTGCACGCATGCCAGCATGTGCTGAAGGGGGCTCTCCATCAGCACAAGTGTCACAGTGTGGGAATGTGTCTGTCTGTCCCTATGTCTTTGTGTGTGGCTGTATTAATGTGGGTCTGTGTAGGGGTCTTAATTTGTCTATTCACTCATCTAGACTTTCACTCCTCCACCCACAGACCACACGCCTGTCCTCCAGAGCAGTGCTGCTGGTGTGTGTTTGCACTTGGGCCAAGTGGGGCATGAATTACGACGTCCCCTGCCCACCAGCTGCCTGTGCTTACCTATCTGGCCAAGCATCCCGAGGTGAGGAGTGCTCAGTGCTGACGGCTCCTACCTGGGGATGCGTGGCCAGGGCAGCTAGTGTCTGTGCAGCAGGTCTGGGTTAGGTGGGATGGGGCGACAACCCCAGTGAGGCAGTAGGGGAGGCTTCCAGGACAGTTGGGGACTCCAGGGAGAGATGAGGCTGGGGCAGGAGGGCACAGGCCTGCCCTACGAAGGGCCAGAGAAAAGACTTGGGGTGGGAGGTAGGGGTAAGGGCGTAGTTACAAGGAGCCTGACTGGCCAAATAAAGATTTTGTCTCCATCTTCCGGTGAAAGGATCTAGAAAAAGGTTTTAAGCAGGAATTTTATATGGTCAGCTTAGTATCCAAGAAAAGACCACTCTGGCTGGAAAAAGGTTAAGCAGAGGGATGAAGCCTGGGAGACCACATGGAGGCTGGGGGGAATGTTCCAGGCGAGAGGGGAGATGGCCTGAGCTGGGCAGTAGCCAGGGGATGAAGAGAAGCACCTGGGACAGGTGGGAGCCCCATGGACATGATGACGGATGCTCCGTCCGAGGGGAAAGACTCAGGCTAGGGCCTCTTTCCGCACCCCCGCCCTGCCCCACCCTGTCCTACACTCACAGCTGTCAATATCCGCGGATGCCAGCTTCCCAGAGGGACCAAAGTGAATGCGGATGAACTTGCCCTGTGGGCAGAGGAGCAGCCTCAGTCGGGGGGCCCAGCCAGCGCTGCTCTCTCTTCTTCCAAAGGCTCCCCCACCCTGTGTCTCCCAGCAACTGACCCCGTTCCACCCCTCCCAGCTCCCTCACTGCGGCCACTCACAAAGCGGGACGAGTTGTCATTCCGCAGGGTCTTGGCATTGCCAAAAGCCTCCATGGCAGGGTTCGCCTCAATGATTTGATCCTCCAGGGTGCCCTGGTGGTGGCGGGGGGAGAGGTCTTTCAGCCCATGGTCCTGGATCTCAGCCCATCCCAGAAAACCTCTGGCTGGGAACGGGAAAGGGCAGGGGTGTCCCCGGGACCTCATAATCGTTGCCTGCCCCACTTGCACCAGCCATACCTACCCCAGTCTTTGTGGCCAGAAATTGCTGGGAGGAGAAGAAAGACAACATTAGAGGCTGTGAGGACTCGGCAGGCCGGGAGAGAGGGGAGGAGGTGGTGGTTAGGAGGACAGTGAACGTTAGTCACCCAGATGTGTAGCCCCCACCCCACTCCCCATGCCTGACCCTCCAGGGACTGTTAGAAGGAGAAATGCTGGAAAGTGGAACAAGCATGGCCCTAGTCAGGGGCTTGAGGCAGGGGCTATGTCTGGCACCTCAGCTCTGTCTCTGGCCTCCACCATATCCCTTCGTTTCCCACGCCCCAGAAAGCGAGCCTGTCCCAGGCCCTAGAGATTCCTGACTAAAACCTACTCCCTTTCAGAAGCCAGCTCCAATGTCCCCTCCTCCAGGAAGGCTTCCCTGTTGCTCTGAGGCTGGAAGAAACCTCTTCTTGCCCAAATCTCCTTACACCTCACCTCCTCCTATGACTGCCTTTCTTCACATTTCTCTGTTTTATCATGAGCTGTGTTTTCATTGTACAATTGTACACCTACTATTAGTCAAAATAGTCTGGCCAGGTGCATATTATTAGCCTAAATGCAAATGAGGGAACTAAGATTCCAACAAGCAGGAAACTGATCTGCTCAAGGCCACACAGTAAGTCGGGAGCCATGCAGACACTGAGCCCAGTGCTGCCCACGATGCCGAGAGCCACCTGTATATCTCCTCTAGAGGGACTTACTGAACAGAGGGGACCCTCCCACTGCCTTATCCCTATCTTCCCTCCATTTCCCTTTCTTTCTCTTCTCTACCCTGGATCCCAGCTGCCTGGGGGGGAAAAAAAAAGGGAGAAAAGGAAAGAATGGATTCTGATGTGGCGGGTGCCATGATACCTATCCCATGCCAGGGAACTTTATTATTTACTCACCTATAGGGAGCCCAAGAATTAACCCCACCCCCCACCCAAGATACTGCTGTAGGGACAGGTGCAGGAGGGATGGCAGGAGGCCCTCCCCTGAGCTCCACCCCACATGCTCATGTCCAGGGCAGATGTGGTCAAATTTGGGTCCAAAGGGAGGGGAGTTGATAAGGCCTTTATGCTCCTGTGGGGCGGCCTTTCTCTTCACCCCCACCCTGCCTGACAGCTCCCATGCCACCACAACTCCATGATGCAGGGCTTCTTTCTGCCCAGGAGCCCACTACCCCCACCCATCCTAGCTGCATCCCTACCAGCTCCCTGCCCTCCATTCCTGTCCCTGGACCAAGCCCCAACTTTCTGCAGCATCCTCAGAGACACTTTGAGAATTTGGAAAACGGAGTGGAAGGGAGGGAGGAAAGAGTACCAAAAAGGCAACAGCAAAAACAAAACAATAAAAACAGCCACCACCACAACAAAAAAACCAAAACAGAAACAAAAAGAAAAAACAAGAAAACCAAATGGGGAAATAGAAAAAGGCAACAACAACAACAACAACAACAAAAAAAAAAAAAAAAGAAAAAAGAAAAAGAAAAAAACTTTAAATGGAAAAAAGAAAAATGCTCCAGAATAAAAGCAAGGCTCGACAAGACCAGGAGTGGGGGCTGTGTAGGAAGAGGCCATGGGCTTCTGGAAAGAAAAGGCAACCCATTTTGGGGGTGAGGGGACCCAAGCCGATCTCTGAACAGTTGGCCTGGGGCTAAGAATGAATTCTGTACCCTAAAAACAAAAACAAAATAAAACACTGGTCCCCCATTGCTTCAGGAAATTTCAAAAACCATACAGAAATCACAGGGTACAAAACTGACCCAAAACCTTGGCTGATGGGAATGCCAAGTACCCTTGGCTCTGGTTGACCTCTGTATAAACTGTGTCTTTGGTACATGAAAACCAAGAAAACAATCACTTCTTGGTAAATAAGCAGCCTATGTGGTAAGTGCTTTCAAAATATGAAAGTCATGATGGAAGGGAAAAATTATATAAAATATTTAGGAATAACAATGGCATCCCACCCCTCTGTGTTATGGATGGGAACAGCGAGGCAAGCCTGGAACTGTGCCGAACGGTGTGACCAAGAATGGCCACAGCCGCTCCAATCAAGCCTTGCTCAGGCCAGAGTCTACCACCAGGGTGGGAGGCTTAGGCAGGGCTGGAGAAATCAACTTTTTAAAAAGGGGAAAAAGAAAAAAAGAAAAAAAAAAAAGGAGAAAGAAAAGAAAAATAGTGAGAAGCAGCAGGGAGCAGTGCCCGCATGGGCGAGTCTTACGGCCTTCTTGCCCGGCCCGTCTCCCAAGGCGGCGACGATGGCAAAGTACTGAATGACACGCTTGGTGTTAACCGTCTTACCGGCCCCCGACTCTCCCCTTGGGCGACACAAACATGAGTCACAAATACCCACGTGGCTTCGCTAACTCCTCGCATCCCCCAGCGCCCTAGCCCTCAGGCAGGGCTCCTCTGCCCTCCTCGCACCCACGCCCAGCTCCTAACTCAGGAGTCCCCAACTCAAAACTCTGCAGAGACAGATCAACCCTCAAAGGTGTTGAGTTGTTTACAAAACAGGCCAGTATAGGCCATCCCGGTGAGATGAGAAAACACATGATGATGCCACTGTTTACGGAGCACTAACTTACTGCCAGGCGCGGAGCCAAGTGCTTTACCTATATTGGCTCATTTAAGCCTCAGAATCCCTGTAATGCAAGCACCATTATCACCCCTTTTCATAGATAAGGAAATGCGGCTTAGAAAAGTTATGTAGCTGTTTCCACTGTGTGCCAGGTACAAACATTAACTTGCTGCCTCCTATAGCTCTGCGTGGTAGGTAAGTAGGATTGTTCTATCTTTATTGATGAGACTCAGAGGCCCAAGGGCACCAGCAGGAAGTGGACACAAGAGAACTTAATACAGATCTTTCTGGTTTCAAAGGCCTTGCTCTTAACCACCAGGCAGCGCGCGCGTGCACACACGCACACACACACACACACACACACACACACACACACACACGATGTCCATGTTTGCTTGGCTGGACACTGACTTGGTATGTAAGAATGCTACCACGTTCCCAAAAGGACAAAGAACCAGAAATAAGATTAAAAAATGAGATGGTGAGGAGAAAAGGGAAAAGGCTCTCCCCATGCCCCTTGAATCAGAACTCCCAAATGATCAAGATGTGAGAAGGTTCCATGCCCTGAGGACAGGGGGCATCAGGACTAGTATCCCTTTCCTGCCCACCAACCATAACACATCTGCCCGGGATGGGGGCCAAGAAATGCTCTACTTTTAGCTTCACCTGGGACACTGGCTCCATGTGGTCAAACCCCTGCCCTAAGCACTTTGTATTTAACCTTGGGAAATGATTTTAGTTCCACTTCCCTCCTGCCAGGTGGCCAGCATTTCCCACCCCATCCCCAGAGCCCCACACTCACGTGATCAGCATGGACTGGTTTTCTCGGTCTGGAGGAAAAGGGAGGAGATAGAGAAGTTAGCCAAAGTGAGGGACCAGCCACAGGTGGAGCGCCCTGGGAAGCCTAGGCACTGGGACAGCCCCTCCACCACCCAGGGCCGGAAATGGGAAGGACCAGGGAATGGGACCTTCAGACTGCAGTCCGGCTCCCACCTGGGGAGACAGAATGACTATGCTAGAGTGTCCAGCAGCATCAAAGGGACGGCAGTGCAAGTGGAGGGAAGGGGGTCCAAGAGCCAGGGGAAGGGTCTCAGGTGAAGGAGAGGAGCCAAGGAAGCCCTTACTGCGCAGCATGTCATTGTAGGCATTATCTGCCACCGCATATATGTGGGGCGGGGCCTCCGAGCGGCGCTTTCCCTTGTAAGCAGCTACCACAGAGGCTGTGTAGACGGGGAGCCATTTGTAGGGGTTGATGGTGACACAGAAGAGGCCCGAGTATGTCTGAAAAGAGAGTGTATAGATGGGTTGTTAGAGGCCAAGTTCCCATACCCAGGCCCTAACCCTCACAAAACAGTGACCCTTGCAAAATGCCCCCAAGGAGCCGCTTAAGGTGCCACGCCACACCCTCTGTGGCTGTCCTAGCCCCGCCCTAGCCCTTACTCCCGCCCTAGTCCGTGGCCCCACCTTCACAGCCCTGTAGCCCAGCCTCTTTGCTGCTGCAGCTCCTCCCCAACACTCTGAAGCCAAACCTCCAGCCCCGCCTTAGTACCGCCCCAGCCAGTGGCCCCGCCTCCACAGCCCCATGACATCACCTTACCCCACCTCTAGCCCTGTTTCCCCAGGCACGCAGCCCCGCCCCTTCCTCACCATCCTGTCCCACCAAACTGTAGCTCTTGTCCTAGCCCCGCCCCTGCTGCTATGGCACCACCCCCACAAGGCACTGCCCCACTCCACCGGTGGCCCTTTCACGGCTCTTGGCTCACGTAGATCATCCAGCGAGCATAACGCTGGCGCAGGTTGTGCAGTACGGCTGCCTCGTTGAGGTGCGTCATCATGGCCATGTCCTCCAGCAAGTCGAAGCGGGGCGGGTTCATGGGCTGCAGCTCAGCTTCGCGAACTGTCAGCACCTGCCAGGAAGGACATATAGGGGGTGGCAGGTGGGCAGGAACCAACTGATCTTAGCCTCTCACCCCTGTAGGCTCCCAGACCCCTTCTCATACAGAGTGCACTAGCCAAGAGCTATAATGGGGCGTGGGGCAGAGGAGTTAATTCTGGGAAAAGAGGGAGCCAAACCTTCTGGTCTTTGGTCTCCACGTTGACTCTGCCCCCAGCAGCCTCGGACTTGACCTCAGCTTCCACGTAAGCATCCTGTTCATCAGGTATCCAGAACCGCTTCTTCCCTGGGTTTCCAGAAGAGCATGGGGGCTTTGAGGGAGGCTAAGGCACATCCAGGGACTGGGGACCCTGCTGGGTCCCGAGCCATGTCTACAGAGCTGAGTCCCTCCTAGGAGCCCCTCTATCAGGGCACAGGAGCACTCAGAAAAGATCCTTCCAGACCCAGGCTCCTGGAAGGGCAGAGTTGGGAGGGTCCCTAGAGATCTCAAAGTATTCCCTGATAGAGGTAACAGTCCCTCACAGCCCTGGATTCCACACTTGGGTTCAGAGTCCTGCTACTGTTGTATCTGGCCTCCGGTAAACACTCATTCTCCCTGGGCCTGTCCCTCAAAAGTAAAACATGAGCATCTCTTTAGTTCCCATGTGGGGCAGCCCTCAATATCAGGCACTTAATTCTCAGTGGGTTCTGCTTCCCCCATTTCACTGAAGATGCAAACCCAGGTCTTCTATCTTGTGCTTCTTCCTGCCAGGCCAGCTGGCCCCAGAGCTCCAGGGAGCCCATATTTCACTGTAGTTAAAGGCACAGACTCAGGCTGCAGACCACCAGTTTCTGTTCCCTGTCCTGCTACTTATTAGCCAAGTGCCTAGTCAGATCTAGCTATAAAACGTACAGGCTCCTGTGTTAAAATGGAGATCCTCCTGTTAGGAAATTGTTAAAAATTTCAAGATGGTGGTAGCAGCATGTTAAATCAAGCATGCAGCCTCTCTGAAGGCGGTGCCCTGTGCAGCGGCAGTCGTTGCACAGCCATGAAGCAGGCCCTGGCCTCCGCCTCCTCAGGTTGTTGAGATGATGCATGGAAAATCATCTGCTCTGGGCCTGGCACACAATAAGCTCTTAATACACACACATTGCCTATTGTTATTATTGTCCTATGAGCAAACCAGGTCATAAATAGTAGCCTTGATTCCTGTCCCTAATAAACAGAGGCTTTGGCTCTATGGAAAGCACTAAAAATAACTCCAGCACAGGTTTTATGGACATGTGGCAGCAGTCTGCGCTCATACCAATTACTCTCATCTCAGAAACCTCAGGTTCTAGCCATGGGCTGCATCCCCAGGAGGCAGGTGATAGTGTCCCATTTTACAGAGAAGCAAACTGAGGCTTGCTCACAGACACACAGTGATGGACACAGGGTTCCTGGGATTTTATCCTCAGGGCTAAAGCTGTCAGGCCAGTGTGCTCCTTCAGACCTGAGCTGAGTGCGACTCCTCCTCCCTCTTGGTCTGAGTCCATAAGGTCTTCTCTGTGATTGCGCCTCCTCCGCTCTCACTTACCATCCCACAGGACAGAGTGCACCTTCATCAGCTCCTGGTAGCCCTGGCGGAGGTAGCGTGCAGATTCCCCAAGTTCACTCACATCCATCATGGTAGTGGCACTGAGAGGTGGAGGAGGAGGCACTAGAAATCTTGGAGGTTCCAGGCGGTCCAAGGCAGCAGGCACTGGAAGGTGGCGGTGACAGGGGAACTGAGGGACCAGGGGCCCCAAAGGGGGGCGTGATCCAACAACCCATAAGACCTGACAGTAGGTGATTCCCTGGGGCTCCCTACCTCAGCCTCCCTGGTGAGCCCCCAAGACACACACACACACACATACACACACACACCCTCCAACACCAGAGCATCCTCTCCCACAGAAATGGAGAGACTTGTGCCAACCCACCAGCACCCTCACCACCAGCCTGTGTGCCCTCCCTTGCGCTCCAGCTCCAGCCCTGATCACCCACCTCGGCACCACGGTGAGGGCTGGGAACTGGGCTACCCCTTTTATTGCTGCCCGTCAAGGTCAGCGGAGGAGAGCTATGTCAGCAATCTCCACGTGTCACAGCCCCCCCAGCCTGGCCACAGGACACAAAAGGCAAATTCCCTTTTATCTCCACCAGCACGGCCCCTGGGCTATTTTTACCTCCCATTGTCAGGGGATCACAAAGGCGGAGAGAGACACTCACTCCACTCAGACACTGGGAGGGTGGATTCAGAGACCAACAGGGGCAGGGACAAGGCAGTGAATGATCTGGGACATACGAGGCGCCAGGAGAGAGAACTTGAGTCACAGGGAGCCCAACGCACCCAGAAAAGGTCCACACCCCCAGAAACAGACAGCAAGGAGACTCAGAGGGGGAAACCCAAAGTGCACTCTGGGACTGTTAGGTCCAACCTCCCTTATACAACCAGGGAAACTGTGGCCCAGTGACAGACAGGTACTAGCCAGGTCTCACAGATATGCAGTGGCAGAGACGAGGTCAAAAAGAGAAGCAGAGAGAGTGGGACACCCCTCTCCAGGCCCCTGGATGCTGTCCCCCCCCCACTGACCCCCCCCACCTCTATCCCCAGCTCTCTGAGGTCCCCCAGGGAAATCACACAAGAAGAAAACTAGACCGGGGACCATAGGCATAAAGGAATACTTTGGCTGAAGAGGAAGCCAAGTGAGGAAATTTAGACCGATTAGGAGCCCCTTTCATACTGACATTTAAGATCCACTCAAAGCCAACTTCCCACTCTTAACACCCCCGCCTCCCGCCCCACTCTCATCAGGGGATGGGGTGCTGACATGCAGTCTCCCTTCAGAATGTGTCAGGGCCCTTCCAAGCTCTCCTGTCACCCCAATCAGACTCTGGTGACGCCACAGAATTTTACCGTCAGAGGATCTTGGAACCTTCGGCACTGGACCGAAGAACTACAGAGGTCCAGAGCCAGGATTCCAGGCAGACGTCAGGCAAAGCTCACATAGAGAAATCCTCTGTACCAACGGGCTACCAATCCCAATTACACAGACATAGCTGTAGTCCAAAAACGACACAGAAATCATTTCAAAGATACATTTGCAGCCATATACAGTTCAAAACAAGCAAGACTAATGAATGATGATAAAAGTAAAAGAGGGGTCCTTCCAGGGAAAGTAATGACGGGAGGGGGCACAAGAGAAGCTTCTGGAATGCAGGAAACGCTCTTTATACTGAGCTGGGCTGGGGTTATATATTTCCTTGGTGATGTGTGTCAAAATAAATGCCCAGACCCTTAAAGTAACTTATCCTCTAGATATTTCCCCATGTTACAAAATGACACAGGCCTCCTTTGGGATGAACATTTAGACTCTTCTCTTTTTGCCACTATAATCAGGGTTACGGTGACTATTCCTCTACCGCCTGATGAACTTACCCAAAGTAAACACAACCTGTTCAAGAATCCAAAATGACCAGCAGCCCCGCTCACCTTCTTTCAGTCATCACTGCCTCACCTACTCTTCTGACTTCTCATGTCACAAATTAATTTGGAAATCTACGTGAATGGCATCCTACTTTATGTATTCCTTTCTTCCTTCTCTCCACATCATATTTGTGAGAGCATCATTATGTTTTAATTCTCTTCATAGAACTTTAATTGTTTCTCACCTCCTGCCTCCCTTTCCCATCCTCCTCCCACACCCCAGTAAAGGACAAGAGCTTGATCTAGCCCCCAGCACTTTGCAGAGTAACTGCACATAGTAGAAAGTCAATAAATATATCTATGAAGGAAGAGAATGAACCAAATGTGATTGACAGTTTATAGAGGTTTTTTTTTTTTTTCTTTTTAGGGCTACAACCGCAGGCTAGGGGTTGAACTGGAGCTGCAGCTGCAGGCCTATGCCACAACCAAGGCAACGCCGGATCTGAGCCACATCTGCCAACCAATGCCACCAATGTCTTGCAGCAATGCTGGATCCTAACCCACTGAGCGAGGCCAGGGATTGAACCCGCATCCTCATGGACGCCAGTCAGGTTCTTAACCTGCGGAGCCACAGAGTTTTAACCTCTGTACAGGATCAAAGGCTAAGGAGCTGGGCTTGAATAATTTATAGAAAGCCCAAAGGGTGAGGAAGACTGCTCCTGTTCAAAGATGCTCAGAAAGCAGGCTTTATGCCTAAGGCCCAAGCAACAGAATTAATACGGAAAGTCAGAACCTCAATCTATCAAGCCTGGCTTATACCAAATATAATGTGGATCTGAATTCTAGAATTACCTGCTCAGTATAGAAACCTGGGGCTGAAAAACCAACCCAAAGAAATGGGTCTAGAACTGCCCCTGTATGTTGGCTTCTACTACACAGGACACAGCTTTCCTGCTAAGATGAGCTCACAGACAAACATGACAAAGCAATAAGGAAACCCAACATGCACTTGAGAGCTGCAACAAATGCTACAATCTGCAAGGACTTAAGGACTTAACTTTAAACACGTGAAGAGCTGCCCTGGAGCAGAGGGAGCCCATGTGACTTGCGTGGCCCCCAAAGCAGAATAGTGGTGGACTTACAAGGAAGCAGAGTTTGGAGACACACACACAAAAGGACTTTTTCATACTTGCAGCCAATCAGCAACAGAAGAGTCTGCCTTGGAAGAAAGCAAGCCTGCCAAAAGCAAGGAAGAATCAAGGAGAGGTTGCACGGGGCTGGAGGCTTTGAACTGGATGACCTCTGAGAATCAGCTCCAACTCTAGGACTCTAGGATCCCAGGGTTTTAGATTCTTTGGAAACTTTGTTTCTTAACAATCACCCTCTCATCTCAACTAACCCACTCAGTGAGTAGCAGTGTAGACAGCCCAAAGTCTTTCTTCTGCTTTCTCTTCCCAAAGTTATAAGTATAGAAATAAGACATATATGCGCCTCGGTTTAGACTCCTGGGGTCATTAGAACCCTGAAGTGCTAGAATCCTAAGGCCAAAGACTTTAATATGACAAAATGTGCACAATGGCTTGTTAGTTATTCTCCGTACTTTCCCATATCTTTTACATTTCTCCCTCTTTTTTTTTTTTTCTTTTTCTTTTTTAAGCATTAAAGACTCCTAGGGTATTAGGACTCAGGAACATCAGGGCTGGAAGTTAAATCATCTTGTCCAGGCCCTCAGCTTAGATGAGGACACCAAGACCCTGATGGGGCTCAAGGAAGGCCCAGGCCGAGACTCTAGGATCCCATTCCCAAGGTGAGCTCTCCACCCCAGCACAAGAAAACCAGAAAAAAAGACAGCAACTTGGGGCAGGAGCAGCACGAGGGCAGATGGCCTGCAGTGTGTCCACCCTTCTGGGTGGCAGGGACTCTGTCTGGAAATCACTCAAAGAACCACAATCTTTAAGAGACTTAAGGTACTGACAGCACTGGGAAGGGTTGTCAGGGAGGCCTCAGGCTTTCTAGTTTCAGTGTCCCCAGGCCTCCAGACCCAGGTGGCTCTGGTCAGGCCTATCACTGCCCTCAAAAACTGATACGCTGTCTGCCCATCCCCACTAACACGCCTGAGGGAAAGGAGAGCCAGGGAAACTTGGGCCTGGCTAGGAACAGGGTTCGAGGGGAGAAGCAGGACCCAAGAAGAGAGGAAAGTGGCCAAAGATAGAGACTGGAAGTCTTAGGATGTAGTGGATGCCCAAGATGGGCAGCAGGAAGTCTAGGTGTCCCCAAGTCCTCTGCACCAAAGGTCTCAGATCAGTACTTGCTTCCAAGAGTCCTAGAGCCCACAGATTAGTAGCAGCCAGGCCTGGAGGCAGCTGCTGAGCTGGGGCTATTTGGGGGGAGATGTCCATGAGTAATGAGTTGATGGGGGAAAGCCTGAAAGGGGCATAGTACCTCTGGTCTCTCCTCTTCTGGCCCAAAATGCCAGTGGGAGAGCTGAGTGCTGGAGAAGGCAAGAAGGCGGAGAGGGTGCAATGTGGGGAACAGCCTCAGCCCCAAATATACCTGCCACCAAAGCATCCTTGTGCCTCAAAGTCCTTCTTTGGATAAAGACATTGCAGGACTCTGCTAAAACACTACCACAGCAAGAAGGAACACACGAATTCAACTCAATAGGCATCTGACAGCTTCTATTCCGTGTCCAGGAAAGGAATGATGCTCAAGGAAGGTGTCAGAATGGAGGAGTTTGAAGGACAAAAGATTGTGGCACCTGCTATGAAGGCGCCACACAGAGTAATGCTGGGGAGGTTCGTCAGGAAGGGCCTCTCTGAGGAGGTGACATTTAAGGCAAGACCTGAAGGCTAAGAGGGAGCCGGTCTCGCAAAGAGCCAGGGGAAGAATATTCCTGTCAGGAGGAAGAGTAGATACAAAAGCCATTAGGCAGAACACAGCTTGGTGTGTCTGAGGCCCTGTCACAATGCTCGTGCCACAAGGGTGGGAGAGTTTTACAAGGTGAGGTTGGGTGGGGAGGCTGGGGTGGATCACTAGGAGTCTTGCAGGACTATCCTGCACGTGCCATGGGAAGCTGTCAGGGCAGGAGGATGGTCTGGAGTTTATAATGATCACTCTGGGAGTTCCCATTGTGGCTCAGCGGTCACAAATCCAACTGGTATCCATGAGGATGTGGGTTTGATCCTTGGCCTCGCTCAGTGGGTTAAAGATCCAGTGTTACCATGAGCTGTGGTGTAGGTTGCAGACGAGGCTTGGATCCTGCATGGCTGTGGTGTAGGCCTGCAGCTGTAGCTCTGAGTTGACCCCTAGCCTGGGAACCCCCATATGCCACAGGCCCTAAAAACAAAAAAGAAAAAAGATCACTCTGGCTGCCATATTGAGAATGGACTAGAAGGGGCAAAAGATGCCACAGGGAGACCAGTGAAGAGGCTGTGGTCAGCCAGGGAGAGAGGAGGGGCCTGGGTGGGGAGAGGCACCAAAGAGAGAGAAGAGGTGATGAGAGCAAGAACCCAAACTCCCGGTCCAGAGCAGCCACACAGGCTGAGGTAAGGCTGGACAGAGCAGTGCGGACTGGACTGTGAAGGGCTTCAAAGGCCAGATTAGGGTTCGGGGCTTTAGCCTGCAGGAGTTGGGGAGCCATCAAAGGCATTTTTTATTTTATTGTTTTCATCAAAGAGCTCTGAGCAAGGGCATTTGACAGTGTGGTCAGATTTATGTGTTCACCAGATCCCCACGGCAGCTGGTGTGGAGGATGGACTGCAGGGGCGAGACCGGTGGCAGGAAGACTTACTTGGGAGGCGGCTGCCATAAGGGTCCAAATGCGAGGTGGTGAGGCCCAAGGAGGGGCCCTCCACCCTGGCACCCTGGGGGTGGTGGGGGCCCTCCTGGGGCCCTGGGCAGCTGCAGAGGGCCCGAGTGGGCCCCGGCTCTGATACTTCAAGCAGAAAATAGGACAAGGGCAGCCAAAAGGTATCAGGGCTGTTTATCCGGTGGAGAGACGCCTCACCATGGATTTATGGCTAAAAGGTTACTGGGGGGGGGAGGGGACGGGGGACCAGCTGTCCCCCATCCTCACAAAGGACAAACAGAGGAGGGGACTGTGGCCTTGGCCGGCAGGAAGAGGGAGAGAGGTTAGAAACACGAGGAAAATGTCCTGACAGGCATCAGAGGATGAAAAGGCCTTTTAGTGGTCATGCAAACCATCTCTCATTGAGCAGCTGGGGAAACCAAGGCACAGAGGAAGAAGCAGGTCCCCGCCCAAGGTCACAAAATAATTAAAGCAATGACTAGATCCAGCAGCACGACCTCTCTCTCTCTCTCTTTTTTTTTTTTTTTTGGTCTTTTTAGGGCCCACTTGCAGCATATGGAAGTTCCCGGGCTAGGGGTCTAATCAGAGCTGCAGCTGCCAGCCTATATCACAGCAATGTGGGATCCAAGCCGCATCTGCAACCTACACCACAGCTTATGGCAATGCTGGATCCTCAACCCACTGACCCGGGCAAGGGATCAAACCTGTGTCCTTATGGATACTAGTTGGGTTCATTATCACTGAGCCACAACAGGAACTCCACAACCTCTCCATTTCGAAGCCCCCAGGGGTCTCCGAGAGCACTCCCCAAAGTACCTCTGACTGCCTCAGGAAGAGTCCGGGAAGTGGTTGCCCCAGAGAGAAATATACAAGTTCAGCCCTCCCAGCCCCACCCAGCCTCAGTGTTCCTGGCATTTGGTGGGAGCCTCTAGTATCTCTCAAGGGTCTGGGTCTTTCTGAGTTACCCTGTCGGTTTCCACCCTCTGAGATTCTGTATTTCTCTGTCTGGGCCTCTGATTCAGTCTCTCTAGAGCTGGGTGAGGCTGAACCAGCCTCCCACCCCCAGTGGGCCTTGGTAGAGTACCCCCATGCAGACAATGCTTGGGCCAGTGCCCGGGCTGGAACAGGTGATAGCAGCTGTGGATCTATCTATAGCTCCCTTGCCCTTCAATTGTTCCCAACTTCAAACAATGGTTGGGCCCTGGATTAGAGACGCCCCCACCAGCCCTGCTGAAATGGATCCCGGGGGGGCAGGGGATGAGGTTCACGAGGGCCACACTGTGATCCCTCACAAGTGTCTCCTCTGTCTAGACCTCCACGTTCCTACCTAGAGCACTGGGCCCCAAGGCCTTCCAGCTCAGAGGCTGAGTGAGTAAAGGACCAGTGGATAAAAGGAACAGGGTGCGTGTGAGCAGCACACTGGACACGGGCGTGTGAGTGTAGGCAACACGTGGGTTTCCCTCCTCCTGCTTTGGCTGACAGACACTTGTAGGCCCTGGGATGCCAGTTCTAAGAGAGCAGAGACCTAGTCTTTCTTATTCTTTGCTGCATCCCAGCCTGAACCTGGCCATGGCAAGAGTTCAATAACCAGTATCTCTCCCACCTCGGCCCTCGGGAAGAGCAAGCGTCCACAGTGACATGACACAAGCGTGAGCAGCAATGGGGCAGGGACAAAGGACAACTAATCTAAAGTCAGATGGCCCGGGATTGAATCTTGCCTCTGCCAAGTATCAGCTGTGAAATCTCGGAAAATTACTTAACCTCTTAACAATGGAGATTCATACCAAGTACCTACCACACAGGATTCTGACAAGCACGGTGTGAATTATAACATCTGAAGTGCTTAGAACAGCACCTGACACATAGTGGAGACTCATTATGAGACATGTGGGTTTCCCTCATGTTATATTACTGTTATTACATTATTGTTGTTATTTCCAAGATGTACATTAAGTGAAAAAAAGTGAGGAGCAGAAGAATGTATGGGATATGCTATCACTCATGCAAAAACGGGGCAGAAAAGACAAACCATACAAATGTCTTATTAGGTCAGTCTCCCAAGGCAATAGAAAAAAATAAACAAATGGAAACTAATCAAACTTACAAGCTTTTGCACATCAAAGGAAACCATAAACAAAATGAAAAGACAACCTACGGAATGGAAGAAAATAGTTGCGAATGATGCAACCAATGAGGGCTTCACCTCCAAAATATAAAAAGACAAAACAAAACTCATACAACTCAATGACAAAAGAACGAACAACCTAATCGAAAAGTGTGCAGAAGACCTAAATAGTCATTTCTCCAAGGAAGACATACAGCTGGCCAGTAGGCACATAAAAGATGTTCAACATCACTAATTATTAGAGAAATGCAAATCAAAACTACAGTGAGATACCACCTCTTACTGGTCAGAGTGGCCATCATTCATAAGCCTACAAATAATAAATGCTGGAGAGGGTGTGGAGAAAAGGGAACCCTCCTGCACGGCTGGAGGAATGTAAACTGGTACAACCACTATGGAAAACAGTATGGGGGTTCCTCAGAAAAGGCAATATAAAACTACCATATGATCCAGCAATCCATATATCTGGACAAAACTATAATTTAAAAAGAGGCGTTCCCGTCGTGGCTCAGTGGTTAACGAATCCAACTAGGAACCATGAGGTTGCGGGTTCAATCCCTGGCCTTTGTTCAGTGGGTTAAGGATCTGGTGTTGCCCTGAGCTGTGGTGTTGGTCACAGACGTGGCTCTGATCTGGTGTTGCTGTGGCTGTGGTGTAGGCCCTAGAAAAGACAAAAAAAAAAAAAAAGGGTGGATTAAAAAGATATATGTACCCCTATGTTCACTGCAGCACTATTCACAATAGCCAAGACATGGAAACAACCTAAGTGTCCATCAACAGATAAATGGATTAAGATGATATAGTATACACATACAATGCAATACTACTGAGCCATGAAAAGGAATGAAATAATGCCATTTGCAGTACATGGATGAAACGAGATTATCATTATCACTAAGTAAGTCAGAAAGAGAAAGACAAATACCGGAGTTCCCATCGTAGCTCAGTGGTTAACGAATCCGACTAGGAACCATGAGGTTGAGGGTTTGATCCCTGTCCTCGTTCAGTGGGTTAAGGATCTGGCCTTGCTGTGAGCTGTGGCGTAGGTCGCAGACATGGCTCGGATCCCGCATTGCTGTGGCTGTGGCGTAGGCCCTAGAAGAGACAAAAAAAAAAAAAAGTCAAAAAAAATACCATATGATACCACTTATACGTGGAATCTAAAACATGGCACAAATGAATCTATCTATGAAATAAGAAACAGACTCACAGATGTGGAGAACAGACTTGTGGTTGCCAAGGGGGAGAGGGGAGGGATGCGTTGAGAGTTTGGGGTTAGAGAGGCAAACTATTACATAAGCAATGAGGTCCTGCCATAGAGGTTCCCATACAGGGAACTATATCCAATCTCTTGGGATAGACCACGATGGAAGATAATGTAAGGAATGTGTATATATGTATGACTGGGTCACTGCTCTATAGCAGAAACTGGCTCAACATTGTAAGTGAACTACACTTTAATAAAAATAAATAAATAAATGGGGCAGAGAAGAGTTGTATGTATTTACCTACAGAGGCACTACCCTTGGAGGGTAGTTAGAAACTGGTAAGAGCGGTTGCCTCTGCAGAGGCGAATAGGTATCTGGAGGCTAGGAAAGGAAGAGACTGATTTTTTTTTTCCCTTGTGCATCCTTTTACACTTTTGAATTTTGAATCATGTCTATAGATTCTTAAGTGTTTGCTACATGAATAATGGTTGCTTCCAACATATCAATCCTTGAAAAAGAAAGCCCCTACTCTGTGCCAGTGGGGAGGGCCAGTCCTCAGGGCATGGGCTCAATGCCCTCAGCCCTGGGTCTGAGTCCCTGAGACACTCTCTGTCCTCCAGCCCAAAGGTGGACAAACTGTATCCGTGTGAAATCATCCGAGAGCAAACGGTGAGCCAGAAGGAAGGCTTCCCAGTTTCTAGGCCAAGCAGCAGGGGTGGAGGGGGCAGTGGAAAAAGGCTCCTGCCCTCTTCCCTGGCCCCAGCCCCCAACTCTTCAGCCCAAGCTATTCTTAGAACCCAGATAATGCCAGCAGTTGCTGCTGCTCATATCAGCTTCCAGAACCACTGACTCTGAGGCCCAGTGCTACCCCCACCCCTGGCACGCTGGCCTCTCTGCCAGGTATGGGCGTCCTGCTCACTCTATCTGCCGCATCCTGCAGGCCACACACACCTGGCCACTGCTGGTAAGTAAGAGGGCTGGGTGGTGGGCCCCTCCAAGACTTCCCTTGCCAGGTGGCTGGGTGGAAATAGGGAGGGCTGAAGGACACCCTAGGGTATGGGATCACCCCCAGCGAGTCTCACCCAACCCTAGTCTCCAAAATATGCTCAGAATATGAACGGTAGGGGTAGGGACTATAGGCATGGGGTAGCCTAGGGAGCTGGGGTGAGGGGAACAGAGACACAGCAGGGAGAAGGCCTAGGAGGGTCAGCGTAGGGCAGAGGAAGCGGAAAAAAGGAGGGAGGGGTGGTAGAAGAGGGTCTGATACCTCTGGCTTTAGGGTCAGATCGTCAGCTCTGTCCCTTTACTGCTATGTGACCTTGAACAGGTCACTTTTTCCTGCTGGAGCTTCAATTCCCAACATAAAACAGGCATAACCTTATTCCACTGGGTTGTTACACAGAGTCAATAAAATAATGTATATAAAGAGCTTAGCCTGTGCCTGGCACATACGAGCGCTATGTAAATGTCTGATGACACTATCATTGGCTCCATCTGAGCAGGCAGTTTCTCAGCTTTGCACCTTCAGGGCCCAGGTTGGGCATGTGTGAGGACCACCTCTTCAAATCCCTGCCCTGCCATTTACAAGCTAAATGACCCTGAGCAAGTTATTTAACCTCTCTGAGCCTTGGGCTCCTTCTCTGCAAAATGGATATACAAAGACTGCCTGCCTTATGATGTTGCTGACACGTATAAATGAACCAGAGTGCTTGCCCAGGGTCAACAATGTGCACACACAAGCCCCATGCAATGTGCATGCTGGGGTAGGCTAGTGGGGAAGCCTTGGGTCTGCCACTCTAGGGATGGAATTTGAGGTAGTTCCCAAGGCAGCCAACATTCTGGAAGACCTGGCCCTCATGGGAAGAAAGTCCAAGGATCTTACGACCACAGCCGCCCAACTCCTTGGCTCCTGTGCCACAGCCCAGGCCCTCCCTGAGGTCTCAGGACAGGCTTGGCCCAACCTAGGTCAGCTTCCCATTTCATTGAGCTCAAAAAATACTCTCTGAAGGCCCCCCCGCCAGATTGAGACTGGTTCTAGGCTTGCTCCTAGGGCTCAGGAGTCTGCCTGGTGGAGTGGAGAAAGCGGGAAGCATTCTCAAAGGACCGATTAGAGGTGGAGTGGGGCTGGGGCTCTGCCCTTGTGATCAAGGTCAAGGAAGTGAAGGGCAGAGAGAGGCTCAAAGAGTTAAGCTTGGAAACCAACCCCGTGGGTCCACCCTGGGTATCCTAAGGTGTGCAGGGTGCTCCTGTGCTCTCCCACATCTCAGGGTATACTGCCCACCCCTCTGCGAACCTGACTTTGTACCTTAAGGTGAAAAGCCTCCTTGAACAGAGTCTTCAGTTTTTTTCTTTTAATGGGTTGAAAATGGTGTTATTATAAATATCTTTATTTTCCTACCTAAGGCTTTGGGCCTTAAATTTCATTTTTCAATTGAAATTTTTGAGATATTTATAGTCACAAGCATTTAGAAGAAATAATATAGGCAGATCCCCTGTACTGACACTGATACAATCCCAAATTTATTAAGATTTTCCCAGTTTTACATAATCTCGTGTGTGTGCGTGTGTGTGTGCACGCGCACTCACGTGCACATGTGTATATTAAGTTCTATACAACTCTACGTTGTGATCACCTGTGTAGGTTCACAGATCCACCACCACAATCAAGACATCGAGCAGTTCCAACAACACAAAGGTGCTCCATTTTTTAGCCAGACCCTCTTCCCTCCCATCCTTAACCCCTGGCAACCTCCGATCTGTCTTCCATTTCTAAAACTATCCATTCAAAAATGTTATCTAGATGAAATCAGACGGTATGTAATCTTTTTGAGATTGGCTTTTTCACTCAGCATAATTAACCCAAGAGATTAATTATGGAGATTAACCCAAGCTGTTCCTTATATCAATAGTTGGTACCTTTTTGTTGCTGAGCAGTGCTCCAAAGTCCGGATGCACCATAGTTTGTTTAACCCTTTACCTGCTGAAGGGAATCTGGATAGCCCTCAGTTTGAGGGGCTGCCTTATCACCTGTGTCCTGGGGTGGGGAGAAGCTAAGGCCAACCACACCCTCCAAATTCTTGTTCCATCCGTCTAGGGATAGATGCCAAGAACTCCCCTCACCCACTCTAACCTCCAACCCAGGCCAGGCATGGGTTTCGCCTGCTATCTGGAAGTAAAGCGTTCCTATGAGACCTTTCCTAAGCCAAAATAGCATAAAGCAAAGAAGCAAAGACCTTAGGACAATTTTGCTAACGGATGAACAAAACAAATCAAGGTAACTGCACAGATGCTCACACAGTTTAAAGGTATGGAGGCCTGGAGTTCCTGTCGTGGCGCAGCGGAAACGAATCCAACTAGTAACCGTGAGGTTGTGGGTTTGATTCCTGGCCTCACACAGTGGGTTAAAGATCCAGTATTGCTGTGAGCTGTGGCACAGATCACAGACGAGGCTCGGATCCTGCGTTGCTGTGGCGGTGGTATAGGCCAGCAGCTGTAGCTCTGACTCAACCCCTAGCCTGGGAACCTCCATACACAGATAGTGCGGCCCTTAAAAAAAAGGGGGGGTATGGAGGCTTGATGCTGAGTGTAGTTTCCTCTGTTCCTCATCTACAAAGCATGAACAATATCAGCACCGCACCTGCTCCACAGGGAATTAAATGAGATAATACTGGTAAAAAGGAATAGGTGCAATGCCTTACATATAATAAGTGTTCAACACACAACTGTTACTGTTCTTTTTTTTTTTTTTTTTTAGGGCCACACCCACAGCATATGGAGGTTCCCAGGCAGGGTCTAATCAGAGCTACAACTGTTGGTCTATGCCACAGCCATGGCAGCGCCAGATCTGAGCCGTGTCGTGTCTGTGACCTACACCACAGCTCATGGCCACGCCAGATCCTTAACCCACTGAGTGAGGCCAGGGATCAAACCCCACAAGCTCAAGGTTCCTAGTCGGATTCATTTCCGCTGAGTCACGATGGAAACTCCTGTTCTTTTTTTCTTATTATCATTATCATCATCCGCAAAATCAGTAGAATAAACAAGGGAAATGAAGGCCACCAATACAGAGACTATGAGAAGGTCAAGAAAGGGGAATTCCTGTTCTCATCCTTCCACAATTCCCTTTTGGTTTCTCTCTTTCCAGCTCCCTCCCTTCTTAGCGAAAGTTTGGGGAGACTATAGCCTCTCCCCGGGGAAAGGCTCCCATCACTGGTTTCAGGGTGACCATTGCCTTTTCCACATGCAGAGAGTTGTCAGTCTCACCCACCACTTCCTAGCTCCAGGGTCTTCCTACAAAGAGCCGGCTGCCTAGGCCCAGAGTCCTGCTATCTTAGAGCCACAGCCAGAGTAAAGGGTCACCTCTTTATCAGAGAGCTGAATCTATTCTGCTTTTATGCCATCCATCCAACTATGCAAAATATTTACTGAAAAATAAACTTTGCTATTCATCTGGGAAATCCTAATGAGATACCTTTTCACACCCACTACCCTGGCAAAACCAAAAAGTTTGACAATCCTGAGTCTTGATGAAATTGCAGAACAGGGCAATTCTAATGCCTTGCTGGCAGGAGTGCAAATTTGTAAATGCATTTAGGAGGGTCATTTGGTATTATCTAGTAAATCTGAAGATGCTCATGACCCTAAATATACCATACAAGGAGGTACATATTATACTGTTTGTCATTTTCTAATAGCAAAATATGAGAGACAACTTGAAGGGTCATTCATAGGAGAACAGGTAAATGAAATGTGGTATCTTTATGTAATGAAACCTACAGATCAGTGAAAACAAACAAGCTAGTTACCCTTATCTACATGGATGAATCGCCCAACATCAGGCTGAGTGAGGAAATCAAGCTGCACAAGAACATGTATGTCAGAATTTCCATTGTGGCTCAGCAGGTTAAGAATCCAACTAGTATCCATGAGGATGCAGGTTTGATCCCTGGCATCCCTCAGTGGGTTAAGGATCCAGCCTTGCTGCAAGCTGCAGCATAGGTTGCCAATAGATAGGACTCAGATCTGGCATGGCAGTGGCGTAGGCCAGCAGCTGCAGCTCTGATTTGCCCCCTAGCCTGGGAATTTCCATGTGCCGTGGGCACGGCCTTAATAAGGAAACACACACACACACACACACGTTACAATTTAAAGTTCAAAACCCATGAAAAACTGTATCATATTTGTTTAGAAACACACACCGAGCAAAATGACTCAAAATGCCTAGGACCTACTTTACACCAAAATTTACTAAAAATGAATCAAAGACCTAAATAGAAGAGCAAAAACTATAAATCTCATAGAAGACACAGGTGTAAATCTTCATGATTTTGGGTTAGGCAATACTTTCATAGATACGACACTCCAAACAGAAGCAACCAAAGACAAGACAGATAAATTTGATTTCATCAAAATTAAAAACAATTTGTGCTTCAAAGGACACTACCAAGAAACTTAAAAGACAACCCATGGAATGCAAGAAACTATTTGCAAATCATAAATCTGATAAAGGGCTGATATCCAGAATATATAAAGAATTGGAGTTCCCTTCGTGGCACAGCGGAAACAAATCTGACTAGGAACCACAAGGTTGTGGGTTTGATCCCTGGCCTTGCTCAGTGGGTTAAGGATCCAGCATTGCCGTGAGCTATGGTATAGGTCAAAGACACGGCTTGGATCCTGTGTTGCTGTGGCGTAGGCCAGCAGGTACAGCTCCGATTAAACTCCTAGCCTGGGAACCTCCATATGCCTAAAAAGGACAATAAAATTTAAAAAAGGACAATAAAATAAAATAAAGAATTCTTATAACTCAACAATATTTTTGCCTTTAAAACAGGCAAAAGATTTTAATAGACATTTCTCCAAAGGAGATATACCAATGGCCAACAAACACATGAAAACATGCTCAATATCATTAGCCACCAGGGAAATGCAAATTGAAACCACAACAAGACGCCACTTCACACCTATTAGGAAGATCATAATCAAACGGACAGTGCTGGTGAGGATGGAAAGACTGGAACTCTCATACACTGCTGGTGGGAATGCCAAATAGGGTAGCCACTTTAGAAGACATTCTGGCAGTTCCTCAAAAAGTTAAACACAGAGTTACCACATGACCCAGCAAGTCTACTTATATACAAGAGAACTGAAAACACATCCACACAAAAACTTGTTCATAACAGCATTATTTATAAGAGCAAAAAGCAGAAATAACCCAAACAGCCCCCAACTGAAGGGTGATCAAAATGTGCTGTATTCACACAATGGAATACCATCCAGGTGTAAAAAGGAATGAAATATTGATCCATACTACAACATGGATGACCCTCGAAAAATCATAGTAAGTGAAAGACGCCACACACAGGATTCCATTTACATTAACTGTCCAGAGCAGACAAACCCATAGAGACACAGAAAGTAGATTAATGACTGCCAGGAGCTGGAGAGAGGGAGGAACAGGAGACTGACTGACAATGCGTAGGAGATTCCTTTTGGGGATGAAAACATTCTGGAATTAGATAGTGATGATGGTCACACAGTCTTGCGGAGGAAAACCCACTAAATTATACACTTAAAAAGGGTCACTTTTATGGTATATGAATTAAATCTTAATTAAAAAACTGCATACGGAGCTTCCGTTGTGGCTCAACGGTAACAAATCCGACTAGTGTCCATGAGGAAGAGGGTTCGATCCCCGGCCTTGCTCAGTGGGTGAAGGATCTGGCGTTGCCATGAGCTGTGGTGTAGGTCTCAGACTCGGCTTGGATCTGGTGTTGCTGTGGCTGTGGTGTAGGCCGGCAGCTGGAGCTCTGATTCAACCCCTTAGCCTGGGAACTTCCATATGCTTTGAATGTGGTCATAAAAAGACAAAAAAAAAAAAAAAAAACCAAACCCTGCATAGAATAATAAGAACGGAGGGGCACAGTTGTTGAGGGGCACCCCAGGGCCTTCAGTTAAAGCAGCAGTGTTTTATTTCATGAGCTAAGTGGTGGGTATATGGATGTCTGTCATACTAATCCTTATACTTTTTCTCAATGTTTTCATAATAAAAATGTAAAAGCATTTACTGAGGGTCCAACCTGGACCAGGAACTGGGCTACCTGGGTGCTGCTATGGTGAGTAAAACTGGATCTCATCCTGCCCCAAAGTAAGTGGATAAGTAGTAAGTGGAAAAGAGGGGCTGTCAGTCAGTCATCTCTCCTTCCTCGGCTTCTGTTTCCTCATGGATGAAATGAGAGCTGGACTAGAAGTTGTTATAGTCTCTGAGGATCCCAGGTATTGAGGGATTGAGCAGCCCACGGCTTCTAGAAGTCATCATGGCACGATGACAGCACAAGCCCTGGAGTGGGTCCTGGGCCATCAGTTATGACAAGTGAACCTAAGGCAAAGCCCAACTGAGGCTGCTGCTTCTCAGTGAAATTGGGACAGTGACTTCTCCCTCCCAGGATTACTGGTCCGTGTAAATGAGATAACACATATAAAGTGTCCGGGACAAGCCTGGCACACAGTAAATCCTCAACACATGGAAGAGTCCTCCCTTTGATTCCAAAGGCATTTCCTGAGCAGCACTGCTGGGCCAGGCCTGTGCTAGGGGCTAGAAGACAGAGGAATTCCATTCGGAATGGCCAAGCAGTGGCCGCCAGCCAGGTGGGGAGACAGCCTCATAATTCCAGGCAGAGTGATGTCATTGCTAAAAAGAGACAGCAGCCACATACACAAATGCAGACCCTGTGCAAAGCAGACCCTGTGCAAAGCAGACCCTGGGACGACATAGATGTTCCAGTTAAGAGGCTCCGTCTTGGCTTGGCAAGAAGCCCTCACAGGGGGAAAGGGGACATACAGAGTTAAGAGACTGGCCTCCATTCATACTGCTCTGCAGCCACCCATGTCTTTTTTTAACCTGGTTCAGACTCAAATGTTCCCACAAACCCTAAGAACAGGGTTTGCAACAGATTCAGAAGTCAGCTTTGGGCAGGCTGAGCTCATGGCACATCCCATTACACTGTGTGTGTAAGGAGCACAATGACTGACAGTGAACTTCCCAGCCCCCAGCTGCATAAGGGAGATGGTAAGAGTACCAACCTTGTGGTAACAGTGAGAGAACACCTGTAAAGACATCAGCCAAGTACTGGGCACTTAATAAGCAGATCAAATAAATATTAGTTATTGTTAGGGGAAAAAAAAGATTCCATTTTGAAAGCAAAGAAACTGGGATTCAGGAGTTCCCGTCGTGGCGCAGTGGTTCACGAATCCGACTAGGAACCATGAGGTTGCGGGTTCGGTCCCTGCCCTTGCTCAGTGGGTTAACGATCCGGCGTTGCCATGAGCTGTGGTGTAGGTTGCAGACGCGGCTCGGATCCCGAGTTGCTGTGGCTCTGGCGTAGGCCGGTGGCTACAGCTCCGATTGGACCCCTAGCCTGGGAACCTCCACATGCCGCGGGAGCGGCCCAAGAAATAGCAACAACAACAACAACAAAAAGACAAAAAAAAAAAAGAAACTGGGATTCAGAGAGGTGAGAAGTCCAGCCCATAGTCACACCGCTAGTCTGAGTCAGGATTTGAACTCGGGGCAGAGACATCAAAGGCTCAGTGCATCACAAACTCCTGTTATCCACACTTGCCATGGAGTGAGGGACCGGCAAAGCCTTGAGGCCAGAAAGACCTCAGGCAATTCTTTAATCCTGGGTCCCCTGATCTGGGATCCCTGCGTGGGCCCAAAGAGGTCTTCAAATTCCTCCACGTGATTTGCAAAATGTTTGGCTCTAATGGAGATTCTCAAAGAAGTCTATGGCGGCAAAACCAACAAAACGCTGATGCCCTCACTTAGCTTGTTATCCACCCAATGGAGATGCAGTACCCACCCTGAAAGGCTGTGAGGGGATCGAATGAGATCGTTTTAGGCAAGTACCTGAAACAGGCTAAGCTTTCACCTAACATTGGTTTCCTTCCCTTCCTCCCTCCCCAGCTTACTTCCATCAGTCAGCAAATCTTATCAAGTATCTACTATTCCAGGTGCTGGGGGTAAAGTGGTGACCAAGACAGAACTGCCCCTGTTTTCATGAAGCTCCCACTCTGGTGGAGGGAAACAGACAAATATAATGAATACTTTCAGATACTAGTAAGTGCTAGGAAGAAAATACACAGGATAATGTGATCAGGTGGGGATGTCATCTGAGGAGGAAACATCTGAATTACAAGAAGGAGCCACTTAAGCCAAGATTTAAGGAAAAGCACCTGTGCAGATGAAGCAAAAAAGGCAAAGTCCTGTTAGAAAGACCCTGGCCAAGAGCCCCTCACTCCCAGTCCCATCCCAAACTGGGTCCCCTTGAACAAGCCACATAACTTCTGAGGCTCAGCTGCCACAGCTACAACATGGGACTGACGATACCTTACCTGCTACCATGTGAGGGGACTCAGCCAGAGGGGTGTTAAGGTCTGGGGTCTGCCTCAAATCTCACCAACAGGCATCTGATACACATCAACTGGCACTCATCCTGGAAGAGGGGAACCTGCACAGAGAACTCTGGGTCATGATATCTTATTGTGAATTTCATGCTACACTAGAAATAGCTTCTTTTGTTTCTTGTTAACATGGTGGACTTTTCCTGGCACCTGGGGCCTAATAAGTAACTGCTGCTTCAGACTCTCCCTTAGGTAGAAAAGCAGACAAAAGAAGGTATCATAAAAACACTGTTGTGGCAACAACCAGACCACCTATCCCTTCGTTCCTACCAACAAGACTGGAAGGCTCAGTCCGTCCTGTAGATGAAGAATGTACATACTTTATTTTTATTTATTTATTTACTTAGTCTTTTCAGGGCCTGCACCCGCAGCGTATGGACAAACCCAGGCTAGGGGTCGATTTCGAGCTATAGCTGCTGGCCTATGCCATAGCCACACCAGATCTGAGGCATGTCTGCAACCTACACCACAGCTTATGGCAACGCCGGTTGGATCCTTAACCCACTGAGTGAGGCCAGGGATCAAACCTGTGTCCTCATGGATGCTAGTCAGATTCGTTTCCGCTGAGCCACGATGAGAACTCCTATATATACTTTAAGGAGTTGAAAACATCCTGTCCCCTGGATTGAGCCACTGATTCATAACCAATTAGTCATAGTTCTCTCTCCTAAATCTCTCTTTAATCTGTTCCCTTCTCTCCATCTCCTCAGCCCTGCTTCATCATCTCACACCTTAACTTTCTCTGAGCTCTGTCCCTGGCCTTGGTCTCCCCATTTACAAAGCATCTGACATGCCATAACCAGCACCTCACACTCTGTGTCTCTCTCTTGCTTAAAATCCTTAGCTCATTGGACAAATGCTAAACTTCTAAATCTAGCATCAACGGCTCCTCAAGACTGAGCTCCTAAAAGGCTGCTCCAACTTCCGGGCTCTCCCCAGCACCTATGCCAAACTCTTCACTGTCTCTAAAGCAAGACTAGCCACATTCAGAATTATTTGCCTTTGCTGTTTCTGCTGCTACTTGGTACCCAGTTCCCATTCCTGCCTCTCACCTCCACCCTCATTTCCTTCACTGCTTACACATCGCTATCCATCCTTCCAAACCCTAAAAGCCTTCTCCATTTCCCCCCAAACACCATTTACCTTTTTTTTTTTTTTTTAAGGACCACACCTGCAGCATATGGAAGTTCCCAGGCTAGGAGTTGAATAGGGGCTGCAGCTGCCGGCCTACCTACCTACCTATGCAGCAGCTTGCAGCAATACTGGATCCTTAACCCACCAAGCTACGGCTGGGATCAAACCAAAATCTTCACAGACACTATGTCAGGGTCTTAACCAGATGAGCCACAACAGGAACTCCCTTAACTGTCTACTTTTTGAATCAGATGTGAAAGCAGGGCCTCTGTCTTATTCATAGTTAATTCCCCAGAGCCTGAACTGATAAATTCAGTTTAACTAAAATTCCTATCAGGTGCTTCAGACTGAGAGAATCCTATCACAGAGCAGCTGGGGAGCTGCCAAGGGGTAAGGTGGAGGGTAGGGATCAAAAATCTGCATTTAAAAAGGCAAACAAAAACTGCCCCACATCCTGATGCAAGTGATAGTGGACATTTTGAGAAGCAATGGATCACCCTGAAACATTTCTAAAAACTGCTGGAAAAATGAAAATATTTTCCTTTCACCTTGAAGGCTTTTCCTGCAGCTGCCCCAGGGTTGCAGAAATCTGGTGTTCTTCTCTGGGACCCAGCTGGGTACAAAGCTAAAGCCTGGGTTTCAACACTGGCAGCCCTCCCCGTCTCAGGGCCTTTTACTACCACACTGTCCATCACCAACTGTGTGTCTCCCAGGGAGTGACTGTTCCATTCTGGGTATCGGTTTCCCCACCTTGCATCGGACGTCACCAGCTCTGACGTCCTGCGAGCTAAGCAAACTCGTAGCTCTCCGCTGAACCTACAGGGCTCCTCCCCTCCCTCCCAAGGTCCTGTCCGCCTGGGTCCAGCCGACGCACCCCGTAGGCCAAGGCTGCCCTCATACGGACTGCCCCTTCCCAGCCACCGTCCAGCTCCGGAGGAACGGGTCTCCACCCCCGCTCTGCTCTAGAGGCTCCGCCGGGGCGGCCCGCGCAAGCGCGTTGGGTCGTATCGAGGCCCCGCCTCCTGAAGCTCGGGTTAGGGCGCTACGGGTCTGAGTACGGTGCGCGGCGGGACGACGAACGAGTAGGTTGGGGCGCGGCAACGGCGGCCGGCAAGGGTCACGCTTCTTCGGGAGGAAGGCCATGAGGGAGGGGTCTGGCTCGCGATAGGAACCCCGGAGGCCAGGAGATGTTGCAGCTCCTACGCACGGCGGGGACCTGGAACCTGGTGTCCAGTTAGGGGGTGGGGCTGGTGCTTCTGGATTCCAAATTCCCTAGATCTCCTGACTTCAGGTCGGGCAGGTGTCGGGGGATCGGTGCCCGTGAGACTAGAACCGGAGTTTGGGTTTTTTGTTTTTTAAACCACAACAGAACTGGGAGCGATTAGAGCCAGACTTTGTCCAGGATGGGAGCGAGCGGGCCCGAGAGGTGGGACAGGCCTGGGCAGGAGACCGTGGTGTTGCCCCGGGCCTCACGCAGGCGTTGGCGTTGCCCGGATTTAAAGTCCGACCAGGTTTTCTTGTGGGCGTTTTAAGACTTTTGGTGATCTGTCCCCAGCCTGTCAGTCATCATCGTTCTTTCATTTAACATTCACTGAATACAGTAGTAAGCTCTGGAGCTAGACATGTGATCAAAACACACATGCTATTCCCTGTGGTACAGGGAAATTAATGGGTTGTAGAAAGAAGCCCTGGGCAGAGACTAGGGACAGCCGTGAACGCTGGTCAGGAATGGCGGGGATTGTCCCAAAGAGAGATAAAAGCAAGTGCTAATGCCTGGGAGCAGGAGAGAAGCTGGTGTTTTTCTAGTCACTGAAGGTACCTCACTCTGAATCTGTTTAGTGCCCAAGGAAAAGATGGTGGTAGCCAGAACTAGGATCTTAACAGTGGAGGTAGAGAGAAATCAAGGAATTCAGAGTACATATATTTAGATAGAATCCACAGGATCTGGGGGGAGAATAGAGTGTAGGAGAGAAGTGTATACAGGGCTTGGGTGCCTGACTGGGGTTGATCAAGAGTAGGAGCAGATTTGTGGGGAGACAACTACACAGTCTATTCTGGTTCTTTGGAGACTCAGTAAGCAGTTGGATGTTCTCCTTTGAAGGTCAGGAAAAGTGACAGTACAGTGAAGGTACAGATTTGAGTGTCATCAGCACAACAGAAATAAAGCCACAAGAAGGGTTGAGACTGTAGAATGAGAAAAACAAAGGACCCGATTAGCACTTTTCATAGTGATTTTTTTTTGTCTTAGCTTTCTCTATGTCCTTAGTCCTGACATTAGATGCCAGTCAGTGTTTACCAACTAAACAAAAGCCCAACAGCAGGCAGAGATGTCAGAATCCCAGAGTTGTGAAGAGATGGGGGCCAGTGGAGGGTTCCATTGCTCCGATGTCAGAGTCACAGTTTCTAGTCTTGGCTCTGCCACCAGGTTGCTGGTTGACTTTTGACAAGCCTTCCACCTGTAGAATGGGTACAGCCAAAAGAAATTCCCATGTACAGAGCTTCAAACACTGCTAAGACCCTACACACACATTTTTTTCTCATTTAATCCACATGATGCCCTTATTTATAAAGGAAGTAATTATTATGGATTTAAACCCAGGCCTGACTGACCCCAGAGCTTTGTTCTCTAACTCTGACTGCCCTTATCTATGTCTCACCTGACGTGGATGATGTCAGGACCCACTTTAAATCACATGTTCATTCTTTCAAAACATTGTGCTGAGGCTGACAAACTTTCAGGATTGGTCTAGCATCAGTTCTGTCATGGAGAGTGGGGGATGGAGCTGAATGTGATGGAGGTTACTTGTCAGCTCTCTTCCTGGGACCACTGAGCTGGCAGCCATATTCTGTTCCTAAACTCAAATGACAATAGGGCAAAACAAAATTAATGACTGGGGTTTCCAGATTTTTGTCCAGATCTTTCTTAAACCCCCGGGGCCTGCTGCAAAATCAGTGTCAAAGTGTGAGTTGGTTCACCCTGTGTCTCTGGCAGCTCTGGGTTGGACTCTTCCTGTTACATCCGGCACTTGGGTTTCAGTTGTTTCCATCTTGCTAATGCAATTTCTCAAAAGTATTTTCTGTCTTTTGGTGCTGTAATGATAGATGTCCATGCAAGGAATGTAATCATTTCCTGCTAGTGAGTTTGCTTCTGGCTAGTATGCGGGAGAAGTTCATCTTATTTGCACTTGATATTATTCTACAAAAGGCTCCTTTCCCTGACCCCCACATTATTTATTTAAAACCTGCCGACATGGGTTGTCGGAGCTAGAAGGGAAATTAATGATATATTGCAGTGGTTCCCGTCCCAGGAACATTTATGAAAAATATAGAGCTTCAGCCTGTCCCTCCTCTCAGACTTCTTGAATCAGAATCTGAATAGGGCCCTGGGATTTGTATTCCTTTCCAACTTCTCCAGAATATTCAGCCAGGTTTGGAAACCATGGTCTATAGGCAGAGAACCTGTAGCCCTGGGAGCACATATGACATTAACGCCTCTTTCTCTAGTGGAAAGCAATGGGCTGGGAGTCCAGAGACCTGGGTTCAAGTCCAGGTTTTACTAGTCATTACCTTGGGCAACTCATTTCATCTCTCTGAGCCTCTGCCCCCTTATTGTGAGAAGAATCCCCTCGTTATATTAGGAGTCACAAGAGAGAACAGCAATGGAAATGCTTTGTCAAGCTTTCTGTTTTGTGCTCATGGAAATTGTTAAGAGCTGCTAGCCAGTGTTCACTTCCCTGTACCACAGGACAGTTGCTGGGCCCCAGACCATCTGTTACCAAGCCCTCCCTTCTCCTTCTGTTGCAGGTTGGGATGGCCACCGGCTGGGGGAGCCTCTTGCAGGATGAGCAGCAGCTGGAGGAGCTGGCAAGGCAGGCTGTGGACCGGGCACTGGCTGAGGGAGTGTTGCTAAGGACCTCACAGGAGCCCAGCTCCTCAGAGGTAAGCCCCTCACCCCTCCTCACAGCACTGACCACACTGTTCGGGTCCTACTGGATCCCTGCTAGGCTGAAGGCAGGTCCTTTGGAGCAGAGACCACATCTCTTTTGCTTTATTTTTTTTTTTTCAATAACTAAAATTGATCTCTAGAGCTATATAAATTTAAAAAGCACCATACTAGAGTAATCAAATTTAAGTCTGGGGGTTGAAGTGTAACTTAGGCAAGTTAATCTCTCTCAGCTACAGTTTCTTCAAACATAAAAAAGAGATGCTAATGGGACCTACCTCATGGAGTTGGTAAGAGAATTAAAGGTAAATCACATGAAGCACCTTGCCCAGTGAACTATCCCCTTAATCACACTACCTTCTCTGTCATTGGTTTGTGGTGTATCCTTCCAGGTCTTTCTCTGTGCATTTATGTACATATATGTGTACAAAGAAATCCAGGGGAGTTCCCACTGTGGCTTGGGTTAAGACCTGACTAGTATCCTTGAGGATTCAGGTTCAATCCCTGACCTCCATCAGTCGGTTAAGGATCCGTTGTTGCTGCAAGCTGCGGCGTGGGTCACAGACACAGCTCAGATTCTGACTTACTGAAGCTGTGGGTAGGCTGACAGCTGCAGCTCTCATTCAGCCCCTAGCCTGGGAACTTCCATATTCTGCAGGTGTGGCCCTAAAAAGAAATACAGTTGACCCTTGAATGACGCAGGGGTTAGGGGTGCCAGCCCTCTGCACAGTTGAAAATCTGCATAACTTATAGTTGACCCCCCCATATATGCCATTCCTCTGTATCAGTTTCAGCATTCTTGGATTCAACCAACCTCAGATCATGTAGTACTGTGGTATTTACTATTGAAAAAAAAATCTGGAGTTCCCGTCGTGGCGCAGTGGTTAACGAATCCGACTAGGAACCATGAGGTTGCGGGTTCGGTCCCTGCCCTTGCTCAGTGGGTTAACGATCCGGCGTTGCCATGAGCTGTGGTGTAGGTTGCAGACGCGGCTCGGATCCCGCATTGCTGTGGCTCTGGCGTAGGCCGGTGGCTACAGCTCCGATTCAACCCCTAGCCTGGGAATCTACATATGCCGCGGGAGCGGCCCAAGAAATAGCAATGACAACAACAACAACAACAACAAAGAAATCTGTGTAGAAGTAGACCCATGCAATTCAAACTCAGGTTGTTCAAGGGCCAACTGTATATAGTTTTTAAAAAACAAATTAGATCATATATATTATTCTGTGATGTATTTTTGTTTTTCATTTAACAATCTGTCTTAGAACTCTGTCCAACTCCCTCCATTAAGGTCAGCTCCATTCTGATGCATAGCATTCCGGGTGTGGGTGGATCACAGTTTAACTTTCCTCTCCTGATGGCTATTTAGGTGATATCTAATGTTTTATCACTACAAATAGCACTACAGGAAATATCCACCTACAAGCCTGTTTGGGCACCTGCATGTATATTTCTCTAGAGTTGATACATAAAAGTAGAATGGCTTAGTCCAAACCACATCTTAAAAAAAAAAAAAAATCTCATCCTTTAAATTTTTGTTTTATTTTGTGACTAGATAAGACATTTTCATAGTTCAAAATTCAAAGGATTTAAGAGTTTACAGTTTAACCCTCCCTTCCACATTCCCTAGCCACCCAGTTGTTCTGTCCTTAAGGCAGTTTGTGTTTTAGCATTCTTGTTTATTCGTTCAGTTGGCTTATTCATAACAAGAAAATAATACATACTCCTTTCCCCCACCTTTTACACAAAGAAACATATAGACAAGCTCTTTCATGCCTTAACATATACCTTATGATTATTCACATTCGTGCCTAAGGAGCTTCCACCATCTTTTTTTACCAAGCCACATTCTCTTTTGTCTCTGTGTGCCCAGAACCTAATTAAGGGCCTGGTGGGAAGTCCAAGAATAACTGTTTACTGAGGCCCAATTGAATGAGAATGGCTGTCACCTAAGGTAGGCTGATTCTATGAAAGGTCTGCCTCTGGCTTTGGGAATGTAATTGCATGGTTTGTGAACTTACAGATTTTGTGAACTGCTTGTGTGAACCCAGGATGAAGCAGTTTCCACTCCAAGATTTTATTCTGTTAATCAAAAGATATTGTGTGAAGGTCCAACACTTGCTCTTTCTGGAACTTAATGGGACCTAAAAAAGGCCCAGTACTCAGTGAGATTCCCAATCCAGAGAAAAAAGACAGGAAGTGTGTGTATGTGTATGGGTGGTAGAGGGGATTTCATTTCTAATCTTTCCCAGGTGTCTGTTCTATGCCAAGTCATTCTAGGCACTGAGGACACAGAAGTGAGTCAGCCAGACACCTTAGCCTCTGGAACTTATGGTCTAATTGTAAAATGCACCACAAGACAAAATTAAATATTGTCAGTTCTATGAGGAAACATAGGCAGCCTGCTACACCCTATTAGCTATCATTTATTGAGTATTTACCACATGCTAGGCACTATTCTAAATACTTTGGAATCTCTAACTCGTTTAATCCTCATCACAGCAGAGATGAAGAGGCCAAGGCCCAGAGAAATTAAGTAACTTGCCAGAAGTCATTTAAATGGTGGTATAACTGGCAGGGCCAGAATTCAAAGCCAAGGACTTTGCCTTCTGTGTCCATGCTCTGAAATTCCATGCTTTACCTGCCTCTCCCACAATACTGTATGGGACACCTGGAAGAAGGAGCAATTCATTAGTAGTATTTGAACCAGATCTGAAGAGACAACAGCATGGCAGAGGCTCCAAAGAAGGAAGAGGTGATGGAGTTCCTGTCATGCTTCAGCAGATTCAGAACCTGCCTAGTATCCATGAGGATGCAGGTTCAATCCCTGGCCTCGCTCAGTGGGTTAAGGATCTGGTGTTGCCAAAAGTTGTGGTGTAGGTTGCAGATGTGGCTCAGATCCAGCATTGCTGTGCTGTGGTGTAGGCCATCAGCTGCAGCTCTGATTCAACTCCTAGCCTGGGAACTTCCTGCCTCAGGAGGGCCCTAAAAAAAGGGGGGGGGGAAGGAAGAGGTAAAAAATGTTCAAGAGAATGCAGCTGAATGCAGGGAACATTGTGGATATAATGGGAATCGTGAGAAAGAGGCAGGCCAAAGTCAGAAGAGCCAGGAGGCTTTGGGTGTTGGGTGGAAGAAGAGTGTGAACTTTATCCTGTAAGGCCCTACAGACCAGCTCTGTGCATACTAAATAGTTGGCTCCTGGAGTGTTTAGAGAGTTAATTTGCTTTTTGAGTACATGAACAGGGGACAAAATTCAAAAGGGTAGTCAGTAATAAATAAATCTCCTTCCTCCAATAACTGTTTTCCCTCCCCAGAGGCAAGCATTGTTGACAGTTTTTTCCAGAGTGTCTTTAAAAAGTCAGAGCCAACATTTTTTTTTAAAATGAAGTATAGTTTTTTTCCCCCTGTCTTTTTAAGCTGCACCCATGGCATATGGAAGTTCACAGGCTAGGGGTTAAATTAGAGGGGCAGCTGCCAGCCACAGCCACAGCCACACCAGATCTGAGCCACATCTGTGACCTACACCACAGCTCATGGCAATGCTGGATCCTTAACCCACTGAAAGAGGGCAGGGATCAAAGCTGTGTCCTCCTGGATACTAGTCGGTTTGTTAACTGCTGAGCCATAATGGGAACTCCCTTTACTGAAGTATAGTTGATTTACAATATTATATTATTTTCAGGTGTACAACATAGTGATTTAGTATTTTTGCAAATTATATTCCATTATAGATTATTAACAGAATAGTTCCCTGTGCTATGGCCTTGTTGCTTATCGTTTTTATATGTAGTAGTTTGTATCTATTAGTCTCCTACCTCTAATTTGTCCCTTCCCACTTTTGGTAACCACATATGGAAGCCCCTTTCTTTTCTGTATCTGTGACTCTGTTTCTGTTTTGCATATACATTCATTTGTATTATTTTTATTATTTATTTATTTATTTATTGGCCACATCTGCAGCATGTAGAAGTTCCTGTGTCAGGGATTGAACCTGAGCCACTGTGGTGATGCCAGATCCTTAACCCACTGTGCCACAAGGAACTCCCATTTGTATTTTTTTGGAGGGGGTACATGTGCAGCATATGGAAGTTCCCAGGCTAGGGGTCGAATTGGAGCCACAGATGCCAGCCTGCACAACAGCTACAGCAACGCAGGATCTGAGCCATGTCTGTGACCTACACCACAGCTTGCAGCAACATGGGATGCTTAACCCACTGAACAAGGCCAGGGATCAAACCTGCACCCTCATGGATACTAGTTGGATTCATTACCACTGAGCCACACTGGGAACTCCTGTATTATTTTTTAGATTCTACTTATAAGCTATGTGCAGTATTTGTCTTTGTCTGACTTATTTCACTAATATTCTTTAAGTCCATCTGTATTGCTGCAAATGGCAGTATTTAATTCTTTTTATGGCTGAGTAGTATATTCCAGTGTGTGTGTGTGTGTGTGTGTGTGTGTGTGTGTATGAACAACATCTTTTTTTTTTTTTTGTCTTTTTAGGGCTATGCCCACACATATGGAGTTTCCCAGGCTAAGGGTCAAATCAGAGCTACAGCTGCTGGCCTACGCCACAGCCACACCAGATCCAAGCCACGTCTGCGACCTACACCACAGCTCATGGCAGTGCCAGAATCCTTAACCTACTGAGCGAGGGCAGGGATCGAACCCGCAACCTCATGGTTCCTAGTCGGTGAATCACATCTTCTAAGTCCAGTCACGTATTGGTGGGCACTGGCATGTTTCCATGTCTTGGCAATTATAAATAGTGTTGCTATGAACACTGAGATGCATGCATCTTTTCAAATTAGTGTTTTCAATTTTTACAGATATGTACCAGAAGTATAATTGATGGAGTATATTGTAGTTCTATCTTTAGTTTTGTGAGGAACCTCCATACTGTTTTCCATAGTACCTGCATCAACTTAATTTCTACCAACAGTGTACACAAGTTGCCTTTCCTCTCCAACATTTGTTATTTGTACACCTTTTAATGATAGCCATTTTGACAGGTGTGAAGTGATTATCTCATTGTTGTTTTAATTTGCAGTTCTCTACTTAGTGATGTTGAGCATCTTTTCATGTGCCTGTTGGCCATCTCTATGTCTTCTTTGGAAAAGTGTCTATTCAGGTCTTTTGCCCATTTTTTGATAGGGTTGTTTGTTTTTTTGGTGTTGAGTTGTTTGTATGTTTTGGACAGTATTCCCTTGTCAGTTGCATCATTTGCAGATCTTTTCTCCCATTCTATGGTTATCTTTTTGTTTTATCTTATGTCAAAGAGTCCTCTGCCTATGTTCTTTTCTAGGAGTTTTAGTTTCAGGTTACATTTAGGTCTTTAAATCATTTTGAGGTCATTTTTGTATATGGTGTGAGGAAATGTTCTAATCTCATTGTTTTACATCTGGCTTGCCAGTTTTCCCAGCATTACTTACTGATGGGACTTTCTTTCTTGTGGTATATTCTTGCTTCCTTTGTTATAGATTTAGTGACCATATGTGCATGGGTTTATTTCTGGGTTCTCTGTTCTGTTCCATTGATCTATGTCTGTTTTTATACCAGTCCCAGGCTGTTTTCGTTACTCTAAATTGTAGTATAGTTTGAAGTCTGAGATGCTATACCTCCAACTTTGTTCTTTTTTTTCTCAAGGTTGCTTTGGCAATGCAGGGTCTTTTGTGGTTCCATGTTAATTTTAGAATTATTTGTTTTGGTTTGGTGAAAAATGTCATGAGTATTTTGATACGAATTCCTGGCTCTGCCAAAGGGCAGAGAAGTCAGAATGCAGCTGAACTCCAGGCCTGGCAAACTGGGTCACCATCTCCAGCACTGGGGGAAAACCACTCCTGGCTTCCACTCTGGGAGCCAAAGTTCACTTCTGCCGCAGTTGTTCTGTCATTACTCTCCCTCTTCCCAAACCAGAAGGCAAGGGACTGGGCTTGGTTGGGAATGAACTGGTTTGGAGCAGTCTGCGTGTGTGTAGGGGGGTGTTCTTTACTAATCGCCATGGTTCAGATTCCAGTGTCACTTAACAAACAGCTTTGTGTAATTTTGGACATGCTACTTATCCTCTCTGATGAGTTCCCTTATCTATTTATTGGGTACAGATAATAATAGTATGGTTCTCATAGGGTTAAATGATGAATCCATGTATTTAAAATAGTCCTGAGAACACAGTAAATGCTTATTAATTTTTGTTTTGTTTATTCGTTTTTGGCCATTTTGCTTCTAATCTTTTTTTTTTTTTTAATGTAAAGAGATAAAGTATTGGAAAACCTAGAAGTTCTCTTTGTACCTATTTCTCATTCTGTTCTCCTCCCTCCATTCCCAGAGGCAACCACTATTCTGCATTTTGTATGTGTTCTGCAGTTTTGTGTTGTCCCATTCACAAGTGTTCTTCCCGCCCACTCTCTCTCCTCCATCAGGTGGTGAGCTATGCCCCATTCACGCTCTTCCCCTCACTGGTCCCCAGTGCTCTGCTAGAGCAGGCCTATGCTGTGCAGATGGACTTCAACCTGCTGGTGGATGCTGTCAGTCAGAACGCTTCCTTTCTGGAGCAAACTCTCTCCAGGTATGGGGCAGTGGAGCTTGGGGGTCCAGGAGCTGCTAGAACCAAGGGACTAGAAGACTGGGGGTCATAAGGTATTACCCGAGAGCTGACTTGGTGCGCTAGGGGACAGGTACTCCCCAGGAGAAACAAAAATTAGTATGTCAGGAGAGTGTCTCGCTTCCAGTTATTTATATGGCCTCAAGCAAGTTCTTTTCTTTCTCTGGGCCTCAATTTCTTCCTCTGTATAATGGGAGTTTGGCTTTAATCTAAGCAGCCTTCCAAAACTGACATTCTGTGATTTTTTTGATTCTTGATCCCCTGTTTTGAAGACTGAAATTTCCACTTGGAAGTAGGGAAGGTCAGCCTAGTTTTAGATTAAACAGGGGAGGGGAGGGTTATTCAGTTTAAAGTCAGATTTCCTATTTCTTTTAAGAAGTGGCCTTTTCTTGTCACCTCAGGCCTCTCATCTCTGGTGGGATGGGCTACAGACTGGCTACCGCCCCCAGTTCGCAAGGATACAGAACCCATGAAATGGCTCACTCCCTCCATCCCTCTCTATCTCTTTTCCTCTTATGGCCCTGGGACAAGAGATATTTCTTTATTTTAGAATTAACTAAGTTATTTATTTTAGAATTAAATTGTGTGTATGTGTTTGGAGAGAGAGAGACAATATATCTGTTGTATTTATTATGTTATGTATAATTACATATCTGATTAATTTTCAAAAGGAAACAATTATTTTGTCAAAAACAAAATATTTTTAAAATGTGCATATTGATATAAGGGTGAATATGAGAAGTTTGGAAACCATTGACTTGGAACTAAAAAAACCAGTGAGTCCTGAATGCACAAACCTTTCCACCACCTTCCCCACAGAACTTTCTCAGGAAGCATCCAGCTTTTGTAGCTATGATTCTGGATCGTGGGAAATATGAGCAGCATAATTTATTACCTCTACCCTAAAGATGCAGGGAAGGTGTGAGACCTTCTCCGAAGCCCATCTCTGCAACCCCTTCCTTCCCTGTTCCCCTCTCCTCTAAAATACACACAAACCCTAGCTTGTATGGGAGCAGAGGTTCAGCATCACACGTGTCAGAATAGCAGCCTAAGTTCTGGAGTTGAAGAGAAGCACCTCTTCAGAAAAGGGAAAATGTGCCTCAACTTTTCCAGAGGCCGGTCCAGTTAGGAGCTCTCCTCTCCTAATCTCCCCATTGATATATGCAATTCCCCCTTCCTGCTCTGTTCCCTAAATTATTGCCCAGCCACCTCTCCCAGGTCCCAGAATCTCCTTTGGAGCTAGTGGGTGGTCCTTTGGTTTCTATGTGTATTTATAATGAACTCAAGTGTACATACGTTTAAAAAAAAAAAAAAAAGAGCTCTTATGAAAGAGCTGGCTGGGGAAGAGAGGAACTTCAGGGCAGGCCTGAGCTCCATGGGCTCAGTGGGGTCCCTGTAATAAGGTGAGCCTGGGAGTCAGGCTTGAGCAGGCATGCAGAGGCTGCCCTGAATCATGAGAGGCAAAAAGTTAGTTACCTGTGGGTGTCTCTTCCTGAGGCTTCAGAAAACCATACTGGATAGGTCCCTCCCTCATGTCACATGTCACAGCAGCATCCTTGGCCATGATGATAAGCTAGCACAGACATGGTCCCCACCTTCATGTGGTTTATCATCAAATAGGAGAGAACACTAACCACACAAATAAAATGGAAAATTGCACCTGCAATCAGTGCATAAAGGAAAGGTCCACAGTGCTATGCGAGGTCCACATAGGGGGAATCTGACGCAGAGAGGGAAGGCTTCCCTGCAGAAGGCATATCATATGAGGACTGGTTGAAGAAGAAAAAAACGGATATTTAGTTTGAGTCAGAAAAATCTTTGTAGGTACAGAACATAATTGCTACCTTCTAATCTCTGAGAGCTGCCATGGAAGAGGTGGAAAAGACTAGTCCTCGGAAGCCACAGAGAGCTAATGTAAGGTCAGCCAGAAAGCTTACCAGCCAGCAGAGCTACTCAAGTACAGAATGGTTTTATCAAAAGCCATTTTTGAATTCTTTCTGGGACTACACATGATATTCAGTTTTGTACACTGAATACTCTTCACTACAACTCTATGATATAAATATAATTATATTCATCTTCATTTTACAGATGAGCAAACTGAAGTACTAAGGTGAAACAATTCTCTGAGGTTGCCTAGTAGTGAGTGGTAGATTTGGGATTTGAACCCAGGTCGTTTGGCTCTAGAGTGGGATTCTAAACCACTGTTCTCTACAGGATTGGTGTGGGTGTTCAAGTTTGGGCCAGTAGACCCAGAGGGGATTCAGGAACCAGTGGAAATCCTTGACCTTTCATATCTCATGTAGCCTAGAAAATATTGCTTCCTCTTCCAGCACCATCAAAAGGGACAACTTTACTGCTCGTCTTTTTGACATCCACAAGCAAGTCCTGAAAGAAGGCATTGCCCAGGTAACCAGTCCCCATTCAGCTCCAGTCTGAGACCTTCCCCTCCCATCTTTCTCTCTCTCTCTCTTTTTTAACCAGAAGAATTTGGCCCAGTCCCTGAGCTCATGGGAGTCAGCCTCTAACTGGTACCCACTGGGTTTGTTCAGCAGTGGCCAATCCTGGGCTGACCAAAAAGAATGCTTCTACTGGGTTTGGGAGTGTTAGCTGGCACCTGCAGTCTCTGCATAGAGTTTTGGTACCTGTCTGCTCCATGCCTAGGCCCTCAGAGTTGGCCCCTGGGCAGATGTCCTTAGCCTTCAGTTTTCCCCACAGACTGTGTTCCTGGGCCTGAATCGCTCAGACTACATGTTCCAGCACAACGCAGATGGCTCCTCAGCCCTGAAACAGATTGAAATCAATACCATCTCTGCCAGCTTTGGGGGCCTAGCCTCCCGCACCCCAGCTGTGCACCGGTAGGTCTCTTGGGTAGTCCTGGGCACAATGGTGAGGTAACAGCCTGTGAGCCTAGTCACAGGTGGGGGCAGGGATCTCCAACGCTGGTTATGCCTTCCCGGGCCTCAGGTCAGGTGTTTCCACCCTGTAGCACAGTTTTGTAATTAGTCTTAGTATGTCAGGGAAAGAAAGAATCTCATGGTTCATCCAGTCCCGTCCTTTCATTGTACAAGTTAGTATTCCAGGCAGAAGGAATAGCATCTGTGAGGGCCTGAGGTAAGAAAGAGCTTACATGTTTAAAGGCCTGAAAAAGATCAGAACGGAGAGAGAACAGGCGCTTCCCCTGTGAGGACTGGACCCAAGTAGCATCCACTTCTAGTCAGCAGTGTTGCTGTGATTCCACATGGTCTGCAGCAGGATTCCATACAGCACCTGATGCTCAGGGAAAGGGGTTTCAGTTCACTGGGAGGCTGGTGTAGAGGAGAAGCACAAGGTCTCAGGGTTCTTCTGGGCATGTACACCAGGGCCAGGCTAAGGGCAGCCCAGCACATTCTAGCCGGATGTGGATCCTACAGGTGTATGATGGAAAGATGCTTTTTTTTTTTTTTTTTTGGTCTTTTTGCTATTTCTTGGGCCGCTCCCGCGGCATATGGAGATTCCCAGGCTAGGGGTCCAATCGGAGCTGTAGCCACCGGCCTATACCAGAGCCACAGCAACGCGGGATCCGATCCGCGTCTGCAACCTACAACACAGCTCACGGCAACGCCGGATCGTTAACCCACTGAGCAAGGGCAGGGACCGAACCCGCAACCTCATGGTTCCTAGTCGGATTCGTGAACCACTGCGCCACGACGGGAACTCCAGAAAGATGCGTTTTAGTGCTTAGCTGATTCACAAAGTCATATTCGTAAAAGTGTGAGTCATGGGCAGAAGGGTCTTCCAGGTTCATCCAGTTACTAAGTGTACCTCTGTCTTCCAACAGACATGTTCTCAATGTCCTGAGTAAGACCAAAGAAGCTGCCAAGATCCTCTCCAATAATCCCAGCAAGGGGCTGGCCATGGGGATTGCCAAAGCCTGGGAGCTCTACGGTTCAGCCAAGTAAGAGGGAGACAACATGGCAGCAGAATCCTGCTGCAGATTCAGCATTCATGGATGCATTAATTTCTCTGCCTGATAATGTTAGGCAGTGAGGGGGTTTTTCTTGGAACAGAAACTTTCACTTTAAAGTGCCAGAATTGTTTTCATGGGGTTTCTGGGCTTCCTTCTTAAATAAGAGAGGCTGATGATAATTTAATCTTTTCTTGTGGGCTAGAGGTCATCATGATGGCAGTGACTGCATCGTGATGTAATGCAGAGGTGCTACCTAGAGTGGGAGAGGCTGTTTGCTTGCACTACTGGCCCCAGTTGTTAGACTTTAATGTCATATTCATAGTTTTTCTGTCTGTTTCCCTACTAACAGCTCTTATTTCTTACTGCTATCATTGTGCTTGAATTTATAATCCTCCACTCACATCCTTATACCTCCTTTCTGATTTGCTGTAGTTTAGGAAAGCAAATGATCTGTTATATTTGTGTCTAATGAGCGTGAGGGCCTCTTTGATGAGTAAATGCATAAGCTCTGATTTAGGGATTTTGTGGTGTCTGTTTTAACTGTTCAGGGGCATTTTTTGCTTCTTTCCTATTTCTCAGCCATGATCCAGATGTGTAAAGATGCTAGGTAAGTGACTTCTGGATAAGCGAGGGGCCACTCTACTAACAGTTGTTGCAGTGTTAATATAGCATTAGTAGTTCACCCGCAATGAGCACCTACTAGTGCCACACTTTGTGCTAAGCACTTCACATACAGGATCACGCTGCATCCTCATATCAAACACTCTAAGATAGATACTGTTCATCTCCCCCATTTTACAGATGAGGAAACTGAAATTCAGAGAAGTGAATTGTTCATGGTCAAGTGGTGAGTTGGTGGTTGAGCCCGGAGTCCACTTCCCTCTAGAACCTGCCTTCTTAATCATTTTATTGCCTCAAAGAGAGCCTTTCTGGGCTTTCCAAGCCTCACTAAGACTCAGAAACCTCAGATTCTGAGCGTTTAGAAGTCATTAGACAAATACTTCGTGAAGTACAACCCTTGGATAGGTTGTATTTTAAGAGAGTGACGCTATAGATGGATCAGCTAGGGAACTACTGGAGAGAAAAGACTCATGTGGCCAGAATTAGGCACTGGTAGGTAGGAGCTGTGGGTTGCCTGAGCCAGGATTGGATTCCCTGATTGTGAGAATTCAATAGGCACTTCTGCTGACCCAAATATGACCTTTGCTAAAGTCTGTTCTTTTCTCTGAACATCAGTTTCCTCACTTGTAAAATGGGGACAATAATAATAATACCTAAAAGGATGGTAGTGAGAATTAAATGAAATCATAGATTTGAAAAATGCTTTAAAAAAATTCAATGAGGAAGAGTTTCCTATTGGCTCAGCAGGTTAAGGATCCAGCGTTGTCACTGCCATGGTGTGAGTTCAGTCCCTGGTGTGGGAACTTCTGCATGCCATGAGTGCAGACAAAAAAAAAAATTCAACGAGGGTCATTATGTAGCACTTTCAATAACAATAACAATGAATTATTTATAAATTATTACTATTTATAATTTATAAATAATGCCATTTATAAATAATACTATTTTATACATAAAGTTATAAAACTATTATTACAATAATAGTAAAACTACCATTTAAGGAACACTTGAAGAACAAACTGAGGGCTCAGAAAGGTTATTCAGCTTGTCCACGGTCACTCAGCTAGTAAGTTTAGAATTCATGTTTATCTGACTCTGAAGCCTGAGTCTTCTCTACTACATTGTTTTGCTTCAAAGAGGAATGGTCCCATAGTATAGATTGAAAAACTGAGGCTCAAGCATTTGTAGAGCAGCTGAATTTTCATTAATTTATATTATACTTTTTAAAAGAATTTTTTTTTTTTCTTTTTAGGGCTACACCCTTGGCACATGGAGTTTCCCAGGCTAGGGGTTGAATCAGAGCTGCACCTACCAGCCTATACCACAGCCACAGCAATGCAAGATCTGAGCCACATCTGCGACCTACACCTCAGGTCATGGCAATGTCAGATCTTTAACCCACTGAGCAAGGCCAGGGATTGAACCTGCATCCTCATGGATCCTAGTCAGGTTCATTAACTGCTGAGCCATGACAGGAACTCCTAAAAGAATTTTTTAAAGGAAGTCTGGAAATGTATCATGATGTCAGTTTAGTCATTTATTCCAACTCTTTTATTTATTTATTTATTTATTTTTGTCTTTTTGTCATTTCTTGGACCGCTCCCATGGCATATGGAAGTTCCCAGGCTAGGGGTCGAATCGGAGCTGTAGCCGCCAGCCTACACTAGAGCCACAGCAACGTTGGTTCCGAGCTGCGTCTGCAACCTACACCACAGCTCACGGCAACACCTGATCCTTAACCCACTGAGCAAGACCAGGGATCAAACCAGCAACCTCATGCTTCATTGTTGGATTCATTAACCACTGCACCACAACGGGAACTCCTATTCCAACTCTTAAAATACAGTGTTTGGCTAGAATGAGTAAGGATAAGAAAAGGGTATTCTTGATATAAAAGGTTGGGAACTATGATCTACTTAACACCCTTGTCTTATGTATGAGGAAATCAGGACCCAGGGAAAGAAACTGCCTTACCAAGCAATGCCATAGTCACTGGCAGAGCCAGAACTGGGACTTAGGGTCCTCATTCCCAGTCAGCAGGCTCCTGCCACTCACCTTTCTTGGCTGGCAACTTCCCTAGTCCTGCTCCTAACAGATTGCTCAGAACTGAAGGCAGGAAGTAGAATATCTCTCCTTAGCCTGACTCCAATTATTTGGCAGGGTACAGGCTGACTTCATTAACCAAAGCATGCAGTTCTACTTTAACCTACAGCCTGCAGCCTCCTCCCTATGCCTTTTCTTGAAAGTGGGCCAGCCTGGGCCAAATGCCACCTTCCCACCCATGAGCAGATCAGATCAGGCTACAAAGTAAAGAGCAAGGTCATTGGCTTTCAGGACTCTTTCAGGGCAAGATGGATTGTGAAAGCACCATTTCTAGCTTGTCTCTCAGATACTTTAACTCAAAGCCAAGACTCAGCCTAATGTCATGTCTGACCTCAAGAGTTTTCAGGCGGGCCAGGAGAGGGGGCATCCTAGGATTTGTATTCCAGCTAAGTAGGAAGGAGTCAGGCAGAGTGTAGTCCAAGAGTTTCAGCTGAGGAAGGGAGAAGCAGAGACAGATAAGAGACCAAGTACAGGAGGTCAGGAATCCACACTTAGAATCCTAAGCCAAGTCCGCCTACCCAAGAGTTTCAGCAAGAAGCCTTGCGCAAAATGGAGTTTGGTGCTGCTGAACATTGCCCCTAAAAGAGTCTGGTGGGTGATTGGACCTGTCCTTGACAACTTAAAATAGCTTGGTTGGTAGGCAAACAGATAGTTCTTTGGCATTAGCATTTCCCTGAGCCTTTGAGCTCCTGCTTCTTTAAGAGACGTGGATAGGCAGAGAGGAAGAATCCAGGTAAGCCTCAGTGATCCCATCAATATTATGGGAACAAACAGGGATCTGTGTACATCACAGAAATGTTGGGAGGCCCCGAGAGATAATGCCTTATTCATAGTTGGCTTTTTATAGGATTGTGTTGCGGATTCCATTGAATTATTATAATATTCTTTGTGATAATCACACACTCTTTTATTATATGCTTTACAATCTATAATAGGATCATTAGCCCCCAACCCTCAGCAATGTTCTTTTACAAAATATCCTTCAATAGTCTCACCTGTTTATTCTTCCGAAAGATTTTAGAATCATTGTTTGTTGTTTGTTTTGTCTTTTTGTCTTTTCTAGGGCTGCACCTACGGCATATGGGGGTTCCCAGGCTAGGGGTCGAATCGGAGCTCTAGCAACTGGCCTATACCACAGCCACAGCAACACCAGATCTGAGCTGCGTCTGCAACCTTCACCACAGCTCATGGCAACACCAGATCCTTAACCCACTGAGCGAGGCCAGGGATTGAACCTGCAACTTCATGGTTCCTAGTTGGATTCGTTTTTGTTGCACCACGATGGGAACCCTAGAATCATTGTTTTAAATTCTGTGAAAAAGTCCTCCTGGGTTTTAAATCCATATTTTAATTTGCATGGAAAATTGACATCATTACAGTATTTCATCTACCTGCTGGAGAAAGGGCGGAGACTTCATTTTTTCAAGTTTTCTTTTTTTAGGAAGTAATGTGCCGTAGCCTCAGGTATATGCCTGAGGCAGTCCTGGGTTGAGAAAACCTCTGTATTCTTTCAGGGGAGCTGTGTTCTCATTCTCATTCCTGAAAGGGGTGGGATGGAGGGAAGACAAGCTTTGTAGTCACCTTGGGCCACCTCTGCTCTTTCCCCAGTGCTCTGGTGCTACTAGTTGCTCAAGAGAAGGAAAGGAATATATTTGACCAGCGTGCCATAGAGAATGAGCTACTGGCCAGGTAAGTAAAGGAGGGGAGACCTCTATATGTGGCCCCAGGATTGGGGAGAACCACTCAGAACAGGGCATCCACTCTCTCTGACCCTTTTCCATCTTTCCCAGGAATATCCATGTAATCCGGCGAAGGTTTGAAGACATCTCTGAAAAAGGATTTCTAGACCAAGACCGAAAGCTATTTATGTAAGTGTTCAGGGAGCAGTTCCCAAGGATCCAATAAAAGGCTGGTTTAGGAAACTCATCCTGCTGCCCACTTCCCCCAAATGATCCTTTCTTCTGGGAGATGTGATGGTTTGTTTCCTTCTCTCCGAATTTTAGGGTGATTCTGGAAATACCCCATCATCCCAGGAAATTTTGGAGAAGGCTGGCCAAGTTCTGCTTCTAGAGGGTTACATCAGAGCTGTTGACATTTTGGATAACCTTGGTTTTCATATGGCTCTGTGCTCCCAAAAGTTTTCTTGCCCCTCCTGCCTTTAGGCCTGGGCAGTTGGGCTGGGCAGTCAGGGAGGTAGCCAGCTCATTCCATGACTGATCTGGGGGTTGCTCTCTGAAGTCTCAGGCAAGATATCAAAGGGCCTGGATTTGTATTCCAAGCCAGGCCCTGTGCTTCCCTTCAGGAGCCACTACCGAGTGACTTCAGTATCACTTATTTGGGTAGTGTGGCTTACATCATGCATATTTAGACCTAGAAATTTGTGATTCTTAAAGTTAAAAACCTCCTGGCATTTCACACTACCACTTACTATTTTCAAAATGTGCTTTTATCTTAACAAAACGAAATCACTAATTTACTTTACAGATAAACCAAACAATATAAAGTAAGTCAAAGAAATGGGGGAGCTCCCATCGTGGCTCAGTGGTTACTAAACCCGACTAGCATCCATGAGGATGCAGGTTCGATCCCTGGCCTCGCTTGGTGTGTTAAGGATCCGGCGTTGCCCTGAGCTGTGGTGTAGGTCACAGATGCAGCTCTGATCCTGCGTTGCTGTAGTTCTGGCATAGGCTGGCGGCTACAGTTCTGATCGGACCCCTAGCCTGGGAACCTCCGTATGCCATGGGTGCAGTCCTAAAAGACAAAAAGACCAAAAAAGAAAAAAAAAGAAAAGGGGGAAAAGTTCAAAAAGACTGTCTGTGGCTTAACTAGATTCATGTTTTGTGTCTCTACCCCCACCATCACACCACCACCATCACCACCACCCCACTTTTAAAAAATCTCAGCCTGGTTTCAGCTACTTTAAGCAGTGTAAATACAAGTGTGTTTTGCTAGGTGCAGCAGTATGATTCTGCCGCTCAGTAATTTTGGGCCCACCTTTAAAAAAACTTACCTAATTTGATTTTGGTTGCTTTCTTTCTTCCTTTTGGCCTTACTAGCCTGACTCTGAATCTGGAATATTAGAAAGCATTCCCCAGTGCGTACCTCCATTTTTTTCATCAGAAGCGCTGATGGTGTGGATATCTGCTTTCGCATTTCCAATGAATCCCTGTTCAGGCTATCCCTGTGGACTGACTTTCAAAGAAGCCAAAGGCATTTTGATGCACTCTGAAGTGGATTGAACCATGGAACACATCCGTTATAATTTAACACAGCAGCTTTCTCCATCCTGTGTTCTAGGGACGGCCAGGAAGTTGCTGTGGTTTACTTCCGGGATGGCTACATACCAAGTCAGTACAGTCTACAGGTTGGTATTTTCTATTATACCATTTTTTGCTTCATGGGACCCACCATCATTCCTCAGAGATTCAACTCAGGTGTCCCAACAACTCAGGTTTTTCCCTGAGCACTGGCCTCAATTCTTCCTTAGGGAACTTGCTGCAGGAACTTCCTAGGCTCCCACAAGCCTTTTGCTGCCTCTCACTCTCTATACACACACTGTCTACTAGAATCTGGTTCCTCAGGAATCCACAGTGCTTCAGCCATTCACATTGTTCCTAGAGATATGCTGGTAAATGTTTAACAAACATCTTTCTAGGGAGGGAGGTTCCTATTTGTAGCATTTTCTGATTTCTATGGTGTAACTACTCCCATCATGGCCAATTTTAAAGCAACCCAACTTAACATATCTGAACAGACTTAGGGAGAGATAGGTGCAATCAACTCTTGCTAGCCAGTGCAAACCAGGTCTGTCACACCACTGATCATTTCCGTCTTGTCACCTCTTTTCTTATCTGCATCAGAAAGTTTTTATCACTTGTCTGTTCATGTTAATGATAGTAATGATAATATCACCTTAGTTTGCTATTCTACCATGTGGTTTAAAAATTATATTCCACATCTACTATTTCATTTAATCCTATTACAACCACCCTGTAAAATATATAATTATCCCCATTATATAGATGGAGAAACTAAGGTTTGGAGAGATGCAGGGGCTTATCTAAGGTCCCACAGGGAGTTCCCAAGCTTTCTGACTCTTAGTCCAATAGTATTTCCAGTATATCATTTTCCTCCCCCGCCCCTAATCCAGGGCATGGAGAAGTTGAGAAGCCCACTTTCAGTTGGGAGAAGACAAATGAGTAAATAAGTTAGAAAATAGCATGAGCGATAGACTGGGGGGTCATGAGCATTTGGCTCTGCCTCTGTGTGACCATGGGTAGGTTCCTGACCTTTTCTGAACTAAGTTTCTATAAACTAAGGGAACTACACTAAAAATGGAGGGAGCTCCTTCCAGATCTATAATTCTTTAAATATAGGATCCTCCTTAAGGCTTAACTGTACAGGGAGAAGTGCCACGGAATTTGCAGCTCTAGAGATGGTCCTTTCCTTTAGAAAGCAGCTAGTGGTGGGAACTTGCTGACTAGCTGAGAGAAAAACTCACTATGTATTGGAAAAATGGATCCAGGTTCCAGGACAAGGGGTCGGGGTGAAGGGGCCAAAGAAAACTTTATTGAGCTAACAAGGAAGGAAATTAATGCATAAGGAAGATAACTTTTATTACTCAATGAATTTATTACATTTGTAGTTGTACAATGATCATCACAATCCAATTTTATAGGGTTTCCATCCCACAACCCCAGCACATCCTTTTTTTTTTTTTTTTTTGGCCGCCCTGCAGCATATGGAGTTCCCAGGCCAAGAATCAGATCTGAGCCATGGCTGTGACCTAAGCTGCAGCTGTGGCAACACCAGATCCCCAACTCACTGGGCCAGGCAGGGGATCAAACCTGCATCCCAGGGCTCCCAACTCCAGGAAGAGAACATTTTTAGGGAACTAAGAAACTCAGACCAGGTTTAGACATGGAAATAAGTCTGCTAGGCTTAGTGATTTGTTAGGTGACTGTGAACAAGCCCCTGCTCATCTCTGAGTTTTGCTTTCCCTACTTTCCATAAAGTGATACTTTTCTGGGTTTATCTCTGATATTCTGGGTACCTTTAACTCTACCTGGAACACTAGCCTAGTTGTTAGGTGGCTGGGGTTATTGGTGAAGACCAAGCAAAGGTGCTGCATGTGGACTGATTGTATCAGAGGAAGGACAGCATGGGTGGGGGTGAGTGGGTTTGGGGTGTTGCTTCTCTGGCCATAGCCCTGATCTTGCTGTGGGCAGCTTGATGTCTGGAGTCGAGGACAGACTGTCCTCCTGGTGCCTTGAGAAGGGGGACTGGAACTGGGAGGCATAATCTTCTTCTGTTTCCCTGCTTGTCATACCTTAAACTCAGAGCCCACAAGACTAGTCATCCTGCAGTTACTCACCTGCAGACCTTTGCTCATTTGCTCATGTTAACCTGAGTACCTCTTCTCTGTTGAGTCTCACCTGTCAGACTCTACCTGTCCACTCAGATTTCACCTCACTAAACAACAGTAACAAATACTGAGCACTGACAAAGTTCTAAACACTTCTAGACACTGGGGATACAACAGGAAATGAGACCAACAACAAGGGGCCAGGCCTTATGGACCTCACAGTGTGGTCAGGGAGATGGTCATCAGAAAGTCAACAAAAGTAGAAAAAAAATGTTTTTTTTTCTAGCTGGAGGAAGCTCTTTGAATGAAATGCCAGGGTGAAAGATAGAGAATTATGGGGAAACCCACATTAAATAGTGTGGTTTAAGGAGGTGGCTTTGAGAGGAAAATTAAGGATGAGAAGGATCCCACCATCCATTGGAAAAGCCAAAATGACAAGAATTCCAGGCAGAGGGAAATGCAGCAAATGCAAAAGCCCTGAAGTGGAGATGACATATTTGTGTGTTTGAGGATTGACAAACCTGTGTGGCTGGAAGGTGGGAGGGGGTGGAGGGATGGTGTGGAATGAAGCAGAAAAGGAGAAAAGAGGCAGATCCTACAGGATCTTATAGGCCATGGTAAGGAGTTTGAATTTTATTTGTAGTATAGTAGGAAGAAGAGTTCATAAAGTATCCCACCTCTTCAGATTGCCTCATCAATTTTTCTACACCCTTTCACCTTTTGTCATTTTCCCTTTTAATTATAGTCATGCGTCATTGTGCTGGACTGTGAGCTCCCTGAGGGCAAGAGTCCTGCCTATTAAGAGGGCCACACCTGCCTCACAAGGATGTTGCAGTGACCCTGGGAGATAATGAATATGAAGATACCTGGCACTTGATGGATGCTCATTAAAGGACTCCCAAAGTGAAATTAAGTGGAATTCTTGGTTTCTCTTTGCAGAATTGGGAAGCACGCCTCCTGCTGGAGAGGTCACGTGCTGTCAAGTGCCCAGACATTGCCACCCAGCTGGCTGGGACTAAGAAGGTGCAACAGGAGCTAAGCAGAGTAGGCGTGCTGGAGATGTTGCTCCCTGGCCAGCCCGAGGCTGTGGCCCGCCTCCGTGCCACCTTTGCTGGCCTCTATTCACTGGATATGGTGCGTGGACAACCCGCTTCTTCCACCACGGGCCTCGTATCAGGGGCTCAGAGCCCAATGTGTTGGGGAAGCTGGAGCTGCCAGTGGGCCCGACTCGGGTCACTGATGCTGTGAGAACCCCTAGAGCCCTGGGATGGGGGGCTGGAATCCATTGTAAGCTCCCTCAACAAAGGTGGAGATGGGGATAATAACCAGGGGAAGGGGCTAAGGCAGAGAGTGAGAACTGAGGAATATCTATACTCACTCTTTAGGTCTCCTGCTGCCCCTGAACTGTTGTCAGAGAAAGCTTATTCTCCTTGTACTCCCTGCACTGGGGGATTTGTTGGGGGTTGCATCCAGGCAGTAGCATCAGCCTGAAGGGGCATATGGCTCTTCTCCCTCCTGTTCCTCCTCTGATGGTGTTTATACAACCAGCAGGACCTTGGCTCCTGCCTCTTTGGCCTAAGACTGCTGGTGACAGCTTTCTTGCCTCCTGCCAGGGTGAAGAAGGGGACCAGGCCATCGCTGAGGCCATTGCTGCCCCTAGCCACTTCGTGCTCAAGCCCCAGAGAGAGGGTGGAGGTAGGTGGTTCCCCCTTGTCAGAGCTGCTCAGTGAAAAGGGAGTTAGCAGGCTGTCACCAGTGCCAATCAGCACTTACTATGGGCACAGTCCCAGACTACGGGCACAGTCCCAGGCTCTGGGGGATATAAGAGGAACTAACACTGGCCCTTACCTTGAACAGTATCCCAGGAGATGCTGTGATCAAGGGCTGTGGAGCACAAGGGAATATGACTAACCAGCACTGGAGGGTTTGGGCAGGTGGGTGATTTGTGGGAAAGCAGGATGGGGGCACATCAGGAGATTGGATATCTTCACACCTAGTTTGAACTCCTTGAAGACAGGCATCATGTCTGCCTCACGGACCCACAGGAGATGATTTTTGATCTTGGCGTTAAGGGTTAGATAGGAGTTTCCCAGGTGGAAAAGGGGGAAGAGCATTCCATATAGAAGGAGGAACCCCCAGCATAGGCACTAGTCCATGAATGTGTGGTATGTTTGGAGATTAATGAGTAACTGGTGAGGCTGGAGTACAGTGTGGGAGGTGGGAGAAGCAGGGATTTGGGTTGGGAAAGGTGATTTGGGACCTGATTATAAAAGATGTTGACTATATGTAGGAAGTGGGATTTTATCCTAAGGGTAGTAGGAAGCCATCAGAGAGTTTTAGGGAGGGGACACATGATTGATCCAAGATCTGTTTCAGCCATCGTAGAACATGTCCTGAAATGAGTATGCCACTGTGGTGGCAGAGAAACCATAGAGGAGGCTGGCACCGTTGTCCAGAAGCACAGTGTAGAGTGCTGGGCGTGGGCTTATGACAATGTGGAGTACAGACTGAAGAAACATGTTCAAGTTAGTGACAGGTAATGGAGAGGGAGGAGTTAAATGATTCAGGAATGCCTTCCACTGGATTGGCTGTAGGAAGGTCCAGGAGGAGCAGATTCAGGGAGAAATAATGAGTTCTGTCTGGACATGTTGAGTTTGTTTTGGGAGCCTGTAGGATATATATGTGATGTCTGGAGCAAGGAGCTTTAGTTAAAGATTTGGGAGTTAACAAGTTATAGAATATAGATGGAAGCTTGGAAGAGACCTCCCTGAAAAAAAAGTATATACATGTAGGAGAGAGACCAAGGGTGGAAGACCAGTTCCTTGGGAATCCCAATTTAAGAGGGGCAGGAGCCAGTCAGGGAGGTGGAGGAGTAATAGCAATAGACAGGCAGGAGGAGAACCAGGGCAGGATAGAGAACCAGGTGAAAGGTGTATTTGCTAGTGTAAGGGCTCTCCTGTTAAGGTGACATTACCTCCTCACAAACCAGGCCTGCCCTGGCTTGTCAGGAACTGAGGCTCCTGACTTGCCCACATGGCTCTAGAAGCAGGAGCACAGGGTGGAGGTGGACAGAGAGTTCAAGGTGACTTGTTCGTGGAATTGCAGGTAACAACCTATATGGGGAGGAGATGGTACAGGCCTTGGAGCGGCTGAAGGACAGTGAGGAGAGAGCCTCATACATCCTCATGGAGAAAATCGAACCTGAACCTTTTGAGAATTGTCTGCTACGACCTGGCAGCCCTGCCCGAGTGGTCCGATGCATCTCCGAGCTGGGCATCTTCGGGGTCTATGTCAGGTGAGCCAGTCAACATGTTTCCTCATCTAGTAAATGAGGCAAAGGACCCAAGACCTGCCCACATCACAGGGCTATCAAATGAAACTCAGAGGAGAAGTCCTTTGCAACCATAAAGGAAATTCCAAGTAGTATCAGGGTGGATGAGAAAATAATCCCGGACTAGGAGACCCCAGGGAAGAAAAGAGTTTGGGTCCAGCTCCCAGGCTACAAGGAATTTTGGAGAAAGGCGGGATGGGCCAGCTAGAGGATACACAGTGGCTTTGAAGAGCTGAATGGCTTCTGGATTTGGATTTGAGCATCAGAGAATCAGGAAGAGAGGACGACTGGGGAATGTGTAAGGAGCAGTTCCTAGTCCTTCCTACCACTTTGGACAAAATACTCCAAGGTCAGGCAAAGAAGGAATACCAGGTCCTACCATGCTCCCCGCCAGAGCGTGCCCTTTCTATAATCTTCCCTTGAACTACTCCACTTGCAGCGTCTCTGCCTGCCAGTTCCCCAGCCCTCTGCCCCACAGCCATCTCGAAAGAGAGGTAGAGAAGGAAATTTACAGCTACAGAACATGAAATACGAGCCTAGCATCATGCTAAGTACTTTTCCTGTTTTATTTAATCCTCATGACCATCTTGCAAAGTGAGAAGTATTATACCTATTTTAAATCGAGGGAACTGATATTTAGGAAGGCTGAGTAACTCACTCAAAGACACAGAACTAATAAATTCAAGCTAGGAGGTAAACCCAAATCTGATTCTAAAATCCTAGCACTTTCTCAGGTGTAGTCAGTCACCCATGTACTGCTCAGCTAGGATCAAGGAAAGTCTTGGGTTTGGGGGTTCAGTCCAGGTGATGGAGTTGTGTGTCTCCTGTCCACCTTTCTGTAGGCAGGGAAAGACACTTGTGGTGAACAAGCACGTGGGACATCTGCTTCGAACCAAAGCCATTGAGCATGCAGATGGTGGTGTGGCAGCAGGAGTGGCCGTCCTCGACAACCCATACCCTGTGTGAGGGCACAGCCAGGGCTGCCTGCACTTCGATCAAAAGACCTTCTATCCTTTGTACTTATTCCTCTCCTAGCTGCCCTCCCACTACCTGGGAAGGCTAGTCTCTTCTAGAGATTTTCAGGGTCTTCATGGAAGGGTGAATGCTGGGTCCCTTCCCCAAGCTCTCCCATCTGAGGACCAGAAAAGCTGTGGTTTCCCTTAGGTATGATCTAGGGACCCCTGAATCCTCAGGGTATAAGTATACCTCAGAAGAAGCTGATATGACCTAAGGGTCCCTAACCCGGCCACCCTCCTGTCAGCCCCTTGTCAGCCCTTTCAGCAGGTGTGTCTGATCTGGGATAGGACTGAGCTGAGGGGTAGGAGGAAAAGGGTGGAGGGGCACTGCCTTTCCCCACCTCTGCCTTAAATAAAACTACTTTGCTGATTCTGTGATTCCTTGGTTTGTACATTTAGGGGAGGGAGGAGCTATAATCTGAGTCAGCCCACTTCAGGAAATTGGTGCAGGGCAGGTAACTTGGCTCTAATCAGAATCTCCCTAGCCACAGACACTAGGATAGGACCCTGAAGTTTCCATCCTTAGTCACTCACCTGTGTTGCCACAGGATCATAGGGAAGAGAGCCCAGGAGGGAGGACAACCGTGATGGGACCTCACAGTTGAAATCTGGCATCAGATGCTTTCCTGCTTAGCTCAGGAGCTTGTCAAAAGGCCTGTGAGTGAAGACCTGATTAGCTCTGCCTAAACCAAAGGTTCTAGAAGGAGAATACTGGGGAAAACCACTCCCCTTCCTATCCCCACACAAGCCAGAACAGCTAATAAGTATACAGCCTGTAAGATTCCCAAAAAAACAAGTCACCATCTTCTTGAGGTCACAGACTTTATTCCTACAACCACAGGGCTTGAGTAGGACTGGGGCAAGAAAAGGGAGCTTCATCTGAGAATGTCGCTTCTGGGCGAGACTCTGTTCAGGGGAGGGTGGGAACAGAGGACAAGAAAAGTAAGCTCCTCTGGCCCTAGTAAATATAACACATTTACTCCTACAAAGACACAGGTGATCTGAGAACCCTCTGGAAACTGAGCCTGCCTGCCCAGCCCCTGGAGCAAATGGCAGACAAGCACTGCCATCTGGCGCAAAAAGAAATTCAGACCCAAAACAGAAGCAGCAAAGTGTTTAAAAAAATAATAATCAATTGTTCCAAGACTCACAAACAGGCATTTCCAAGGGCAAGTGCATGCCCAAGATAAGTAGTGGTATTTCCTGAGAGAGCTGACATAGGATTATAGAGTTGCTTCCCTGCTTCAGTCTATGCCCTCACTTGCCCACTGAACACTTAACTTAGGTTGGGACGTGGCCTTCAGGTCCCTGTTTTGGGCTCCAAGGGCTCTTTGCAGTCTAGGGACACAGTAGCCCGAGACTAACCTGGACCTCGCCTGGCAGTTGCAAGAAGTTGCCTCCACCCAGAGGCAAAGTTGATCCTCAGTCCCAGACAGCTGGTCAAGGGAGGTGGTGGGGGTCAGCACTGGCCCTCAGTGCTGGGTGGGGGGCAGGGAGGATGGGCAAAACTTTGGAAAGCAAAGCAAAGGGAATCCTGGGTAAAGGGCAGGGTCTCATTCATTGGATGGTCTGGCAGCGGTGGCTGAAGAGCTGGGTGATGACGGATGGGTCAGCCACAGTGGACGTGTCCCCCAGGTCATGGTCATTCTGAGCGATCTTCCGAAGCACCCGCCTCATGATTTTCCCTGGGGGACCACAGGCTTCTGGTTACCTGGTGACAGCACTGACCCACTCCAGCCTTGTCAAAGGCTTCTGTCCAAACACACTCTGCCACCACTGGGCCTCAGCCAATCCCAATCCCAGTCCCTTGAGGCCTCTGAACATACCTGAGCGGGTTTTAGGCAAACCGGGTGCGTTCTGGATGAAATCCGGTGTGGCAATGGGGCCAATCTTTTCTCTAACTGTAACCAACAAATCATTTTTTTTTTCCAGTATCCTTAGCCAGACTCCCCCAGACAGGGCAGAGATGGCTCTGTACTCAACTTATTTTCTCTTCAAGGCTTTGCACGTAATCATTCTCAGGCTTTTTGTCTTTCTCTAACACATTGTCTCTTTACGTTCTCATTTTATATTAATCCATCTTCATGGCACTTGAGCTATAGAATCAGCCTGCTAGAGTTGAAATTCAACTTTACTAGCCCTGTGGCCTTGGGCAAGGGATCTAACTTCCCTGAGCCTCCATTTCTTCATCTTTAGAATGAGACTAACAATAGGATCCATTTCATGGGTGTGATTACAGGGGTTAAATGGATTAATGCATTTTAAGCACTTATACTTAGCTCAGTGGTGGCACAGAGAAAGAATTCTATCTATGTAATCACTGTTATCCTCATGGAGACTGATTGGGAAGAGGGCACTTAGCCCTCTGGGGCCTGTTTGTGGTTTGAAAAGCAATTCATTCACTACAGTGCTCCCCCAACCCCCGGCCACCCCACAGCCTACTGTGGTAGCTCTGCCATCAGGACAGACCCCATAATCCCTGCCAGGGAAGCTCCTTACTCTGCTTCTTGAGCTCTTCAGTAAGGGTGGGGCTGAAGATGTGGCCATCACGCAGGGTAACAAAGCAGTAGAGGCATTCGCCCTTCACAGGATGAGGGTGGCCAACCACGGCTGCCTCTGCGATAGCCTGGTGTTCCACAAGTGCTGACTCTACCTCTGCTGTGCTCAGCAGGTGTCCTTGTCAAGGGAGAGGAAGTGCCATGAGAGAGATCCCAGCAGGGCAGTCCTGGTCTGGTCAAACGGGGAAGGCCTTTCATTCATTCCTCAGAGGGCATACTTCAGCTGCCCCACCATCCTAGTTCCCCTCCTTCAGGCATATTTCAGTATTTAGCACTCTTCCTCCAAAACCTGGGCCCAGAAGGGAATGATACACTCCAGGCATGGTCTGGCCAACAGATGTCCTGGCTCTCTCAGAAGGCTTTGGCTTAGAGTTGCTGGGAGAGCAGGGTTAATAAGAAGGGAAAATGAATGGTCCCTGGTCCTCACCGGATACATTTAGCATGTCATCAATCCTTCCAGTGATCCAGTAATAGCCATCCTTGTCCCGTCGGCAGCCTGGGAAGAGAAGAAATGCACGACACAATAAATACACCATAGTAGGACGTATGATCCATGTTACCAAACTGCTACACCCACTGCAACAGCCTCCTAACAAGTCTTCCTGCTTCTACTCTTGCCTGCCGTGGTAGCCCAGGCTCCAAGGTGGCTGCAATGATCACCTCCTGGTATTCATACCCCTGTGTAATCCTCTTTTTCATTGTACTAGGGTTTGTGTGATCAACAGAATTTGGCAGAAAAGATAGGATATCATTCCCGAGAGTAGATTATAAAACACAGTGTAGCTTCTGTCTTGGTTGCATTCTCTTAGATTACTTGCTCTGGGGGAAGCCAGCTGCCGTGTCATGAGTTGCCCTGTGGAAAGGTCCATGTAGCAAGGAACTGAGGGTTCCTGCCAACAGCCACATGAATGAACTTGGAAGTGGGTCCTCCAGGCTCAGTCAAACCTTCAGATGACTGCAGCTCTGACCACAGCTTGACTATAACCCACGAGAAACTCGGATGAGAACCACCAGCTAAGCCACTGACAGATTCTTGATCCTCAGAAATATAATATTTATAATAAATATAATATTTGTTGTTTTAAGCTGTCAGGTTTGGAGGTAATTTGTTTCATGGCAATAGATAACTAATATGTCCACCTAAAGTCTGTTTTCTATAAAATAGGCAAAGTTGCTTTCTAAATAGTAAATAAATTCTTATCCCTTCTCTGTTGTACACTGGAGAAAATCCAAACTCATGTGGCTCATGAGGCCCTATATTATCTCCCTCTCCAACTTGATATAACAGTCTTCCCCTTGCCTACTACCCTCCAGCTACACAGGGTTCAGTCTGTTCCTTAGACAGTCCAAGCCTGTGTTTCTCTGGTACAGATAATTCACTTTTTTTTTTGTCTTTTTTAGGGCCACACCAAGGCATATGGAGGTTTGCAGGTTCCCAGGCTAGGGGTCAAATCGGAGCTGTAGCTGCCAGCCTACGCCATAGCCACAGCAATGCCAGATCCAAGCCGCATCTGCGACCTACGCCACAGTTCCAGGCAACACCGGATCCTTTACCCACTGAGCTGGGCCAGGGATTGAACCCAAGTCCTCACGGATACTAGTGGGGTTTATTACTGCTGAGCCACAACAGGAACTCCCAGAACATTCACTCTTATTTCAGATTTTCCTATGCCTGTCTCCTCACCCTCAGGTCTCTGTTCAAGTGCCACTTCAGAGAAATCTTCTCTCACCATCTCATGTATGGTGGCCATCCCTGCAGACACTCTTTATCCCATTACCTTATTTATTTTTCATCACAGCATTTATCACTATCTAAGATAAATTTATTAGTTTGCTGAATTTATTGTCTGCCTCTCCTTACTAGAATGTAAGCCCTATGAGAGCAGAGACCTTGCCTTCCTTAATCATGGTAAAATCCTCTGTACTTAGTTAAGTACCTGGACATAGTAGGTACTCGATAAATATTTATAGAAGGATGGATTGGTGGGTGGACACATAGGTAAACATAGACTCTGGACCTGGAGACACACATGACACATAGTGCTATTTGCCCCATCTTCTTCAACCCAGGAGCTGTGGAAACAAGAACCTTTTCCCTCATACATCAAATCTCAGAAGACACTGTGCAACACTCATTCCCGATCTCACGGTCTTCTCTGTAGCTCTGACTTGATATTAGACACTGACACATAGGACACATCCCTGACCAGCTCTTCTTGACAGTGAAAGGGGAATGCACATGTCTTGGTGGGAGGTGTGGAACAGGGTTAGCCAAGGCTCACCATCTCCTGTCACATAGTACCCGGGAAACTTCTTAAAGTAGGTGGCTTCAAAGCGTTCGTGGTTCCCGTAGACTGTGCGCATGATCCCTGGCCAGGGCTGCTTGAACACCTGGAGCGTGAGGAAGACACGGTGTTCAAGTCTGCTGCACTGTCTCACAGAAAGACAATCAGAGCTTTGCCAGCCTAAGGAGAAATAGCCTGAATGCCATTCCTGAGAAGTAGGACAAAGTTTGGGCTTTGGATATAGACAATCAAGGCTTGGAATCCCAGCTCTGCCGTTTCTAGTCATGTGACCTCTGGTTAGTAACCCTCCCTCTTTGAGCTTCAGGATCCTTATCTGTAAATCAGAGAAAATAATCTCTACCTCCCAAAGTTAATAGTATGTGGTAGTTGGCCAGCACAATGTTCGGTTAGTAATAAGCATCTGGTAGCCTTGAGTCTCCTTTTAGGTAATCCCTCAGGGATGCAGATCCAGTTTGATGCAAATGAAAACAGTTATATAAAGAGGTGGGGCCCACACACGAGTAAATAATTATGCCCCCATCAGTAATGTCCTGTGACAGCAGATTGATGGGAGGGGCAGGACTCTAGGCTAAGAGCCAGAAGACCTAGATTCAAGACCTGCCCTTGTTACTAACTTGCTCTTAGTGAAAATGAAGTGGGGTAAAGGGTGGAGGCTAATGATCTCCCTACAACTACTAATAAAACAATCACAACAGCTAGCATTTATCAAGCACTGTTAGGTTCTGTGCTAAATAAACCTTTCACATGGATTATCTAATTTAATCAATCCAGCAACCAGAGGTGACAAAGATATTATTATAAATCTATTTTACAAATGAGAAAATTTAGGTTCAGGGGAGTTTGGTAACTTATCTAAGGTCACAGAAGAGGCAGAGTCAGGATTTGAACCCAGGTAGCTTGAGTCTGGAGACTCTATGGTTTTCCACTATGTCTTCCACACCCAAAAAGGCACTGTCAAGTACCTTTGAGCAGAGCCCTTAAGAGGCTTCTGAGCCAAAAGTCAGAGAGGCAGGTAAAGTATCCAGAAAGATTCCCCCCATCTCCCCCAAAGTCCCTCTGCAGAGGATAAACCCTCAACCATGGAGCCTTAGCTAAAGGCAGCTTCCAGGAGAAGACTGGGTTCTAAACTCTAACAGAAAAGCAGAGTACCCCTTTGTGGAACACCCCACGCCCCCACTCGAAGACCCATAAGGGCCAGGATCTCACCAGATAACCTTCAGCTTCACCTTCTAACTCTTCCCCAGCCTCATTCAGGATTGCAGGAGCTACACCAAAGAATGGAAAGGTCTAGAAGCAAACAGGAGATAGGATCCATGGAGTGAAATGAGGCAACTCTGACTCAACTCTCTACCTCTCCTGAGGAGCTCCAGAGCCCCAAATTCCTCACACATATCAGTCCAGCCCTCCGACCCTCTAACTAGGCCAAATACCCCCAGGACCAGCCACGGGAGCTTCACTCACAGCAGAACCAGGCTTTGTGCGTGTGGCACCAGGGAGGGGGGTCAGCATGTGGCCACCCTGTGGAAGTCAGAGATCAGGGGTTTGAGTCAGTTTCTCCACACTGTCCAGGAGCCCCAGCCTTCTGAACCCCTTACTTACTGTCTCTGTCTGCCAGAAGGTGTCCACAATGGGGCAGCGGTTGTCACCTACCACCCGGTGGTACCACAGCCAGGCCTCAGGGTTGATGGGTTCGCCCACTGTGCCTAGCACCTTTAAGGATGCCCGGCTATGCCTGGGCAGGGATGTGGGGAGAGAAGAAGGCTCTAAGCACCACTGGGAACCAGGAAGACAAGCCAGGCTCTTCTCCTGCCCTTTCCCCTATTCTAAGCCAGGGCATCAGAACAATGGAATGGAAAAGACTGTGCACAAAGATCAGCACCCAGCTCTGAGGGGCACCCATGGGGCAGCAGCTGGGGAGGGGTCTCACTTGGTAACAGGCCCATCTCCAGACTTCATGAGCAGGCGGATGGCCGTGGGTGCCGTGTAAAACTTGGTCACCTTGTACTTGTCCACGACGCTCCACAGGCGGCTCACGTCCGGGTGTGTGGGAATCCCCTCAAACTGACCCCAGCAAAGGTTGGTCATTTTTGGTCCTTCTCAATAGTCCCTCAATTCCCCCACCACACCCTCAAGCTCAGTATTTTGCCCTGACAAACCCATGCCTTCACCCCCTGACCAGACAAACCAAGAGATCTTCCCAGTTAGGATATACAACTCCCTAAGAACTCCTCTTTCTCTAGGAAACAGGTCATTGCATAAGTCCTTGGGAGGCTGTCACCCAGGATCATCTAGTCCATCCCCTAAACAGACCAAGTAGTCATTGGGCCCAGTACTCTTCTTACCAAAACACTGGTGGCTCCATTGGCCAGGGGCCCATAGGTGACATAGGAATGGCCAGTGATCCAGCCAATGTCTGCTGTGCACCAGAACACATCCTCCGCATGGAAGTCAAATACATACTTGAAGGTTGTAGCCACATAGAGCATATATCCCCCAACGGTATGTACCACACCCTGGGGAGAGAATAGGGCCTCAGGTTGGCCTTAGGCTCACCCCCACTGACTACCAAATGTAGGCTGGACAGAGCCAAAGGAAGATCCTCCTCAGGGATTCTGGACCTGCCTGCACCCCTCTTCCACCCCCTTTTCTCCAAGCTCCTATCTCACACCCCGCCCCCACAGTTACAGTCAGTCCATCATCCACACTGCATGCCAACATGGTATTTCTGAGCCACCCCATTATTCTCACACACATGAACACTTCTAGTACATGCTCACCTAATAATGTCTCTAGGTTGTACACACACACTCAGTCACACACTGCAGAGTGAATGGGGGGGGGGAAAGACAATCTCCTTACTCCATCAACACCCCATTCCTAGGAAAAAGAGGCTCAAATTGTGTCTCTAAAGGCCCACTGAGGAATATTCCAAAGCATGTGGAAAGAATAATTTATAAATGGGGTGAGTGGAAGGTAGAGTGACATATCTTTCAAGTCAATGGAAGAGTCAGAGTTGTAAGTGTTTCCAGCTTCCACAACGTACCCTGGGAGGGACTAGATGTTAACAGCGTGGCATGTGGAAGGGACTGAACTTGTGTCCACTCTTGGCCTTGACCTCACAGGGCAGCTCTTCTTCAACCAACCATGTGGGCAAGGGCAGGGAACACAGACGTCAGCCACATGGATTGATTCTTCTCTGGGTACCAGGAAAGCCCCCACCTGAATTGTCTCACTCTGGGCCTCATCATCAATGACTGAGAATTTATGTCAATTTGATTGAAAAAATGTAAAGCGACATTTCTGAAACACAGGGTTGTAGAGTAAAATTCATGTCATTATGTGTTTTCTCAGAAAGTCACTTCTCACCCCTACACAGTATATGTGCACACACACAGACAGTCTCTCTCTCTCTCTCTCTCTCTCTCTCTCTCTCTCACCTTGGGTTTGCCTGTGGAGCCGCTGGTGTACAGGATGAAGAGTGGGTCTTCAGCATCACACCACTCGGGCTCACACTCATCTCCTGCGTCTTGCATGAGTTCATGCCACCAAAAGTCCACCCCGTTGTTCCAGGAGATCTGCAGGGGGAGGAAGACCGGCAGGGAAGAACTGTGAACAGTTCAAGACGGGGGCAGGAGGAGTTCCCATTGTGGCTCAGTGGAAATGAATCTGACTAGCATCCATGAGGATGCAGGTTCGATTCCTGGCCTCACTCAGTGGGTTAAGGATCCAGCATTGCCGTGAGGTATGGTATAGATCACAGATGCGGCTTGGATCTGGCATGGCTGTGGCTGTGGTGTGAGCCAGCGGCTACAGCTCCAATTCCACCCCTAGCCTGGGAACCTGCATATGCCATGGGTGTGGCCCTAAAAAAAAAAAAAAAAAAACAGAAAAAGGAGTCACTGCTACCTGGCTACCTGGCACCTAGAGAGGCCAAGGTGGGAGTGGCAGATGGGGCTGCTGGGAGGGAGGAAGAGCCCTTCGAGGGTAGAATAGGGCAGAGAGAACAGAAACAGAACAGGAGTCTTCTTGGGTACTCCCAGCACTCTGCTCCAGAACTCCTCTCACCTGGCCTTAGGCTGAGGCTGGCCTCTTTGCTGGTCCCCTCTCATTCTTCTTAGCTTAAATGTCACCTTCTTGGAAAGGCTTTCCCTCAACAATATCTGATAGGTTCCCACCCCTACCTTCACCCTCGCTATGGTTCTCGATCACAGCACCTTATTTCTTTCCCACACAGCACATGCTTTCAGTTATTTTATTTTGAGGTTTACTGGATTTCTGTCTCCCCATCTAGACAGTAGCCTCTATGAATGAGTGCAGTGGCAGGTCTGCCTCCACCACCCCCTCCCCATATCCCCAACACCTATAAATGCCTAGCACTCATCCCAAGGCACTCAGTAAAATTTCGTTGGATGAATGAATGTGCACACACAGGCCTGCATACACACATATGTACTTATGGGACTAGGGGCTCATCAGCAGGAATGTGAACACCACACAATTCAGAAATGCAGAATTAGTCAGAGCCTGCAGGTGAGGCGGGCACCTGGCCCCATTAGTTAGTAGTGGAAGAAGTCAACAGATCTTGGTGTAAGCGTGTTTTTCCGCGTGTCCAGACATCATCCATATCTGGAGGTTACCCACACCAGCTCTGCCCTTGCCTTTATATCCCCCGGTTCAATGAAGACAGTTGAGTTTCCATTCAGCAGGAAGCCCTGCCTTAAGCAGGTGGAAAAGGACGTCCCTATATTGGAGTGTCTTGGATACTCCTGGATCTGTCATTCTAAAATTTTTCTAAACTCTTTGAAACTGTTTTATTTTCCTGATTATATTACTTAAGAAAAATAAAGAAGACAGAGAAGCTGACCACAAGCTAGAAAACACAAAATACACCCTGCCTGGTTTATTTTAATGGAATAGACATATGGGTCTACACATACATTGTCAAAAGAACTTTTGTTTTTTTTATTGCCAAGTGACCTACCTGAGAGGAGGACATTCATGTATTTAAGCAGAAGTGTGTCAATATTGCTTTGGGCAAATGGGGCTGGTCTACAGTGCTGGTGTGAATTTCATAGAAAAGGCACTAATCACATGTAAAGGCAAGGTGGTTTCACTATGGCAATGAGAGGACTCATATAATCTTGTAAAACTGTTTCCTCTGAGGGTGTGTGGGAAGAAGGGGTGGGGTGGGTATTGCAGGTGTGGAGCTGATAACCAGCACCAGGAAGCAAAGTGAGCTCAATCAGTGGCACAAATGTTGGTTGTGAATTGGGTGTATACCTATGAGGCCCTGGTGCTTTGAACCAGGAAAAGGTTTGAATTTTCTGAAATAAGAATCGAGGAGTTGGCTATATTGTTGGACCAGGATAGCCTCAGGGAGGACAGCTGCCAGGTGTGAGAGAGGAACATGAGAAAGCTCATAGGTGAGATGGTTAAGGAGGGTACCTGCCAATTATGCCAGGCCCTCCCTTGAAGACTGCTTATGATGAGGGGCTGTGGAGCTCTGCCAAGATTTCTGCAGCTTTGACGGAAGTTCTCAGACCAGCAAACATGGACTTTGTAAGCCTGTTTTTGTGGTCTTTGGTTTTTTGGTAACTGACTATTTTCATTTCCAAGAAACAGAAATCCAGGAGCCTGTGGCCTGAAGGTATTCAGAATTATAAGAGTTTATTTCTTTTCTAGATTCCCTTTTTGGAAATGCCAGTCTTCCTGCTATATGAGAAACAATAAAAGCAAAAATTTATGGAGTAGTTACTATTGTGCCAAACACCTTACATATATTGATGAAAACCTATCAAGTAGGTACAATTATTATCCTTTTACAGATGGGAAAACTGATGCAAGACAGTTTAAGTAACTTGCCCAGGCTCCCACAATAGCAGATGACAGAGTCAAGACTTGAACCCAGGAGTTCCCATCATGGCGCAGTGGTTAACAAATCCGACCAGGAACCATGAGGTTGAGGCTTCAATCCCTGGTCTTGTTCAGTGGGTTAACGATCCGGCGTTGCCGGAGCTGTGGTGTAGGTTGCAGATGCGGCTTGGATCCCGCGTTGCTGTGGCCCTGGTGTAGGCCAGCGGCTTCAGCTCCGATTAGACCCCTAGCCTGGGAACCTCCATGCCGTGGGAGTGGCCCAAGAAATGGCAAAAAGACAAAAAAAAAAAAAAAGATTTGAACCCAAGTAGTCTGTCTCCAGAGCCTATACTCCAACCACTAAGTTTGTTTCCTCTTTCAAGAGAAAAGTCTTAGGTCCCTGCCTGAGTTTTAAAAATGAAATCATTGTCCCCTGGGAATCAGATCTGTCTCCACCATGCTGATGAGAATAGAGAAAAGGAGTATTATATTTACCATTAACTAAGAGGTAGATCATAGAAGATTTAGTGTAAGACACCCTCTGAGGATGGTAACACCCAGAGGAATGGTAGCTTTTATATTTTGTTTTAGTAAGGGAAGCAGGTTCTTTTTAAGCATCTACTCTCATCTCTCTATTGCTGATAAGGGAACAGAAGCCTAGAGAGAACAGGTGACTCATTCAAGGTCATATAGCTAAAAATTGGTCTCTGGACTCCAAGCCCAGTCTCTCCTCTAAACTAATCTGCTCTGAGTCCCCACTTAGGGATTCCCCTTCTTAGAACCACCTGCAATGTAACTTTTGTTCAATTTAGGGTTTAATCCATCAGAGTTTGTGTGTAGTTTTTGTAAATCCCAAAGCAGTTTATAAATTTTTTTTTCTCTGCTGCCCTATATAAAACTCAAGTTTTCATTATAATACATATCCAACTCCCCAGTTTGATGGTGAGTTCCCAAGGTCAAGGTCTATCCACCTCCTCTACCTGTTCCTCCTCCTGTCTCTCCTGTCTCTGCCCCAGCTAAGTGCACAGTAAAAACTTTCCCACAGTTTACTTGGTCCTCTCTGCCACAATATCACTCTGAGCAGAAGGAGTGAAATGGGATGTCTCTTGCCACCTCTCTGAGATCTACGCTCTATGCCAATTCAGAGAGGTAGCAACAGGCATTTGGTTTCACAACCCTTCAGAGTGACTTAGATGGCAAAGGACCCAGGGTCAAAGAGAAGGGAGTTAGGTCTGGCAGCCACTCAACGGGGCAAACAGGCAAAGAGCAGATGAACACACAACAAGCACGCAGGGAAGCAGTGCCCAAGGCAGCGCAAAAGTGGATACCTGGGGCCAGATGCGCTTGGGTTTCCCTTTCGGCTTATCCTGTTAAGAGCCCACAGAAAGGGCGGTGAGTAGAGTCCAAGTGTAGGAGAGTAGGAGAGAAGGATCAGTGTGCCCCAAACCTCCTCTCGCTCAGCACCCCCCCCACCCCCCCGCACTGGTCCTCCCAGCCTCCGTTTTTCTGATTCTATTCACAGCCACTATGCACGCAGAAGAGCTCCTGATACAGACAGGAGGCTACAATCTCCCTAAACCAGACTGAATCCTCTCTAGCCCTAAGAGTATTTGGAGCCCCTCAAGTCACAGAATCTCAGAATCGCTCCGTCCTTCTGGGCCCTAAAGCTTTCATCCTCAGGCCCTAGAACTAGAGGCCACCACTGAGCTTTTCTGCCATTTCCACCAGAAGCACTGAATCCAAAGCTGACAAGGGCCATATCTTGAGGGCCAGAACCTGATCTTTTCATGGTGGGACCAGGCAACTAGCCCACCCCAAACCACAGCCCAGTCATCAGGATGACTATAGTCACCCAAGTCAGCCCATTTCTAACCCAAGCCCTAAATGTCCCTTGTGCTCATCAGAATACCCCAACCAGCACAGGCATCTTCCTTAAAATCTCTCATGATAAGCTCCCAAAGTACAAGTGGCTCTCTTCATTCAAGGTCAAAGTCCCCCAGCTCTCAGCCAGCCCTGCCAGAGAAGCCATTCCTAGGATTGCTCCCTGATCCTCAGCATATGATGAGGAGACAAAGAAGGACATCAGGAACTTCCTGGGCAGGAAGAGGAAGCCACTCTGAGCCCAGAGGAGGGCATAGTAATACCAGACTCACCTGCATATCCGGGCATGTCCTCTTAAGCGGGGGGGACTGGCTGGGAGAGTCACTTGAGCCCAGTTCGGCCCGCCCCAGGTGCTTGACTACAATGCAGCATCTCACTGGGAAGCCCCTGGAGGAAAGAAAAGCCTGAAGTGGTGGGCAGGCTGTCTCAAAAGAGAATTTGGCAGGACCCACCCATGTCAATTTAGTGTAGTGGGGACAAAGTGGAAAGGCCCAGTCAACTCAGAGCAGTAGCCAACAGACCAAACACACTTACTTCTCCCGACACTTGTCCAGGGCCTCGTCAGCCAGCTCCTTCAGGTTCACAAGCTTTTCCCCCCTGTAGAAGGCATCTTTGGGGAGCAATAGAAATCCAGGCCTTAGGAAGGCACCACACTTCTAGCCCCTTATCCCTAGTGAGCAAGAGGGTGGGCCTCTTGACTTTGGCTCTTCCAACTGATTTGAGATGACAGAGGGTTGGCGGATGTGGAACCAGAAAATACAAGGTAGGCCATCCCTACCCCTCAGTCTGAGCAGTCCCAAATACAAATTAGCTGGCTGAAGACCAAGACTTTGGGTGTGTGGGTTTTGGAGAAGGAGTGAGAGAATTAGTCACCTGCAGTGATGAGAAGGCTGCAACTGGAATCCAGGATCCGTTCACAAAGAGACTCTGAAGAGAAGCCTGCAAACTAGGGAAGGGAAGAAAGACTGAGGGAGAGGGAGACCCATGCATCAAGTGAACAAAGAAAGGAGTCACTCACAAAACCTTCAGGGTCTCAGTTCCAAGGTCCTAGAAGAAACTGGGTAACTGAGAAGTAACCTATGACGCAATCATCCTGAATGCCTTAGTCTATTCTTAAGATCCTCCATCAAGAGTTCCTGCTGTGGCTCAGTGGAAACAAATCCCACTAGTGTCCATGAGGATGCAGGTTTGATCTCTGCCCTCGCTCAGTGGATTTAGGATCTGGTGTTGCTGTGAGCTGTGGTGTAGGCCGGCAGCTGTAGCTCCTATTTGACCCCCTAGCCTGGGAACGTCCATATGCCATGGGAGCACCCCCCATCCCCCACCCCCACAAAAGGAAATAAAAATTTTAAAAAATTCTTCATCATTTAGGCCCAACCAACTTCTCCTAAGCCCCATCCCCCATCAGGCCCCTTTTTCCAGCCCAAATTCCTACCACAATGGAGTGCAGAGCCCCAAGGCGGGCACACGCCAGCATGGCCACCACAAGCTCCGGTATCATAGGCATGTAGATGGCCACTCGGTCGCCCTTCCAAATGCCTGCAAGTAAAGGACACAGATCATGGACCACAGTGGATCCCTCCTGTTGCTACTTGCTCCCTCTCATCCTCTCCCTCCCCTCAGCTGAACTTTTCCGTTCCTCTGTTACCAGATTCCTTCTATTCCTTGTCTACTCCCCCCACGTTCTCAGATCCCCCAAGGCTGGGCTCTCCAGTCCTCTCCCCATATCCCCCCACTTACCCTGTTTTCGGAGAACATTGCTGAATTGACATACTTGGACCAGAAGCTCACGGTATGTGATCTGGGTGGTATCCTCTGGCTCATTGCCTTCCCTGAGATACATCAGAAAGAGCCATCATTAGAGAGGATGACTTCTCCCCACCCCCAAAATAGGAACGGTCATAAAATTCATTCAGTAACAACAAGGCCTAAGAATATCCTGTGATGGTAGCCATCTGCCTCCACTCCTTGAGCTGACTGGTCAGATATTTGACCTTCAAGGTACACTTTATACACAAGCTGTGTATCGTTGGAAAATGCACTGCCAACTCTGAATATCATCTAATTTGATAAAATGGGATGATGGTCCTCCCTCTCTCTCACTTTCTTTTTGGTTGCGCCTGTGGCATGTAGAAGTTCCCAGGACAGGGATCAAACCCACACCATAGCAGCGACCTAGGCAGCTGCAGTGACAATGCTGGATCCTTAACCCACTATGCCACAAGTCCTCTCTCCTCCATCCAAGGCGTGTATTAAGGAGAAATGATATCATGGATGTGATTCCTCCTGAAAGTGATGTCAACACTGCATTGGTATTATTCAAAGTGGGGTCTCCATATCACTCGAACCCAAATCACCTAGGGAACTTGTTAAAATGTAGATTCTTGAGCCCAAATTCAGTCCTACTGAATCATGATCACAGGGTCCAAAGAATCTGCTTCTTTACTGCAAGCTGGTATAAAGAATCAGTAGGTAATTCTGATCCACATTTATGTCTACCTCCTCAGCCTTGCCTCCAATTCCTTTCTAGACTTCAGCCTGGTTTCCTATAGTCATTCCTTCATTTCTTCATTTGTTTATTCAACTACTATGTGCTATGTGTATGTATAGAAATAAGGCACCGAGGAACAAGATAAGCAAGATCGCTGACAACATGGAGCTTATATTCCAATGATAGGGCAGGAAATATACGAGTAAAAAATATAACCAAGATAATTTCAGATTATGATAAGCATTACAAAGGATATAAAGAATGACATAATAATGTGACAGAAATACTTTTAAAAAGATATCTTGGAGTTCCCGTCGTGGCGCAGTGGTTAATGAATCCGACTAGGAACCATGAGGTTGCAGGTTCAATCCCTGGCCTTGCTCAGTGGGTTAGGGATCTGGCGTTGCCGTGAGCTGTGGTGTAGGTCACAGATGCCGCTTGGATCCCGCGTTGCTGTGGCTCTGATGTAGGCTGGTGGCTACAGCTCCGATTCGACCCCTAGCCTGGGAACCTCCATATGCTGCAGGAGCGGCCCAAAGAAATAGCAAAAAAAGACAAAATACATAAATACATAAATAAATAAATAAATAAATAAAAGATATCTTAAGGAACTTTCATGACTGTATGCAAAGATTCAATTATAAGAATATTCCCCATTGTTTTTTTTTTCAATTTTATGATTTTAAAATAAGTAATACAGACAAATGGTACTGCATAAAAATATATGTGATGAGAAGTGTCCCTTCCACCTCTCTCCTCCAATCACCCTGCCTACTGGCAACCACTGTAACTGCTATGTTGTGTAACTTTCCAGAAATAGACAGTATGCAGACAGAGCTACTCCTAGTAATACTGAGGGTGTAGGGCAACTGAGCTAGTGTGGAGTGACCAAGAAATCACTTTGGAAGAAGTCTACCCTGTTAGCCTCTTTCGTAATGTCCTTGGATATGACTGAAGATGGAAGTTTAAAAAGTGAATTTAAAAACCTGAATTTTAATGCTGTTCAGAAAAGAAATATGTACTTCCTAGGCCCCAGCCAAGCACAAAACGGGCAGAGATGCGAAAGAGCTGCTTTAACCACAGGACAGACCTATTAGACAAGCGAAGATATGTGTATTTATGATTATATAGTCTCATTTTTTTGTATACAAATGATGGCATACAATACACACTATTCTGTATCTTTCTTTTTATTGAGTATAATATATACCCAATAAACTGCACGAATCTTAAGTATGGAAATATAGTATCTTGCTTTATTTTTAAATTAACTATATACTTTGGAGGAGTTCCCATTGTTGGCTCAGTGGTAAGGAACCCGACTAGTATCCATGAGGATGTGGGTTTGATCCCTAGCCTTGCTCAGTGGGTTAAGGATCCTGTGTTGTAGTGAGCTATGGCATAGCTCACAGAGGCAGCTCGGATCTGGCATTGCGGTGGCTGTGGTGTAGGCTGACAGCTGCAGCTCCAATTCAAACCTTAGCCTGGGAATTTCCATCTGCTTCAGGTGTGGCCCTAAAAAGATAAAAAATGAAAACAATATAATTTGGAGTTTCCACTCTGGTGCAGTGGATTAAGAATTCAACTGCGGTGATTTGAGTCGCCTGGCACAGTGGGTTAAAGGATAGGGTGTTGCTGCAGCTACGGCATAGGTTGCAGCTACAGCTCAGATTCAAGCCCTGGCCTGAGAACTTCCATATGCCATGAGTGTGGCCACTTTAAAAAAAAAATTTTTTTTAATTAAAAAAAATATATATATATATGTGTGTGTGTGTGTTTATACCTTGATATCATTTTCCATCAAGACTTATAGTGCTATTTTGTTTTCTTTGTCATCTGCATAATGTTCCACTATTTGTATGTGCCATACTTTATTTAACAAATAAATATTTCAAATTGTTGGAACTTCTGCATGCTGAGGGCATGGCCAAAAATAGTAGCTATCTTCTAATATATATCAATATTTAAAATGCACATATACTTTGACCCAATAGTAATTCATTCTACAGATATTTTCAAATGAGTAACATATGACTAAAGCAGCATGTAGAAGTTCCATGACCAGGGATCAAAACTGTACCACCGCAGTGACCCAAGCCAGGGCAGTAACAGTGCAGGATCCTCAATCACCAGGGCCGCCAGGGAACGCCAGAGGATAACTACTTTTTTTTTTTTTTTTTTTACTTTTTAGAGCTGCAGCCTCAGCATATGGAAGTTCCCAGGCTAGGGGTTAATCGGAACTACAGCTCCTGGCTTATGCTACAGCCACATCAATGCCAGATCCGAGCCACGTCTGTGACATACCATAGCTCACAAAAACGCCGGATCCTTACCCCACTGAGCAAGGCCAGGGATTAAACCAGCAACCTCATGGTTCCCAGTCAGATTAGTTTCAGCTGTGCCACAACAGGAACTCCAATTGCTACTTTAAATAAGATGGTCAAGGGAGTTCCCATCGTGGCTCAGTGGAAACAAGTCTGACTAGCATTTATGAGGATGCAGGTTCGACCCCTGGCCTTGCTCAGTGGGGTAAGGATCCAGTGTTGCCCCAAGCTGTGGCACAGGTTGCAGACTCAGCTTGGATCTAGCATTGCTGTGGCTGCGGTGTAGGCTGGCAGCTACAGCTTCGACTTGACCCCTAGCCTGGGAACCTCCATGTGCAGTGGGTGTGGCCCTGAATAGATAGATAGATAGATAGGTAGGTAGATAGATAGATAGATAGATAGATAGATAGATAGATAGATAGGTAGGTAGGTAGATAGATAGATAGATAGATAGATAGATAGATAGATAGATAGATAGATAGATAGATAAAGATGCTCAGGGAAGGTCTCTCCCTAGGGAGGAGATATTTGAACTAAGACCTGAGTAATGACAAGTAAGCAACTATATGAGTTCTTAGGAAGAGAATCCTGGGCAAAGGGAACATCAAAATTTGGAGAGTGGCTGAGGTGGTAAAGAGCTTTGTCTATTCAAACAACAGAAAGGAAGCCAGTACGGCTATAGCATAGTGAACGAGGAGAGTAAGAATCGGAGCTAGGCAGCAGCCAGATCACATAGAACCTTGTAGACATGGTAAGAAGTTGGAATTTTATTCTAAATAATTTCCTCCTGGCTTCTCTTATACACAAAGGCCCACCTCCACACTTTTAAGATGCCATTGCCCCTGCTCAGAATGCCTTCCCAAATGCACTAGCACCGCATAGCCCTCTCTAAATACTATAGGTCACTGTGCTCCCTCTCCTTCCTAACTACCCAGAGTGCTTAGGAAGGAGGTGACTGAAAATGAGAGAGATGTATAGCTTGGCCAAGGTCACACAATAATAAGTGGCAGAGCCAAGAATAGATCCTCAGGTCTTCTTATTTTAAGTCAGGCTCTTTCTCCTCATAAGGTGAAGGACAGGGACTAACAGGGAAGCCCGGGCTTTGGAGATTTCACAGAAGATTACCAGTCTCTCTCCACCTCCTGGCCTGACAAGTCAGTTACTATCCTCTCCTTGGCTTAGCCCTCCTAGGGCTAAGAGACAAGCACAGAGAGCTCTCTAAAGTGGGAAGGAACAGGGAAAGAGGAAGCTGGCAAATGGCCCTGAATGCCAGATGCAAAAAAGCCATTTCCTTAACTGGCTCACTGACAAATGCCACCGAGTGCCACCGGAACATCTCTAGTTACAGCTAAATACTGACACACACCACACGCCCATGCACACATGTCCCCATATGTGTACTACACACCAGCTGATCTGTGTGTGCTCACATACATAAAATCACATGTTCCAATACACAAATGTCCTGGGAATAAAAGCTGCATTTGCACGGATAGACCCAAATAGCCCTTAAATAAATAATAAATTTAAAAAAATAAATACACGGGAGTTCCCGTCATGGTGCAGTGGAAACAAATCCAACTAGGAACCATGAGGTTGCGGGTTTGATCCCTGGCCTCACTCAGTGGGTTGGGGATCCGGCATTGCCATGAGCTGTGGTGTAGTTTGCAGACGCAGCTCAGATCCCACGTTGCTGTGGCTCTGGCGTAGGCTGGCAGCTACAGCTCCGATTAGACCCCTAGCCTGGGAACCTCCACATGCCGTGGGTGTGGCCCTAAAAAAAAAAAGGAGGAAAAAAAGACAATAAATTAAAAAAATAAATGGACCTAGTACTCAAAACGAGGACCTATCTGCAAGTGTATGTACTATACATTTACATACCCACCATGAGCACAGCTTGCCCCTCCAGAAACTATCTAATTATTCTGTTTTATTTTATTCATGGAACTTTCCATGATTTGAAATTAGCTCATGTATTTTATTCACTTGTATGTTATCTGCGTCATACATTGGACTATAAGCTCCATGATAACAAAGACCTTTTCTGTCTTATTCATTGCTACATCCCTAGCACCTAGAATACAGCCTGAAACATAGAAGGTACACAGGAATTGATAAGCACAAACCTACACAAGAATAGCTTACTTGAGCCCACTTCCAGGCGCGCGCGCGCGCGCGCACACACACACACACACACACACACACACACTGCATCCCTCTCCTTGGCTCTGGGCTCAAGTCATACATTATTGATATGGGCACCTTACTCCTTCTGTGTCTTCTTTCTCTGACATGCACATTCAGCTGGGGCCCCTGGCTGGTTGGGAAGGGTGGAAGGAATAAAGTTCTGGCCTGCTGCAATAGCTCGAGTCCTCTAGGGTTTTTGAAAGAACATCCAATTCAGCCTCCTAATTCCAAGGAAATCCAAAGAGTCCATTTGCTGTGCTGAAGGTCACACTATAGGTTATGGTAGAGCAGGGACCAGGACTCAGAGACCAGGCCTCTTTCCTCTACACTGGGAGTTGTAAACTCAAAAATCAACAGTGCACAGGCAGGTAACAGAAATGAGTATAGTGTACCAAATGAAAGAAAAAATTTTTATAGAGCTAAGAAATAGTTCACTTTCCTCTTACCTTTTCTATGAGAAAATAGCAGCATATTAAATTGTAAGAGGTCATTACATATTTTGGATATTAACCCTTTATCAGATAAGTCATTTGCAAATTTCTCTTATTCAGTAGGTTTCCTTTCCATTTTGTTGATTTCCTTTGTTGTGCAAGAGGCTTTTAGTCTGATGCTATCCATTTGCTTATTTTTGCTTTTGTTGCCCTTGCCAGAGGGGACATATCAAAACAATATTACTAAGACTGATATAAAAGAGCTTATTGGCTATTTTCTTCTAGGAGTTTTATGATTTCAGATCTTACAGTTAAGTCTTTTTGGTCTTTTTAGGGCCACACCCATGGCATATGGAGGTTCCCAGGCTAGGGGTCTAATTGGAGCTGTAGCCTCTGGCCTACACCATAGCCACAGCAATGCCAGATCCAAGCCTCATCTGTGACCTACACCACAGATCACAGCAACACTGGATCCTTAACCCACTGAGCGAGGCCAGGGATCGAACCTGCATCCTCATGGATGCTAGTCAGATTTGTTTCCACTGAGCCAAAATCGGAACTCCTTTACAGTTAAGTCTTTAATCCATTTTGAGTTTATTTTTATATATGATATAAGGAAGTGGTGTAGTTTCATTCTTTTGCATATAGCTGTCCAGTTTTTCCAGCACCATTTATTGAAGAGACTGTTTTTTTCACCATTGTATATTTTTATCTCATTTGCTGTAGGATTTATTGATCAAATATGCACGGGTTTATTTCTGGGCTCTCTATTGTGATCCATTGATCTATGTGTCTGTTTCTGTGCCAGTACCATACAATCTATGGTATAGTTTGAAATCAGGGACTGTGATACTTTTAGCTTTGTTCTTCTTCCTCAAGATTGCTTTGGCTACTTGGGGTCTTTGGTGGTCCCATACAAATATGAATGGGAAAAGATATTTGCAAATGATATATTCAATTAGGGGTTACTCTTCAAAATATATAAAGAACTTATACAACTCAATATCCAAAAAACAATGTGATTAACATATGGGCAGAGGACCTGAATAGAAATTTTCCCAAAAAGACATATGGATAACCAATTGACATATGAAAAGATGCTCAACATTGCCAATCATCAGGAGAATGCAAATCAAAACCACAATGAGATACCACCTCACATCTGTAAGAAGGGCTATTATCAAAAAGACAACAAATAACAAATGTTGACAAGGATGTGGAGAAAAGGGAAACCTTATGCACTGTCAGTGGGAATGTAAAATTGGTACAACCTCTAAGGAAAAGAGTAGAGATTCATCAAAAAAATTAAAATTCCACTTCTGGGTATTTATCCAATGAAAATAAAACCACAAATTCAAAAAGATATATGATCCATATGTTCACTGCAACATTCTTTACAACAGCCAAGATATGGAAGCAAACTAAGTGTCCATCAATAGATGAATGGATAAAGAAGATGTGGGGTATAGATACAATGGAATATTACTGAGCCATAAAAAGAATGAAATCTTGCCATTTGCAATAACATGGATGGATATAGAGGGCATTATGCTAAATGAAATCAGACAGAGACAGACAAATGCCATATGATTTCACCTATATGTGGATGAACAAAACAAAACTAACAAACATAATGAAACAGAAATAGACTCATAAATACAGAGAACAAACTGGTGGTTGCCAGAGGGGAAGGGGTGAAAGGATGGGTGAAATAGGTAAAGGAACTGAGATACAAACTTTCAGTTATAAAATACGTATGTCTTGGGGATATAATGTACAGCATAGGGAATATAGTCAATAATACCGTAATAAGTTTATATAGTGACAGATGGTAACTAGACCTATTGTGATAATTTTTGTAATGTATGAAAATATTGAATCACTAGTCATATAACTAAAATCAATATAATATTGTAAATAAAGGAGTTCCCGTTGTGGCACAGTGGTTAACGAATCCAACTAGGAACCATGAGGTTGCGGGTTCAATCCCTGGCCTTGCTCAGTGGGTTAAGGATCCGGCGTTGCTGTGAGCTGTGGTGTAGGTTGCAGATGCGGCTTGGATCCTGCATTGCTGTGGCTCTGGAGTAGGCTGGCAGCGATAGCTCCGATTCGACCCCTAGCCTGGGAACCTCCATATGCCATGGGAGTGGCCCAAGAGATAGCAAAAAATAAATAAATTAATTAATAATAATAATAATAATAATAATATTGTAAATAAATTAGAGTTCAATTTTAAAAGACTAGGTGTAGAGCTCCTACTGTGACACAATGGGATCAGTGGTGTCTCTGCAGCACCATCCCCAGGCTGGTACAGCGGGTTAAAGGATCTGGCGTTGCTGCAGCTGCAGCATAGGTAACAACTACCGCTCGGATCTGATTGCTGGCCCAGGAACTTCATACTTTCATTTTGGGAAGCCAAAGATGAAAGGAAAAAAAAAGACTAGGTGAAATATCTATGTGTTAAGTGTAGAAAATTAATAAGTGAATGTCTATAATATAAATCTCTACATTTTATATATGGGGAATATTTTTATAATTTTTAAATTTGAATAAGTAAATAAAACCTTTTACTATATCAAAAAAAGAAAAAATAGCAGCACATGTCCCATGACTTAATCTCAGTTTGGGGAGTGGAAATAAGGAGGGTCAGGGACTGGAACATTGACAAATACATGCTCTGGCAAAGGGAGGCATCTAGCACTTAAATTTAGCTCCTGTCAACCTCGGCCCTCTGGGAATAAGGACTTGATGTTGCCAATTTTTTCAGTTTTTCATGATTGGCCTGCAATCTGTTTCTGAATTTTTCAGTGTTGACAATTTTTAAAAGTTTTAAACACTGTGGACAAAATTATTATTTTTTTTTTGTCTTTTTTTTAAGGGCCCCACCCACGGCATATGGAGGGTCCCAGGCTAGGGGTCAAATGGGAGCTGTAGCTGTCAGCCTACGCCACAGCCACAGCAATGCAAGATCCAAGCTGCATCTATGACTTATATGACCCCTCACAGCAATGCCAGATCCTTAACCCACTGAGGAGGTCAGGGATCTAAACTGCATCCTCATGGATGCTAGTCAGATTCATTTCTGCTGAGCCACAACGGGAACTCCCAAACAAAATTATTAGTGAGAGATTTAGATGGTGGGCTACAGATCGTGAACCCTTGCTGTAGAGCCAACGACTTCACTTTCCTTTCACCCAGAGGCCCTATAGTATGGGACAAAGAAAGGTAAATAATCTTTTCATCTTTTCCTTCCAGGAAAACTTCTCCAATCACCTTGCCCTTACACACTCCAAATTTACTGTAATCCATTATTAACTCAAATTATCTTTATAACTAGGCTACTTCTCTTTACATCTGCGTCTACCATCCTAATCCAAAATCACCATTATGTAAGTCAGATCATGTCATTCCTCTGCTCAAAATGCTGGAGAGCTTCCCAAATCACTTTGAAGTAAAAGTCCTCGCACTGCCCTAATACTAGTTCCTACCCAATCTAGTCCCACATCGCCTCTCTGTCCCCAAATACTCCTAGCCTCTCTTCCTTTCCCTCTTTACTCTGCTCCAGCATATAGCCTCCTTACTGTTTGGCAAAAACACCAAGCATACTTAGCCTCAGAGCTTTTGCCCTCAACTTGAGCATTCTTCCCCCCAGAGAGCCGCATGACTTATTCCCTATCTTTGAGTTATTGCTCAAATATTGGCTTCTCAGGTCATCCTTGACCACTCCATATAAAAGAGCACTCCGTGTCCCCGCACCCCCACCCCTGGCCCTAGGTGCTCCAAATTAACATCGTCCATCAAGTCTTCCCTAGTTTCTCTTTTTTCCCCACCTATTTCAGAGCTGAAAATTATTTCTTCCTTCCAAGTCCCTTTACCTCACTTTCCTTGTGATCTATTGGTTCTACCTTGTATTGCATTCACTGGGGCCTTATCTTTCCCATTTTACTCTGGGCTCTCAAAGGGCAGGGATCACATCTTCCTTTCTGTCTCCTCCAAGCACAACTGGAACAGTAAGTACTTAAGTTTCATGGTCGAATCTTTGAAAAACATAATTGATTAATGACAGGGAAGACTAGAGCTTCCCTCTTTAAATGAGAAGGAGAGTCGTTGGATTGGAGATTTTAGCTCCCTAGACTGCAGAAAAGTAGGCACAGGACAGGAGGAAAGAGCTGAGGAAAAAATAGGTGGGGAAAACTGGGTTCTTTGCAGAAGCATCAGAAGGCAGGATCTAACCTAGCAGGGAAGGCCTTCCAAGGAGAATCACCCAGATCAGAAAAGGAGTCAAATCTGTTATGAAAGGACTACTGGGCTGATCTGTCCTAGAAGAGAGAAGATATTGAGAGACATTATAGGAAGCCTCAAATTTCTGTATCTCTGTTGCCTCCACCCCAGTTCAAGCCACCTTCATCTCTCACCTGGATGACTGCAATGGCCCCAAACTAGTCTCCTACTTAACTCTTGCCCCCCTTCCAATCCATACATAAGCCAAAATAATTTATTAAAAACATAAAATGAACTATAGAACCTCCTTCTTAAAACCCCTTAGTGGCTTCCATTGCACGTAGAGGAAAATCCAGATTTTTACTATGCCTTATATTTTCTCCAACTCATCTTGTGCCATTGTCCCATTCTGCCTAACAGGCTCCAAATGCATTAGCTTTCTGACTGTAGATTATGCCACGTGCTTTTTACCAGCTTCCCTGAACTCTTTGAATGGTTTGCTCTACCTCATGTTTCAGATCTTAGTTTAACTGTCACTTCCCTAGGGAGGCCTTCCCTGACCACCCTAAGTAGCATCAGTTCTTCCTGTTGTTCTTCGCTACAAAACTTTTTTCTTTTTAGTAGCATTTTTCTCAAGCTGCAATTACTTTTTTATTTATCTACTTTTTTTTTTTGATAATTGTCTTACTAGACTACTCCCCTACTAGACTGTAAGCTTCCCAAAGGCAGAGACAAGTTAGTCTTATTCACTGCTGAGTCCCCAGTACCTTGCAAAGAACTCTATATATAATAGATCCTCAATAAACACTTGCTGAATGAATGAACCTGAAGGATTAGACTAGTATTACGTAACTATGAATGGAAGACCTAGGTCAACTGGGAAAGTTCAATATAAGGCAAATCTTTCTAAACATCAGAGTTATCCAGAAGCACAGGATGTAGAAGTTGGACTAGGGAAACCCTGACATGTACTGGATTATTCTCAAGGGAGTGGGGTCCTTGGAACTTTCGTTTTATAAGCAACTGATGTGATTCATGTTCAGTGAAGTTTGAGATGACTTTAAGGCCCTTCCTTCCAACTTTGAGATTCTTTGATTCTATGAAATTAAGAAATAATGTGTTCTGTGATCCATAAAGCACTGCACAACGTGAAGCACTTAGGTATAAGTATACCCTCAAGTCATTTTCCCTTTCACCAAGGGAGCAGGGAGTGGGAGCAACATAACTTGACCAATTAGCAGCAGCTTACTGTCCCCTCTGGGTACTCCGGGCTGAACAGGGAACAGGGCTGGAAGAGAAGATGGGAGAGGGCAAACAGCAAAGACTGAATTACAAATCACTTAGAATGCCAGAGGAGGATAGTGCTTTTCATGTCCACCATCCTTATTATAGTTGAGAAACCTAGTGTACATCTGGGAAGTGATGGCCTCAAGGTTACTTAGCACATTAGTAGCAGCACTATTATAAAGCAGAGCTGTCCAAGATGGTAGCCACAAGCCACATACAGCTACCGAACACTTGAAGTGTGGTTGAGAAAGTGAATTTTTAATTAAACTTATTTTAAAGGAGTTCCCGTCGTGGCGCAGTGGTTAACGAATCCGACTAGGAACCATGAGGTTGCGGGTTCAGTCCCTGCCCTTGCTCAGTGGGTTAACGATCCGGCGTTGCCCTGAGCTGCGGTGTAGGTTGCAGACGTGGCTCGGATCCTGCATTGCTGTGGCTCTGGCGTAGGCCGGTGGCTACAGCTCCGTTTAGACCCCTAGCCTGGGAACTTCCATATGCCATGGGAGCGGCCCAAGAAATAGCAAAAAGACAAAAACAAAACAAAACAAAACAAAAAATTATTATTATTATTATTATTTTGTCTTTTTGTCTTTTTTGTTGTTGTTGTTGCTATTTCTTGGGCCGCTCCCGCGGCATATGGAGGTTCCCAGGCTAGGGGTCCAATCGGAGCTGTAGCCACCGGCCTACGCCAGAGCCACAGCAACGCGGGATCCGAGCCGTGTCTGCGACCTACACCACAGCTCACGGCAACGCCGGATCGTTAACCCACTGAGCAAGGGCAGGGACCGAACCCGCAACCTCATGGTTCCTAGTCGGATTCGTTAACCACTGCGCCACGATGGGAACTCCCAAAAACTTATTTTAAATATTAACAGTCACCTGTGGCTAGCTCTAGAGTCTGTATGTCTCTAGTTCAGGGCATTCTCCTGCCAAATGACATGGTCTCCAAAAGGGGGATGTTGTTTCCAAAGTCAGAATTAGCATGAAGAAGAAAATCAAAGTGCAAGAGTTCTGAGAACTGTGGGGTTAAAGTCCACCAAGGGTGGATTTTAGTATAGTTGTAATCCTCTAAGAGAACTGAAAACACACATGCATACAAAAAGTTATACACAAAGGCTTGGAGCCGCATTATTCATAACATCGAAAAACGAAAAACCAAATGTACATCAACAGAAGAACGGATACATAAAATGTGGCATATCCATTACAATTGAATAGTATTCTGCATAAAAAGGAAAGAAGTACTGGTACATGCTACAACATGGATGAACCTTGAAAAGATTATGCTGAATGAAAGAAACTAGATACAAAAACTGACTTATTATTATATGATTCCTTTCATGTGAAACATCCAGAATAGTCAAAGCCACAGGGACAAAATTAGCGATTGCCTAAGGCTGAGGTGAGGAAATTTGGGGGAAAATGAAGTGACTGCTAATGAATATAGGGTTTCCTTTGGGGGTGGTGACATGTTCTAAAATTAATTATAATGATGACTGCACAACTCTTTGAATATGCCAAAAATCACTAAATTGTATTTTTTTTAATTTAATTTTTTTAGGGCTGCACCTGCGGCATATGGAATTTCACAGGCTAGGGGTTCAAATGGAGCTGAAGCAGCTGTCCTATACCACAGGCGTAGAAAGGTGGGATCCAAACCATGTCTGTGACCTACACCACAGCCCATGGCAGTGCAGGACCCTTAACCCACTGAGCAAAGCCAGGGATTGAGCCTACATCCTCATGGATACTAGTCAGGTTCATTACCGCTAAGCTATGAACGAAACTCCCACTGAATTGTACTTTAAATGGGTAAACTGAATAGTGTGAATTATATCTAAAAATTTTTTAAATCTTACTGTGATCTTGATTGGAATTGCAATAAACACATATATTTATTTGGAAAAAGTACACATCTTTACAAAATCTTTTCCAGAAAGATTGCACCTTAGCACTACTCATTCATTCATTCATACTGTTCATTCATTCATACTGTCTCTATTTGCCTAAAGACTTGGCACTTATTTTATTTTATTTTTAGCATTAGATTCATATGTATACACCTGTTTCCCTCACTGTATTGTGAATTCCTTAAAGGCAGGGCATCTTATTATCTGTTTCCTCCTCAGTGCCTAGCACAAAGTTTGACACACAGAGGGCACTTAATACATAATTGTGAAATGAATGGATAAAAGAATGAATAAATAAATTTTTCTGCTCACATGATCAGCTAGATTCAGGCTGATCAGAGTGAGGAAACATGGAAGGAAAGAGATTATAGAGAATACAAATGAAAAAGGTGCTAAACAGGCAGGGGAAAAATGGTAGACAAAGAGAGAAAAAGAGTATACAACTTGTAGAATGGGATTTGGAGACATACAAGAAGAATTTTTTAGTCCCTGTAATTGACTCAGTTCTGGACTCTATGTCATGGGAGAAACTGGAAGAAGCCCCTGGATGTAAGGTTCAGGCTAAGGGACACATGCTTTGCAATCCAAGCTATTATTACACCCTGTCCTCCTGCCAGCTATTTTCAGGCCTTGATCCAGAGACCTTGTGCCTATTCCCCGTGGTCAAAGTGGCTTTGCTGCCAGATGAATTCTACACCTCTTCTCTGTTGAAAAAGCAGACCTGGGCCAATACAGAATGTTACCCTTTTCCCATTGCTTACATGCCTGCTTACAGGAGGGAAATCATACACAATCATTCCTACCATCCTGTGCCCCTGAGTAGACCTACCCAAAACAGGTGAATGAGGGCAACACTCTCAGCCCCTTTATTGTCCCAGCATTTGGAAAGCTGCCTAAAACAGGAATATATCTGGAGCAGAAAAGTAAAGTAGGAAGAATAGTCAGGGACACCATTTTATATGTACCTCAAATCTCTCAAGTATAACAGACACACACAAAAATATTCATTACAATGGTTCTTTGCTACTTAGGTAGATATTATAGTTTAAATCAGTAGTTTTTAAGCTAGAGTTCTCTGTTCCTATGGGTACCTGAGCAGGAAAAGTTTTAAGCAAATGAGTGTCCAGATTCTCAACTTTCAAACATAATCTTTTTTTTTTCCCCTGCACCCACAGCATGCAGAAGTTCCCAGGTCACTGCAGTGACAACACTGAACACTTAACCTGCTGTACCGTAAGAGAACTCCCATGTGTAATCTTTCTTAATATTGATATGAGTTGGTTCCCCTTTCCCACTTTCTCCCACTTTATAAAATATGCTTCACCCACTTTATTTTTTTAAGAAAAAGCCATCTCTCTCTTTTTTATCTCAAGCCTTATTACATCTATCCAATGCTAAGGTTAAAAACAACCTCCAGAGCACTAAACAAGGGTCAATTTGAGAATATATAACTTTAGAGGGAAAGCCCAAGAAAGTAAATCAGAGAGCTTCCATAGGAAATCTTTTTTTTTTTTTTTTTTCCTTTTATGGCCACATGTGCGGCATATGGAAGTTCCCAGGCTAGGGGTTGAATAGGGACTGCAGCTCCCAGCCTGCGGCACAGCAATGCCAGATCTGAGGCACATTCGTGACCCACATCACAGCTCATGGCAATGCTGCATCCTTAACCACCGAAAAAAGCCAGGGATCTAACCTGCATCCTTGTGTATACCAGTCAGGTTTGTTATCACTGAGCCATAGTGGGAACTCTTAAGAAATCAATATTGAAAGAAGTATCATCTTAATTCATCCAGGTGACAAATCCATGGCAGGAATACTTGCCTTATTTCTCTCAGAATTCAGAAGTTAAATAGTTATCACGAGGTTATACATTCACATATTTGTTTTAGTTGAAAAAAAAAGTAGGCATTTTCTAACAGAAAGATTAACAGAAAGTAAATCTGATTTGGTTATGTAGACAGTGAGAACTGGCTGTGCAAATTCGGTTATATGGTGGATATTTTCTGTAAATTATATGAGAAAAATTTACAGTTTCAATATTTTGAAAAGGATATATAAATATATACATGTATGCGTTATAAAACACATTGGAAATTAGATTCTTTGCTGTTATTTAATCTTATGATAAAATGTTCAAATGAACTTTAAAATATATGAAGAAAAAAGTATATAATTTTTCAAAATTCTTTTAGGCATTAGCCCATTGTGGCGCAGTGGTTAACGAATCTGACTAGGAACCATGAGGTTGCGGGTTCAGTCCCTGCCCTTGCTCAGTGTGTTAAGGATCCGGCGTTGCCGTGAGCTGTGGTGTAGGTTGCAGATGCAGCTTGGATCCCAAGTTGCTGTGGCTCTGGTGTAGGCTGGTGGCTACAGCTCCGATTCAACCCCTAGCCTGGGAATCTCCATATGCCACAGGAGTGGCCCTAGAAAAGGCAAAAAGACAAAAAAAAAAAAAAAGATTACTAATACAAATAATTGTTTTTCAATAATACCCTGCCATTGCCCACCACATCAGAATCATCTAAGGAGGTTATAAAAATACAAATTGGAAGTCTTACCCTTTGAAAAGTCTGATTCAGTAGGTTGGGTGGGGTCCAGGAATCTGGATTATTAACAAGATTTTCAGGTAATTATTCAGAGTCAGCAGACCTAGATTCATTGTTTACTCCTAATTCAATACATGAATCTGCACAAAAGTTCCCCTCTTTCTGAGCTTCAGTTTTCTTCCCTGTAAAGTGTGAGACGGGAGGAGGGAGTCTAGAAGAGAAGGATAGCCTCTAGTGTATCTTTGACTCCCTGATTATCATTTCTTCCTTTCAGAGGCAGGAGAATAGGCTTTAAAAGTCGGTTTCAGAGAAATGAGGTTTTACTTGGTGGGGGGGAGGGCGGAGAACATACTTAGCTGAGACAAAGACCAAATAAAAATTCTGAAACCTCTCTACCCACCTCGCTGGTTTTTGTGTAGATAAAAGAAGCTAGCTACTTCCTTACACAAGTACAGTATAAAACTGCTTTAGAGGGTATTCCCTCACCTGATCATCACAGCTACTTTTGCAGCAGGTAAAGTAGGTATTATTATTCCTGTTTTAAAGATACAAGAAATCCAGAGAAGTGGGTTGCCAAGGCTATACAAGGAGAATTAAGAAGAAATCTAGGTCCCAGGTTTCTGACTTCCAGGCTAGTGTTTGTTATACTACACTAATTTGGAGTGGACCTAAAAAAAACCATGAAGAATCCTCTCTCCTAAAAATCTCCAGGAGTACTATGAAGAAGCAGAGAGGACTCTCATCCACTATGAGCTTCAGCCTGTGGTCAAGATCACACCCACCAAGACCTCTTTAGTTTCCCGAGAACTTCCTGAAAAAGCCAAAACCTCAGGAAGCCATATATGTCTGCTTTCACAGTTCTTGGCAGTGTTCAGTGTTACGGAAGCACTTGCACATCCATTTGCCCTAGAGACATATCCCCAATCCCCCTAGAAATAAGGAAAAACACATTGTCCCCAACATTTCCTTCCTAAATAAAATTGCAGCTCTCAAGTAAAATCTTGCCCTCACCAGGTTGTGAACTCCATGAGGATAAGGACCCAATTTCTCTTGTTTATTGCTATAGTCTTTGTACCTTGTACCTTGTACAGTGCCTGACGCATTTCTATAAATATCTATAAAATTAATTTTTAAAAAACTGCTGTTAGAAGCTAGTGAATTTATGGGAGTTCTGCTACGGCTCAGTAGGTTAACCCAACTAGTATCCATAAGGATTCAGGTTTGATCCCTGGCCTCGCTCAGTGGGTTGAGAATCCTGTGTTGCCACAAGCTGCGGCATAGGTCGCAGATGCAGCTCGGATTCGGTGTTGCTGTGGCTGTGGTGTAAGCCAGCAGCTGCAGCTCCTATTTGACCCCTAGCCTGGGAACTTCCATAGGTGAGGCCCTAAAAGAAAAAAAAAAAAAAGGAAGAAAAAGCAGCTAGTGAATTGTCCATGGAGCATGGCTGTTCTTAAGTTGAATCATTACCTAACAGCATGTACAAAAATTAACTCGAAGTGGATCAAGGACCTAAATATAAGACCTAAAGCAATAAAACTCAAAAGAAAAAACAATCTAAAAACAATAACAAAACCTTGCTGTTAAAAGCTAATGGACTGTCTCTGAAACATGGCTATCCATACAAATAAAATTAGGTTTCTATCAGTTTGGACATCACGTTTGGATTCTCTTGACTTAAAATAGGTAAGACAAAATAGAAACTGATTCACAGATGCAGAGAACAAACTTGTGTTACCATAGGGAGAGGAGTAGGGAAGGATCAAAATATGCGAAGGGGATTAAGAGAAACAAACTATTAGATGTAAAATAAAGTGACAAGGATGTAATATTCAGCACAGGGAAATGTTTTAATAACTTTATATGGAGTATTTATCAAACTACTATATTGTACACTTGAAACTAATATAATATTGTAAGTCAAAGACATTTCAAATAAGAAGAAATGACAGTAATCCTCAAGAGTAGCTGAAACTAAAGTTCAACAAGAGGCCTATATGACTTCTCATTTGGATAGATTTCCATGTATTAAAACATGATCAAAAAGAAACTCTGGTTTCAAAAATGAACCTCTCATCAAAAAGCAATAAAAAATGCAGGTGTAGATATGCTATAGAAATGTTTCCAGGAGTTCCCGTCGTGGCGCAGTGGTTAACGAATCCGACTAGGAACCATGAGGTTGCGGGTTCGGTCCCTGCCCTTGCTCAGTGGGTTAAGGGTCCGGCGTTGCCGTGAGCTGTGGTGTAGGTCGCAGACGCGGCTCGGATCCCTCGTTGCTGTGGGTCTGGCGTAGGCCGGTGGCTACAGCTCCGATTGGACCCCTAGCCTGGGAACCTCCATATGCCGCGGGAGCGGGCCAAGAAATAGCAAAAAAAGACAAAAAAAAAAAGAAATGTTTCCTGCAAGGGCAATTCTACGTTATGTGTTCAGGGTGAATAACGTTATGGTCTTATTTATTTTATTTAAATTAAATAATGATTTTCTAGCAAAACCATAAGGCTTTTTATAAATAGATCAGACATTTGAACCTAGATGAGAGCTGTTCTCAAAGTTTTACAATCCTGGAATTCCCATCGTGGCTCAATGGTTAACCAATCTGACTAGGAACCATGAGGTTGCAGGTTTGATCCCTGGCCTCACTCAGTGGGTTAAGGATCCGGTGTTGCTGTGAGCTGTGGTGTAGTTTGCAGATGTGGCTCAGATCTCGAGTTGCTGTGGCTGTGGCATAGGCTGGCAGCTACAGCTCAGATTGGACCCCTAGGCTGGGAAACTCCATATGCCACAGGTACAGCCCTAGAAAAGACAAAAAGACAAAAAAAAAAAAAGTTTTACAACTCAGATGAAGCTCTCATTCCTGGGCAAGAATGCTATAATGACAAGGAAACAGACAGGGAAAGAGCTCTGGAAAGTCAGGAAAACTGGATTTTTAGGACATGCTTCACTATTTTTCACAATGTGAGACCTTTGCAAATTATTTTACTTCTCTGGGTCTCAGTTGCCTCAATTGTAAACAAGGGAGATATTTAATTAAATGTGGTCTCTAGGTCTAGATTTTATTATTCATTATGGCAGAGAACAAGAAAGAAGGTTGAAAAGTGAGAAACCAGAAAAGCTTCACGTGGAGTTCCCGTCGTGGTGCAGTGGTTAACGAATCCAACTAGGAACCATGAGGTTGCGGGTTCGCTTCCTGCCCTTGCTCAGTGGGTTAACGATCCGGCGTTGCCGTGAGCTGTGGTGTAGGTCGCAGACGCGGCTTGGATCCCCCGTTGCTGTGGCTCTGGTGTAGGCCTGTGGCTACAGCTCCGATTGGACCCCTAGCCTGGGAACCTCCATATGCCACGGGAGCGGCCCAAAAAAATAGCAAAAAGACCAAAAAAAAAAAAAAAAGAAAGAAAGAAAAGCCTCACAAAGAAGATGGCATTTCAAATGGTTAAAGAATAAGCAGAATTTAGACTGGCCCAGAAAAGGAAAGGACCAATTCAGGGAGAAATGAGCAAGCCTGGCTTAGATGCAGAAGCACAGAAACACAGGCCAGTCTATAGGTCAATGCCAATTCTAAATAGTATTTTCATCTATCGGTGGTGTTTTTTCACAGAGCTAATTTTTTAAATGTAAAGGACTATACCTTGTGCTGTTATGTCTTGCCTATTCTTACACAGTTAAATTATCTTTATTTTTAATTGAGTTACAGTGACATAAGTTGATATTTGCACTTTCAAGACTATCCTTACTTCATAAAATTTTAAATTGGCAACTCTTTGTAGGTCCCTGCTGAAATATTCAAAAAATTTTAAAAATCTCAATCATTGGTATAAAATGAAAGATCGACCAATTCAATTTAGAGCTTAAGCTGTATTTTGTAGGCTATAAGATTAAAAAGATACAAAGTCAAAGCCTTAAAAATCAAGAAAAGACTAAGGGACTATTCTAGATTGAAGGAGACTAAAAAGACATGAAAACACGTCATCAGTGATTCTGAACTAGATCTTTCCGCTATTAAGGACATTATTAAGACAACTGGCAAAACTTCAGTGGAGTCTGAGGATTAGATGGTAGTGGCGTCAGTGCTGATTTTCTGATTGATCGCTGTATTATGCTTACATAGAAGAAAGTCTTTGTTGGAAATACATACTATTCAGGGTCTGCATCATACTCTCAAATGGTTCAAGAAAAAAGTTATTTGTATTGTAGTTGAAACTTGCTTTTTTTTCCTTTTTTTTTTCTCTTTAGGTGCTGATCCTGTTTTATTATCTTTTCTTTCTTTTTTTTTTTTTGTCCTTTGTCTTTTTTTTAGGGCTGAACCCCAGCATGTGGAGGTTCCCAGGCTAGGGGTCTAATCAGAGCTATAATTGCCGGCCTACACCACAGCCACAGCAACGTCAGATCTGAGCTGTGTCTGTGACTTACACCACAGCTCATGGCCACACAGGATCCTTAACCCACTGAGCGAGGCCAGGGATCGAACCCACAACCTCATGGTTCCTAGTCGGATTCATTTCCAGTGTGCCAAGACGGGAACTCCGTTTTATTATCTGACTAGAAAATTAAGACAATCCACCACTCCAAGAGGGGATGAATGAGCTTAATCTTCCTTCTTGCTATTGTCAGCTCCAGCCCTACCCTGGCTCTTGGCATTCTTCTTCTTCATGAGGCTTCCTGGTAAGGAAAGCAGAGGGAAACAATAGATGCGCTTCTGGGAATCCTGGCAGACAGACAATCAAGAACCCAATGTTCACTGCTTGCTTGCAGACCCTGGTGCTAGCAGATCAGTACTGAGGTGTGGTGGATAGACTTGACTACGCCAAGCTTGAAAACTTCTCAAAAAGATCCTTGATTTTCAGGTCCAGGCTGAAATCAGCTTTACTTTGCCCTCATGCATCATCTGGATGCAGATGAATAGCTGCAGCAGGGTGTTGCTTTTTTTTTTTTTGTCTTTTTGTCTTTTTGCCATTTTCTAGGGCTGCTCCCGCGACATATGGAGGTTCCCAGGCTAGAGGTCAAATCGGAGCTGTAGCCGCTGGCCTACACCACAGCCACAGCAAGGCGGGATCCAAGCCTCGTCTGCAGCCTACACCACAGCTCATGGCAATGCCAGATCCTTAACCCACTGAGCAAGGCCAGGGATTGAACCACAACCTTATGGTTCCTAGTCGGATTCATTAACCACTGAGCCATGATGGGAACTCTGGGTGTTGCTTTCAAATAGAGGCATTCAGCAGCAGCTCTTGGCCAGAGGAAAGTTGACCCTCCAGACCTCACATTTGTTCCAGAGTCCACATTCTCTGATTAGCTTCATCTCATGGTAGTGGGATTTCTTTGAGGGAGGATTTCTTAAAGGGCCTTAGCAGGATCACATAGGTTTTGCTACAGACCTAGCTCCAGGCCACTGGCATATTGGCTCTACTCTCCCCTTTCCACCTAAGTACAGGCCCCAGTAACTGAAAAGAGAGTTGTAACTTTTCTATAAATTGAAAAATGTTTGAAAATTTTAAAGACTGATAATATAGGCTCGTGTATATAGGGCCACAAATACTTAGTTTAAATTTTATCATATAGGTAAAGAAAAGACAGAGAGGCATCTAGGCTAAAGGCTCCTCTTCTACCTCAAAACTTTTTGCCTACTAAAATCCCAAGCCACAAAGAACTGGAAATAGATGATCTTTGCCAGAGTGGCCACCTGACTATCAGTACCGACTGCTTGCCAAATCACAAAACTAAGGGAATGAGAGGCTGGTCCTTACTTTCATAAGCTTAAAATCTTTAACTAGAGAGCTCTAAACCACCCACCACCTAAGGCCAATATTGGAAAATAGTGATCGAGGAGAACAAGAAAATGCAAGAGTAGGAAATCACCAAAAGAACGCAAGTATGGTAAATCATGAAACACTTGCTAGAAATGGTGGATTTTGAGCCAAGTTTGAGAAAAGAGGCTAAGTTCATCAGAGGAAAGGACATTTTGGAAAGGATAGAAAAGTCATATGTGGCTGCCTGTCTTGAATCCCTGTGCTTAACAAAGCCCTAGGATATGTGTAATGTGCATGGGTATTAGCACCACCTCATAGTAAGTCTTTTCAGTGTGTTTTTTTGTCTTTCATTTCAGCTAATCCTCACAGCAATTTTTTGAGATTGGCAGGACAAGATTCGCTGTCCCCATTTGAAAGATCAGGAAACTGAGGCTCAGAAGGATGTCTTGACGAAGGTCATAAAGCAATGGTTAGGATCTCTGCAGATCCTCAGACAGGCTTTTTGGGTTTGGGGGTTTTGTTTTTGTTTTGTTTTGTTTTAATATATACATGATCAAGAGAAGGATCTTTTCAAAATGAAACTGATATGTCATACTTCTACTTGAAATTCTTCATTGGCTCATCAGCACTTGTCACGAATTTCTGATCCTTCCCCAAAGCTTCTCCTCTCAGTTTCTTCTCCAACTCAACTATTGGAAATTCCATTTTCCAGTGCTCAGACAAAAAAAAAAAAAAAAACTTTGAGAGTTCTTTCCATCCCTTTATATCCCACATCAAGTTCATTAGCAAATCCTCCTGCTCTGCCTTCAAAGTGTTCCAAAATCCGACTACTTTTCACAGCCTCTACTGTTATCTCCATGATCATATCTTGCCCCCTTATTGTTCCCCTTGCTATTACTGCCCTGTGCCTCCCACCCACTAGTCTCAAGGTGGTATGTAGCAGATATTTATTTTAATAAAAAATTGTTGGAGTTCCTGTCATGGCGCAGTGGAAACGAATCCGACTAGGAACCATGAGGTTGTGGGTTTGATCCCTGGCCTCGCTCAGTGGGTTAAGGATCCGGCATTGCCGTGAGCTGTGGTATAGGTCACAGACGCAGCTCAGATCTGGTGTTGCTGTGGCTCTGGCGTAGGCCAGCAGCTACAGCTCCGATTAGACCCCTAGCCTGGGAACCTCCATATGCCGTGGGTATGGCCCTAAAAGGACAAAAGACAAAATAAATAAATAAATAAATAAATGTTTAATGAATGGATGAATGAGCACACCTCAGCTAAGGAAAGGATGTTATTTCCTTGCCCTTTAAAGTGTTTAGCATTATAAATTATCATGATAAATTGTAGTCAACATTTCTAACGCTAGCCCTAAACCCTTTAAGTAAACTACTGGTTAGATAAGTGACAGACTGTCAAAGAAGCTAAGTCTTTGAAAGGAGAAACATAGCCTCTACAACAAAGAATGTAAGTGTTCTTTTTTTTTTCTTTTTTCTTTTGTCTCTTTACGGCTGCACATGCGGCACACTTTAGTTCCCAGGCTAGGGGTCAAATTGGAGCTGTAGTCTCTGGCCTACGTCACAGCCACAGCAATTCAGGATCTGAGCTGTGTCTTTCCACCCACACCATAGTCCACGGCAATACCAGATCCTTTAACCCACTGAGTGAGGCCAGGGATGGAACCTCGTGGACACCAGTTGGGTTCGCTACTGCCGAGCCACAACAGGAGCTCCCTGAAGTGTTTTTCTGTCCAGAACAAGTTATAAGTGCTACATGACCTGGTCAAGTCATTTCCACTCTCTGAGCCTAAAGTTAAGTTCCTCATCTGTCAAGCGTTATTGTGAACCATACCCAGGTTCAAAAAAAAAAAAAAAAGAAAGAAACAATTATACAAGTACAACACAGAAGAGACATAGGTTATTATTAGAATAAATAGAAAAGTCTTAGGCATTATAAGAGATGGTAAGTTGAGAGGTAGAGCGTGGCTGTCAGTGGGGCTAAATACGATCTTGGATATGTTAGGTCGGAGCAGAGAATGGTTGGTAATAATTCCCTGTCCAAGGCAGACCGTAGGTAGAGTACTTAATAAGTGATATTGGCCAACTGGAGTATAGCTACATGAGACTGACATGGATGACAAGGAGTTGTTCAAGAAACTATATCATAAAAGGAAGCTGGGAATGTGGACTCAGGATTACCTCATCCATAAAACAAGAACACTGGACTAGATTAGGGGTTTTCAAATTGAGTTTTGCAAATCCCTAGAGGTTCCACATACCTATCTCACAGAGACCACAGTGACAAGGTAATGAAGCCAACAGAATATGACTCTGGTCTTCTAAATCCTTTCTTCAACCAGATCAGCTCTGCTCTTACCTGTTTTGGGAATGAGACTTTGGCATAATGATAAATATATCTAAAAGCTGCTTGGTGAACACTAAGCACTTTATACAGATTATTCCAATTATTCCTCACACCAATCTATGTCATAGAAACTATTATTGTTCCCATTTTACAGATGGGAAAACTGAGGTTTAAAAAAGTGAGGCAGGAGTTCCCATCATGGCTCAGTGGTAATGAACCCAACTAGTATCCACGAGGATGCGTGTTTGATCCCTGGCCTTGCTCAGTGGGTTAAAGGATCTGGTGTTGCTGTGGCTGTGGTGTAGGCCGGCTGCTACAGCTCCAATTCCACCCCTAGCCTGGAAACTTCCATATGCAGGAGGTGTGTCCCTAAAAAGACAAAAAGCAAAACAAAATTAAAAAGTGAGGCAACTTGTCCGACTTGTGTTGGAAACCCAAGCATAGTCTGGAGCCTACTCCTATCAATCACTCTAATATTATATTTGAATAAAAGGATTCTAAGGTTTTTTAAAAATTGAAAATTATTGAACTAGATGGTCTTCGTGGCATCTTCTAGATTTAAATTTCCAAATTCTACATTCAGCCTGGCAAAGGAATATAATAACTGCCCTCAAATACTCGAAGGGATGTCTATGGGAAACAGAATGGGATTATGCTATGTGGCCCCAGAACTAAGACTGAGGAAATAATAGAGTGGGGATAAAGTTATAGGGAGGGAATATATCTAAGAACTTTATAACACAGCCACCCAACGAGATAAGTAGTGTTTAAACTCTGTGGTCTTCATAGTGTTTCAGAATCAGAGTGATCACTTATGAAGATTGTTGGGGATGGAGATACGGGGGCTACAATTCCTGTTTTGTATAGGAATTGAGCTCAAAGAACTAGGACTCTCATACTCTCATGGAGGTTCAAGGTTATCAGACACTGGGGATCATTACCAGTGACCAAACTCTCTCACACTAAATCCAGAAAAAGGGGGATGGCCCATCTTCAGCTCCAAGCCTTCTGTATTTACAGTTGTAAATGTGAGGCTGTCCTAAGGCAAAAACCCATGCTCCCACCTAACTACCTGCTCTCTTAAAAGGACAAGAGCCAGTACTGGTTTCCTCCCATTCCCCCAACCTCTCCTAGCTGCGTTGCCACTGCAATTCCCTTCATTTGTGATAGAAATTCTAAAGGCCAGTGCCAGAAGTAACTTTAGCAAGTATCCTGTTCACCCCTGACAGTTTACAGGTGAGATAAAGAAGGCTCAGAAAAAGGGCATTACCCATAGCCACTCTTCTCGACAAATATTTACTTAACATACCTGTATAAGAAGTCAGCGCAACACAAACTCAGTTAGCTGACGTGGAGCTCAGGACACTGCATCAGACCTCAACACAGTCTCCTTTTACTACACATTTATTATTACATATATATTCTTACAGCACATATAAGAATTTATTAATATATGACATATACTATTATTGTTGTATAATACATTTATTATTCATATCTCACCTACTTTAAAACAGTGACTAGTGACTGGGACAGCATAGCCTTCCTGTCTCATTTTCACCACTTTAGGGAGGGGTTCTTTAAGGCCTCAGGGGTCAGGAAACTCAGGGAGAAGTGAGAGAAGAAAATTAGAAGTCCACATAAAACATGAAACCCTCCAGTCTTCCTCCTCAATCTGCCCGCCTGATACAACTGAAGAAAGACTGTTCCCAACAGTAGTTATTTCCCGACATATCTCCCCTAGCTTAAAGTGTTTATGCTAAAGTGTTCATGCTACCCGGCAAGGACAGCTACTCTCTTCCTCAGCTTTTTTATCCCGAACCTTCTAAAATCCTTTCTTTTACCATCTCAAGAGAAGCGTGGTCTGTCTACTGAGTCACCATATTCTCCACAGGTTGCAAAAGAACTTCTAAAAACCACTTCCTCTTCAGAAACAGTCATAGAATCTCAAAATATCAGTGTTGGAATGGACCCCACAGAGTATCGATAGTTCATCTCCCACCATTCCTACAAAGGGAAGGCCCAGAGAGGGGAAGAGGATGGTCTGAGACCATCTTCTTTCTCAAATGAGTGTTTTTCCTTAGCAAGTACAGTTGACTCTTTAATAATATGGGGGTGAATCTGCATATAACTGCAGTCACCCTCCCTATCCTTGATTCCTCCATATCTGCTGATCCAACCACAGATCATGCAGTACTGCAGTATTTACTGTTGAAAAATATCTGCATATAAGTGAACACATGCAGTTCAAACCCATGTTATTTAAGGGTCAAATGATATATATAAGTATATATGTATATATATATATATTTTATATATATATATATATATATATATATATATATATATATATATATAGGCTTTGGTCTTTTTAGGGCCACACCTATGGCATATGCAGGTTCCCAGGCTAGGGGTCAAATGAGAGCTGTAGCTTCTGGCTCACCTCACAGCCACAGCAATGCGGGATCTGAGCCGAATCTTCGACCTACAACACAGCTCATGGTAACGCCAGATCCTTAACCCACTGAGCAAGACCAGGGAGTGATTCGCATCCTCATAGATCCTAGTCGAGTTTGTTAACCACTGAGCCACGACGGAAACTCCTCAAATTGTATATTTTAATAAGTAAATACACTGTTGTAAAACCAGTGGAGATACAGATAGAGGACAGAAAGTCCTTCCCTTTCCATATTGTTGAAATGAACTCCAGGACATGGACCTACGTAATTAACAGAGTCCTTAGACATGAATGCCAGGACAACATACTCTAGGCCTACGGCTTTCCATGTCATCTTGACAATCTCCTCTTTGTCAGACCATGGGCTTATCTCACCTTCCTAACCCTCCCCATCTTCTCAAATATACATGCTCATACAGACCCCACTGGGGTCTGTAGAGTTCTAAATATCACACTTTGGAATTCATACTCAGGAACAAACAGGGATTCTGAGAGTGGAGTTTCTGTCCTAAGGTCACTTCTAAAGTCACCCACTTCTCAGAAGCTCCAGTTTCTAAGGAAGATTGAATAATAGCCAGAGCTTATGCAGAGAGAGAGAGAGAGCAGTGATTTCACCTGAGGCTGAGGGGTGAAATGGTGCAGATAATAACAGCCACAGGCAAACCAAAGAAAAAAGTGGGAGGGATGGACTATATCAAATTTCTTTTTTTTTTTTCTTGGTCTTTTTGCCTTTTCTGGGACCGCTCCTGCGGCATATGGAGGTTCCCAGGCTAGGGGTCGAATTGGAGCTGTAGCCACCAGCCTGCGCTGGAGCCACAGCTATGTGGGATCCAAGCTGCATCTGCAACCTACACCACAGCTCACGGCAACACTGGATCCTTAACCCACTGAGCAAGGTCAGGGATCGAACCCGCCAACCTCATGGTTCCTAGTCGGATTCGTTAACCACTCTGCCTGTTTCCCCATCATCTACACACCCAGTTGCCCATGTTGGTTTCTTTGCTCTAAATTATTCTAAAATTTCATCATTCATACCATTCCCACCAGCATTATCCCACTTCAGGCATCTCTATCCTGAACAACAAAACTCCTGACTCTCTTTACACTCCAACTTCCATATAAATCCAGATTAATCTTAAGCCCAGCTGTGACCACATCATTCTGCTACATAAAGTCTCTTCATAGGTCCCCAAAAATAGTCAAGATGTCCCATTCCTGGACCTCATCCACTGTTGAAGACAACCTTGGCTCCTCTTTCTCTCACTCTTCACATCCAGTCCAAGTCAGCAAATTCCATGGGCTCTTCACTCAAAATAGATCCAAATTTTGACCACTTCTAACCACCTTCATTATACTACCAAAGTCTAAATCATCATCATTGTTCACCTGTATTTCTATAATGGCCTCATAGTTGGTCTCAGTGCTTCTACTCTTGCCCTTCTACAGTCTATTCTCAATACAAAGACAGATTCTAAATTTAAGTCAAATCATTGTCACTTCTATGCTCAAGATTGTCCAGTGGTTCTCCATTTCACTATGAATAAAACCCGAAAGTCTCTCAAGGTTTTACACAATCTAGTGTCCTGCTGACCTCATTCCCTACCATTCTCTGTTCTTCTAGTTTATACTGCTTCAGCTACACTAACTTCCCAGCTAGCATTCAAACACACCAGGCAGCAGAACACTCCTGTCTCAGAGCCTTTGTATTTGCCCTTCCATGTACCTGCAATATTTCCTTTTCCCAATTCAACCATGTGCATGGCACTCTCCATTTTTTCCTTTATATCTCTGCTCAAATGTCACCTTTATCAGAGAGTGCTTCCCCACCCTTCATTGTCATTCCTTTTCTTTACATGGCTTTGTATTTTTCTGCAGCATTATCACTACCTATCATATATTTATTGGTTTGTTTGCTTAGTGTCTGTCTCCTTATGCTGGTATATATATAGAACTTCCAAGAGGGGAGGGTGTTTGTTCAGAATAGTGCCTGGTACATAGCACTTTCTTAATAAGTATTGAATGAATAAATTGTTTCCTGCATAAACCGTTTACTCTAGACAGACTTGGTCATTTCACTATCCCAATATGATAATAATAGGGGCTAATATTTATTGAGAGCTTTTAATGTGCCAGGAATTGGACTTGGGTTTGTTATCCTTTTCAATCCTGTTCAAGGGACAACTCTATGAGATAAAAACTATCTGGAGTTCCTGCTGTGGAGCAGGAACAGGATTGGCCGTATCTCTGCAGCACCAGGATGTAGGTTTGATCCCTAGCCAGGCACAATGAGTTAAAGCACAATGCGTTAAAGGATCTGGTGGTGTTGCCACAGTTGCAGCTTGGACCTGATCCCTGGCCTGGATCTAATCCCTGGCTCAGGAACTCCATATGCCGGAACTCTATATGCCTCAGAGTGGCCAAAAAAGAAAAAACAAAAACAAAAGAAAAACAAAAAACCTATTTATGTACATTTTACAGTTGAGAAAACTAAGGCTCAAAGAGACTAAGTACCTTGTACAAAATCATAAAACTAGTTAGTTGGAGAAACAGGACTCTAATCAGGTTAGTTTGACACCAAAACCCATTCTTCTAATTTTTATATTATACTGCCTCACCGCAAATACTTCTTCCCTTCTGTGAACTATTTGTAAAAGCAGCTTTTTGCAGTTGGCCCATAATTGCTTTTAGGCTGCTTCACATCAGCCTATTTGGTCTTCCCAAAGAATTAAATATTTTTTACATTCATTAAAGAGTTTGGGCCATTTAAACCTGATAACACATTTTATTTTCTAAGGAAATTAATTTAAATTAACCTAACAGTACGACTAATTTCTTTCTTCACCAGTCACAAGTACTGCACAACCAGAATAATGAAGTACAGTTGACCCTTGAACAACAATGGGTTTGAACTACATGATCCACTTATAGGCAGATTTTTTTCAAATGTAAATACTACAATATGACATGATCTGCTATTGGTTAAATCTACAGACTTGGAACTTGGATACAGAGGGCCAGCTATAAATTGCATGCAGATTGGATTGTGCAAGCGTTTGCCTCTCTAACCCTTGAGGTATTCATGTGTCCACTGCAGTATCATCTGGTAAAAAAAGTAGCTGAATAGGAGTGGGGATATCTGGGATTAGTCTCAGCTCTGTCTTCAAGCAGGTTTATCACTATTAAGCAAATCACTTGGCTTCTCTGATCCTTAATCTACCTATCTGTAAAGAGAGTTGACCTAGATGGACTCTAAAACAGTCACTTCAGGAGTTCCCACTGTGCTGCAGAGTTCTGGGTTTGATCCCCAGCCCAGCACAGTGGGTTAAAGGATCCAGCATTGCTGCAGTTGCAGCATAGGTCACAGCTGTAGCTCAGTTTCAGTCCTTGGCCCAGGAACTTCCACGTGTCATAGGTGTGGATAGACAAACCAACCAGTCACTTCAAGTTCTAAAAATACTATTATTCCATGAATATTTACAATATGTCAAGCCAAAAGTAAAAGGCCAAATTCTTCCTTAATATTGTTTTAATTTGGCTAATTGGAGTACTTTCCTAACAGCACTATCTCCTTTGTGGATTATTTTAGTATGAATATAAAACATGTCCTAAAATCAGAAATTACCTACAAATAAGGTTTGCTAATGCCTCTATAGCTATCTAAGTGTCTAGGTTGAAAACAAAGTCACTTATGGCTCCATAAGAAGTATTATCAACTAGGGAAAATCACTGAAAAGATGCCATTTAAAAAAAAAATTAAAAATTAGAACAGGAAGAAGGTGAGTGCCAAGACCAAGGACAAAGGGGAAAAAGAGGACTTCAAAGAATAAATTATATGATAGAAAGTTTGAAAAATATTGAATACATGATAAAGACAAATAGTGTAAAAAAAATGGTAGACAGGAGTTCCCGTCGTGGCGCAGTGGTTAACGAATCCGACTAGGAACCATGAGGTTGCGGGTTCGGTCCCTGGCCTTGCTCAGTGGGTTAACGATCCGGCGTTGCCGTGAGCTGTGGTGTAGGTTGCAGGCACAGCTCGGATCCCGCGTTGCTGTGGCCCTGGCGTAGGCCGGTGGCTACAGCTCCGATTCAACCCCTAGCCTGGGAACCTCCATATGCCTCGGGAGCGGCCCAAGAAATAGCAACAACAACAAGAAAAAAGACAAAAGACAAAAAAAAATGGTAGACAATTTTTAGCTTCAGAGAAAACAAAAATCTGTATATAAAAGGAAATGCAATCATGATATATTACTCTTAAATAAATATTGATTTGAAGTTAACCAAAAACAGAGCTATAATTATATTGAGAATATAGGAGAAAGACATTGGAGGAGTATGAAGAACTGAATTCTCATCTATCATAAAAGGAAGTCAATACTTGCTTCAAAAAATGAAGTAATAGTAGTATAAGCATATTATTTTAAAATATGGAGGTAAAAAAGGGAAGTAACCAAATATCTGGCATATTTGCACTTCACTTTCTTGTAACAAACATCATTTATTTGTAGCTTGCCCATGTGGTACTTGTCCCTACTCTTCTTACCTCTATACCATAACACCTAACATAGGGCTGAGTATCCAATATCTTTAAAAATTCTTGTTGCTTGAATGACCAATGTAAAAATGGAGTGAAAATGTCTTGTGTAGAATTAAAGAATTTTGCACTGGAATAAATATAGGGATTATATAATCGCGTGCTTCCCAAATTGGTGCTCCATGGAATATTGCTTCTTGTGATTTTTTTCTTTTGTGTGTGTATGTGGCAGTTCCCAGGCCAGGTATTGAACCTATGCCCCAGATGTGCCTACACCACAGCTGCCACAGCAACAACTCAGGATTCTTACCCATTGCACATTGCACTGCAAGGGAACTTCCTGCTTCTTGTGATTTTTTTTGTTTTTTGTCCTTTTGCCTTTTCTTTAGCCGCTCCCAGGACATATGGAGGTTCCCAGGCTAGGGGTCTAATCGGCACTATAGCCACTGGCCTATGCCAGAGCCACAGCACTGTGGGATCTGAGCTGCGTCTGTGACCTACACCACAGCTCACGGCAAAGCCGGATCCTTAACCCACTGAGCAAGGCCAGGGAATGAACCCACAACCTCATGGTTCCTAGTCAGATTCGTTAACCACTGCGCCACAATGGGAACTCCAGCTTCTTGTGATGTTAATAGCAGGCTGCAAAAAGTGTTTGGGGCTCAAATGAACTTTGGAAACCCCATGTTTAAATTAATCAAGTGTCTTTACCTTAGGACTTCTTGGAGCCTTTATTATATTAATATATCCTGGGAATCCCACAAAGGTAATTTATTATGTAGTGTTTCTTAGACTCATTTGTTTTGTGAATCAAGAAGCCCCTGCTGATATCTCTAGTAATTAGTGATTCCTGGAGCATTCTTGGGAAAACACTGACCTAACCTACTCCCTTCATTTACAAATATGAAAAGACAGGCTCTGTTCAGGTATGGATGGTAGGAGAATTAGAAAGAAGGGCCTCAAGATTCTGCATCAATCTCCAGTGGTTGAATAATTCTGATCTCTGTTTTTTTCAGTCTTTCATCATGCACCTGAATTATTTCAGACCAGGGAACAAATTTAGACTAAAGCATCTCCCTTGCAGATCTTTAAAGGATTTCTGATCCCTAAAGAACCTAGGAGGTGGGCCCAAGTGTCAGCTGGAGCTCAAGCATAAAGTCCCAGGACATAAGCTAAACAAAGTCTCAAAAGACAACAGACCACAAATTTCAGTGGCAAAGTGACCCCAAACTAACCAACGGTAATACGACAATAGACGACTCACATTTGTATAGTGTTTTCCAATAAATAAATGCTTTTACAACATCATCTTATTTGATTCTCATAACAATCTCTGATGAAGACAAGGGTAGAATTATTATCCCCATTTTATGGATGAGGAAACTGACTCTGAATGGTAGAGCTGGAATGAGAATCTGAATTTCCTATCTCTTAGGTTAGGGCTTTTTCTTTTTTCTTTTCTTTCTTTTTTTTTTTTTTTTTTGGCCTTTGGCTTTTGTTCTTTTAGGGTCTCACTCACGGCATATGGAGGTTCCCAGGCTAGGGGTCAAATCAGAGCTGTAGCCACCAGCCTATGCCAGAGCCACAGCAACGCAGGATCCGAGCTGCGTCTGTGACCTACACCACAGCTCACGGCAACGCCAGATACTTAACCCACTGAGCGAGGCCAGGGATCAAACCCACAACCTCATGGTTCCTAGTCAGATTTGTTTCCGCTGCGCCACGACGGGAACTCCAGGACTTTTTCAATATATCACACAAACTGGGAAAATTTTTACCGAGTACCAATTTAACTCTTCCATGAAATACCAAACTGCTCCTACTGGCTCACTTGAAAAGAAATAGATCAATTCTCAAAGTGCTTGTGGTTGGTGCTTAATAACTGGAACTTCAAAGTCCTGTTTTAGATTCAGTTTAGTAATACCTCCTCCAAGCCATGTTGCTAGGAGGAGAGAGTCTCAGTTTCAACTGGAGAGGCAGTCTGGCCTACTGTTAAAAGCAAGGAGGCAAATAAGCTCTACCAGTTACTTATCCTACGACCTTATTCACTATAAAGCACATACGGGTGCTTCATTTCTTCGCCTATAAAATGGAGCTAAGAACACCTAGTTTGTAAAGCTGTTGAGAGGCTAATACAAGAAATTAGAAGGATCACATAGTGTCATGGTTAAGAGTATAAACTCTGGACTTACATTACCTGGGTTTGAATCTCAGCCCTGTTTCCTATTCCTAGTATGACTTCAGGTAAGTCATTTATTTACATCTCAGAACTTCAGTTTTCACACATGTAAAATGAGAAAAATAAATAATGTATTTTTAGTTGTTGTGAGCATCAAATAAGATAATATTTGTTAAGCACTTGAGCATAGTGTCTGTCTGGCATATAGCTAATCAAAGTAATGCTGATAACAATGGTGGTGGTAGTGAAAAATCCAATATCCATTTTTCTCTCAAAGCAAGAATGAGAAAGAAAGCTACTTAGTCCTGTTTGCTTCCATTTACTCTCTCACCTTGTTCCTCTCCAACTATAAATTGAGAACGCTAGACTAGAAGAAGTCAGGACATTTGGCTGTGAGTATCAGTTCTGTCACATACTAGCTATATGATTTTAGGGAAGTCAATTTTAACTTCCATAAGGTATTTTTCCTCACTTGAGACATTAAGTTAGTGATACTTTGCTTATTCTTCTGGGTTGTTGTAAGCATCAAATGAATTCATAGATTTAAGGTACTTTGTGATTTATGAAACACCGTAAAATATGAAGGTGACTTTTTATCTGGCACAGGCTATAAAATAGATGTTTTTACCAGTAAAAAGCAACTTTATCGCCAAGTTTTTTCTCATGGACAATTCGATCCAGTACATTGTAGCAGATGTTGGTAGTTGCCCCTTTCATCCATTCAATGAAGATTCTCCCTTTAGTCACATCAAAGTTGTACTGGTGGAATGGACCAGGACATGGGGTCTTCCAGTAAAACTCCTTGGCAATGTCTCCCCAAAACTCTGCAACAGAAAAGGAAGCCAAGACATCACTTAGTTTTTCAGGCATATTTATCCTCAGATGGTTCACCAATCTATGCTTTGGACCAAGTCACTTCTCTGCCCTGTTTTTAGAACCTACCACCTGATCCCTCCTACCTATCAAATCTTATCACCCATTGCTCTTCTAAACCATCTTCTATTCCCATGGGCTGAATACTGACTCAAATTTCCTCCCTCCCTTCTCAAAACTGCCATTCCATTTTTCAGGTTGTACCATCTGTTCAAATTGTAGCCACCCAGTGCCTATTGCAATGCCTCATGCATAGTAACTTTTTAAATGAATTAATTAACGAAAGGAAGAAATCCTTTACCCACAGAGCCTTCCATGACACAGAAGGCTTAATTTGTTCCTTCGCTCTCAGCAATTATTTAATGATTATATATTTCTCCTATTACTACTTGCCCAAGTGTTACTTGCTATGTGCCAGATGTTGCTTTAAGCTCCTTGAATGCATTATCTCATTTAGTTCTTACTACAACTGTAGGAGGTAGGCCTTATTTTCATTCTTATTTTATTGATTTGAAAACCAAATCTCAAAGAGGCTAAATAATTTGCCAGAGGTTATACTTTACTAGGTCAAGATTTGAACTGCCCTGAGGAAGGCATTGTTGCTAAAATCTGAAAGACGAATCGGAGTTTTTCTCCACTTCCCAATCAGGAAAAACATTAATATGGAACAGAAAAGAACCAAGGGTATAAATTAAGGAACTCCCTCAGGCTGAAGCAATGAGAGGAATTAATGCATAAACTGGGCAGATTATTTACCCTAAGAGCAGTAGAAAGCCATTGTAGGATTTTAATAAAGAGAGGGACATGATCAGATATACAATCTTGAAGCATTTGCCTGGCTACTCTGAAGAAAAGATACTCCACAGCTTAAACATGTGACTGTGGAATACTGAGTAACAAGGATAATCTCGGTACTAGATCAGGAGCTAGAGGAGAGAAAGATACTCAGAACCATAACAATGGAAGGAACGTTAGATGTTATCAACCCCTCATTTTGCTGATAAAACAAATTATAGAGGTAAATGATTTAGTCTATACAATCTGGTTAGAGAGATAAGACTAACAAAATATTTTTGAATGTACAAGACTGAATATAATTGAAAGCTAAATCACATGGTGTACAACTTTCAATGAATTAAAGGAACCCAAAATTAAATCAACCCCAAGGTGCCATTATATACCTATAAAACTAGCAAAGACGGAAAAAAAGGGTGAAACCCAATGCCCAAGTGGCCCTAGGTCACAAATACTCTTATAACAGCATTGTAAGAAATTGGCACAATCTTACTGAACAGCAGAGCAATGCCTGACAAGAGCCATAAAGTTTTTTATACCTTTTCATCTATTAACTATGAGGAACACACTCTAAGGGGGAAAAAAGTGATTACCTAAAGAGAAGTTTATACTAATACTATTTATAATAGTGAACCTAGAAACAACTCTAAAGGCCAACAATGAAAACAGTGATGAAAACTAGCAATATTTGTGGTAATACAATAGAATGTTAAATGGTCATAAATTGAGAACAAATGGGAATGGCATTTTAGTGAAATCCCGTTAATATCCAAGGACTGAGCTAATCTCATTTAATCTTCATATAGTCCCATGAAGTATACATTAATTATCTTAATTTTATAGATGAGAAAACTGAAGTTCAGGAAACAGGAAACTCCTAAGAATCATACAGATAGAAACCAGAATATAAAATCTGACCTAACTCTAAAGTCCAGGTTGTTACAACTACACTATGTGTGTATAATCATACTCCCATCATGATTAATCATAAAATCACTTAATTTTTGTGTTTTTTGCCATTTCTTGGGCTGCTCCCGTGGCAAATGGAGGTTCCCAGGCTAGGGGTCCAATCGGAGCTGCAGCCGCCAGCCTACACCAGAGCCACAGCAACGCTGGTTCCGAGCCGCGTCTGCGACCTACACACCACAGCTTGTGGCAACGCCGGATCCTTAACCCACAGAGTAAGGCCAGGGATCGAACCCACAACCTCATGGTTCCTAGTCGGATTTGTTAACCACTGAGCTCGCAACGGGAACTCCCAAAAATATTTTTAAGTGATAACAGTAGGCACAGATTATGTAAAACTATTTATGAACCACATATAAGTTTTACAATCACTTAATTTTTGTGTTCTTTCTTCCTGGTGGAGCTATTGAACTCTAAATATTTGGCACACATTCTAAGCACTGAACAAGTTTAGAAGAGGAAAAGATGAACATGGATTGGGATGATCACAACATGCTCTGTGGAACTGGTGGGGTTTGACCAGGTAGAAAAAAACAGAAGGACATGGGTAACAGAAAGGAGATGGGAAAGAGACTTTTGTGTATCCAGTATATCAACAAGAATGACCTGCTCTAGAATTAAGGGTATATGGTAGGGAATAGTGGAAGATAAGAATAAAGAAATGTGGTTGGCTAGTTATCCAGAGACTGTGAAAGAAAGGCAAAATTTTAATTGGAAACTCTAGGAAATACAGAAGTATTAAAAGTTTTTGAAGTGACATATGAAAGCAGTGTTTCCATAATATCAGTCTAAGAGTGTTTAGATAAATCTATCAAAAATATTGGAGATGAGTGAGACTTGGGGAGAGGAAAACCAATTAGGAGGCTGCTTCCTTGAATTAAAAGGGTTTATGGAATAGAGTTCCCTGGTGGCTCAGTGAGTTAAGAATCCAACATCACTGCTGTGGTACAGGTTCCACCCCGGCCCAGAAACTTTTGTATGCTGCAGGTCTATGGGAATGGTGTGAATGGAAGAAAAGGTAACTTGAAAGCCTTTTTTTTTTTTCTTCTTTTTTGGCCGCCTGGCGGTGCATATGGAGTTCCTGGGCCATGGATCAGATTTGAGACACATTTGTGACCTATGCCAGAGCTGCAGCAATGTAGAATCCTTTAACCCACTGTGCCTGGCCAGAGAAGAAACTGCATCCTAGCACTGCAATCCTGTTGTGCCACAGGGGGAAATCCAGAGAGACATTTTGAAAGAGTATTTAACAGAATTTGGTGAGTGGAAGACTGTAGGATCAGGAAAAAGGAAGAGCATAGCTATTGGGAGTATAGGTTCTACAATCAAAACTATCTTGGTTCAAATCCCAGCTCCACCACTGTGACCTTGCACAATTTAGTTAACCTCTCTAAGCTTCAGCTTCCTTCTCTGTAAAATGGGGATTAAAAGTCTCTACATCAAATCAAACAGAATTTGTGCTTAGTAAGCCATAAGCAATCTATAAATAAATAAGATATATAGATAAGATTTAGGATAGTGCCATTGATAGGGATTAGAAAATTAGGGAGAACGGGTTTGGGAGGGAAAATTGGAAAATCGGAGTCATAGTCATGTTAAATATGGTATAACATCAGGGTGTATGAATAAAATGCTCTACAGACCTATGAAATGGGAGACTAGAACATAAGTGAGATCCTGGATACAGAGCAAATTATATAGAATAGGAGTTATTGTGACGATAATAGCTTATCCCTGGAAAATGTCTAATCATCAGGCAAATGTAAATCAAAGCCACAATGAGGGAGTTCACAGGTGGCTCAGTGAGTTAAGAATCCTACAGGTTTGATCCCTGGCCTCACTCAGTGAGTTAGGGATCACACCTGGGTCCCTAACCAGTATTGCCCCAAGCTGCATCATAGGTCACAGATGTGGCTCATATCCAGCATTGCCATGACTGTGGCACAGGCCTCAGTTGGGGTTCTGATTCAACCCCTGGACCAGGAACTTCCATATGCTGCAGGTGTGACTGTAAATAAACAAATAAACCCACAATGAGATATCACCTCACACACATCTGAATGGCTATTATAAAAAAGGCACGACGGAGGGAATGTAGAGAGAAAGAAACCCTCATACGTTGCTGCTGTGAATGTACACTGGTGCAGCAAGTTTGGAGTATGATGATTCCTCAAAAAAATATGAATAACTAATACACAATCAAGCAATTCAACGTCTGGGTATTTTTCTGAAGTAAACAGAAACACTATTTTGAAAAATATATGCACACCTATGTTCATTACAGTATTATTTACACTAAATAGCCAAGATATGGAAGGAACCTAAGTGTCCATTGATAGATAAGTGATAAAGATGTACTATCAATAGATATGTATTTATATATATGGATAGATGAATATTAACTATAAAAAATGAAATCTTACCATTTCAGATAGTCATACAAGGTCAAAAGGTCAAGTCAAGGTCAAGTTCACTCATATGTGGAATATAAAAAACAAACAAAATAGGAGTTCCCGTCGTGGCGCAGTGGTTAATGAATCCGACTAGGAACCATGAGGTTGCGGGTTCGATCCCTGGTCTTGTTCAGTGGGTTAAGGATCCAGCGTTGCTGTGAGCTATGGTGTAGGTTGCAGATGCGACTCGGATCCTGCGTTGCTGTGACTGTGGTGTAGGCCGGCGGCTACAGCTCAGATTAGATTCCTAGCCTGGGAACCTCCATATGCTGTGGGAGGGGCCCTAGTAATGTCAAAATGACCAAAATAAAATAAAATAAAATGAACAAATCAAACACAACAAAAACAAATATGTAGATACAGAGAACTCATTAGTGGTTACCAGAGGGGAAATGGGGGGGGGTTAAAATGAATAAAGGGGGTCAACTGTGTGGTGATGGATGGAAACTAAATTTTTGGTGGTGATCACACCAAAAATAGTGTATACAGAAGTAGAAATATAATGTTGTACACAGGGAACTTAATTAAAAAAAAAATTAGCTCACCTCTGGGAAATAGATGAACTCATGACAGGAGAAAATATAGAGAGAGATCAGAAATGAAAGGAAGACTGAGGGGGGAGGAAAGAAAGAAATTAGGAGTTTGAGATGAACATATACACACCACTATATATAAAATAGATAACCAAAAAGAGTCCACTGTGGCACAGGAAATTATACTAAATATTTTGTAATAACCTATAAAAGAAAAGAATCTGAAATGAATATATATGTATATATGTGTATAACTGAATCACTTTGATGTACACCTGAAACTAACACAACATTGTGAATCAACAAAAATTTAAAAGAAAGAAACAAACAAACAAGCTGAGGAACATCTGACCTGAAAGTGATTCTAGATTAGGAAGTGAGACTATAGATTAGATCACTTTCTGAGAGCTAACCAGGAAGTCTCCATTGGAAAAATGAAGATTTGATATTATTATAGGGGCAATATATTAATTGGTCTTTATATTTATTCCAAGAGAATCCCAACAAAAACATGGTATTATCCCAAGAAGTCAGAATCCTAGGATTGTTGGTAGATACAGGTGTGTGCTGTAGGTGTGTTTTATAAAAGCTTCATGTATTGTGTTTTTATTTAAAGATATTTAGCAGTTCCTGCATGGTGCAGTGGGTTGAGGAACCCATGTTGCCAGAGCTGTGGCACAGGTCACAGCTGAGGCTCAGATTTGATCCCTGGGTGGGGAACTTCCATATGCTCAGGTGTAGCCGAAAAAAGAAAAAAAAAAAAAAAGATATTGGCTCATTTCCCCAGTAAAGGAAGCCTATTGTGAATTCTTTTGTAAAGACTACAAACTTTGGCAAGGAAAGAATTACCAACTCTTTTAAGTGTAATTTTTTTCTAGGGTGAGGTATAAATTAATAAGTAGTAAGATGGTCTCTATGTAGGCAAATGTAGTCAATAAATATCTACATGAACACCTGAAGAAAAAAAAAGGTGCGAAGATTCAAACTTCGACACTGCCTGCAGCAATCAACTGCTGCACTTCAGTCTTATCTTGCATTACTCGGTAATTGCTTCATCCACATTCTTACTGTTATCAAACTAACCGCCGTGTGTGTGTGTGTGTGTGTGTGTGTGTGTGTGTGTGTGTGTGCGCGCGCGCGCGCGCGCTTTTTAAGGTTGTACCTGCAGCAAATGGAAGTTTCCAGGCTAGGGTCGAATTGAAGCTACAGCTGCCGGCCTACACCACAGGCACAGCAACACAGGATCCCCAACCCACCGAGCAAGGCCAGGGATGGAACCCTCATCCTCATGGATACTAGTCGGGTCCGGTTCCGCGGCGTCACAACCGGAGCTCCTCCTTAGCGCTATTTAGATATTGCTGTGCATCGGGCACTCTACAATGCACACTTCGTACTCACTTTAGCCTTCAAACAACCTGTGCTTACTGTGCCTCAGGCACTCTATAATGCACACTTTACTTAGTACTCACTTTTGCCCTGAAACAACCCACGAGGCAGTTATTACTACCCCTCTCTTATAGATAAAGAATTTCAGACAGGTTTTTAAATCTCCAGAAGACCACACAGTAAATGAGTGGCAGAGCCAGGATCTAAATCCAGATTTTTCTGGGATTGATACAGTGGCTCACTCTTGTCCCACTGCCAACATCATGCTCCTCCCAACTCAGCTATACTTGTGACTCCTTACCTAGCTTGACCGCAAAGACCGAGAATTTTACTTACATATTCCCAAAGACATAGAACTATCTATCCAAAACTCTGAGTGATTATGATCCCAGCCCCAGTTATTTTAAAAGACATTTTAGTGACTTGTTCAGTCTTATAGTGTAGTTTCCACTGGGATTTCTGAAATACTAAAAATAGATCTGGGACTCCACTACTCATCTGAGGACCCCAGGATGGGACCCAGCCCGGTTACTGCCCTTCTGCAGTGGGACTAACAGGTGAAAGGTGTCAGGAGGCAATGGTGGGACCGGCGTGAAAGGGTGCGGAGAAAGTTCTCCCGTGGCCAGCCTGCCCTCAAGGCGCCTCTAAGAACCTGTCTGTTCACCTGAGAAACTCTCTCCAGGACACTTTCACTCTCCTCACCTCCTCACGAAACCCCCAAGTCGCCAAGGAACTCCCCAGACCTTAGGGAATCCTTATTTCCTACAGAACTCTCCTTCTCAGAGAACTCCCCTCTCCTCCTGGAACCCCTTTTCCTTGTCCTCAAAGAACCGCTATCTGCTCACGGATCCCTCAACTTTCCGAGGGAACCCCAGCTCCCCCCAAAACCCCTCATCTCTCCACGGAACCCCATTTCCGCACAGAACGCCCCCAACTCCTCACTCCCCTGTGCACCCCCACTTCTCTCCTCCCTGACGTCCCTCAGGCCCGCCGGGGCTGGGCCTCACCTTGCGGGTTCTCCACAGAGAGCCGGTGCAGCTCTGCGTAACGCTGCTGCGAAGGGACGTGCGCGCAACGGATGATCTCGGGCGGTGGAGACCAACTCCGAGCCCAGCTCCGGGCTCCAGCCTCCTCCCGGGCCCTGCTCCCGCGGCCGCTTCGACCCCGCTCTTCAGGAAGCCCCATTGCCTCAAGTTCCTCGCACAGAACCGGCCTTAGCTGTTGCCTCCAGCGCTCAGGCGGGGAAAACAAGCAGACCGAAGGGCGGGGCCTTAAGGGAAGGGGAGGGGCTTGACGGCAGAGGCGTGGCTTAGGCCTGTCCCGGTTGTTGGGCGTACGGGAGAGCGGAGCCGGGCCTGGTGGGGGTGGGACCAGGGTTAGCAAAGAAACCGATGAGGGCAAGTGGAACTTTGCTAGGGGTTTGGGGCGGAGCTGACTTACGGAAGGGGTGGGGCCAAGCGTGACAGGAGAGAGGGTGGGCCCATGGAGTGAGAGGGAGTGGAGAGGCTGGATGTGACAGGAGAGGAGGCTGGACCATGGAGTGACCAGGGTTGGGTGGGATCTTGGAGTTACAGATGTAGATTTGTGTTAGGGCGGGACTCAGCGGGAAAGAGCTGGGCTAAAGAGCTGAGCCGCCCAGTGGTCTGATCGCACAGCCTGTCACCCCACAGAGTTGAAAAGCCAGGGGGTGTCCTTTCTGGGTGACACCTTTCCTCTGGGGGAACTATCCCCTACACTAAGTAAACTCCGATTTTCTCCCGCCCCCGAGGATAGGTCTTTACTTTCCCTGATTGCGCAAACTTCCATCCAAAGACTGAGTGAAGACTAGGAGGTGCCTTCAGGTCTCTGCTAATAAACCCATCTCCTCATTACATAAATGGTAAACTCAGGTAAAGGGAGGACTTTGTACAAGGTCACAGAGAAAACGACGATATGTTAGAGCCAAACCTAGGTCCTGACTCCAGGTCTTTTTACCAGCCTCATTTGGCTGAAGCTGTGGCTTGTGAAATGACAAAGTGTATGTAAACAGAAGGAATCACTCACTTTCCTTCCCCTTCTTTCCTTCCTGGTCTCTTCACCAAGAGACCTCTCCCTTTCCCCACCTGGGCTCAAATACCTCTGACTTCCCTCTAGCCCTTCCACTCCAGAAAGGAGAGGCCAACCAGGACCCTCATCTCCCACCTGTACTCACCACTAAGAAGGGCTCACACCACCCATTGGTTCACAGAATGGCTGTAAAGGCAGAAAAAAATCCTTAAATATCTAATTCCAAGAATGATTCAAAGGCTCAAAGCAGGCACTCCCCACTTCCTGAAGCCTACACAGGACCCCATCTGGCTCAGCCTCTCTTCCCACCTGCTCCCTTGTTCTTTAACTAGCTCAACTCAAGCCCAACACAACCTAAATGGAAAAACAAACACTGCTCCCCACCCCCATGGTCAGACCTATGATCCAGAGCTACCTAATCCTGAGGGAAGGGTTTCAAGGCTCCCTGAAGGGATACAGACCTCAAGGAATAGACATGGACCCCACTGGGAGGACAGATACTTCATCAAGGAGGCATTAATTGCTCTAAAGGGGCACACATTTCACTGATAGCACAAGGACTCCATCAAGGGAGAATAAATCTTATTGAGTGATCTTAGATCTCACTGAAGGGCTGCTGATAGGATATGAATGGCATTGAAGGTCACTGACCCTACTGGGCTTTCTCCTAGGAGATATAAAAGATACAGACTTTACTAAAGAGACATGGACCCCACAGAGAGGATTCAACCCCACTGAAGGGCCTCTTACTACCCTGAGGGAATGCACACCACTGAGGGGACAAAGACCTCATTTACAGGGGAACAGGCCCTACTCAAGGGATCAGACTTCACTGAAGCATAATAAGCCCTATGGACCTCACCGTGGACATATGAACTTCTCTGTGAAGAGAAAGGCACATGCAGTAGCACAGAGTCCCACCATAAACGGTCATTTTCCCATCCCACACACAAATTTCTAGGCAGCCCTCTTCCCTACCATTTCCCCAGCCCTTCTTGCAAGCCCTAGAGCTGTTCCCAACACACTGCTGCCCTCTCCTGTCTACAGGTGGCACTGAAGATGCTGAGCCCATAACAGATTTTCAAGCAGTCCAGGTCATCTCAGCCTGGAGCCTGAGGTTGGGGAAGGAGGGAATGTGTGGCCAGGGGCTTAAGAAGCTCCATCCCTTTCTCTGTGGACTGTGAAATGGGAGTTTGGACAAGAGACTTAATAATAGAGAGAACAAATACCCCATCCTTGGAGATGTGATAGTAGTGCAAGCTATGGTGTAGTGGGAATTCCTCAGAGTGGGAAGAAGATGGATCGGGTTGGATGAGATAAGGATCCACAAGATTAAGGAAATAATGATAATTATAATAATTATTATGGCATTTATTGAGTAGATATCAAGCCATATACTAAACACTTTCCACATGTTATTCAGTCCTCATAGAGATGGATATTGTTATTCTCTCCATTTTACAGATGAAGAAACCAATACTCAACAAGATTGTTTTGCTCAAGATCAGTTCATAAGCGGTAGCCCAGGGAATAGAACCCAGACACCTAGACTTTAGACTCATTCCCCACCTTTTTATACTTCTCCACACCCACCTACTCCTGTCATCATCCTTTCCAGGAGTTCCCTTCAAGACTTAGCAGTTAAGAGCCCTACTAGGATCCATGAGGATGTGGGTTCGATCCCTGGCCTCAACTCAGTGGGTTAAGGATCCCAAGTTGCAGTGAGCTGTGGTGTAGATCACAGACATGGCTCGGATCCTGTGTTGCTGTGGCTGTGGCATAGACCAGCAGCTGCAGCTCCGATTCAACCCCTAGCCTGGGAACCTCCATATGCTCTGGGTTTGGCCCTAAAATGCAAAACAAAAACAAAAACAAACAAACAAACCTGGTATATTTTCTGGACCATATAAAAAACTCTTTATAGAAAGTTCCTGTTGTAGCCCAGCGGGTTAAGAACCCCAGTAGTATCCATGAGAATCCGGGTTCCATCCTTGGCCTCATTCAGTGGGTTAAGGATCCGATATTGCCCTGAGCTGTGGTGTAGGCTGGATTGGACCCCTAGCATAGGAACTTCCATATGCCACAGTTGTGGCCTGAAAAAGAAAAAGAAAAAACAAAAAACTCTTTAAATGACGCTATATGTAGGTTCTAGAGACCCCATTTCAGCCAACTATGTCATGATCTCTAGAGTGGAATCTAGGGACCCACTTTTAAAAATCCTAACGCAAGCTCAAATTTGGGTTCATTGACCTATACTGATAGGTCAGGGGTCCCAGAAGGTGTTGTGATTGAAAGAGGAGTCAGAGAAATGTCAAGGGTCCAGGGAGGGAATCTGACGTCCAGAGACGTTCAAGGAGGGGCCTCGAAATGAAGAAGGTTGCAGAAGAAACAGGGCTGGCTAGGGCTGGGGGTGGGGGGGGGGGAGGGTGAAGAGAGAGTCTGAAGTCAAAAGAGGGGTCTGGGATTGGAGGAAGAATCTGAGGTAGGAGGATAAGGATCTTGGAGTCCAAGGAAGGGTCTGGGGTTTGAGGAGTTTGGCATTAGAGACAGGATCTGGGGTCGAAGAGAGAGGTTTGCGGCCAGTGAAAGGGACTGCGGGCCAAAGAGAGAACCTGGAGTTTGGGGAGGATTCTAGCTCATACTGGAAGGAGAAAGGGGTTTGGCTCCTGGGCTGCATAAGTTGTCCCGAGTCTCTAAGGGCGTGCTTACCGCGCGCTCTTCCCTCCTGACTAGCCACTGCACGACCGGGATCTGCCCTCCTGGATTTCCGTGCACACCTGCATTCCAGCGTATGAGCGCAACGCAGGCTGGCAGCGCTAAGCAAAGGGTGGCGGTGGGGGGGTGCACAGTCAACACCTGCACCTTCCAAGGGTCGGGGTGAGGCGCCCCCTCCCGGCCGTTCAGGAACTCAGGCTCCGCCCCCCGCCCCCGCCGCAGCACTTCCGGCAGGCGCAGCGCTGCTGGGGGGCGCGGGCGAGGATGGCGGCGGAGAACCAGGCCAGTCAGGAGAGCGCCCTGGGCGCCTACTCGCCGGTGGACTACATGAGCATCACCAGCTTCCCGAGGCTGCCGGAGGACGAGCCTGCGCCCGCCGTCCCTCTGAGAGGCCGCAAGGACGAGGACGCCTTCCTCGGAGACCCTGATACCGGTGAGGCCCGCTGGCCCAGTCCCTGCCCCCTGGGACGGCCCCGGCCCTCCTTCATTTGCGCAGAGCATCACCTCCAGCTCCATCTCCCTAATTTACTCCCTTCTTCCCGGACCTCTTCCTTCTCCCTGTCTTTGTTAATTATCTGGTGGGATTGGGAATGCATTTCTACCTTGGAGGCTTAGGATGCGACAAGGGAGAAGGATGCCGGGAACTGCAGTAGGAGGGATTGGGGTTACCCTTTCGGAAGAGCCAACTAATAAGGAAGGAATGTTGGAGGGGAGATCCTAAAGAGCAACTGTGATCACCCAGAGGGGACTTTCTGTAGTCAAGGAGAAGAGAATAGGAGAAACCAAGTCAGAGACTGCAGCAGGATGGATAGAGGCTAGGCTTTGAGAAGAACTTCCCCACAGCCAGGGATTGTGGGAAGAAGAGACCATGAGGAGAAACTGGGAATCTCTTCATGTCCAGGGAATGGTAAAGAGAATATGATTCCCATCTATCTGCGAGTGATAGGTTTGGAAGACAGGGGGATGGACTGCATGACCTCTCAAAGTCCTTGGGGACCAGAGCACCTTCACTGCCCTGTGGATTACCTCACCCCTCCCAGAGCAATGGATCAGGCCAAGCCTGATCTTAGTAAGGTACCCTGCCCCCTAGGAAACAGGCCCCAGAATTTTACTGTATTCCCTTCAGCCCTCTGCAGGAACAGGCAAGGCCAGGAGTGGAGAATAGGAAAGGAGGAGACAGGGCTTGGGGGAGAGCTGCGGCCAAGAGCTCTCTGAGCGTTTCTTCCCTAATGCTCCCTCTCCTATCCATGTGGCTCAGCTCTATCCTCCCCTCCATTCTTCAACCTCCATCTCCCATCCCTCATTCTCTCAACGTCACTTCCTGACATTAGAGCATCCTTCTGCTTCACTCTCTCTTCCTCTCCGTGCCTGCACTTGAGCCCTATCCCTTACCAGCCTAGCAGATTCTGCTTCTCAGCCCAGCCCTCTCTAGCTTGGCCCTTCTGTGGCCATGCCTAGCCTGATAGCCCCAAATTCTTTCTCCCTCCACAACTTTCCAGTCACCTGGCCCTGACCAACAGCCCCTGCCAACCTGACTAGATGGATCCCACCTGGAGGGAGTTTGAGGGGAAGATGGGGAGGCTTTGGGACATCAAATGTCAAAGCTGCCGATTAAAATTTCTTTTCTGGAGGGAGTAGTTCTGGAATCAGGAGGTAGCAGGAAGAAGTGTCCTGGTGGATACCAGCCTGAAACCAGGTCCTTTCTTCGGGGGTCAGGATTGTTACTTTTGGTCCCAGCAGTCATTATGGGACAATGGATACAGTTACCCCGACCAGCCTGTGTTCCCTCTTCCAGCCTATCAGGGAATGCCTATCTCTCCCAGTCTGGAGATTGGAAACCCCTGATATGATTTATCCTCATTTTCTATAAATATCTTAGCATTTCTCAAAACCTGTGGTTATTTATTTGTACAAACTTTGATTACCCCATGTCTGTAAGCCCTATGAGGATAGGATCATGAGTGCCTTCTTCATCATCCTTTCTATACCATCCAGCGCAGTACTGAGCTCTGAACAAAAAATTGTTGATTACGTAAATGCATGAAAGAGAAGATCTCATGATGAAAGAGTGGCAGGGGAGGAAGTTCTCAAACCTCAGGGAGCACCTTGGGGAATTAATACAGGCTCTACCCTAAACTATACAAAAATCCAGCAGAGACCCTAGTCACCTGAGTTTCTGGGAACATGCACCTCATGCCAAGGTTGTGCACTAAGGTTCCAAGGACTTTGCCATCCTACCAGTGTAGTCATTTCAATGCCATGTTTCCCAGCACTGCGTCCAAGCCCCAAGGCTCCCCTGGCCCAGTTGGACCAGCTTGCTGGTTAATATGACCGCCTATGTTCTCAGTCTGCTGATGCCACCTGATGGTGCTGCCCCTTATGCAAGACTTTGGTTGTGCCCAGCTAGCCTCTAGTCTGCTGTTCCCCAGAACCAAGTGCCAGGCGCCCCACAGCAGGCCCAGTGAAACAGAGCTAGATGGTGACCACTCCAAGATTAGGGACACACTTTATTTACTCTTTTTGAGTTCCAGGCCTGCGTTCCTCTCTTCCCCAGATATTCACCTCTGAATATCCTGCAAGTTCTTCACCTTCAGCATGTTCTGTGCTGTACTCATACACCCACTCTTCCTCTAATGTCAATCTCAGTTAATGACACTGCCATTCCTCCAGTTCCCAAGGTAGAAGTCCAGGAGCCACCCATGATTCTCTCCCTTCCTCTCATTTCTAAACAGTGATCAAATGTTCTCTGTCTCCCTTCTAAATATCTTCCAAATTCTATCTCATCATTCCTGTCATCACCACTGTAGATTTACCACCATCCTCTCTTAACCTGTAGTACCCATAGGTAATATAGCAATTCTTCCTGCCTCCTGCCTCTCCTCCACTCCCTCCCACCCCCAGCCCATCCAACACCCTGCATTTTTTTTTTTTTTTTGGCTGTACCCATGGCTTGCAGAAGTTCCCCAGCCAGAAATCAAACCTGAGTCACAGCAGTGACAATGCCAAATCCTTACTAGACCACCAGGGAACTCCACACCCCCTTGCATTTCTAATCATGTCACCTTCTGTTTCAAAAATCTTTAATGACTCTCCCTCAAAGGATCGAGCAAGCTGGATATGATCCCAGTCTCCAACCAAGATCTCTCTCCTGAGTTCTAGACTTGCCAAGCCAACTCTGTTCAGGGTTCTTTTGTCATAAACCCAGCTAAAACTGAGCTACATCTAAAGAGAATTGTATTGGTAGTATAACTGGAAAGTTCAAGGATACAGAGCTTCAGGCATAGCTGCATCGAGGTACCTGAAAGGGAATTGGCTTTTCTCCATCATTTGCTTTGCTTGCACTTTTATGGGCTTCATCTTCAAAAAGCCTTCCATCTTGTGAGGGAAAGATGCCCCAAACAGCAACAGACTTACAACCTGGAGAGAGAGAAAGTCTTTCTCTTTCCCAATAGTTTCAGCAAACAAAACACAGAATTTGAGTATCATTGGTGGTAGTGCTAGTCACATGAACCTGAACCAATCACTGTACAGAGGTACCTGTTCTGGTTGTCTAGGCCTAGGTCAAACACTCAGTCTGGTCAGGAATGAGGAAATGAGGAATAAGAAAGGAGATTTGGGGAGTTCCCGTCATGGCGCAGTGGTTAACAAATCTGACTAGGAACCATGAGGTTGCGGGTTCAGTCCCTGCCCTTGCTCAGTGGGTTAACGATCTGGCGTTGCCATGACCTGTGGTGTAGCTTGCAGATGTGGCTCGGATCCCACGTTGCTGTGGCTCTGGCATAGGCCGGAGGCTATAGCTCCGATTTGACCCCTAGCCTGGGAACCTCCATATGCCGCGGGAGCAGCCCAAGAAACAGCAAAAAGACAAAAAAAAAAAATGGTATCTAAGCAGATATTAGATGCCTACTAGGCCAGCTGCCTTCAGACTACTCTTGCTGTTGTCTCATGAGTTCATAATAGCCAAAATTAAACTCATCCTTTTTTTCCTCAAAAGACTTGTTTTTTCAGAGTTCCCATTATGGCTCAGCAGAAACTAATATGACTAGTATCCATGAGGATGAAGGTTCGATCCCTGGCCTCGCTCAATGGGTTAAGGATCCAGTGTTTCTGTGAGCTGTGGTGTAGGTCACAGATGTAGCTCAGATCTGGCATTGCTGTGCTGTGGTGCAGGCCAGCGGCTACAGGTCCGATTTAACCTCTAGCCTGGGAACCTCCATATGCCATGGGTGCAGCCCTAAAAAGACCAAAAAAAAAAGAAAGGAAAAAAAAAAAGAAGACTTGTTTTTTCTGATCCCAAACTAGGCTTTCCCCAGTGTCTGGCTGTTGTCCTTACACATCAGTAAAATCAATGGTATTAATTCCCCACCACATACATACTGGGTACTCGGTAAATAGTTTTACTGAATAAATGGATAATTATATTCACTTATATATTCACATATATTCATAATAAATGATTGGTGGAATAAGAAATTGAGTTTTTTTGTTTGTTTGTTTGTTTTTTTGGTCACACCCATGGTATATGGAAGTTCCCAGGCCAGGGATCCAACCCACACCATAGCAGTGACCCAAGCCACTGCAGTAACAATGCCATATCCTTAACCCACTGTGCCACAGAGATGTCCAGGAAGTGTTGAATATATCTAACTCTGATAAGGCCATATCACCTTCACTTCCTGGCTCCTCATATCTAATTGGAGAAAACATTTTTAAAGACAAGTACCTGGAAATATCAACTAGAATTAGCTTATAAGTTTCATTTTTGAGGATGGAAATGGCTCCTGATGCCATGTGGAGCAATGGAAAGGAGGTTTTCGGGTTACACAGTCTCTTGGTTCTGCCTTTTTTTTAAATGCATGACACTAAGCAGGCAATATCACCTTTCTCATCCCCAGTTTCCTCATCCATAAAATGGAGAGAGTGGGTTCTCATAAAGTTATAGGAACGCTTCAGTGAAGGAATGTATGTAAAGTGCCTAGTATATAGTTAGCATCAAAAAATATAAGTTTAGGAGTTCTCTAATGGCGCAATAAGTTAAGGATCCAGCTTTATCACTGCAGCAGCTTGAGTCACTGCTATGGTGTGGGTTCGATCCCTGGCCTGGGAACATCCACATGCCATGGCACAGCCAAATAAATAACTATAAGTTCAAAACCCTTTCCTTCAGTTCATTTGAAACTTCTAGGAAACAAGGAGAGTTCTGTCTCCACAATAGGAATTTAAAATCTGTTTGTTGAATGAATTCTAGTTTTGTATACAGTCTCTGTGCTGCTGGTACTGAAGGTTAGAAGCAAGCATGATCAACTGAGGGAGGCTTCCAGAAGACAATTTCTTTTTTTTTTCCATAAAAAATTTAAAACAAATTACATGTTCACGGGGGAAAAAAAAGAGAAAAAAAATCCTCTTCTCCATTCTATCTCCTGCAATTTTCCCTCTTTATTAATACATAATAAAATATGTATACATTAAAATAGATGTATTGACTTAAAAATAACAAAAGAAATATATGTAAGTAGTAAAAATTTCAAACAATTCTCCAACTCATTCCCACCTTCAGTATCTTTCTCCAAAAGTAACTTCCATAAATAATTTCTAAAAATTACATATATATATATATATATATACATATATATATATATATATATATATATATGGTTTCTTGTTTATACAAAAGAGGGGGGTATAGATCTTGAACACCAGGTCATTGAGCTTGGATTTTTATCATTTTAGCATGAATCAACCATGATAGTATTTTATTTTATTTTATTTTTATTATTTATTTATTTTTTTGTCTCTTTGCCATTTCTTGGGCCGCTCCCGCAGCATATGGAGTCTCCCAGGCTAGGGGTCTAATCGGAGCTGTAGCCGCCGGCCTACGCCAGAGCCACAGCAACGCCAGATCCGAGTCCGAGCTGTGTCTGTGACCTACACCACAGCTCACAGCAACGCCAGATCGTTAACCCACTGAGCAAGGGCAGGGATCAAACCCGCAACCTCATGGTTCCTAGTCAGATTGTTAACCACTGCGCCACAACGGGAACTCCCATGATAGTACTTTAAACAGGAAAATATAACATTCAATTTTTAATATTACCCACAGACTTTTAAAGGGGTTATACTCCTAGGCCATAGTAGCAAATGTTCAAAAAATATTTACTGAATGAATGAACTTTTAAACACATCATGAGTACAGTCATGTACTAAGGCTAAGATTTCAGATTATTTCTTTACTGTTCACAAACACCCAGAACCTTTAGGCCATTTTAGAAACTTGGGTTCAAGGCTAATATAATCCAGAGAAGGGAAACAATGGGATGGAAGAGGGTCTCTGCCTGGCCTAGGTGGAGAAGAAGTGGAAATAACTTTGAGTGAGCACCTGCAGAGAGTCTGGTATACCTTGCCGCATGGAATCCTTGTTCCCATCTGGCCAGTTAGGGATCAGCTCTATTATCAGGATGAGGAAAGTGAGGCTCATGACTTGTCCATGATCATCCCGCAAGTAAGTAGCTTTCCAAGCTCCTCTGCCTCTACTTTTATTACCCTGAGATCCATTCTCCAGACAGCAGCCAAAGGGATCTTTTTAAAACACAAAACAGATGGCTTCATATTTTTGCTTAAAACTCTCCAGTGGCCTCCTGTGGTTCTTAGGGTAAAATCCAACCTTGTTACTAAGTCCTCAAGACCCAGTGCATCTGACCTAGCCTCCACCCCACTCCTCTTTCTCCTTGCTCCAGAGCCACCCAGATCTTTGTTAATTTTTGTTTGTTGTTTTTTTTTTTTTTTGGCTGTTTCCAGACCAGGGATCAAACCCACATCCCAGCAGCAACCCAAGCCACTGCAGTGACAACCCTAGATCCTCAACCTGCAATGCCACAAGGGAACTCCTCATTATTATTTTTTCCTAATGCACCAAACTCATTCCTATCTTAGGTCCTTTGCACCTGCTGTTCCTTCTTTCTGGAACACTCCACGCACTCACTTCTTGTTCTCATCCCTTAGTTCTCAGCTTAAGTCACCTCTGCTTCTCCTTGCCTAATTTCCCCAGCTAAGCTCCACAAACACGTGTCATTGTTCTCTATCATTTCATCCTTTTTCTTCATGGCAGCTGCCACAACTTGTAATGGTATACTCCTTGGTTAACTTAACATCTTTTGGAATTCCTGCTGTGGTGCAGTGGGTTAATGACCCGGATTGTCTCTGTGGTGGCACCAATTTGATTGTTAGCATAGTGCCACAGCTGCAGCTCACATTTAGTTCCTGCCCAGGAACTTCTACATGCTGCAGATGCGGTCCAAAAAGAAAGAGAGAGAGAGAAAGAAAGAAAGAAAGAAAGAGAGAGAGAGAGCAGAGAGAGAGAGGGAGGAGGGAGGGAGGGAGTCGGGAGATGGCGGGATGAGCTCTCTGCGCTCGAGGTCGCTCGATCTAGCCTATCGATCTCTCTCTCTCTCGCTCCCTCTACATCCCTCACCCTACCGCTCCGCCCTACCCCCAGCAGACTCGCACGAAATAAAAAGAAAGAAAGAAAGACAAGAAAGATGTTTATTATCCTCTTCTCTGGTCTTTGAATCCACGAAGGCAGGAACCATCTGTTCTTTTAACCTAGCATCTAGCACAGGGCCAGCCTCATAGCAAGCCCTCCCTGTTTGTCCAATGAATAAATGGATGGATGGACAATGGTAACAAAGTTGGAAGCAAAGGTCTGTCCACTCAGTTTTGGGAGCTGCCTCCTAGCATAGAAGGCTGGGCCCCAGGTGGGGCAGGATCTGGTTTCCAGGGAGGGCCCAACCCCCGCCTCTCTAGGAAGTGTTCTCAGCCCGGGGTCCTGGATCCCGGGAAATCTGACCTAGGGGCGGGAATCCAACTGCCTTGTGGCCCATTTGGGGGTCCCAGTCTCTTCCAAGTTGGGACCACCGCCCCTCATCCCTGCCCCTACCCCCACGCTCCCTGGAGTGCTTGGGGAGACGCTGAAAGGGGAGCGGTGCTAATCAGTGGCGTTTGTTTGACCTGGGCGGGAGAGGTGGGGGTGGAGGGGTACGCAGAATAGCCCCGCCTAGAGGGCGGGCAGGGCTGGGTCAGAGCTGCCCAGACCGACCCCCGGCCGCCGCCCCGCAGACCCGGACTCCTTCCTGAAGTCAGCACGTCTGCAGCGGCTTCCGTCGTCGTCTTCGGAAATGGGCAGCCAGGACGGGTCGCCGTTTCGGGAGACGCGCAAAGACCCTTTCTCTGCGGCCGCTTCCGAGTGCTCCTGCCGCCAAGATGGGCTCACGGTCATCGTCACGGCCTGCCTCACCTTTGCCACGGGTGTCACTGTGGCGCTCATCATGCAGATCTATTTTGGGGACCCCCAGGTGAGGGAGAAGGAGTGCAGAGGGGCAGAAGGGGAGAACATGGGGAGGAGGGGTGAGAAAGTGCTTGAGGAGAGGTGAGAACTGAGGAATGCCTGAGTGGTGGAAGGGGGCCAGCAAATAGAAAGGGGAGAGGGCGGTGACCCGGGAGCGGAAGGTCCCGAGGGAGGGGCTCCTGGGCAGGAGGGGGACAGAGCTCAAGGAAGAGAACTGATCCCGTGGGAGTCACTTGAGGTAAGCAGGGAAGAGTCACAAGGGAGAGTCAAGAGGACAAAAGGGCAGGGCTCCCACTCTCACCCCCACCCTCTGTGGAGGTACCTGGGGGAGATATGGGGGCTCCCATTGCCCTGACCTACTCCTCTCTCCCTTCCAGATATTTCATCAGGGCGCTGTGGTGACTGATGCTGCCCATTGCACGTCGCTGGGCATCGAGGTGCTCAGTAAACAGGGATCTTCGGTGGATGCAGCTGTGGCAGCAGCCCTGTGTTTGGGAATCGTCGCTCCACACAGTTCAGGCCTGGGCGGGTAAGAAGCTCCCAGCTAGTGGAGGTTGGGGTGCCCCAGCCCCCCTTCTATCTTTTGGCTTGTGACTTCACGCAGGGGTCTCCAAGTTTGAGCAGAGGGGCAGCTAGACCCCCAACTCCTTGCATTTTCTCTTTCTACACCCCGATCTTACTCCCTTCTCTTTATATGGAGTCAGAGGAGGTTTTCATTTTTTTTTAAACTGGGAAAATGATTTCATAAACTATAAAGTGAGGGAGATATACTGTCAATAATTAAGGCTGTGGTACTTAAACTTTTAGGGTTTACAAATCGTTAAATCCCTGTGAGTCTGATGAAAGCTATGGATTCTCTGTCCTCCAAAAATACACCCCAGGGCAAGAACACTCAAGACAGAAACTATAAACTGACCACCCAATGGCCACATCCAGGACAGAGACTGGTTTGGTTTTTAAAAATTTGTTTGCTAATGTTAAAAAGTTGAGAATTTTCATAAAAATCCAGCTTTCTAACATTTCTTGAACAATCAGGAGACCTGGTAACCTTGGGCCTACATTCCCACATGGCTTCAGTTATCTGGAGCTGAATAGACGCTGCCTCCCATGATGGGGCTTGTACTGTCCACTTGGCCATAGTTCCTACCACTCCCTTTTGTTTATCTGTCCTGCTTTCCCTATTGTGTCACTTGGCTTTCCCTCTTATGTTAACTGGCAGGCCAATTATCTCAGATGTAACCCCCATCTCAAATGGAAACAAGCTACAGAAAAGGGACAAGCTAAGTCTATACCTTGGCTCCTGCAAGACCAGCCCTCCGAGCCCTACCCAAGAAATTCCACTTTTGGTTGTGTACAATCAGTCCTTACATAATTCAGTCCTGGGAGAGGGAGCAAGGACATACTATAGAGGCAGGTGCAGGAAGCTGGCAAGGGTCCAGCTGTGGTAGGGGGAGGTGATGGAGGGGGGAGCAGAACATCCTGTTCTCCCAGTCTCTAGGTTTTCCCTAATCAGGGATTAAAGTCTCCAGTGACAGACTGGAAGAGGTCCGTGGACTCTGGATCCCCCACCCCCTTGATTTCACTTCCCACCCTGGTAGGGTGGCTGAGTCTCTGAATTTCTGCTGGGGAGGGGCTCAGACACCTGACTCCTGATGACAAACTGAGTGTATAGCCATCACTGTTGCGAGGGGGAGGTGTTAAGGGATGGCAGGTTAATTGTTCAGAGGAAAGGCATTCTTATCACCCTCCCCCTTCTGTATTTCCCCCAGTGGGGGTGTGATGCTGGTACATGACATCCGAAGAAATGAGAGCCGCCTAATTGATTTCCGGGAGTCTGCACCAGGGGCTCTCAGAGAAGAGGCCCTGCAGAGATCCTGGGAGACCAAGGTGGGGACCCTGGTGCGAAGGAGGGGGGTGGGATGTCTCCCTTCATTGCCCTTCTGCTAACCCAAGCAGTACTTTGCTGAGTATTTACTGTGAAGGTGAGGAAAAGAGTTAAGCAAGATGCTCTTAAGCTATGAGGGAGACAGACAGCCCCCAAAATAAAATAATGAACCAAAAAATCTGGATGGTTGATAACAAGCAGTACAGCAACACCTTACTTCTCTGGCGACCTTGCCTATCTGGCACATAAGAAAGAAGAAAAGAGGTCACTGAGCAGCCTGGTGTGTCACAAAGTAACTGCACTATCACTCACACATCTCACTCTGAGCCTGATGTTGCTAACTTTCCCAGCCATGACACATTGAAAGATTATAGAGGAACTGCTAGAAGCAGTTCCTACTGAGAGCAAAGGAGGAAATAGAATAACTTGGAAAAACAGATATTTAGTGCAGCGGCAAAAGCCAAACACCTCCCTGAATTATCACAGTTCAGAGTAATGGTGTTGTGATATGAAAAGGTTAAATGAAGGTCCCCTGTCCACAGTTTTAAAAGGCAGGAGTAGGTATAATCCAATATAGACAGGTCTCCATCTAAATTGGTTCTGTCTTGCTCTTAAAAGGGTTTGCTTAATTTATAATTCCCTCAACTATGATAGATAAATGAGGCCTTTCTGCATTTGTGGATAGGAAGTCAGGGAGATAGGAGGGATGCCTGCTGGGGACAGCTTGTCCCTCCTCTGGGATACTTGGCCTGTGTCTCTCCCCTGTGCCAGCCCCCCATCCCTGGCTTGGGGCTCTGCGGAGTTCAGCCCAGCCCCCCCTTCCAGTGACCTGGTCTCCTCTCTCCCTCACCTGCCCGCCTTGCCCAGCCTGGGCTCTTGGTGGGGGTCCCCGGAATGGTGAAGGGGCTACATGAAGCTCACCAGCTCTATGGCAGGTAAAGATTTTTCCCTTGGGGACCAGGGGCCCTGCCTGCACTCCTCCTTGGGTGGCCTTCTCCCACCTTCCTAGATTCTTCCCTTCCCAACCCTCCCCTCCTAATATCCCCTTCCCTTGCCAGGATTCTCCTTCCCAGGAACCCCCCCTCCCCCCCAGGACCCCTCTTCCTTCCCCCAGGACCTCCTCCACACCCTGCTCTCCGGCTCCCCCAGGCTGCCATGGTCCCAAGTCCTGGCTTTTGCAGCAGCTGTGGCCCAAGATGGCTTCAACGTGACCCATGATCTAGGTCAGTGGGGCCTTGGGGGGGTGGGTAAGGGAAAGCCATGAGGTTGCTGAGAAGGGAGAGGTAACCTCTCAGATTTGGGGCTTAAGCCAGAAAGTGCCTCTCTTCCAGTTTGCTCCTCAGATCCCCCCTCCCCACACTACCCTGCCTTCACTGCGAGGCAGCCTCCAATGAGGCGATCTGGGAGGACCCTTATACACTGCCTCCTCTAGAACAGACTCCCGAGGGGCAGGAGTGTTTAGGGCCAGCTTCTCAGCCCTCTGCTGCTCCACCTGTTGCGTGTCTAGCCCAGCCTCCTGTCCCTGCCCGCAGCCCAGGCCCTGGCTGAACAGCTGCCACCCAATGCGTCTGAGCACTTCCGTGAGACTTTCCTGCCCTTGGGCCACGTGCCACTCCCTGGCTCGCTGCTACGACGGCCCGACTTGGCGGCGGTGCTGGATGTGCTCGGCACCTCCGGCCCCGCCGCGTTCTACGCCGGCGGCAACCTCACGCTGGAGATGGTGGCTGAGGTGAGCACGTGGAGCCCTTCTGCCCCGGAGGACCCTCCTGCAGGGACGTCCTCTTCCCCCTTGCTCCCCTGTCTTTCTTTCTACATATGTTTACTGAGGATTCCATTTACTTGAAATTCTGAAATAGACAAAACTAACGTCAGAATAAGTGGTTCATGGGGTTGGAAGGAGTTGACTGGAATGAGGCACAAAGAACCTTCTGGGGTGATGGGAATGTCCTATCTTGATTAAGAGAGGTAACTTTGAGTTCCTCAAGGCTGGTACCAAACCATACAGTGGCCTGTCCTGGCCCTCCCAGGCCCAGTGGCTTCCCAGAGCCCATAGTCCCACCCTGCTCTTGGGTTTTCTAGGGACTGAGGAAAACACCTCCTTCACTGGTGACTCTGAGGACTGGGGAGGATTGACACAAGGCTACCAACCAACTCCAAAGAGTCTTAGACTGACAATAATGGATTCTGAGAACAGTTAGCAGTATTTCAAAACTACTGGTGGAAAATTATTTTCAAGATAAGGATAGACAGACCAAGTCAGTTGTTCTCTCATCTGTGCGATGGGGGTGGATATATCCATCTCTGCCATACAGTATGGGAATTAAACAGGTCCATCACTCATTCTGCATTCATGGAGTGCCGGCTATGTGCCAGATCCTGTGCTGGGCACTGGAGATACAGGCGCCCATCTCAAATGGATTTACCTGGAAAGTCCAGCAGAGTACTGGCCTTAGATCTGCTGGGTCCAGGAGCTCCATCTGCTCTGTAAGGACTTGGTCTCTCTTTCTCGCTCTCTCTTTTGGCCTCAGAACTCTACTTTCCTCTGTTTGAAGTTACTCTCTCTCAGATCCTTTCCACACCTGTCCCCCACCAGCCATCCTTACATCAGCCATCCCAGAGAAAGAGCAGTTCTCATCCCAGTAGTTCCAGCAGAGCCTCAAGGCTGTGTCTCATGAGCCTGTCATAGGTCTCATGGCTACTTCCCAAATCAATCACTGTGGCATGAAAAAGGAATGTTCTGATTAACCTTACCTGGGTCCTGTATCCTCTCCTGGAGTTGGAGAAGGGGATGAGGGAAACTAGCAAAGACCATCAGAGCTTTAAGAGAAAAACAAAACGAAACGAAACACGAAATTGAGTTTATGAACTTGCTGGACAAGGCCAAGAAATTCAATGTGTAGTTCACTGAGGGTAGATTAGAAGTCAGAGGTTTCAAGTACTAAAAAGTACTAAAAAAGGAAAAGATACCTAGTGGCTGTGCTAATTTAGGATTGACAATTAGCAAGCTGGATAGAATGTACAGTTTGTACAAGATTGGTTCACTGGTCAGTAGAGTGCTCAGTTATATCCAGTAAGGGTTATTCCTTCCAGAGTCAACCAGAGTTCATGGTTTTGGAGTGGCTTTAGGTGGCTATAGTGAAATGCAGAATTCAGTTTTGATAACTCCTAGACAAGTGCTGCTGTAAATGGAAAATCTTCCTTCTACATAGGCAGAGGGTAGTATGTGCAAAGACATGGAATCATGAGTTCAGGATCTGCACATCACTCTGGGTCGCTGTATAGAGCTCATCAGGATATAGCAGGACATGATTGGAGAGGTAGGCAGGGGCCAGATCACAAAGGGCCTTGAATGCCAAGCTAAGGAGATCATTCACAGATTGTACCTAGCACAATGTCTGGCACATAGGGGGTGCTTATTGTTAGTGCTTTTCCCCTTCCTTCTTCCTGGGGCACCCAGAGCTAAAGACCATGATAGGCATTGCAGAAGGCACCAAAGTTATAAACATCTGATCTGTTGTGATCCAAACATAGGACTTAGGCCAAACCTGCATGCTCACAGTGTCATGTGTGATTCACAGAGGTGGGGGATATTCTTTCCCCTCCAGGCTCAGCACGCTGGGGGTGTCATAACTGAGGAGGACTTCAGCAACTACAGTGCCCTCGTGGAGAATCCTGTGTATGGCGTGTACAGAGGTGACCTCTCCCCCAGCTCCCAGGGTCCCCACTCAGGAGAAGCCTCCCAGTCCATGGCCACATCCTTTTGGCCTAATGACTCCTCCCCATTTCATGAGAGAGAAACTGAGGCAATGAGCTGCCTAAGCAGCCAACCTAAAGCAAGCCAGAGACAGCCTACTTTCTGAAGTAGTTGTAGGGTTAGTTACCCCAAGTATTTAGGATATGGGGAGGGAGGTCTGTTCAAAGGCTAAGGCCTAGAAATTGGGGTTCTGGCTATTAGGTTTTCTTGATTTGGGTTCTGTGTTGCCTCCAACCACTCCACAGCCCCCACTCTCACTGCCCTGTATTTCCTAAAAAGAATCCGTAAAGCCAAAATCCATCTTCGCTTCAGGTTAGAACAAACCCTTCAAGACAGTCATAGACCCACACCCTCATTGTTCCAAGAGGAAACTGAGCCCTAGGGAAGGAATGGAACTTAACCTACCAGATTCAAAACCAACGAGGAACCCAGAAAGCCACACTTATGACATGGGCAAGGCCTGTGTTTGCTGAACCCAAAGTGGCAGGTTCCTAGTCCCTCAGAAAGTTCTCAGGCTTTCCCCCCTCAAAGGGGCCCAGATCACCTCAGGCCCCAGAAGAGGCTTCCTCCGAGTTCAGGTTTCCAGGCCTCAATCTCTTGAGCTGATTCCTCTGCCAGAGGTGCTAGTACGTGGGGCCAAAGAAGACCATAGCTTTGGAGCCAGGAAGACCTGGGTTTGCCATTTACCTTGAACGAACCACTTCCCATTCTGAGCCTTGGAAATAATAACAGTGCCTACCTCTCAGGGTGGCCATGAGGATTTAATGAGATGAGGTTAGAAGTTACCCTGATCAGAATGGGCACTGAATGTATAGTATTTGACTTCCATTTGTCCTCCCGTGCCTGGGTTCTCTTGGCAATGCCAATAACTCGATACTCTGGGTTCCCCTTATCTCCTGTAACCTTGGACCAGCTGCCTGTTTGTGCCTCAATTTCTTCACCTATAAAATGGGGATATAACAATAGCTGTTATGAGTATTAAATGAGTTTGTTAGTTAATGTTATGTGTCAGGTATTATTATTATTATTCCTTTGATATCCAAACATCTAATAACAGGGGCCTTGAATAGGAAGAGAAGTTTGCTGTTCCAACAAGTTTCAGGGGTGGGACCATCAGGGGCCCTGAGTACTATCCTAGCCTGAGGGAGTGGCTGGAAGGAGACACAAGGTGGACCAGGAATCTGGACATTTGGACATCTGGACACCTGTCCCCCGCTTTGCCAATGGACTGCAGTGTGACTCTGGGCAAATCAGTTTTCTCAAGCCTTCATTTCCTCATGTGGAAGAGGAAGCAAAGACAAGTGTTCTGGGTTGGAGTCCTGGCCCTGCCCTTGACTCCCCATGTGAACCTGGGTGGGTCCCTTTGCCTCTCAGTGCAGTTTCCCTATCTGATGGGGGGTTCAGTGCAGTGGTCCCAGTCTTTGTGATGGTGGGATGTGGAAATGCCTTGACCCCTCCCCTGCCATCGGTCATTTCTTGTCCTTTCAGGCCACCTGGTTCTCAGTCCCCCAGCCCCACACACAGGCCCTGCCCTCATCAGTGCTCTCAACATCCTCGAGGGCTTCAATCTCTCCAGCCTGGTATCCCGGGAACAGGCTCTTCACTGGGTGGCAGAGGTAAGGCTGACCCCTCCCCTCCACCTTGGGTCTGGGGTAAGGGGATGGGATACTGCCGTAAGGCAGGACTAAATCACCTCCAACTTTTCTCACACACAAAGATCCTGGTGTAGGTGCTGGGCTTGGCAGCCTCTTCCATACCCCTGCTCTGTTTTCAGACCCTGAAGATTGCCTTGGCTCTGGCCAGCAGACTGGGAGATCCTGTCTACGATTCTACCATCACTGAGAGCATGGATGACATGCTCAGGTGGGTACTCAGGGCTAGGACCCTGGGTGCTACAGAGGTGGTAGTAGATGTGGAGAAAGAATCAGGTGGAAAGCAGCTGGTGGAACAATAAGGCCTGAAGTTCCAAGTCAGTTTCAGCTCAACCCAACTCACAGCGTGACGCTAGCTGCCACGCCTTGCGCCTCAGTTTCCCCATCTGCACAACAAGGTGGTCTACTTCATGTGGCTGTCAGGTATTTTTTACTTTAGCAGGGTATCTGTAAGGACGCATCTGTTCTCCCTTTTGAGTGGAAAAAGAAAGCCTAATAACAATGAAAAGAGCCACCAAGCAAATACTGGAGGTGGTGGGGATTTTGATTAAAATATACCTACATTAGCAGCAGGACATAGTAGTAACTCTATGGGCTCTCGTTGGACTGCCTCAGTTCAACTCCCAGCCTGACTATCCACTAGCTGTGCAGCTTTGGGCAAGTCATTTAAACTCTCTAAGTCTCAATTTCTACAAGGGCCTGACAATAATGGTGCCAACCTCATGAGATGGTGCTGAGGAGTAAACGAGATCATCCATGCAAAGCACTTACCAAGTTGTCTGGCACATAATAAATAGTCAACAGATAATCATTTTTATTATAAACTGGTAATAGAGGTAAGATTGATTACCATTTAAGTGCTACTTAAAGACTAGCTAAAGGTAAAATTAGAAGCCAAAAATATAGTTCATGTAAATTTGCACTAATACTCAAACAACCTTCTATGAATTCAGTTGGAAATAATGAGACTAAATGAACAGCTAATAATTGGAAAACAGAAACAGAGCCAACTGAAATCATAACCAGGTCAAGGTCATAAGGATAGAGCCTAAAAACCAAGCCTCCTCCCCCCACCCCCAGACCACCTGAAACAAAACCCTGTGTGCTGTCTCTGTGGCTACCAGTCCTCATGGTTGAAAACTGAATGAATATCTTCAGTAATCCTGATAACTTGTCATTCGCTAACCAGTTAGAATAACTGGCTAACCATTATCAGGTAAGAAACCCTCAGCTGAACTTTTAAAAGTGGAGAATTCCAAGTTTTCAAGATTAATGCAAATTTAGCGCAGTGGTTAACAAACCCGACTAGGAACTATGAGGTTGCGGGTTCGATCCCTGCCCTTGCTCAGTGAGTTAACGATCCGGCGTTGCCGTGAGCTGTGGTGTAGGTTGCAGACGCGGCTCGGATCCCACGTTGCTGTGGCTCTGGTGTAGGCTGGTGACTACAGCTCCGATTGGACCCCTAGCCTGGGAACCTCCATATGCCGTGAGAGCGGCCCAAGAAAATGCCAAAAAGACCAAAAAAAATAAAAGATTAATGCAAATTTAGCTCTAAAGTACACACACACACCTATATTAAATTAATTCAACTAATTTATCCAATAAATAGTTAACTAATGTGCCTTGAAAAAAAGTTCTAGGCGTTCCTATCGGGGCTCAGAGGAAACGAATCTGACTAGTATCCATGAGGATGCAGGTTCGATCCCTAGCCTCCCTCTGTGGGTTAAGGAGCAGGTGTTGCCATGAACTGTGGTATAGGTCGTAGATGCGGCTCAGATCATGAGTTGCTGTGTCTGTGGTGTAGCCCTGTGGCTACAGCTCTGATTCGACCCCTGGCCTGGCAACTCCATATGCCATGGGTGCAGCCCTAAAAAGACAAAAAGAAAAGAAAAGAAAATTCTAATAGCATGTAAATATTCCTGTATATAAAACCCTCCTCCGACTAAACTCTTAATAAATTTTTAGTTCTGGACCACAAACACTAAGTTAAATGAATTCAGTTTGTCCATTTAAAACAAATATTTTCTGCACGTCCACTCTGTTTGAGATACTTTCATAGAAGAGATTAAATGAGCAGAGCCAAGTAACTAAAAACTTAATTTAAACATGAAATAAACATTGGCTCTAGAAGAAAGCCTGAATAATGCCTAAATACATTCATTCAGTGCAATAACTGTTTTCTATTTATCCCCTATACTCTAGGAATAGGTGAGCTTCTGTTCTCTTAGGCCTAATAGTTCGGTTGGGGGAGGCAGATAGTAATCAAATAATTACACAAACAGACATCACAAAGCGTTGAGGGGTGGGGGATGATGAGAGCCTGTTATATGTTCATCTCCTACCCCTTGTCTTTTCAGCAAGGTGGAGGCCGCCTACTTCCGGGGCCAGATCAATGACTCTCAGACAACCACTGCCCCGCTCCTGCCCATCTATGAGCTAAACGGGGCTCCCACAGCTGCCCAGGTGCTGATCATGGGCCCTGACGACTTCATTGTAGCCATGGTCAGGTATGCCAGCTCAGACTCAGGACTCGGAACAAGGGATCATGTGGACCAGGAAGGAGGTGGGGGTTGGGTGGGAGTGAGGCCAGGCTCAGGGCTTACCTGGCCCTAACCTTGGCCCTCAGCTCCCTGAACCGGCCCTTTGGCAGTGGCCTCATCACCCCCTCAGGAATCCTGCTCAACAGCCAGATGCTGGACTTCTCTTGGCCCAACAGGACTGCTAACCACCCTGCGCCCAGCCTGGTAGGGTCTTGCTCCCCTCCACCCCTGGGGCTCTGAGGTGAGGTAGGAGGTGTAGTAGTATGACTGCTCCTCCCTCCCTACTTCTGGGAAATTACGGTATAAGGAAAAACAGCCTAAACAATGTATACACTTCATTCCCAGCCCAAGTCTAGAGCTCAGAGCTGGATGGTTTCCAAAGAAACCTCTTCTCATTCTGCCACTGTCTCACTGTGTGACCCAGAGAAAGTCTTGCCCCCTCTCTGGGTGTCAGTTTCTTCTGTACAGTGAGGATATCGGCCTCCTTTTGGTGCTTTGGGTATTTTTCAACAGTAGTAGTCTATGATGCTGAGTCAGTAGTAGTCAGTATGATGCTGAGCTGATGGGGGCTCAGCTCTATTTTGGGGCACTGAGGAGATATGAATTATTATCTATTTGGAGATCAGTGCTCTTAATACCCTCCAGGCAGGGGCCCCAGCAGGACAAAGACAGCTGGAGATGACCAGGGTGGGGATTATTCTGTTCTTTCCCATAGTCATCTATCTGTCTGTCTGTCTTTCCTTCCTTCCTTCCTTCCTCCCTCCCTTTTTTCTCCCTCTCTCTCTCCCTTCCTTCCTTCCTTCTTTTTTTTAAAAATTAGAATATAGTCCATTTACAGTGTTGTATCAATTTCTGCTGTACAGCATAGTGACCCAGTCATACATATATTTACATTCTTTTTCTCATACCATCTCCCATCATATTCTACCCCAAGAGACTGGACACAGTTCCCTGTGCTGTACAGTAGGACCCACAGTCATCTTTCTTGGCTTGATCCCTCTCCTGCCACCCACAGCAGCCCCATAGCCTTATGGCTCCATTACCCACTTCACTTATCCAGGGATCCTGCCCATTTCACAAAGAGCAAACTATGGTCTAGGAAGGGACCCGTCTCCATGAAACCTGGGCCTGTGGAACATTCAGGAGAGGGATAGGTGTTGCAAGAGTGGGGGAATAGCCCTTTTCTGTCTCGCCCGACCCCTTATCCCTCTGTGGTCTCCATCCTCTGACAACAGGAGAACTCGGTGCAGCCAGGGAAGCGGCCACTGTCCTTCCTGCTGCCCACTGTGGTCCGGCCGGCAGAGGGACTCTGTGGGACCTACCTCGCCCTGGGGGCCAATGGAGCTGCCCGGGGCCTCAGCGGCCTGACACAGGTGAGGTTTCCCCCATGTGGCCAGGAGCCATGCTATGATCTGGGCTGCAGATGCCCTCCTGTCTCTGGCTTGTCCTCGCCTCTTACTCATGCAGTTAACATGAACCAAGACTGCTTTGTGCCAGGCCCATCCTGAGCACTTGGGACATGCACTGCATTGGTCTTAGCAAAAATAGAGCCCCGATGGTCCATGTCTTCCCAGGTTATAGGGGAAGTCACAGGGCCAGTAGATTTGAGGAGTGATATAACATCTGGGCTGCCGAGGTTCTGTCAACCTCAAGTCCCATCATGTCTCTAGTCAACATGTGAATAATGAGCAGCCCTCTTTGGGATCTGATTTTGAAAGGAAGGTCCTGCTACCTTCTAAAACACCTCACAACAGTTCCACGAATGTGTTGAGCATCTGATATACGTGTCAGGCATGTATTTGGCACCTGGTGAGTTAACAAACCTGAGCTTTGGAATCAGACACACCTGGGTCCCAGCCAAAGTGCTGCCAATTTCTGACTGTGTGATGTCGGGGAATTCACTTAGCCTTTCTGAACCTTAGTCTGCTCATCTGTAAAATGGAGATAATAACAAATAGCTAATATTTATGGAGTTTTTACTAAGTGGCAGACACAGTGTTACATGTGTTAGCCCTTTTAACCTTCCCAACTTTGGGAGGAATCCTTATTTCTTTTTCATAGATGAAGAAACAGAGGCCCAACAGTTCCCTGGCTCTCTCCAAACTCTGGAATGAATCACTTTTCTTCTCCCGCCCTCGGCTTCCCCTCCATGAAATGGAGACAGTCATCATAGGCCTGCCTGTCTTCTGGGGTGTTGGGAGACTCAGAGGACACCCCTGGTATAATGTTCTAAAGACTAAGGAACCTGGACAAGGGGCAAGGACTCTGGATCCTGAACCTACACCTCTGGGACAGCCCTGACTTCTGCCCCTTGGTTGCCTCCAGGTTCTGCTGAATGTCCTGACCTTGAACCGGAACCTGAGTGACAGCCTGGCTCGTGGCCGCCTGCACCCGGACCTGCAGTCAAACCTCCTGCAGGTGGACAGTGAGTGCAGAGTAGAGGTCCCCTTGGGGTGGGCACAGGACTGGGTGGAGAGGGGGGCTCCTTCCAAGGGTGCCCCTGCCTCCACCAGTACCAACTCCTTGCCATTGAAAATTTGGTTTCTTTCAACCTGTTGGAACAGTGAAAGATCTGGAGTTTGGAACCTGTCTTGCCATTTTCTGGCTGTGGCCTTGGGAAATTCATGTCTCCACTCTGAGTCTCAGTTTTCTCATTTGTAAAATACTATAAAGATGTTCATTTTGCAAACCATTCATTCAGCAGTTTGCACTGAATACTTTCTATGTGCCAGACATTATACTAGGTGCAGTTATAGGCAGACAGGAAAATAAATAATTGAAGAAATATGAGAAATCAAAATAAATGCTCTGCAGAGCACTAAAGCAGGATCATGTATATGACTGACTCGATGACTGGGGAAGCCTTCTCTTTGGTGACATTTAAGCTGAGATCTAAGAGTGAGAAAGCACCCACCATGCAAAGAACTAGGGCAGGCTTTGTAGGTCAAGGAAACAAGTGCAAAGAACTCATGGCAGGAATGGGCTTCGCATGTCTTAGGAGTAGAAAGGAGACCAGGGTGAGTGAGGGTGACATAAACCAGAGAAGCAGGGGCCAGATCATGAGCCTTATAGGTTATGGTGAAGAGATAGACTTTCCTCTAAGAAGAATAGGTGCTTAATTTTGGACACAGCTTAATTTCATGGGAAAGTTATGTGTACTATTGAGGAGTTTTTATTAGAACAATGTATTATGCTAGTCCAGAGGGGATACAGAATTGAATGAGATATGGTCCTTGCTTGTTCAGTCTCCCCATTTTACATCAGATAAAGAAACTGATCCTCACAAAGATTATAAACTAGTCAAAGACCAACCAGTAAATGGCAGAATGGCAGAATTGAGATCAGACACATGCCATGCCTGGCTGATACCCAGACTCGATCCTTTTTTGTTGGGGGGGGGCACACCTGCAGCAGGCAGAAGTTCCCAGGCCAGGGATTCAAACCCACACCACAGCAGTGACAACACTGGGTCCTTTAACCATCAGGCCACCAGAGAACTCTGCAAAGACTCAGTTCTTACTGCATGGCTCTTGATATCTCCTGGACTAAAGCATGTTGGAAGCCCCAGACCTAGATCCTTAGTAGTCACATCCTGTTGTTGGCTAGTGACACTGTGGATCCCGAGTTGATGGTTGATGAGGCTAAAATCCTTGAAAATGAATACTGTTCAACTAATACCTTCTGGTGTGTATCGAATGTAAGGTTCTGTGCTAAGTTACCATGGGGGTGGGAGATGCTCATCCTGGCCCTGAAGACAGCAGTATGAGGCGTGGAGACTTGAAGGGAAAGTTCACCCACCTGAGGACTCTGGGAGGCTTCATGGAAGAGGTGATAACTAGCTGGGCCTTGACACAGGAATTTGGCACATGGAGGTAAAGAACATTCTTGAGGAGGGAAATAGGCTGGGCAAAGCCAGAGAGAATGGCTCAGAGTACGGCAAGAAGGCCAGCTGGACTAGAGACATTGTTTCCCAAACTTCAGAATTTATCCAATATCTTCATGATTTCTGCCATATTTACACGCCATCTAAAGTGTTGTTTTCCTAATGCATGTCTACAAACAGACTTCCTTTTTAACCTAAATGTATTTTAAAAGTAAATCTTATAATCACAAATGGAAAAATGGCATCATTTGCCACAAATAGATGATAAATAACTACAAAAAAAAATCAAATGTTTTTAGGTTTTAGTCAGATGCTTTTGCCCATGGAAAGTTCTGAGGCCTGCTCTCTCTTTTAAAGAAGGAAATCGGAAATGTTAGAGACCTGGAATTCCCATTGTGGCTCAGCGGGTTAAGAACCTGACATAGTGTCATGAGGATGTGGGTTTGATCCCTGGCCTCGCTCAGTGGGTTAAAGATCCAGCATTGCCATGAGCTGCGGCCTAGTTCACAGATGCAGCTCAGATCCAGCATTACTGCAGCTCCAAGTCAACCCTAGCCTGGAACTTCTATGTGTTGCAGGTGTAGGCATTAAAAAAAAAAAAAGAAAGAAAGAAAGAAAAGAAAAAAATGTTAAAGACCAGACTTGAGTATAGTACTTTCTATTCCTGAAAGGATTGGAAGTGAACCATAAAGGGAATACATTTCCAACTCTGGGATTTAAAGCTATTTAATGCTGTGTCTTTATCTCAAGAACTACCCCAATCATCCCATTTGGGAAATAAGAAGATCAGATTTTTGTTGAGGTGAGGTTACAGGACTTATCATGGAGGTCCATGTTAAGAAGTATGGGCCTAGTGTTCCCGTTGTGGCTCAGTGAGTTACCAACCCGACTAGTATCTATGAGAATTTGGATTTGATCCCTGGCTTCACTCAGGGGGTTAAGGATCTGGCATTGCTGTGGGCTGTGATGTAGGTCACAGACACAGCTCGGATCTTGTGTTGCTGCAGTTGTGGTGTAGGTTAGCAGCTAAGACTCCGATTCGACTGACCCCTAGCCTGGCACCTGCAGCCCCCAAAGCAAAAAACAAACAAAACGAGTAGAGGGAGACCCAGTGAATAAATAAGCAAGATGCAGGTAGCCATAAATACTTTGAAAGAAAATAAAGCAAGGAGTTCCCATTATGGCTCAGTGAGTTAAAGACCCAACATTGTCTCTGTGAGGATGTGGGTTCAATCCCTGGCTTTGTTCAGTGGGTTAAGGCCTCAGCTGCAGCTAGTATGTGACCTCTAGCCCAGGAACTTCTAAAAAAAGAAAAAAAAGCAAGGTAAAGACAGGGACCTCTATTTTAGATAGTGGTAAGGGAGGTTCTTAAAGATTGGACTGAAGTAAAGGGAGCCAGATTTGTGACTATCTAGCAGGCGAGGATTCTAGGCAGAGAGAAGAGCAAGTGCAAAGGCCCTGAGGTAGGAGCATGTTTGGTCTCTTTGAGGGACAGCAAGAAAGCTAGGGTAGAGTTAAGCAAGAGAGAAAGAGAGGAAGGAAATGAGGAAAGGAGTTTAGAGAGCTGCAAGATTCCAAATAATGTTGGGCCTTACAAGCCTTGGTAAGGACTTTGGATTTTTAGCCTAAGAGTCATCAAAGTGAAAGGTTTTGAGCAGGGGAAGTGGCATGTTCTGGCTAATGGCTGCTGTGTGAATAGGCTGTAAGGAAGCAGGACTAGAAGCAGAAAGACCAGTTAGTGGGCTATGCAGTAATCTTGGCAAGTAATTATGGCAGCTTGGCATAGGCAGGTGGAATGAAGACTCCAAAGCCAAGCCCTTTTTTCAATATTAAGAATAACTGTATAGGGAGTCCCCATCATGACTCAGTGGTAATGAATCTGACTAGTATCCATGAGGACGAGTGTTCGATCCCTGGCCTTGTTCAGTGGGTCAGAGATCCGGTGTTGCCGTGAGCTATGATGTAGGTTGCAGACATGGCTCTGATCCCGAGTTCCTGTGGTTGTGGCATAGGCTACAGCTACAGCTCCAATTTGACCCAGGCTGGGAACCTCCATGTGCTGTAGGTGTGGCCCTAAAAAGACAAAAAGACAAAAAAAAAAAAAAAAAAAGAATGACCATACATCATTGATCACTTACCATATGCAAGGCTCTGAGCTCTGTGCTTTCTTTTATCCCTGCAACAATTTTATGTAACAGGTTCTCAGATAATCCCCATTTTATGCATGGGGAAACTGAGGCTTAGAGAAACAAAGCAAGTTTCCCGAGGTCATACAGTTCCTCAGTAGAGCATCTACTCTCTACTCAGGACCAGGATTCAGGTCTGACCATCAGACTCCTGAGCCAGTGCCCTGAACTCTCTGAATGTATGTTGGGGGATGGTTTTCAGGTGAGTTCACAGAGGAAGAGATTGAGTTCCTGGAAGCCAGAGGTCACCACGTGGAGAAGGTCGATGTCTTATCCTGGGTCCATGGCAGCCGGAGAACCAACAACTTCATCATTGGTGTGAAGGACCCTCGGAGCCCAGATGCAGCCGGAGCTACCATCCTGTAGAGCAGCAGGGTGGGGGTGGGGGGGTGTCTCTGCTCCCCTCCTTTGCATGTTCTTAGAGTCCCTCCTTCTCCCAGGTTTTGTCTCAGAGGGACCCCAAGGATGCCCCAGATCAGGGGCTAGAGGGGATGCTTAGCAAACCCTATTTCCAGAATAACTGGAAAATTCTCCATCTGGAGGCCTGTGGTGGTGGTGGTGGTGGTGGTGGTGGTGGTGAGTATTAGTGCCCACAACCAAGCAGGCAGGACCTTGAGGAGTCAGACTGTCTGTCTGTCTCCTTTCCCTCAGCTATGCTGGCCCTGAGCTTAAAGATGGGTTGCAAACCCTTCTCAAGGGTCCTCACCACCCCAACATCTCCAGTTGGGCCTAACCTGGGCCTTGTCTTCCAGCTCCCTTCTGTCCCCAGCCTCATTTCTTAAATGACTAGGATTTTTTTTAAATGGACCATCCTGGGGAGGGGGTGCTCCTCTCCTCCTCCCACCAGGTTGAGGTGGGGGCCTTACATTGGGGGGGACCCAGGGTGTGGGGTGGGGTGGGGGGTGGGGACCAGCTCAGGGGCTTCCATTTGCAAAGGGGAATTAAAGAAAGAATATTGCTTAACCGTGGCTTTGACTGATTTCATATTTGGTTGTGTTGGGAGTGGGAATGAGAGAAGAGATGCTGGCTCAACTTGTTCCAGCAGCCTTGACTCCAGGGCAAGTTAGAGTCAACTTTGTGGGAGTTGTAACAATATCTGCCATCTAACCAAGACTTGCATTAATAAAAATAATTCATAACAATAATTATAATTATAGATAGAATCTATTGAACACAATGTGTGCCAGGCTCTATGCTAAATGCTTTATATGGATAATCCTAATTTCATTATAAAATCTTCATTAGAGATCTCATGAGGTAGGTACTGATGTTATTCCCATTTCATAAATGTGAAGCTGGCATAAAGAGGTCAAGGGGTTTGTATAATGTTCCTCATGCATTAAATGGAAGAAATGGGATTCAGCCTCAAGATGTTCAACTCCTGATGTGTGTGCTTAACCATTTGCACATCTACTAGGTAGACTATTTGTTATAAAGTATACGTTATACAGTCTACATCAGAAATACCTTTTACATATTATGTCATTCACCCATGAATGTATCTATTCATTATATTATAGGCCCTTTGTTAGGCACTGGAGATTCAGAATTGAACAAGAAATTTTATTATGGATTTGCACTCTGCAGGGGAAGTCAAACATTAAAGAAGTACGGACACAAATAATTAGGATAATTGCCATCACGATAAGCTCCATGAGGAATGCTGTGAGGATGTATAATAGGAAAGGTAATCTAGTTCAGTAGTGGGATGGGATCAGCAAAGTCTTCCTCAAGGTAGTGAGGATTAGTAAGATTAACAGAAAAGGATTAGATGCATGATGTGGGGATATCATTTTAGGCAAAGGGAACAATATGTGCAAAGGTCCCATGGTTAGGAGATGGAAGAATGGCAATGTATTCATCCAAGAGCAGGAGTCAGTCAACAAACTTTTTCTGCAAAGAGCCAGATACGAATATTTCAGCTTTTCAAGCCATATGGTTCTTGTGGTAACGTTCAACTTTGCTGCTATAATGCAAAACATGCATAGGCAATATATAAACAAATGGCTGTGGCTGTATTCTCATAAAACTTATTTACAAAAACAAGGCCTAATTTGGCCTAAGGTCGGCAATTTGCTGATCCCTATTCTGGAACATACTGAGATGATAAGTGAAGAAACTGATGAGATACAATATTCTTATGAGTCTGATATTTCTCCATTTTTATGGATGTGGGAATCGTGGTTCAGAAACATGAAGTAACTTACCCAAGATCATTTAGCTGATAATTGGCAGATTCAAGACATAAAAGCAGTCTGTTTGACTCCAAACATCATGTCTTTCTCTTCTTTGAAAAAAAAACTTTATTACTTTATCTGATTACAGATGTAAGTCATTCAAATATCAAACGTATCATAAACATGTAATGTAGATGATACATCCCCTCAAAAATCTCAACTTTCCAATAATGTCACTATCAATGATTTAGTACATATTCCTCTAAATATTTTTTTCTATGTATAACATATTCTTATTCTGTTTAAAAGTAATAATGGGATAGCATTAGTCACACTATATATAACTTTTTTAAAACTTACCAATATAACATGGGCATTTTTCCATGTCAGTATCAAGATGTATGTATTTACCTAATTATTTATGATGATGAATCATCATTCATTAAATGGCTTAACCAGTTTCCTGTTGATGGATATTTAGGTGGTTTCCATTGTAGCTTTGAATATTCTTGCCCTGGTATCTTTATGTGCTTGAGTCACACCTGTGGTCATATCAACTCTTGTAGGCTGTCCTTCAGGTGGTATTACAGGACCTCCCTTGTAGCAGGCTTTTGGGGGTTACATGGGCATCCTGGGGTCGTTTCCTTTTTTTTTTTTTTTTTTGGTGCTATTTAGGGCCACGCCCATGGCACATTTCCTTTCTTAAATACACAAATAATGATAGCTTTGAATAACATATTTGTTCAGCAGGCCAATTTTTTTTTTAAGGGCTGCACCTGCGGCATATGGACCTTCCCTCAGCTAGGGGTCAAATTGGAGCTACAACACAGGATCTGAGCCACACCTGTGACCCAAGCCATAGCCTGTGGCAATGCCAGATCCTTAACCCACTGAGCAGGCCAGGAATCAAACCTGAATCCTCATGGATACTTGTCAGGTTCTTAACCCACTTAGCCACAGCAGGAACTCCCAGGACAATTCTTTTTTTTTTTTTTTTTTGTCTTTTTGCCATATCTCGGGCTGCTCCTGTGGCATATGGAGATTCCCAGGCTAGGGGTCCAATCGGAGCTGTAGCCGCCGGCCTACGCCAGAGCCACAGCAACGTGGGATCCAAGCCGCATTTGCGACCTACACCACAGCTCATGGCAACGCCGGATCGTTAACCCACTGAGCAAGGGCAGGGATCGAACCCACAACTTCATGGTTCCTAGTCAGATTCGCCAACCACTGCGCCACGACAGGAACTCCCCAGGACAATTCTTATATATCAAAGCACCATTCTGATATCTTGGAAAATGTTTTATAACTCAGTATATGAAATATCCTATTTTATTCCACAAATATTTTCATTCTTTATTTCTCCCTTCCTTCCTTCCTTCCTTCCCTTCCCTCCTTCCCTCCTTCCCTCTTTCTTTCTTTCTTTTCTTTCTTTCTTTGTTTCTTTTCATTTTTGGCTGCCCCATGGCATATGGAGCTCCCGGGCCAGGAATCAGATCTCAGCCTCAGTCATGATTTAAGCCGTGCTGCAGCAACACCAGACCCTTAACCCACTGTGCCAGGCTGGGATCAAACCTGTGTCCCATTGATCCCAATATGCCGCCGATCCTGTTGTGCCAGAGCAGGAACTCCCCAGGAATATTTTCTTAAATGTCTACTCTGTGCCATGCACTGTCTGAGGCACTGGGGATACTGATAAACCAGATAGACCAGGTTCTTGCTCGTTTGAACTCTATATTCTCAATCACTTTTAGTTTATTCATATTGTACTGTCTTGATCTACCATGGAAAATATAAATTTACCTTATATTGAGAAGTTAACTTCAGCTGATTACGAACTAAAAAGATAGGATATTTGGAAATTTAGAGTTTTTATAATATTCTCTTAGGCCTCAACTCCAGGATAAAAGTATTTGCTTCTTAAACCAGATATTTTTGGTATTTCCTTCATATCTTGGTTAAGATATGAAGCTTCCTGATTTCAAAACTTACTACACTGCAAAGCTACAGAAATGAAAACTGTGTGGTACTGGCATGATGATGAACATATCAATGGAATAGAATTGAAAGTCCAGAAATAAACCCATATACCTACGGTCAGTTGATTTTTCACAAGGGTGACAAAATCTTCAATAGAGAAAGAATAGTTTCTTCAGCAATTGATGCTGATACAACTAAATATTCATATATTAAAAAATGAACTTTGGGAGTTCCCACTGTGGCTCATTGGGTAATGAACCTGACTAGTATCCATGAGGATGCAGGTTCAATCCCAGGCCTTGCTCAATGGGTTAAGGATCCAGTGTGTTGCTGTGAGCTATGGAGCAATTCGCAGATGCAGCTTGGATCTGGCGTCACTGTGGCTGTGGCATAGGCCGTCAACTGCAGATCTGATTTGACCCCTGGCCTGGGAACTTCCATCTACCTCAGGAGCGGCCCTAAAAAGCAAAAAAAGAAAAAACTCAAAAAAAATGTCAAAAAAAAAAATAGACCTAAAGTGAAAACTGAAATGATCATCATCAGTAGACTGATTAAACTGTGACATATGCAAATAATGAAATGTATATAACAATGAAAAGGAACAGGGAGTTCCCACTGTGGCTCAGTGGGTTATGAACCCAACTGGAATCCATGAGGATATAAATTCAATCCCTGACTTTGCTCAGTGGGTTAAGGATCTGGCATTGCTGAGAGCTGCAGTGTAGGTCACAGAGCAATCTTGGATCTGGTGTTGCTGTGGCTGTGGTGAGGCAGTCAGCTACAGGTCCAATTTGACCCCTGGCCTAGGAACTTACATATGCCTCAGGTGGGGCCCTAAAAAGCAAAAAAAAAAAAAAAAAAAAAGAAAAAAGAAAAAGAAAAAAAGAAAAAAGAAAAGAAAAGAAAAAGAAAGAAAAGGAACAAACTACAAAACTACAACTACATACAACAATATAGATGAATCTCAAAAACACAAAATTGAGCAAAAGAAGCCAGACCCAAAAGAATACATTTTGTATCATTACATTTATAGAACGTTTACTACCTGGTAAGCCTAATCTATGAAGTTAGAAGTCAGAATACTGTTTACCCTTAAGGGTGTGGGTAATGAGTAGAAGAGAGAATGAAGAGACTTTTGTGGGGCTGGTAATTTCTTGATCTGGGTGTTGGTTAGACATGTGTGTTCATTTGGTGAAAAAAATTCATCAGGCTTCACACTTACAATTTATGTCTTTATGTCTTTATATTACATTCTAATAAAATGTCTAAATTTTTCAGAATATGTTTGAAAATAAGATTTTAAGTCCTAAGAATCTCTCTTTTTTCCAGTCTTTTTTGGGTGGCACCGTCAGCATATGGATATTCTCAGGCAGGAGGTTTAATCAGAGCTGCAGCTGCCAGCCTACACCATAGCCACAGCAACGCCAGATCCAAGCTTTGTCTGAGACCTACACCACAGTGCACAGCAATACCAGATCCTTAGCCCACTGAGCAAAGCCAGGATCCTCATGGATACTAGTCAGATTCGTTTCCCCTGAGCCACAATGGGAACTCCTCTCTCTCTCTCTTTTTTTTTTTTTTGTCACTCTTGATACTCTTCCATTTTTTTTCAATTATGTATTTATCATTCTATTTCAATTTTTCTTTTTTTTAGGGCTGCATTTGTGGCATATGGAAGTTCCTGGACTAGGGGTCAAATTGAAGCTGCAGCAGCTGGCCTACACCACAGCCACAGCAACGAGGGATCCAAGCAGTGTCTGCGACCTACACTGCAGCTTTTGGCATCATTGGATCCTTAACCCACTGAGCAAGACCAGGGATGGAACCCACATCCTCACAGATACCAGTCAGGTTCATAACCCCCTGAGCCACAACAAGAACTCCCATTTTTCTTTAAAAATTTTTTTTTCTATTTCTATTTTTCAATCTTTTTTTCCTAAGAGCAAGCCATTGCTTGCCCATGCAAAGTAGAAATGACCTCTCTTCAAGACACTTATTTCCTATTGTCTGACAATTGTTGAACTGATTTTGTAATAACAAGGCACTTCACTGCCATCTACTGGCAAATTACCACAACAAAGTTGTACATTCCAATGTTTACCAGTGAGTGGCACCCACTTAAAAGTGACGTCCTCCTGCAAGAAACAACTTGTCTAACTCAAGGTGATAACTTTGCCATTTGGCCTTGTGATGAATCCTGCAGACGGTAGAATGTTGATGCTAAGTGGTTTTGTTCTTTCTTTTTTATTTTTGTTTGATATAGTTCCTAAAGATATGGTTCAAGCATTCACTATCAATCTTATCATTGTAAAGCTTAAGCTCATTTGGACAAACATGAAAATAGCAGCTCGATAAATGCCAATCAAATTGTTCATGTTCAAGAATACATGATTTGCTTGCTTTTTCTTTACCTAAGTCTGAATCCAGAACAACCCTAGATGTCCTAGGACTGCTTTTCTTGCTGAAAACATTCTGTAAAGCAGCCTGATAACTTCTTCAGAGGCCTCTCTTAATCTGATAATTGTTGAGGCTATCATAAGTGTGAGACACTCTTCTAAACTCTACTAATTCATTTACTACTCTATTAATTCATTTAATACTTTAACCCTCATCTATAAGATACACTTATTATCTGCGCTTTACAGATGGGGCAACTGTAGTACCAAAAAATTATATTACAAGTGGTGATACGAGTATTTTATAGTCTGTCGGGAATACATAACAAAATAAAACCATATAAGGATTAAAAAAACACCAAAATAAAAGAGAAAATACTTCGGACCTTGTAGGACAAGTCATTTTTCTCCTTTTGGCCCCAGTTTCCTCATCTGTGCAACAAGAAGTTTGGATTTGCCCAGCGTCACGTAGCTAATAAACAGCGGAGCTAGAATCTGAACTTGAGTGTTCTGATTGCAGAGCCTAATCTTGAACTCACTGTGCTATACTTCGTGCCAGTTCATGGCCTGTTTCTGTTCCTTTGCTGCCTTCCTGTGGGCAACAGATATTTACTTTACCTATACTCCTGCTATTTTCACCTGTAGGATATACAGATGCCCAAATGGGCCCCTGACTCCTAGCTCCCTATATCCTTGCTAATATCAGGAAAACGTCTGACTTGTGGTTTAAGGACCATGGATAACAAGGTAAAAAAAAATATAGCATATTGGATCAGGTCCTGGAACATTTTAAAATTTGTGGTTAAATATATAACATAAATTTTGCCATTTTAACTATTTTTAGGTGTACAGCTCTGTGGCATTAAGTACACTGACACTGCTGTGCAACCATCACCACCATCCATCCCCAGAACTTTTTTTTATCTTCCCTAACTGAAACTCCATGTCCATTAAGCAGCAACTCTCTTTTACCCCCTCTCTCCATCAATCAGTACATCCCCCTCTCTTGGCAATCAGGATTCTACTTTGTCTCTATGAATTTGACTACTCTAGGAGCCTCATGTAAGAGGAATCAGGTAGTATTTGTCTTTTTGTGACCAGCTTATTTCACTTGGCATAATGTCTTCAAGGTTCACCCATGTTATAGCATATGTCAAAATTTCCTTCCTTTTTAAGGCTGAATAATATTCCATTGTATGTATACACCTCATTTTTGTCTATCCATCATCTGATAGACATGTGGGTTGCTTCCACCTTTGGCTATGGCGAGTAATGCTGCTATGAACATGAGTGAACAAACATCTGTTCAAGTCCATGCTTCCACTTTTGGGGGATAAGTATCCAGAAGTGGGATTGCTGGATCAAATGCTAGGGGTCGAATCAGAGCTGCAGCTGCCCACCTACACCACATCCATAGCAACTCGGGATCTGAATCGCATCTGTTACCTACACTGTGGCTTGTGGCAATGCCGGATCCTTAACCCACTGATCGAGGCCAGGGATCAAACCTGCATCTTCATGGATACTAGTCAGGTTCTTAACCTGCTGAGTCACAATGGGGACTCCAATGTTAATTTTATATCTAACTTTTTGAGGAAATTTCAAACTGTTGATAACACAGGAGCATAGGTAAAAATTTATTACATATACACTTAAGCTGTTTTCATTTTCCTGTATGTAAATCATACCTCACTTTTTCAAAGTAAAAAGAAAAACCTTAAACAAAAATCTTCCTAGGCTCTTGTACAAATCCTTTCGGTGTTAATTTCATGGACTCAAGTATCTGAAGTGCCCTCCTTTGGCTGCCTATGTTTTTCATTATCTTTCTCCACACTTTTGGGGATTCACACACAACAAATATTTATTGAGCATCTCTTTTGTGCCAGGCACTTTGCTATATCATGAGGAAACAGCAGTAAATAAGATATATAGTCTTCCTCCCAATTTGGTCCACAGCCTCGTGAAGACAGGCAATAAACAACCCAGTAATCCTATTGAGGGCAAGGGGAACCTGTCTGGGGAGTTCTCAGGGAAGGTGTACTTGGGGTAGTGATGTTTGAACTAGGATCTGAGGCTGATGAATTATCCAAGGAGGGGGGATATTTCAGGTGGAAGAATCAGCATGTGCAAGGTCCTGAGAAGAGAGGAAGCACAATGTGTGAAGGTCAGTGTAGTTTCAGCCACTCCAGAGAGGGGAAGAGGGCCTGAGAGAAATCTGGAGATGTGGGAAGGGCAAAAGTGAGACAGATATTTGGTCTTTATCTTTCTTTCTTTTTTTTCTTTTTATGGCTGCACCTGAGGCATTCTGAAGTTCCCAGGCTAGGGGTCAAATTGGAGCTGCAGCTGCCGGCCTGTATCACAGCCACAGCAACACCAGATCCAAGCCACATATGCGACCTACATCACAGCTTGCAGCAATGCTAGATCCTTAACCCACTGAGCAAGGTAAGGAGTTGAACCCACATCCTCATGAATGCTATGTAGAGTTCTCAGCCCTCTGAGCCACAATGGGAACTACTATTCAGCCTTTATCTTTTGGAAGTTCCCAGGCCAGGGATCGCACCCATGCCACAGCAGCAACCCAAGCCACTGCAGTGACAACGCTGGATCCTTAACCTGCTGTGCCACAAAAGAACTCCCATTTGGCCTTTATCTTAAGAGCAGTGTGGAGCCATCACATAGTTGTTTTTTGTTTTTGTTTTTGTTTTGCTTTTGCTTTTTTTAGGGCCACACTTGCAGCATAGGGAAGTTCCCAAGCGAGGGGTCGAACCAGAGCTACAGATGCCAGCCTAAGCCACAGCTATAGCAATGCAGGATCCTTAGCCCACTGAAGGAGGCCAGGGATGGAATCTGCATCGCCATGGAGCCTAGTTGGGTTCCTTAACCGCTGAACCATGAAGGGAACTCCCCATCAAACAGTTTTAAATACAGGAGAGGCACGATCAGATTTCTTAGAAACATTACTCTAACAGGAGGGTGGAAAAGAGATCGAAGGGGAGCTAAGGAGAACATGAAAAGGCCTTAGAGGAGTTCCCGTTGTGGCGCAGTGGTTAACGAATCCGACTAGGAACCATGAGGTTGCGGGTTCGGTCCCTGGCCTTGCTCAGTGGGTTAACGATCCGGCGTTGCCGTGAGCTGTGGTGTAGGTTGCAGACGCGGCTCGGATCCCGCGTTGCTGCTGTGGCTCTGGCGTAGGCCGGTGGCTACAGCTCCGATTCAACCCCTAGCCTGGGAACCTCCATATGCGGCCCGAGAAATAGCAACAACAACAAAAAAAAAAAAAAAAAAAGAAAGAAAGAAAAGGCCTTAGATGGCTACTTCACCAGTCCGGGCACACACAGAGTGTGTGCTCAATAAATATTTGTGGAATGAAAGGATTCTTTTTCTTAGATAAGACTAGTGTGCCTGAGCTGTGCAATCTAATATGATGCTTGTAACAGACCTTTAATTTCCATTTTATAGATGAGAAAGCTGAGTTCAGAGGCAGAAAAAATCACATAGCTATCGAGTGAAAGCCAGATCCGAATGCAGGCCTATGACAGACATCAGTGCTGGGTAGGCCTTCCTACAGTTGTGGAGAGGGGAGGGGGCCACACTCCCTTGTACCTTCAGAGCTTGGTAGGGCAACTGTGATGGGAGAAAGTAGAGAGGGACTTACAAGCAAATAATAAAGGCTAAAGTTTATCATCATTAACGTTATTACATACTATGTGTCAGGCACTGTGTCAAGCGCTTTCCATGCCTTCCTTCATTTCCTCTTTGCAAACACTATTATTATCTGTATATTTCATGTGCATAGATCAAGGCTTATGGAGAGTTGACCCGCCCAAGGACATTCAGCCAGAGGGCTCTTATAGGATTGTGCAGTGACTGCAAAGTGGAGGCAGAAGCCACTGACGACACTACCTCGTCAAGATACAAAACCAGCAGATCGCCACACTAAGCTCTATACCCAAGTGAGCGGGCGCGCGCTACCTCGCGCACTCGGAGACGTTTGGTCACGTGGCCAATTCCCCGCCCCTAGTCCGCCCCGCCCTCTCCCGCGCTCCCTCCCTCTCTCCCTCCCTCCCCCTCCCTCCCCGGCCCGGTCCGGCCCATCCCCCTCCCCGCCGGCTCCCTGAGGCCCAGCCGGGTCGGGCTGCGGGCGGCCGGGAGCCGACGGCCAGATAGACCCGCGCAGGCGAGGACGGACGGACGGACACACGGAGGGCCGCGGGCATCCACGGCCCGGGCCGGTGCTCCGAGGCCCGCCCGGGAGGGCTGGGGCCGCGCTCAGGTGAGGTGACGGCGACGCGGGCCCGTAAGGGGTGGGCCCGCCGGGCGTCCGTGGTGCCGGCCCGGTTAGCTTCGTGGGAAGGAGGCGCCGCCCGGGCCCGGCGCGGGAAAATGGCGCCGGCCGACCGTGGAGCACGGCCCCTGTGCGGGCCCGGCCCGGAGCCGCCCCGCCTGCCTGCCCGCCGCGCTCGTGTCCCCGTCGCCATGTTGGGGAGCGGGCCCCGGGCCTACGGGCGGGGGCGCTGGAGGGAGCGGGGGGCTTGGGCGGGATGGGGAGGGTGCAGGACAAGGTGTCTGGGGCGCTCAGGGAGTGCTGAGCCGGCCAGGGTCTGCACCGGGTGGCGCTCCAGGCCCGAAGAACTGGCGGGAGCCGGACGTGGGGTCGTGGCCGGGGTCGCGGAGAAGGGACGTTGGGTCCAAACGGAGCTGGGGTCTGGATCACTGGGGCTAGGAGAGCAGGATCTGGAGCTGGTTTAGGCAGTGTTCATGATCCCAGGCAGGTAGGGCGCGGAGGGGCGTGGGATCTGAGCTCAGGCTGTCAGGGCTGGGACAGTTCTTTGGGGTTGTGATTAGAAATGGGGGCCCTTTAGGTACAGACGCTGGTATCAGATTGGGGGCAGTCTTCGGAGTCTCAGGGCAAGTCCGTATAACTCCCAGGGGGCTGAGGACATATTTGCCCTCAGGATCCTCCACTCCTCATTGGGAAGAGCAACAGAATAAAGTAAGGCTTTGATGAGGAAAAGAGAAGAGGGGGACTGAGGTTTGGATGCAGGAGCTGGCCAGCAAAAGAGATGCAGAATGAAAGTGGTTGGCCAGAAGAGTCTCCATCAACTTTGGGAGTTTGTGTGTGTCTTTAAAAGGAGGGACCAGGCTGTTTGTGGGCGGTGACCCAAGGTGTCTTCCCAGGAAGGGAACAGCCCACTGTTTTAAGAGCAGGGTCACCTGGGGAGGTCATCCGAAAGGTGTTAGTGAAGCCAGTAGGAATGGTGCAGAGGAATGAATGTATAGTTCTTAGATCATGTAAGGATTTCAGATCATGTAGTGATTTTAGCTGAGACAGAAAGGAAAACATGACTTCTAAAGATCTAAGCAGTTAATGGCAGAAGATGTACTGGAACTTAGCCTGCTGCTGTCTCATTCAACACATTGTCTTAGAGGAATTTGCTAGCTGGGAGAAATTGTTAGGGAGTCAAGCATGACAGCATATGTCAAAGAATCATTAAGTAATTTGTTTTTGTAATGAGTTTGTCTAGTACAAAAACTGAAAGGGATACAGGAGCCCAGTGGGTTAAGAATCTGACCACAGCAGCTTGGGTCGCTGCAGAGGTGCTGGTTCCATCCCTGGCCTGCACGGTGGATTGACGGATCCAGCATTGCTGCAGCTGTGGCTCACATTCTGTCCCTGGCAAGGGAAATTCCATGTGCTGGGGATGGGGCCATAGGAAACAAAACAAAAACAACACTGAATAGGATACAAAAAAAGTATAGGTAACCAGCTATTTGATGAGAGAAGTTTCTTTTGTCCAGAGAAGTTATCTTTAGGACCCTTTTGACTTCTAACTTTCTAGAGGTTTAAGAGCTGCTCCGTCTCTTTTAGGTATTTACTAAACAGCAAAGGGACACAAAAAGCTTAAGAAGGCAATAGTAAACGATGGTAGAGACCCAGGATCTCTATCATGACCAAACTGTAATTGAAGTTTAATCATGGTAGAGAAGAATTCACAGTCCCCATGGGCTATGAGAGAATTCTGAGAGAAACTGCAAATAAGTCATATAAGTAATTCCAGGGCTCCCACATAACAAAAAGGACTTTCAACAAAAAGGTTATGAGGATGTTTGTAGCAATAAGATTTTCAGTATAAGTCCAGTACCTGTATACAGCAACATAATTTATTTGTTTTGGGTCTCTCTATGCTGGAAGGCCTAACTTTGTCTGTGCCCTTTAGCATCTAGCAAAGGTTATGGATTCTTCTCAGAATAGTTTTTAATTGCATAAAATAAAATACATTGGAGTATAGAGAAACCAATTAATATTGAAATACCTAAGTATACAAATTGTGATATAATAATACAGATATATGTCCAATAATTATACTTTTAAAGATGTGATGAATATCCGTAATTTTTAAGATAGCTGTAACAACTGTAATATAAAGATATCTGTGATTACTGTGCAGAGACACAGATACTGCTAATACTAGATGGTTTATTGCCTACATTCATGTTTGAAGAAAATGGTTCCTTTTGGTTAGAAGTCAGTGAAAATAAAGAGGTAATTTTTTTTCCTGTCCAAGTTCACAGATGCCCCTGAATTGTGTCTGTGGACTCCCATCTATGAACCTCAGGTTAAGAAACCACAAAGAATGTCTTCCATTCAACCCACATTTATTGTGCCCTAAGACATCTACTTAGGTCAACCATCATGCTAGGCTCCGAGGAGTCTTAAGGTCTTTATAGCAAGGCAGGGTGTTCTCACTTTGGATATTTAGTCCCATGAGAGAAGTGAACATGTAAACAATGACAGTTCAGGATGGTAAGCGCCAAAGGAGAGTTACATGAAGGACACAGATGTAGGTATGTAAGTAGGTATGTAGGTAGTAAGAAGGACACAGAAGTAGGTATGTCTCTGCTCTAGGAATCCGGGAAGGCTTTGTGAACAAGTGACCCTTGATGTGTGTCCTGAAGGGTAGAGTAGTTTGCCAGATGCAGAATTGGAGAGAAGAGCTTTCAGGTAAGTGCATGCATGGGAATGTAATGTAATGTGGCTGGAGCATAGTGTGTTGTGAGAGTGGTTGGAGATGAGACTGGGAAGGTTGTTTTGGGACCTGATTGTGAAGGACCTTGTTAAGGAATTTGGACTGAATCCTTGGATTTTAGAGAGGTAGTCAGAGTTTTCAAGGAGTTACAATGAGGTTTAATTTTTAGGGGATAAATGGATGTGTTTTGGAAGGAGCGTGAACAGGATAGCAGGGAAGTAGTCATGAGGGCCTGAACTAAGGCAGAAACTGTAAGCACTGAACAGAGTTAGAATTTGCACGTATTGATATAATTACGTTGTGAGTAGTGAGAGAGAGGGTGAATTTTTTTACATTTCTAGTTTGGGATGATGGCTGTCAAGGAAGTTTAAAAAAAGGTTGAAAGGAAAATGAGAGAGAATTGTCTCAGATAATAAGGGAAAGATGTTTTTGGTAGAGTAATAGACTTTTGGAAGCCATTGCAAATCTGTCAAGAGTGATGTCGTTTATTGCTTAAGAAAATCAGAGGTGTCAACAGTGAAAGACTGGAAGTATTCCTAGAGTGTAAGAAATATCACAGCTGTCAGTGTCAGAGGTTGGCAAACTATGGTCCATGGATCAAATCTATTCCACCACCTGTTTATGTAAATAAAGTTTTATTGCAACATAGGCACACATTAATTTACATATTGCCTTTGGCTGCTTTCACGCTACCAGTGGCAGAGTTAAGTAGTTGTGACAGAGAATATTTAGCTCACAAAGCTGAAAATGTTTACTTTCTGACCGTTTGCTCATGATGTTTGCCATTCCCTAATCTATGTAGCTGAATGTTGGACATTAAACTTCTGATTTACCATCCAGTTCCTATATGATGGCACTGTCTTTCTGGTTTGGTCCCTCATACTCTGTGTACCTGCAGCATGACATAAACCCTTGAATATTTTATATTGGTCAGTGATGCCAAGATCTACTGTTTCGGGGTCCACTGTGTGGCAGCTGTGGTTAGTGCCAAGTTTTCACAGCCATTCTAGGGCTCGTTTTGTCGGTTTTCTATTGGGTTGTCTTTTTCAAAAGATTTCTTTATATTTTCTGATTATTAATCCTTTGTTGGTTGTATTATTACAGATTTCATTTCCGAATTTGTTATTAATCTTTTAAACTAGTTATCTTTTGTTAAAAAGAAGGTCTGGATTTTAATTAAGTCAAGTTTATCAATCTTTCCTCCCCCAAGATTTTGAAGTTATTCTTTTTTATGGCCATGCACACAGCATTTGGAAGTTCCCAGGCCAGGGATTGAATCTGAGCCTCAGCTGCAACCTATACCACAGCTGTGGCAACACTGGATCCTAAACCTACTGTGCTGGGAGGGGATCAAAAACCTGTGTCTCCTATCCACCTGAGCTGCTGTAGTCGGATTGTTAACCTGCTGTGCCACAGTGGGAACCCTTGAAGTTATTCTTTATATTAACCTTTTGAATCTCTACTGTTTGCCTTTGATGTTTAGATCTCTGTCTGGAATTGACTTTTGTGGTTAGTGTGAGGTAGGGTCATTTCATTTTTTGTTAATGTATAATTAATTATCCCAGAACCTTTTTTTTTGTCTTTTGTCTTTTTAGGGCCACACCCAAGGCATATGGAAGTTCCCAGGCTAGGGGTCAAACCAGAGCTACAGCTGTGAAGCCTACACCACAGCCACAGTAATGCAGGATCCAAGCTGTGTCTCCCACCTACACCACAGCTCACGGCAGTGCTGGATCCCTGACCCACTGAGTGAGGCCAGGGATTGAACCCACATCTTTATGGATACTAGTCGAGTTTGTTAACTGCTGAGCCACAGCGGGAACTCCCATAGCATCATTTATTGAATGGTACTTGTTTTCAAATTGTGAGCTCTTTCTGATGAAGTCTATCTGAGTCCTATTTCCAACTCCCCTGCTTGCTAATTGTGTTACCTTGGGCAAGTTGCATAACCTCGTTGTGCCTCACTTTCCTCATCTTTAAAATAAGGATAATAGTGGAGTTCCTGCTTGACATTGCTGCAGTTGTGGTCTAGGTTGAAGCTGCAGCTCCGATTTGATCCCTGGTCTGGGAACTTCCATATGCTATGGATGCAGCCAAAAAAAAAAAAAAAAAGATAATAGTATTTATCTCATGGAGTTGTTGTGAGAATTGAGTTATTTCATATGAACAGTGTGACATCTAGAAAATGCTCAATAATATTAGCTATTATTTAGTATTATTGTCCATTTCTGATTCCCAGGCATAGAATAGAAGCTCAGTATGCTTAACACAGTTGTAGAATTAATTTATTTTTCAGGTCAAAACAGAATGGCTGAGGGCTAGGTGTTACAGGATATGCTTCCAAGTTGCTGCTTAATTTTATCTGTTGCTTTAGACTACCTGTGGGAATGGAACTCTTCCCTGAAGTTCCCTGTAGTCTCCACTACTCTCTTGCTCATTTACTTTATCAACCTATAGACATTTGATTTTCTGGTTCTAACTTTATCGAAGTTTTAAATATTATCTCTCCTAAACCAATAAACAGCCTGTTGAGATATGATCAGGATGGCTAGAAATTGACAGATGAGTTTGTGGGTAAAAACTAAAATCTGTTTCTCAGGTTGAGTCATTCTTGATCATAATGAATAAATTGATAATTGAAATTAAAGGATGAAGAATTCCTGCTGTCGTGCAGTGGGTTAATGATCTGACTTGTCTGTGGCATTGGTGATTGGATCCCCGGCCCAGTGCTGTAGGTTAAAGGATTTGGCTTTCCTGCAGCTGTGGCGTCTGCGGCTCGGGATTTGATCCCTGGCCTGGGAACTTCCGTATGCCTGGGTGTGGCCGATAAAGGGGAAAAAAAAGGAAATAAAAGGATGAGATGAAATTCAAATCACTGAGTATTTAGGCATCCTATGTGTTGGGTACTACAGTAGAAATTACCACATTGATAATAGAAAAGAAAACCAGCTGCTCAACTTTATGAACTAATACTGAAGAGATCTTTTTACTTGTGATATGGAGCTGTTTTCCAAGAGAGCATTTGGTGACGTAGAGGAAATATAGGCATTTATTCATTTGTCAAACACTTACTGAACCCTACTGTGTACATTGGGCTAGAACTCTGCAGAATATGTGGATGAATCTAGACAGAATTTCAGTGTCATGTAGCATTTTATATATATATATATACACATGTTACAGAGTTGGGATATCAGAGGATTGTACCTGAAGTTGGTGGCCTTTAAGCAGGACTGCCAAAAAGATTAGGATCTTAATACTTGGAGATGAGACAGTATTTTCCAGGCTGAGTTAAAGTATAGGTGTTTAGGAGATAGTAAAGTGTGTAGTTTGGTTGGAGAACAGGATTGTCACAGAGCTGTTGTTGAAGTTGAGACTGGAAATGAAGATTGAACAACAGTGTGGCTCTGATTTTTTTATATGCATACTATTTACTAGTTAATTTGCTAGCCATTTTATAAGTAGTATTTCGTCTAATCCTCACAGCAGCCCTGTGAAATAGGCACTATTTTTTAATCTCCTTTTTTTCTTTTTATATAATGATTTTTATTTTTTTCATTATAGCTGGTTTACAGTGTTCTGTCAGTTTTCTACTATACAGCATGGTGACCCAGTTACACATACATGTATAGAGTCTTTTTTCTCACATTGTCATGCTCCATCATAAGTGACTAGATACAGTTCCCAGTGCCACACAGCAGGATCTCATTGCTTATCCATTCCAAAGGCAATAGTCTGCTTCTATTAACCCCAAGTTCCCAGTCCATCCTGCTCCCTCCTCCTCCCTCTTGGCACCACAAGTCTATTTTCCAAGTCCATGATTTTCTTTTCTGTGGAAAGATTCATTTGTGCCATATATCAGATTCCAGATACGTGATATCATATGGTATTTGTCTTTCTGACTTACTGCACTTAGTGTGAGAGTCTCTAGTTCCATCCTTGTTGCTGCAAATGGCATTATTTTGTTCTTTTTTATGGCTGAGTAGTATTTCATTGTGTATATATACCACATCTTCCTAATTCAATCATCTGTTGATGGGCATTTAGGTTGTTTCCATTGTGAAGAGTGCAGCATTGAACATGCTGGTGTGTGTAATCTCCTTTTTATAGTTAAAGAAACTGAGAAATAGAACTAACAATCGGTAGAGAATTAATATGAGTCTAGGCAGTCTAATGCCAAAGTCTGTGTTCTTAGTCTCTGCATATTATATGTGGAAGGCTTTGAATCCTTTTCAATTCCAGGCTGAGAAGTTTGAAATTGATTAACGAGGTAATGGGGAGTCATCAAAAGTTGTTGGCCATATGGTAACATGAAGAAATCTGTACATTAGGAAAGTAAGCCTGGCCATGAATTATAGGAAGAGATGGAGAGAAAGGGGAAATAATGGAGCTGTTTCACTCTTTCCCTCCTCACTAGAGCTGGGCCTGGGTCTCTCTGTCCCTCTCTCCCTTCCTTTGGCTCCAGTGTCTACTTGTGTTGTCTGGCACATTTATTTATTTTTAAAAATTTAGTCTTTTTCTACCTTACCTTATTCTAAAAAGAATTTAAGGTGGCTGCCTAGGAGCTCAATAAACATTTGCTGAGTTAATTAATAAATGACCAGAGGTATATATAGCTGTGTACATAAAGGGAGCACTGTCGCCTCGTTGGAAGGAGTAATGCAGCCGTAGAATTTGGTGATAAGCTATATTTTATATATAGACCCTATAAAGCAAAAATTCAGAGCCACATATTTTTTAACTTGTAAAAAATTGTATATTCTATGTCAGTTAGAATATAAACAGTCAGGTTCATATTAACTGTATCAGTTAAAAAGCCAAACTCAGAAAGAGAATGGAGTGGTGGTTGTCAGGGGCTGGGAGGTAGGGGAAATTGAGAGATGTTGGTCAAAGGGTATAAACTTTCAGTTGTAATATGGATAAGTTCTGGGGATCTAAGGTACAGCATGAGTGACTGTAGTTAACAGTGCTGTATTGTATACTTGAAAGTTGCTAAAAGAGTGGATCTTGGAGTTCCGGTCGTGGCTCAGTGGTTAACGAATCCGACTAGGAACCATGAGGTTGCGGGTTCAATCCCTGGCCTTGCTTGGCGGGTTAAGGATCCAGCATTGCCATGAGCTGTGGTGTTGCAGATGTGGCTCGGATTCCGAGTTGCTGTGGCTCTGGTGTAGGCTGGTGGCTACAACTCCGATTTGACCCCTAGCCTGGGAACCTCCACGTGCCGCGGGAGCTGCCCTAGAAAAGGCAAAAGACCCCCCCCCCAAAAAAAAGAGTGGATCTTAAATGTTCTCATCATACACACAAAAAAATGGTAATTATGTGAGGTGATGGGTGTATTAACTAACCTTATTGTAATAATCATTTCAGGATTTAAATATGTATCCATCTCATTGTACACAGTGTTGTATGTCTGTTACATCTCAATAAAGCTAGGGAAAAAACTGTGTCAGTTTTAGTAATATTAATTATTATCAAATTCAGAGAATGTTCATACTTTAAATAGATATTTAGGTTTGCATTTAGCATGAATCAGCTGCAAATCCCCCCCATACACAAAGAAACAACAAATGTTCTTGTTAACCAGCTCCTTTGCTGATACTGAACCTGTTCAGTATTAGTTGCATAATACCATTCATGTACTTTTTCTAAAGATGAGGCAGCAGCAGTCTCTCACAGGAAGAAATACTAAAGTCTTGGAAATTTGTGAACCAGATTTCTGTTTTGGATTTTACTCAGGAAAGTTGTTCACAAGGTTAAGTCCCTTGCCATAACTTTATTTTATTTTATTTTATTATTTTTATGGCTGCACCTACAGCATATGGAAGTTCCCAGGTTAGGGGTCAGATCAGAGCTGCAGCTACAGGCCTATGCCACAGTGACAGCAATACCAGATCCAAGTTGCATCTACAACCTGCAACGCAGCTTGTGGCAACGCCAGGTCTTTAGTCCACTGAGTGAAGCCAGGGATCGAACCCACATCCTCATGGACACTATGTTGGGTTCTTAACCCACTGAGCCACAACGGGAACTCCTTTTGCCATAATTTTAAATGTTATGTGGAAGTAAGGCTGTGTCCTTTCTATAAAATACAGACTTTAAAAATTCGTACATGGAGTTTCTTTGTGGCACAGTGGTTAAAGATCCAGCATTGTTGCTGCTGTGGCGCAGGTTCCATCTCTGGCCTGGGAACTTCCACATGCTATGGGCATGCCACCCCCTGCCCCCCAAACTAATACATTTGGAGAAATTCAAAGACACTGGTTAACTACCAAATATCAGTAAAGGTGGGATGATTTTAGGTAAACCAGCATTTGACTAGACTTAATAAGGCAAATTAATAGACCTTAAATAATGGATTTGTTAAATAAACATTATTTCCCATTGTGGATATTAGCTAACAGCAGTGTGTGTGTGTGTGTGTGTGTGTAGTACTTGTGTGTATATATACACACTCGCATGTAAATATCAGTGTGAAGTATATTGATAAAATTTATATAAGTAAGATTGAATCTAGGTATGCTTCCTAAAGAAAATGAACCTTCAACTGAGTTCTTTTAGATTGTGTTTAACTCTTCAGTGTATGTGGAGAAAACTCATTCAGAAGCATTGCTATCAGAATAATTAAGTGTGGAGAAAAATTTAATTATGAAAGTCAGTGTATGTTGACTGCCTACCACGGCTGAGAGGAGTATACAGTTGATGAGTAGTTAGTTTCAGCCTTCCAGGAAACTAATTCATCTGGGAAAGTGATGTGAACATAAATAGAAAGAGAGGAAAGCATGGTTTTTTTAAAAATTTTTTTGAATTACTCAATGAATTTTATTACATTTATAGTTGTACACAATCATCACAACCAAATTTTATAGTATTTCCATCCCAAACCCTCAGTGCATCTCCCTACCCCCAACCCGTCTCATTTGGAAACCATAAGTTTTTCAAAGTCTGTGAGTTGGTATCTGTTCTGCAAAGTTCATTGTGTCCTTTTTTTAGATTCCACATATAAGTGATAGCATTTGATGTTGGTATTTCTGACTGACTTCACTTAGCATGATAATTTCTAGGTCCATCCATGTTACTGCAAATGCCATTATTTCTTTCCTTTTAATGAGTTATATTCTGTTGTGTATATGTACCACATCTTCTTTATCCACTAATCTGTTGATGGACATTTGTTTCCATGTCTTGGCTATTGCAAATAGTGCTGCAATGAATATTGAAGTACATGGGTCTTTTCGAGTCATGGTTTTTTCTGGATAGATGCCCAGGAGTGGGATTGCTGGATCAAATGGTAATTCTATGTTTAGTTTTCTGATGAATCTCCATACTGTTTTTCCACAGTGGTAGCATTAATTTACATTCCCACCAACAGTGTAATAGGGTTCCTTTTTCTCCACACCCTCTCCAGCACTTACTGTTTGTAGACTTTTTGCTGATGGCCATTCTGGCCAGTGTAAGGTGGTACTTCATAGTGGTTTTGATTTGCATTTCTCTAATAATTAGTGATGTTGAACATCTTTTTATGTGTTTTTTGGCCATCTGTATGTCTTCTTTGAAGAATCATCTGTTTAGATCTTCTGCCCATTTTTTGATGGGATTGTTCTTTTTTTGGGTATTGAGCTGCAGAAGGTGTTTATAAATTTTAGAGATTAATCCCTTGTCAGTCGCTTCATTTGCAAATATTTTCTTCCATTCTGTGGGTTGTCTTTTTGTTTTGTGTAGGGTTTCCTTTGCTGTGCAGTAATTTTTAAGTTTAATTAAGTCCCCTTTTTTTATTTTTGTTTTTATTGTCATTACTCTAGGAGGCAGATCTGAGAAGATGTTGCTATTGTTTATGTAGGAGAGTGTTTGGCCTATGTTTTCTTCCAAGAGTTTTATAGTATCTGGTCTTATATTCAGGTTTTTAATTCACTTTGAGTTTATTTTTGTGTATGGTATTAGGCAGTGTTCTAATTTCCTTCTTTTACATGTGGCTGTCTAGTTTTCCCAGCACCACATATTGTATATACTTGTATATTCTTGCCTCCTTTGTCATAGATAAGTTAACTGTAGGTGTGTGGGTTTAATTCTGGGCTTTCTATCCTGTTCTACTGATTTATGTTTCTGTCTTTGTGTCAGTGCCATATGGTTTTGATGACTGTAGCTTTGTAGTATAGTCTGAAGTCCGGGAGCCTGATTCCTCCAGCTCCGTTCCTCCCCCCCCCCCCAGGATGTTTTTGGCTATTCAGTGTCTTTTGTGCTTCCAAACAAACTTTAAAATATTTTGTTCAAGTTCTGTGAAAAATGTCCTTGGTAATTTGATAGGGATTGCATTGAATCTATAGATTGCTTGGGTAGTCATTTTAATAATATTGACTCTTCCAATCCAGAGGAAAGCATTTAAATGAAATAGTAAGCACTGTGGGAATTCAGGAGAGAGAAAGAGATCACTTCCACTTAGAGGATCAGGGAAGGCTTCATAGAAAAGACGGTATATTAGTTGCCTAGGGCTGCCATAACAAAATGAGTGACTTAAAATAGCAAAAATTTAGTCTCTCACAGTTCTTCAGGCTAGAACCTGAGTGCAGCAGGTCAGTGGGCCATGTTCCCTGAGACTTTGAGTAGAATTCTTCCCTTTGCTTCTTCCTAGCTCCCATTAATCCTTGAAATCCCTTGGTTTGCAACTACGTCACTTTAGTTTCTGTCGTTTTCTCTGTGTATCTCTGTCTCTGTCCAAATTTTTCTCTTACAAGGACAAATTTGTGTCTTATAAGGACGCTATTTATAAGGGTACTAATCATATTGGATTGGGGCCTATCCTACTCCAGTATGACTTTATCTTAACTAATTGCATCTTTAGAGTTCCTATTTCCAAATCAGGTCACATTCTGTGGTACCGGGGGTTAGGACATTAATGTATCTTTTTTTTGGGGGGTGCACAATTCAACTTAAAATGGGTGGTGTGATACAGAAGTATTAAATTAAAATTTACTAAATAAGTGAAAGGGTAAAATTGCAATGAGATGAGTTAAGGAGAGAAGAACCAAGGGAGTGGCAGACACAGAAAAGCATAAGGAATATTTAGGAAATGAGATAGAGAAGTTTTGTTTGCTGATGTATTGAGGAGTTGTGGGGAGATCAAGCCAGAGTAATTTATTGGGGCCCTAGATGCCAGATCTAGGATATTTAAATGCTGCTGAGTGGGTTGTGTGTGGGAGCAGGATAGCACTGAAGAATTTTGAAATGATGGAAAACTAATTCAAACTTTAGGGAGATTCTGTCATCAGATGATCATGGGTAAGTAGATACCCTGAAGAAAAACAGATGGTCAGTGATTTAATACACTTAACCTCCCTCATTTGCCCGTGCCAGTAACTTTTCACCAGGACCATCAAGAAATTCCTCTTAAGTAAAAAACAAAAACAATAACAAATGAGCGTTTTTTTGGGGGGCATTGAGACATATGAGCTTTTTAGGGTCTCTATTCTATTCAAAGCCTCTCTGGGTTGAAATATTGATAATCATGTTGTTCAATTTTTTTTTTTTTGCAAACTTTCTTCAAGATCACCTATTTTCCATCCTATTTTTTAATCTCTTGATTTTTCTTTGAACCCTTTTCAGTTTTTCCATATCTTTTTTAAACATGTGGCTAGTGGAAGGAATTGAGGAAGATTAGGTGCTACTAAAGCCAATGATATCTTCTTTTTCTATGTCTTGTATGTTGTGAACCACGCAGGAAGCCCTTCTCTGTCTTCTAAATGATAGTTACGTTGACTTTTGTCCTCAGTAGGACTGTATTCAAATTGTGAGTATTCATTCAAAATTGTGGTCAACAGTAGTGCTCAGGTACTTTTCCTTGTTGTGCTCTGGCCCTTCTTCCTGATTCTATATTTGCATTGTTCATATTTTCTCTAAGATTGTGTGTGTGCATGAAATTTTTAAAATTATATTTAAATATTATGGACAATTTCCTAGTCATCATATGCACACAGTCTTTTTAAATGTTTTTATTTTTATTTTTTATTGAAGTATAGTTGATTTACAGTGTTGTGTTAATTTCTGCTGTACATACATTCTTAATATAGTTTTTCATTTGGCATTACACTAATACACTTTTCCACATGTCTATATAGTTACCATTTTTAATGAATGTATAATAACCAAAGTTTGAATATTCTCTGTTTATTTGGTATTTGAATGATTTCCAGTTTGGTTTTATATGTGATTTGCAATTCTAAATTATACTGCTATAACAGCTTTTTATAAATCTCCCCCCCCAATTTTTTTCTTGGAATATGTTCCCTAAAATAATTCATTTAGTAAAGATAGCACCTTTTAGCCGTATTGTTAGATTATTTAGAACAACTACTAGTTTACATTGTTACTAGCTAGTAGTTAGTAATAGATTTTATAATTTTTTTCTTCTAGTATAATAGTGGTACCTCACAGTTTTGTGGGGGTTTTGATATTTTAAGTGTTTTATTATGAAAACTTTTAAACATATGAAAAAACCGTCCCAGAAATAATAAACACCTTTATTCAGCATGTTGCCATATGCTTAATAATATACTTATCATGTTAAACTTTTAAAAATAAAGACTTCATGGTACTACGCCTTTAAATACTTTAGCATGCGTCTCTTACAAATAACAGCATTATCCTACATAATCACAACACCATTATCACACCAAACAAAATTATCAGTAATTCCTTAATATTTCTTTTTTCTTTTTTTTTTTTTTTGTCTTTTTTGGGGCCGCACCCATGGTACATGGAGGTCCCCAGGCTGGGGCTTGAATCGGAGCTGTAGCTGCCGGCCTACACCACAGCCACAGCAACACAGGATCTGAGCCACATCTACAACCTACACCACAGCTCATGGCAATGCCAGATCCTTAACCCACTGAATGAGGCCAGGGATCAAACCTGCATCTTCATGGATGCTAGTCAGATTCGTTTCCACTGAGCCACAGTGGGAACTCCCAGTAATTCCTTAATATTTCTAACACCAAGTCTGTATTTAAGTTTCTTTAGTTGTCTCTATGATGACTTTTATAGCTGACTTGTTCAAAGTGGAATTTTTTGTCTTTTTTTTTTTTTTTTTTTTTTAAGGACTGTACCTGTGGCACATGGAGGTTCCCAGGCTAGGGGTCGAATCAGAGCTGTAGCCACTAGCCTACACCACACCTCACAGCAATGCTGGATCCTTAACCCACTGAACAAGGCCAAGGATCGAATCCGCATCCTTATGGATACTAGTCAGGTTTGTTAACCACTGAGCCACGACGGGAACTCATCGTAGTGGAATCAAACTAAGAATCGTGCATTGCATTTGCGTGTTTTTATTTTTGTAGGCTTTTTTTTTTTTTTAAATCTAGAACAGTTCCCATATCTTATCTGCTCCCTACCTTTTCTTTCCCTTTTCTTTCCTTTTTTTTTTTTTTTTAAACATGGCACTGATTTGCTGAGACCAAAGCAGTTTTCTTGTTGAATGTCCCACATCCTGGATATATCTGATTGATTTCTTTGTGGCATTTAACTTATTCCTTTATTCCTTGTATTTCCCTAAACTGGAAGGTTTAAGACTTGATTAGATTCTAGTTAAACATTTGACAAAAAATTTAATAAATATTCTTTACTTTGCACCATACCGCAAGGTGCATAAATGTCTGGTTTTCCCACTGTTGATGATAACATCAGTCATAGGGTTAATACTGTGACTGCTGGATCTCTCCATCATGAAGTTGCATTTTATTTCTTTTCTGACTAGCAGAAAACGAATATTAAAGTGACAAGTATTTTTCAATCTTATCTGAACTAGCTTTTTCATATCATTTGACCATTTGTTCAGTGTAGATTTGATATTTTCCTTTTAAATTTGTACTATGTGCTTAAAAATTTTATAGTGTAACAAAGAGTGGTGCATTGTTATAAAGGATAAATTTCAAGATTCAGAATGTAGCTAACTTGAATATAATTTAACCAAAAAAATACATATTGCAAATATATAATAGGGGGCATTTCTTTGACAGAATTTTATGGTGAGTCATGTTTGCTTTTTGAAAAAAACATTCTAAGCAGGCAATACTAAGAAACATAAAGCTCTTAATTAAAAAACTTATTTTTCTTTTTGAAATGGAGGTAAATCCTGAGTTCATAGGTGTTGTTTACAAACCTACCCAAAAAACACTCAGAATTTATTTTTGTTTCTTGTCTTCTGAGTGTTTCATTTGGCTGACTTTTGTATACCAATGCTGTATCAACTTTAATAGCTATTTTTTTCTGTCACTTCCATTATAGACTTTTTTTTTTTAATTCTGTTTCTTTTCTGTTACAAATTATACTCAAATAGGATTTTCCTTTCAAACCACAAAAGCAGTGTAGGCCTAATGAAACAAGCTGGGCCTCATCTGAGATGCATAAAGCCAACCATCTACTCCTCTCCAGTTCCTGTCCTCCAGCATGCCCAAGTATACTAGCCCAGTATGATTCTTCCATATCTTTCTCTATGCTCTTAGAAACACAGGTATACATACTGACTTATTTCCCTCCTTTTTCGGGTAAGATTTTCATGATGCCATTCACATTATTCTATAGCTTCTGTTTTTTTACTTTATAGTATTTCATAATTTTCTTCTTTATCATTAAACAGATACTCATTTTTTTTTTACTTGCTGCATAATGCTCCATTTATGTAGGTTTCTCTCAGTGACATTTAGGTTGTTTCTGATATTTTTCCCTATCATAAACAGTAGGCATCTTTATGCATATATCTTTAAGAAATGAAGCTTTTACTTTTGTAGAATAAATTCCCAAACATGAGTTAAACAGTAGGCTTATTTCAATATTATGCCAGGTTACTTTCCATAAAGGTGGTTGCAGTTCTTATTCCCACTGGCACTGGATAATAGGTATCTTCAGTATTTGCCTGTCAGCTGGGCGAAAAGTATTTTATTTTAGTTTTCATTTCCTAATAAATTGAATACACTTATTGTCCAATTTGCATTCCACATTTTGGATATTGAATTTTCCAGTCCTCTATCTTATTTTTCTCTTGGGTTGTTAATTTTTTAATTTTTAATCAATTTGTGAGTGCTTTTGTTTATTTAGTATTAATCCCTTTTTTTGTCATGGCCCAAATATATTATCCCAGTCTTTCATTTGTCTTATGACTTTGTGGTTCCTTTGACATACAGACTGTATTATCTAATCATGTCTGTCAGTCTTTTTCTTTATGATTTCTAGGTTCATCTCTTGCTCACCACCACTCCACCGAAGTTAATTTGTCTAAATTTTTTTCTATTTTTTTTGTTTTATTGTTAATTTTTTTTTGTCTTTTTTGTTGTTGCTGTTATTGTTGTTGTTGTTGTTGCTATTTCTTGGGCCGCTCCCGCGGCATATGGAGGTTCCCAGGCTAGGGGTTGAATCGGAGCTGTAGCCACCGGCCTACGTCAGAGCCACAGCAACGTGGGATCCGAGCCGCGTCTGCAACCTACACCACAGCTCACGGCAACGCCTGATCGTTAACCCACTGAGCAAGGGCAGGGATCGAACCCGCAACCTCATGGTTCCTAGTCGGATTCGTTAACCACTGCGCCACGACGGGAACTCCCTTATTGTTAATTTTTAACTTTAATTTTGTTTTTCTCTTCTTCGCAACTTGGACAGAGATTTATTTCTTTGTTCTTTAATATAAACATTTCTTATTAAACCTGTTTATTATGCCATTGAATTTCTTCTGATCAAAAAATTATCTCTTGGAGTTCCCATTGTGACTCAGCAGAAATGAACCTGACTGGTATCCATGAGGATGCAGTTTCGATCCCTGGCCTCACTCGGTGGGTTAAGGATCTGGTGTTGCCGTGAGCTGTGGTGTAGGTCACAAATGTGCCTCGGATCCAGCGTTGCTTTGGCCAGTGACAGTAGTTCTGATTTGACCCCAGGCCGGTGAACCTCCATATGCAGTGGGTGTGGCCCTAAAAAAAAAAAAAAGACGAAGGTAAATTTTTTTTTTTTTTATGTTTTTCAGTTTTTTTAAGCCCGCACCACCTGCACCATATAGAGGTTCCCAGGCTAGGGGGTCAAATTGGAGTTGTAGCTGCCAGCCTACACCACAGCCACAGCAACTCAGGATCCAAGCTGCATCTGTGACCTACACCATGGCTCATGGCAACACCAGACCCTTAACCCACCCAGCGAGGCCAGGGATCGAACCTGCATCCTCATGGATACTGGTAAGGTTTGTTTCCACTGAGCCATGGCCGGAAGTCCCAAAAAATTACCTCTTTTTCCTTGTTTGGGAATTAAGCATAGTATTGGATTTTCTAGTTTTTAAATACTCTCTTTTGAAGAAGTGCTTTTCTGGTTGTCCCAAGTCAATGGTCTACCTATGCTTAAAAATGTTAATGTATTCACCTAATAACAGTTCTGTCTGCAGGTTTGCCAAGTGTATTCATCTGGGTTATCAGTAATGATTAAAGTAGCCACAGGCCTTGAAAGCTGATCTAAGACTTCAGCGTTTGATTTTTTTTTGTTTGTTTTTTTTTAGTGACAGTTGTAAGAGCGTTAAAAAGGGGGGGAGGGGTGCTGACAAATTTATCTGTGAACACTTGAATACACTTGGCTCTCCATGTCCATGAGTTCCGCATCTGAAGATTCAACCAACCAGAGAATGAAAACATTTCCAGAAAAAAAAAGAATTCCAGAAGGTTCCAAAAAGTAAAACTTGAATTTGTCAAGGTTACAAACTATGTTGTATTTACAGCTGTTTACATATCATTTACATTGTATTAATGGTAGTATCAGTAATCTAGAGGTGATTTATAGATATGGGTAGGATGTACTGTTATATACAAATACCTTACCATTTTATGTAAGGGACTTCAGCATCTGCCGGTTTTGTTGTGTTGGGACTGGAAGTCCTGGAATCAGCCCCATGGATTCCAAGGTATGTCTGTATGTTAAGACAATGGAGAAGAGGAAACATTGACGGACTCTTAGAATGATGGCCTAAATACTTTTGTAATTTGGAGCCCAGATTTCATGATTTGAGTTTCATGTTGGAAACTTAATAGAGAAAGAAGGTCATTGTTCTCTAAAGTTGTCGTCCATCACTTTTCTTAAGGCAAGACAACATTCATTGTCATTATATAACATACTTCTCTGTGCTTTTAAGACGAAGTACTGGGAGTTCCTGTTGTGACTCAGTGGAAACAAATCTAACTAGTATCCATGACGACGCAGGTACAATTCCTGGCCTTGCTCAGTGGTTAAGGATCTGGCATTGCTGTGAGCTGTGGTATAGGTTGCAGACGCAGCTCAGATCTGGCATTACTGTAGCTGTGGTGTAGGCGGCAGCTGTAGCTCCGATTCGACCCCTAGCCTGGGAGCCTCTCTATGCTGTGGGTGTGGCCCTGTGGCCCTAAAAATATATAAAATAAAATGAAGTACTTCCTTTCTAAAGAAGTGTTGTATGTCAGGATTCCCGTCGTGGCACAGTGGAAACGAATTGAACCATGAGGTTGCGGGTTCGATCCCTGGCCCTGCTCAGTGGGTTAAGGATCTGCTGTTGTCTCGACCTGTGTGGTGTAGGTCACAGATTCGGCTTGGATCTGGTGGTATTGTGCCTGTGGTGTAGGCTGGCAGCTGTAGCTCCAATTAGACCCCTAGCCTGGGAACCTCCATATGCCTCGGGTGCGGCCCTAAAACAACCACAGCAAAAAAGAAGTGTCATACGTGAGGTGAAAGACTTCCCAACTACTAAGAAGCTTTGGATAAATTGTTTGCTCAGGCCCTAAGTTTGTGTGTTCCATGAGAGTATTGGACCAGTATTGGACTAAGGGCTCTCTAACACTGCTCAGAGTCTCATCAAGTCATTTTTGGGGATTTTTTTAAATTCTTGGATTGTAGGATTTGGTCAACTTTTCCATGTCATTTGTATATTACAGCATGGATTAAAACACTAGTATTCCAAACTTGCATTTTTTTTTTTGATGGAAGCTTTATTATAAATGAAAGAACATAGTGGTTCACAATTAGAACATAATGTTTATAAAGCAGTTTTCCTCTGAATTTTACTTTATCCACTTACTGTGATGTCTAACAAGATGGGGAAAATCTCATTGAACCTCCTACTTATTGTTGATTTATATTTGCTCAGTTAAAATTATTACCTGCTGTTGACCCTTGAACAGTGTGGTCTGACTCTGCCAGTCCAATTATATGAAGTTTTTTTTTTTTTTTTCAATTAATACATACAAACATCCCTGCAGTTGGAGCCCCTAACTCCTGCATTGTTCAAGGGTCAACTGTGTTAGGATGAGTAGTTTTAGGAATTTCAGACTTTATATTTCACAGATTTATCTTTTGTTTCTTTAACTAAAATGTCAGGATTGAAGTTTTAAGGTATAATGTTAATATTCCCTAATCTCTTAAATTGTCCATTATCCCTACCAAGAGCAAACCAGGGTGGTTACAGTAATGAAATGCCAGTCTCAGCAGGCAATTTGGTGATCTTTTCAGGGCACTATGATTTGGCTGGAGATTTGCATATATTTTCCCTTGGGATTCCTGGATTTGGGAACAGAAAGCATGTAATAGTTTTTTAAGAATCTTACTAGAGACTGTAGGGAGGATAGGATTGGATCTTAACATTAGTTGTGTCATGGCAAATAGACATTTCACATTTAACTATTTATTCATATACTTTTTAAATGCTTTATAAATTACCCTAAAACATTTAAGGTTATGTAGTTAAAAGGCCAACTTAAATTTTTAAAGTAGTATAGGTGTAATACCAGATCCAGAGATTCATGAAAATGTTATTTAAATCATCTATTGCACACATTTTTTGTTTCTTATGTAGTAACTTCAAGAGCAAGAAGGTGTTTAGCAGAGTGCCTGGTACATAGTAGGTGGTTGGTAAAGGGAGGCTGAACAAATGTATCCACTGAAAGTATTTAAATTATAGTAAAAATTATGAAAAAAATTATGAGGGCATTCTCTACATATATATTTTCCATTAAAAGAAATGATTGGAGTTCCCTCTGTGGCACTGCAGGTTAAGGTGTTGTCTCTTTGGTGGTGCAGGTTCGATCCCGAACCTGGTGCAGTGATCCTGTGTTGTCACAGCTGTGACGTAAGTTGCAGCTGAAGCTTGGATTTGATCCCTGGCCTGGGAACTTCCATATGCTGCAGATGTGGTCATAAAAAAAAAAAAAAAAAAAGGAGGAAAGGCTTATGCTCTCTAAGTCTGAAATGATCTCAAAATATAAAGTTTAAAACAAAACAAAACAAAACTCAGAGTTCCCGTCGTGGCTCAGTGGTAACAAACCTGACTAGTATCCAAGTGGACATGGGTTTGATCCCTGACCTTGCTCAGTGGGTTAAGGATCTGGCATTGCCATGAGCTGTGATATAGGTCACAAATGTGGCTCAGATCCTATGTTGCTGTGGCTGTGGCATAGGCCAGCATTTGCAGCTCCAATTCAACCCCTAGCCTGAACTTACATATGCCTCGAGTGTGGACCCCAAAAGACAAAAATTAAATTAAATTAAAGAGGGTACCTTAAAAAAAAAAACTTATCCAAAAAAAAGGGAAGTCTCATGACTTCCATGGTGGTGGTGGTAAAGTATCGAGGGTATGGTTATTAGCCATGTTTAGAGAGGAAGATGTTTTGTACCAAGAGAGCAAATCTAGGAGATCTATATTTGATAAAAGCCGAAGAGTATGCTTATATTTATGAGGCAGATACCATCGGAATTCCAGGAGTCTTATTTTACAAAGCAACTTGAAACATTTGAATAGAGATATTATTTGCTAAAGTAAAAGCATGTAGAATAATAATTAAATTTTCTGATAAATAGTCCTTGAGTTTTTAAGTGAACCGTAATTTATTTACACACTAGAATACTACACAACTTATTTTTAATTATTTTTATTTTTTCCATTATAGTTGGTTTACAGTGTTTATCAATTTCTACTGTACAGCAAAGTGATCCAGTCACACATATATATACATTCTTTTTCTCACATTGTTCTCCATCATGTTCCATCATAAGTGACTAGATATAGTTCCCTGTTCTATACAGCAGGATCTCAAGTTTTCTTAAGCCTGGAAGGAAACTGCAGTTCTCTGTTCAGCTCTAGCTTAATGATCCATCCTCTCATTTTATAATTTTAAGAATCTATGGCACAGAGAAATTGTACCCTGCCCCAAATCATACAACTTTGTGGGAAGGTCACAACTGTAATTTGGGGCACACTCATCCTGCATGCTTAGCTATGTTCTTTTTCCATTGTTACCCTGTTGTTATAAATAATGCTAGTCTGATCTCAAGGTATATCCAGTTAATTTTACTACTAATCATTTGACATTTATATTAAAAACATAAAAAATGGGTACTGCAGTTAGGAAATCATTGGATGAGCGTTAGGCTTTATTTAATTTCCTTATATGGATGGTGCAGCAGCTGTGGTGGTACACAGTTGTGAACCCACAATATCTGCATTTTCCATTTATTTGTTTACTTTGTTTTTTGCAGTTGTCATTTGTAATAAAATTTTTTTCAGAGTATAAATGTGAGAGTAAATGTTAAATTTAAAAGTTTAATATTATTAGCATATTTACAGTTTTATAACAGAAAGAGCAGGAAAATGACAAGAAGGATTAAGTCTGTAGCTAACTACGCATGTGCCTTAGGCAAATCATGTAACATCTGTGGGACTGCCTCTGCTACCTTCTTTTTTTTAAATTACTTAATGAATTTTATTACATTTAGAGGTGTACAAACGATCATTACAACCAAATTTTATAGCATTTCCATCCCAAACCCTAATGCATCCCCCTACCCCCAACCTGTGTCACTTGGAAACATAAGTTTTTCAAAGTCTCTGAGTCAGTATCTGCTCTGCAAAGAAGTTCATTGTGTCCTTTTTTTAATTTTTATTTATTTATTTTTTGTTTCTGTAGGGCCGCACCCACAGCATGTGGAGGTTCCCAGGCTAGGGGTCTAATCAGAGCTACAGCTGCTGGCCTCCGCCAGAGCCACAGCAACACCAGATCCAAGCTGTGTCTTTGACCTACACCACAGGCAACGCCGGATTCTTAACCCACTGAGCGAGGCCAGGGATGGAGCCTGCAGCCTCATGGTTCCTAGTTGGATTCATTGTGTCCTTTTTTTTAGATTCCACATGTAAGTGATAGCATTTGATGTTGGTGTCTCATTGTCTGACTGACTTCACTTAGCATGATAATTTCTAGGTCCATCCGTGTTGCTGCAAATGCCATGATTTCTTTCCTTTTAATGGCTGAGTAATATTCTATTGTGTATATTAGAGTCCTTCAGGGGTTCTGCCCAGGGCAAGTGTCTCTGTTTTTAATATTTGTTAATTGAAGTATGGCACACATAATGCAAAGTACACAGATCATTAGGGATAATGAATTATAAAGTGAACACAGAACGCACTGCTGTTGTATTTTGAAAAAGCTTCTTTGGTGATTATGATAAGCTTTCCTTTAAAAGAAATCACTGGACTTGAGGCTGTAGGTAATCTCGTCTTTTAGAGTTCTTTTCTAGAGAGAAATCAGCAGAAACGGTGGTAGAAGAAATATGACCAGTCACAGAAACTTATCTTGAATAGGTTTATTGGACTTATATATTAAGTCTTTTCTTCTGATATTTTTCTTCTTCCTCTTTGCCTTTTTTTCTTTCTGTCTAGGTCCTGGATGGAATGGAGAGGGGTCCTACTGAACCTCTGTCTTTTCTGAGAGTGGTCAGAGTGTTCTTAAACAGGTCTGTTGATTCTATAGTATACAAATGCAAGTTTTTCAATTATAAAAGATTTGGTTTCAACCTAAACAAAAGATTGAATTAGAAATAGACTTCACTTTTTAAAAAAGAAAGTGTTTTTATTTCATTGTCCACAGAGTATTTTACTTTGGCAAGCTGAATTTGGCCTGTGGATTGAACTCTGAGTGACTAAATAAGATCTGCTTAATAGGAAAGCAGTTGAGTCAATCTTTATTAGTCATGTTGAATATATGTAGTACGGAAGAATTCTTTATTGGTTCCATGGAAAGTACCAAGAAAAGATAAAAAGGTGAATATCTCAGTTGTCTGTGATTCTGTCTAAGAAGGAAAGTAATTATTTGGCCTCTTTCTAATATTCTCAGAATTTATAACATTGGAGAAAAACAATCAAAGCTACCTTTACCTTGCAAGTCTCTGATTCAGGGAAGGGCATGTATATATTGGTTTGGTTTTGTTTACTTTTCATCTCCCTCTTTCTGTGTCACCATGAATGAACTTTATCATTATTCAGACAGATAAAAACTCATGTTTAGTAATTTCTGAAACTTGTCTTTACATTGGAATCACCTCTGGAGCTTTGTAAAGTACCGATGCCTTTGTCCCCTTTCCCCATCACACCCTTCACTCCAGATTGTGATGTAATTGGGGGTATGGCCTAGGAATTTTTAAAAGATCCTAAAGTGATCCTGCTCTTTGGTGATTCCCAAAGTGCAGACAAGTTTGGGAGTCACTGCTCTAGCTAGTTAAAGCAGATCTGGCTACTACACAACTTGTGACTTTTTTTGCGTAAATATTTGAATAAATACATAAATAAGCAGATAAACATTTTGATTTAAGTATCCTGTACTTTAAACCTAAGTTCTTACTAGAATGTAAGCTACATAAGAGCAGGTAGCATGTCTCCATTTTCCTCAATATTATATCTTTATCATTTAGAGCAACACCTGTCATGTATTGTATGGTTAAATACTTGTTGAATGAATGAATGAACCTGTCAAAGTATGCTTTTACCTAATATTTGAGTGGTCCGAGATATAGAGTGGAAGTGAAGAGCTCAGCCTCTGTAACTGACTGGGCTCCAGTCACAGTTCTGTTACTTTCTAGCTATATGTGACCTTAAGTTACTTCTCTGAGTGTCCTTATTTGTATAATGGGGGTAACAATCTATTTCGTGGGCTTATTAGGGAAACTAATTTAGGTAAAAATCCTGAGTGCTTAAAACAGTGCTTGGTGAATAGTAGTGTTCTATAACTTTTAGGTATGGTAGAGTTCAAGACACTCAGAATTCTCTGTAGTTGGAGTAATTTAACTATAGGATGTTGTGTGAGGCTAAGGTAGAATAATGGAACAGCTAAATTAGATGTAGTTAAAGAAGGCTTGACAAAGAAGATGATTTTTTTTTTGGTCAACTTAATGAGATATAATTTATATACAATAAACTGCATCCATTTAAAAGTGAAACATGTTTCACTGAGTTTTGACAGATATATTTATTAGTTTACAGTATTTGTTATGAAACAGCTGCCCCAAGCAAATTATAGAAAACTTCCACCTTCCTAAATATTCCTTATATTCCTTTGCAGTTTGTTCCATTCAATGCCTCCACCCATATATTGCTTTTCATTTTCTAGAATTTTATGTAAATGCATTCATACACTATATTCTTTTTTTGTGTCTAGCTCTTTCATTCAGCAGAATGATTTTTGGTACTTATCCATTTGTTGCATGTATCAGTGGTTCATTCCATTTGAGTGTGGAGTAGTGTTTTGTTGTATGGATATAACATGCTTGTTTATTCACATGTGATAGACATTTGAGTTGTTTCCAGGTTTTGATGATTGTGAATAAAGCTACTGTAAAGCATTTTTGTACAAGTCTTTGAATAGACATATTTTCACTTATTTTTTAGGAAATCCCTAGCAGTACTGCTGGGTTATATGGTATATCTAATTTTTTTTTTAAATCTAACTTGTGAAGAAACTGCCAAACCATTTAAAAGGAGGCGAACGTTCAGCAGGATTTCTAAGGAAGGTACTGTTAGTTATCTGTTGTTGCATGACAAACTGCCACAAATTTAGCAGCTTATAACAGCAGACTTTTTTTTTTTTTTCCTTTTTACCACTGCACCTGTAGCATATGGAAGTTCCTGGGCTAGGGTTTGAATTGGAGCTGCAGCTGCTGGCCTACACCAAAGCCACAGCAATAATGGATCCAAGCCGTGTCTGTGACTTAGACTGCAGTTTGCAGCAACACTGGATCCTTCACCCACTGAGCAAGGGCAGGGATCGAAACCCGCATGCTCACAGATACTATGTTGGGTTCTTAACCTGCTGAACCACAATGGGAACTCCACAATAAACATTTATTATGGCACAGTTTCCATGGGTCAAGAATCTGGGTACAGCTTAGATGGGCCCTCTGTTTCTGGGTCTCTTACAGTCAGCAGTCAAGGTGTCAGCCAAGAGTGGAGTCTCATCTCAGTGCTTAACTGAAGAAGGATTTGCTTCTAAGCTTAATTGGTTGTTGGCAGAATTAACTTCCTCAAGGGATGTTAGATTAAAGGCCTTGGTTTCTCACTGGCTGTTTGGCCGAGGCTGTTGTCAGTTCCTTGCCTTGTGGCCTCTCCAACATGGCAAGCTGAGAAGGCAATAGAGTCTCCTAGGGAGATGGAAGCCTTATCCTTTTATAAACTAATCATGGACGTGCCGTCCCATCACCTTTGCCGTATTCTGTTGATTAGGAGTAAGTCACTAGGCCAGCCCACACTTGGGAATGGAAGGCAGGGGAGATTACACTAGGGCTTGAATTCCAGGCAACTGAGATAATTGGTGGCCATCTTAGAAGTCCATCTACCACAGAAGACATGGCTTAGTGCCAAACTGGAACTAGATAGGACATTAAGAGGTGTGGAGAGGTGGTTAGGAGTAGCTTGTAAATTTTTCCTTACCGTCCTTGTATCAAACCATGTATCTTTCTTCTGTCACATCAGCTTCTCTCCCCTTCAAGAACAGAGACATAACACAAAGGTCATTCTCATAATGAGATTTTAATCTTGAGTAGGTTTTGGGTGTGTGTTTTTTTAAAAAAGATTCAGTTAAGGCCTCTCCCTGTACTACTTAGCATTTCTATATGTTTTTGATTTTGTTTTTTAATTTTATGGCCGCATCTGTGGCAATGCCAGATCCTTTAACCCACTGCACTGGGCCTGGGATCAAACCTGGGAGTGACCCATGCTGCTACAGTGGGATTCTTAACCCACTGGATCACAGCAGAAATGTGTGTGTGTTTGTGTGTTTTCTCCTTTTTAAGGCCGTACCTAAGGCATATGGAAATTTTCAGGCTAGGAGTCAAATCCGAGCTACAGCTGCCAGCCTATGCCACAGCAACATCGGACCCAAGCTACATCTTCGACCTATGCTGCAGCTTGCGGCAATGCTGGATCCTTAACCTGCTGAGCGAGGCCAGGGATTGAACCTACATCCTCATGGATACTAGTTAGATTCTTAATCTGCTGAGCCACAGCAGGAACTCCTATATATGTATTTAAAAAAAATTTTTTTGTCATGGAAATTGAGACAGATACAGAAGTAAAGTACTATCTTTCACCCCCATACACCTTTCACCCAGCTTCAACAATTTATTGTTTCCTAACCTTATATGTATAATTTACATACAATAAAATGTGCTAATTTTTAGCATACAGTTTGTATTTTGACAAATGTATATATCCCCACAATCAAGGTATAGAACATTTTCATTCCAAAGGTACCTTATGCACCTGTGAAATCGGCCTCCACCCCAGTCCCAGGGAAGTACCTAATCTGATGTCTGTTACTATAGGTTGGTTTTGCCTGTTTCTAGAATGTTACAGAAATATTCTTTTGATTGCCATCAAGTTTTTGAGATTCATTCATGTTGTTGCATATATCAGCAGTTCAGAATTCTTCAACCTTGGTGTTGTGGACATCTTGGACAGGATAATTCTTTGTCTTGGAGACTCTCCTGTGAATTGTGGGTTATTTAGCAGCATCCCTGACCTCAATCCACTAGAAGCCATTAACACTTCTCTCCCCAGCTGTAACAATCACAGATGTCTCTAGACATTGCTAAATGTCCTGTAGAGGGCAAAGTCCTCTCCCTCCACTGGTTGAGAATCCTTTCAGTAGTTGATCCTTTTTACTGGTTGACAGTATTCTATTGTAGGGGTATACTGCAGTTTATCTATTTATTAACTGATAAACATTTGATTTTTTCCAGTTTACTTTCAGTTGAGGCTATTATAAATAGACTTGCTATTAATTGTCATAGGCGAGACTTTGTGTATACATGTTTTTATTTTCCCACCACTATGAGAGTTCCAGTTGCTCTATGGCTTTGTCAGCATTTGTTATTATCACTCTTTTTTTTTTTTTTTTTTTGGCCACACCCACTGCATGTGAAAGTTCCTGAGCCAGGGATTGAACTCTTGAACCTGTGCCACAGCAGTGACCCAAACCACTGCAGTGACAACACCGGATACTTAACTCACTGAGCCATGCTGGAACTCCTGATATTATCAGTTTTTTAAATTTTACCCATTATAAGTAGGGGTAGATTTAATTTGCATTCTCCTGATGACTGATGATGTTGAATATCTTTATGTGTGCTGATTATAAAGTATCTGTTCAAATCTTTTGCCCAGTTTTTGGAGGTTTGTCTTATCAAGTTTCCTTTGTCTTTTTTCCCAATATGTGCATAGACATACCCACAGAATTAAGTAAGCTGAAATAATCAGTTTTATATACTTTTTAATATTTAAAATGTGAACATTTCCCATGATGTTATATTCTTGAAAACATGAATTTTAGTGGAGAAACAATGTTTGAGTACATTTAAATTGTTTAACCATTCTGTTCAACTTTGAGCTAGTTTCCAATTTTCACTATAATTAATATTTTAATACACATCTTTGAATATAAATCTTTAACCACATCTTTATTTATTAAGCTAGGATTCCTAGATGTTAAGATTACAGTGACTATGTTAAGGGGAATGAACATTTATAAGCAAAATATGAATGTTAATCTATTTCATTGTACCTTTGCACCGAGTATTTCATTTAAAAAATTTTTGCCATTTGATGTTGGAAGAAAGGCAGATTTCATTTTGCTTTTTAAAAAAATTAGGAAATGTAGCAAACTTTTCACTTATTGATGATTTTTATTTCTAATTTTCCATTTTGAGAGTCAATTTTTCTGTTGGGAAGTTAATGTTTTCCTCTTTTTGTTGTTGTTGTTGTTGTTGTTGTTGCTATTTCTTGGGCCGCTCCCGCGGCATATGGAGGTTCCCAGGCTAGGGGTTGAATCGGAGCTGCAGCCACCGGCCTACGCCAGAGCCACAGCAACTCGGGATCCTAGCCGCGTCTGTGACCTACACCACAGGTCACGGCAACACCGGATCGTTAACCCACTGAGCAAGGGCAGGGACCGAACCCGAAACCTCATGGTTCCTAGTCAGATTCGTTAACCACTGCGCCACGACGGGAACTCCTGTTTTCCTTAATTTTTAAGAGTTCTTTAATGTTATTTATTAACCTTTTGTCATTTACAAATGTAATTTCAAACTTGTATTTTGACTACAAGAGTAGCTTGTGTGCTTTGTCCTGCACAATTAAAAAAAATAATAATGTAGGAGTTCCCATCATAGCTCGGCAATAATGAACCTGGTTAGTATCCATGATGATTTGGGTTTGATCCTGGGCCTCACTCAGTGGGTTAAGGATCTGGTGTTGCTGTGAGTTGTGGTGTAGGTCGCAGACATGGCTCGGATCCTGTGTTGCTGTGGCTGTGGTGTAGGCTGGCAGGTGCAGGTCTGATTCAACTCCTAGCCTGGGAATTTTACACATGCTATAGATGTGGCCCTAAAAAGCGAGAAGAAAAAAAAAAGTAATGCTATAACTGTATTTTGTTTTAGCTCTTTAGTCCATGAACTGATAAATATACTGTATTTAAATATGTAACAGCATGTGATTGTAGTTCTATTATTTTGTTTTATTTTTTTACAGTCGACCCCTTGGCATATGAAAGTTCCCTGGCCAGAGATTGAATCTGAACTGCAGCTGTGACCGACACCAGATCCTATAACCCATCTTATTGGGCCAGGGATCAAATCCTCTCCTCCACAGTAACCCAAGTTGCTGCAGTCAGATTCTTAACCCATTGCACCACAGCAGGAACTCATATGATTTTATTTTTTGTATTAAATGTTTTAGTCAGAACTTTTTAGTATACATTGTTGCTACTGTCTGAATGTTTGTATTCCCCCCAAATTCATATGTCAAAATCCTAATGCCCATTATGATGGTATTAGAAAGTAGGGCTTTTTGGGAGATGCCAAGATCATGAGGGTAGAGCCTTCACGAATGGACTTAGTTTCTTACAAGAGATAGCACACAGAGCTCCTTAGCCCCTTCTACTACATGAGGACACAGCAAGAATTTAGCAGTCTACAGCCTGGAAGAGGGTCTTCACCACAGCCCAGCCATGCTGGCACAGTGATCTTGGACCTCTCAGGCTCCAGAACTATAAGAAATAAATTTCTATTGTTTATAAGTCCCTTTGTCTATGTAATTTTGTTATGTCAGCTCCAATAAACTAGGACCATTATGAAGTAAGAATTTAATCAGATTTTTTTTTCCCAGTCAACCAGTTTGTCCCAAACTACAAAACAAAATTATCTCAAAGGATTTGAATGATATTTCCTCAAAGAAATTATGCTTTTGGCCAATAAACGAAAATATGCTCAACAGCATTAACCGTAAGGGAAATGAAAATCAAAACCACAATGAGATACAACTACACACTCACTAGAATGGCTATAATCAGAAAAATAACAAGTGTTGTTGAGGATATGGAAAAATTTGAACCCTAGTGTACTGCTGGTAGGAATGAAAAATGGTGTAACTGCTTTGGAAGATAGTCTAGCAAATCCCTCTAAAGGTTAAATACAGAGATAACATATTTCACTCCTAGGTGTATATATACCCACGAGAAATGAAAACGTATATTCACACCAAAACTTATACACAAATATTCATAGCAGCATTATGCGTAATAGCGAAAGGTGGAAACACCCCAAATGTCTTATCACCTGATGAATGAATGTATATGGTGTTTCTATCCCAAGAGATATTATTTGGTTATTTAAAAAACAAAGTACTGTTACTTGCTTGGAGAAATGAAGCTAAGTGAAAGAAGCCATTCACAAAAGAAGACTTATTGTATGGTTCTTATTGTATAACACATCTAGAGCAGACCAGTGTACCTTGACCTAGTCTAAAACTCTTTATCCTTAATAGGGGACTTTAACCCACTACATTAATGACAGTGCATATTAGCAGAAATGTTCATAGTACTCAAATGAAGATGATGGTGACTAATAACAGTTGATTTTTGTTTTATATCTTACAGAGCTTCCTTTTTAATAGTCATTTTAAAACATAGCATTTGATGTTAACCATATTTATAACAATTATTTAAACTTACCCTGTGTTTAACTGGTTTCATCTCTTCCTCCCTATTCTCAAGGTCTCTGTTAGTGGTTAATTATTATTCAGATGAAATTTTTATGAAAAGTACATGATTGGTACACATCCAAAAGTATCATTAGGTTGATTTCATACTGAAAGACAACTTGGTGGGAAAGGGAGCAAAATTATTTTGTCTCATTATTTTCCACTCTTAATTTTTAATATTTTGCCATTATCTTCTGGTCTTGCAAAGCAAAAATGTGTGGCCAGACTGATTTGGGGTCTTCTCTGTATGACTTGTTTTTTTCTTTTTGGGTGATTATGGGGCATTTTCTTTATCCTTGTAATCTGAAAGTTTCACTAGAACAAATCTAGTTGTCACTATCTTTTTGGTAATTTTGCTTGGTCTCTTATAAGCTCTTTTTTTTTTTTTTTCTTTTTTGGCTGTACCTGCAGCATATGGAAGTTCTTGGGCCAGGGATCATATCCAAGCCACAGCTGTGACCCACACCACAGTTACAGCAACACTGGATCCTTAACCCACTGCCCGGGATTGAACCTTTGCTGCTGCAGAGACAACACTGGATCCTTAGCCCACTGTGCCATAGCAGGAACTCCCTCTTGTGAGCTTTTCTGAGCTAGAGACGCAGAATGTTCTTTGACTCAGGAAAGTTTTCATTTCCTTTTTAAAAAAATCTTTGATTATTATTTCTGTCCATTTATTTCAGGGATAGCAATCAAGTTGAAGTTTATTTCTCTCTACTTATCAACACTCTCTTAATACTTTTCATTGCTTTGTCCTTTCCTTCTCCATTCTCAAATTTGCTCTCGCCACATTTCTAATTATTCTGCTCTTTTATTTTTCTGGTAAAGATTTGAATTTTGCTTTGGAATATTTGTAATTTTTTTCATTTGTAGTTTACTTTTATTTTTTTTTAATTATTCAATTAATTTTATTACATTTATAGTTGTACGCAATCATCACAACCCAGTTTTATAGAACTTCCATCCCACATCCCCAGCCCATCCCCCACCTCCCAACCTGTCTCCTTTGGAAACCATGTTTTTCAAAGTCTGTGAGTCTGTATCTGTTCTGCAAAGAAGTTCAGTGTGTCCTTTTTTTGAGATTCCACATGTAAGTGATAGCATTTGATGTTGGCGTCTCATTGTCTGACTGACTTCACTTAGCATGATAATTTCTAGGTCCATCCATGTTGCTGCAAATGCCATTATATCTTTCCTTTTAATGGCTGAGTTATATTCCATTGTGTATATGTACCACATCTTCTTTATCCACTCCTCCATCAATGGACATTTAGGTTTTTTCCACGTCTTGGCTATTGCATATAATGCTATAGTGAACATTGGAGCACAGGTATCTTTTCGAGTCATGGTTTTCTCTGGATAGATGCCCAGGAGTGGGATTGCTGGATCAAATGGTAATTCTATTTTTAGTTTTCTGATGAATCTCCGTACTGTTTTTCCACAGTGGTTGCACCAATTTACATTCCCACCAACAGCATAAAAGGGTTCCCTTTTATCCACACCCTCTTCAGCATTTATTGTTTGTAGACTTTTTGCTGATGGCCATTCTGGCCAGTGTAAGGTGGTACTTCATAGTGGTTTTGATTTGCATTTCTTTAATAATTAGTGATGTTGAACATCTTTTTATGTGTTTTTTGGCCATCTGTATGGACATATTTGAAATTTTTATCTTTATTTTTCTCCTGTCTTATTTCTACTTGCATCTCAGTTAGTTCTTTTCATTTCAGCCCTGTGGACTTTGAGCTTTTATTTCAGTGTGTTTTATGAAATTTGTGGAGAATAGTGTAGTTGAGTTCTAAAATTTAATTATGAAATTTGTTGAGAGTAATGTAGTTAATTTCTAAAATTTAATCTGTTGCTCTTTATATATGCATTTTCTGAATCACAGATGCAGAGTTTCTTTTATGTTGCAGAATGTTTTCCCATCTCCCCTCAGTTATTCTTCCTTGAACGAGGAAAGGAGTATATACAGTCTAGTATGTGCCAAATAGGGTAGATAGGTTCCTTCATTAGCTATTTGGTAGCTGTAGGAATTCTCCTTTCAGACGTTAAACTGAAAGGCTAATTAATGCACATAGTTTCTTAATACTTTCTAGTGTCTAGCAGTCATTTGTGTATCTCCTGCTGGAATGAGTGGGGGAAATCCCTTCCTTTGGGCTGGTAATTTGACTTTGGAAAAGAGACTTTGTTTTTTGATAATTTGAAATCTGGGCTACAAATAACTGCAATTCCCAAAATGTAATGCTACCATGACTTTTGCTCTCAGCGCTTCGTGCATTTGCATTCCAACCCAGGGTATACATGTACTACTTTGTACGGTATAGAATCTGAAGTAGAGATGAAAGGCTGTGGGCATGTAGTAGCACTGACCTTTCTGAATCTCTCACAGTAGGATAATGTGACTTACCACTGCCATTGCTGCCTCTGGAGAAAGCTGTTTTGGAGCAGGTAGTTAGAAATTTGTTACCTTCCTGCCTGGCTGTTCTTTAATGGAAAAGAACTGTTCTTTGAGCAGCAGTCCTAGTTTTAGTGCTGTTAATAATTACTTTGACTTTCAGTGTTTCCTTAAATATATCAATGAAAAATTAGGGTGAAGGCAATGGTAGAGATGAGCCAGGCATTGTTAGGTAGCTTCCATTTTAGCTCCCAGCTTGGGGTTAACTTTTTGAAAGAAGGGAGATTGAAAAGGATGTGGAGAATAGCCACTAATGGAAGAAGGAAGAGTTAAAGATCTTGCACCAAATGATTTCCAGTTTCTCAGGGAAATATGATAACACTGAAATCAAATAGCCAAGGTTTAAAATAGTCTTGGTGTCCCTAGATCTGGAAAGTATGTTAGCCCCTCATTTTCTAAATGACAACGTGGAAGCTAAGAAAGGTTTAAGAGACTCCAAGGTCATAGATGTAGAAAAAAACAAAATGAAATTCAGGTTGGGGTAGGAATCACTTTTAGATTCTATACAGTTAAGTTTTGTTTGATTTTCTCACAAGCAATGTAGTCTTACATTACTTATGTAAAAAACGAAAAAAATTTAAAGAAGCAACCAAAGTTTATAATAAGCAAAAGAAAAGAAAAAGCTTTTGTTTCTCCTTCACTGTTTTGCTGCAAGTCCTTAAGCCACGTTCCCCACCTTACTCAATTACCTGATCTAAACGTAAAATTAAATAATGTATGAAAAGTATGGTTCTAAACTTTGGCTGCGCATTGGAATCACCTGGGTAGTGTTTAAATTCCCTAAGCTCACGGCACAGTGCAGACTTAGTATGATTCAGGTATTACTGTTTTTTAAAACTTGCCAAATAATTATTAAGTAACCAAGGTTGAGAGTTACTGAAGATTGAAGGTCTTTCAAAATATATACTCATTTAATCGTAAGTATTCTGACTTTAGTCATTTAGGGCAGTTGCAATTAATGAGTATTGGCCTGAACTAGACTGGATCACTTGGTTCTGATATTTCTGCTGATTGTGCACTGTGTATATGTGGGGTATATGATGGAAGAAGCACTGAACTTGAGGCTGAAAGACTAGGATCTAGTCCTAATTCTGCCACAATTGTGGTCTGTAACTTTAGTTAAGTCACAGTACCACTGTCTTGGTTTCAGGTTTTTTTTCTTTGAGAGTGGGGGAATTGGACTAATTATTCTATAATTTCCTCTCTAGCTCTTTAACGTCAAGTTTGTGAGCCAGTAGGGGTGAGGGGGAGGCAGCTGGTAAACTTTGTGTGCTTAAAGAATAAGTGAGTAAAGCAGGCCAGGACACTGATTAAGGAATACTATGGAAAGAGCCAGCTATGGGATAGGAAAGGAGTTGGTGGGGAGGAGCAAGAGTGTAGGAACAATAGAGCCTGGAGTTAAGGGGGGTGGGATGGGATAGGGTTAGAAGACAAGTATGAGAGACTGGCCTAAAGGAATATTGGTAGAGGTGGTGGCTGTGGCTTAGCAGCTGGTAATGATGTGATCCACGTTCATATCTTACTGTCAAATGACTGACAATCATTGTTTCACTCCTCGTTATTTTTTTTTTCTCCTCTCAATGATGCATTTTAGAGATCTTTCCAAATCAGTACGTAGACGGCATCTACATTCTCACTGCATTTCATTCTTTACTGAAAGTTCTAAAACTTAGTCTCTGTTGATGGACATCTGGGTAATTTCCTATCTTGCTATTACAAAGATTGTTTTAGTGAATAACCTAATATATTTGTCATCTTGTGTGAGAACAGGTGTATCTATAAGGATCACTAATAAAAAACGAGATTGCTGGGCTAGTGGTATATATATAATTTTGATAGATGTTTTCTATGCTGATGGTACACCGATTTGCACTACTACTAGCAATGATTGAGAGTACTTGTTTTCACATTACCTTGCCAAGACAGTGCATTATCAAGTTTTTTTTATTTTTGCTAATCTGATAAATAGAAAAAAATGGGGTGGGTGACTTTGTTGTTGTTGTCCTTATGTATGAGGTGAACATCTTTCCACATGTTTAAAGTTCATTACCTTTTCTGTGACTCTTCCGATGGTACCTTGTGCCCATTTTGGACATAATCATTTGTAAAAATTGTTGTTCTTTTTTGTTTTGTATATATATATACACATGCATATGTACACCTAAAAGTATTTTTTTCTGTTATGTGTTTATATGTGGGAGATTTGCTCTTTTTTGAGTGATATGGTTGCAGATATTTTTTCTTAACTTGTCATTTGGTTTTGTAGGGTTTTTTGTGGTTTTGCTTGTTTTGTTTTTACTTAATGGTGTTTTTTTGCCTTGCAGAATTCTTTAATTTTGATGTATTTGACTTTATCAGAAAAACATTTCCCATTCCAAGGTTATGAAAGTTTCTTCTGTACTTTCTTCTAATACTTTTAGAGTTTCATTTGTTACACTGAAGTTTGGGGTCTATTCGGAGTTAACTTGGTGAAAAGGATAGCTCTAATTTTATTTTTCCAGATGGCTGCCTCGTCCCATTTAGTGAAAAATCCATTTTTTCATACCTTAGGATATATTAAAATTCTGTATGCATTATGGTCAATTTATGGAATTTTCTAGTCTGTTCCATTGCTCTCCTGTCTGTTTATATGCCAGTACTACCCAGTTTTAATTATTGAGACTCTGTGGTTTGATATCTGGTAGGACTTGTCACTTTCACTACCATTATTTTGCAGTTTTTCTGACTCTTCTTACTCGTTTCCATATGAACTTTTTTTTTTTGGCCACACCCACAGCATGAAAAAGTTCAAACCTGCAGCACCCCAAGTCGCAGCAGTGACAATGCTAGATCCTTAACTGGCTAACCCACCAGAGAACTCCCTTAAATTTTCTTCTTATAGCTCTGCACTTCTTTTTAGTTCTTTCCTGAACATTTTATCTTTTTTGTTGTGATTATAAATGCAATCTTTTTTCCATCTACTGCATATTGCATATGTAATAAAAGCTATTGTTTTCCGTGTATTAATTTTATGCCATGCTACTTTGTTGAATTTCTCCCCCCCCCCCTTTTTTTAGGGCTACACCTATGGCATATCGAAATTCCCAGGCCAGGGGTCACATTGGAGCTACAGCCGCAGACCTACAATAAGCCACAGCAGCCTGGGATCCGAGCCTTGTCTGCAACCAGTACCACAGCGAACAGCAACACCAGATCCCTAACCCACTCAGAGAGGCCAGGGATTGAACTGATGTCCTCATGGATACTAGCTGGGTTTGTTTCCGCTGCACCACAGTGGGAACTCCAGATTTCCTTATTTTTTATTGAAGTATAATTGATTTACAATATTGTATTAATTTCAGGTGTGTAATACAGTGATTTGATACTTTTGTATATTATAAAATGATCACCACAGTAAGTCTAGTTACCATGTCACCATACAAAGTTATTACAGTATTATTGACTATATTCACTCTACTGTACATTACATCCTCAAGACTTAAAACTGTAAGGTTTTACATCTTAATCTCCCTCAGCTATTTCACTATTCTCTAACCCTGCTCCCTCTGGCAACAGCCTGTTTGTTTTTTGTCTTTTTAGGGGCAGACCTGCAGCATGTGGAAGTTCCCAGGCTAGGGGTCAAATTGCCTGCCTACAGCACAGCCACAGCAACACCAGATCCAAGCTGTTTCTGTGACCTACACCATAGCTCACAGCAATGCCGGATACTTAACCCACTGAGTGGGGCCAGGGATTCAACCTGTGTCCTCGTGGATACTAGTTGGGTTTGTTACTGCTGAGCCACAATGGGAACTCCCTATTTGTTCTTTGTATCTAAGAGTTTGTTTCTGTTTTGTTACTGTTTTTTTTTGAAATCCATATATGAATGAAATCATGTGGTATTTGTCTTTCTCTGTCTTATTTCTCTTAGCATAATACCCTATGGGTCCATCTGTGTTGTCACAAATGTCAAGATTTCATTCTTTTCTGTGGCTGATTAATATTCTATCACAAGTGTTTACCACATCTTTATATATTCATCTGTAGGTGGGCACTTAGGTTGCTTCTGTATCTTGGCTACTAGGAGTAATTCTGCAGTGAACATAAGTGCATGTATCTTTTTGAATTAGAGTTTTTGTTTTCTTTGTAAAAATATCCAAAAGTAGACTTACTGGATCATATGGTGGTATTATTTTTAATTTTTTTTTTTGTCTTTTTTCAGGGCTGCACCCGCAGCACATGGAGGTTCCCAGGCTAGGGGTCCAATGGAGCTGTTGCCGCTGGCCTGTGCCAGAGCCATAGCAATGCTAGATCTGAGCCTTGCCTGTGACTTACATCACAACTCACAGCAACGCCAGATCCTTAACCCACTAAGCGAGGCTAGGGATTGAACCTGCGTCCTCATGGATGGTAGTTGGGTTCGCTAACCACTGAGCCTCCGTGGGAACTCCTATTTTTAATTTTTTGAGGAATGTCGATATTGGTTCCTATAGTGGCTGTTCCAGTTTACATCCCTACCAACAGTGCATGATGGTTGCCTTTTCTCCATGTCTTGCCTGTATTTGTTTTCTTTATCATGATAACCATTCTGATAAGTGTGAGGTAATATCTCACTGTGGTTTTGATTTGCATTTCCCTGATGATTAGTGTCGTTGAGCATCTTTTCATGTGTCTGTTGGTCATCTGTATGTCTTTTGTTTGGAATAATGTCTATTCGGGTCCTCTGACCATTTTTTAATTGAGTTGCTTGTTTTTTCGTTGACTTGTATGAGTTCTTTGTATGTTTTGGATATTAACCCCTTATCAGACACATCATTTATAAATATCATCTCCTATTCAGTAGGCTGCCTTTTCATTTTGTTGGTAATTTCCTTTGCTGTACAAAATCTTTTTATTTATTTTTATTTATTTTTCTTTTTAGGGCCGCATCCATGGCATATGGAAGTTCTAGGCCAGGGGTCGAACTGGAGCTGCAGCTGCCAGCCTACATCACAACCACAGCAACACCAGATCCCAGCTGTCCTCGACTTACACCATAGCTCACAGCAGCACCAGTTCCTTAACCAACTAAACAGGGCCGGGGATCAATCCCACATCCTCATGGATATTAGTCAGGTCTGTTACCACTGAGCCACAACAGGAATGCCCACAAAAGCTTTTTAGTTAGATGTAGTTCCATTTGTTTATTTTTGCTTCTTTTTCCCTTGCCTGAGGATACACATCAAAAAAATTATTGCTAAGACCACTGTCAAAGAGCTCACTGCCTGCATTTTCTAGCAGTTTTATGATTTTAGATCTTATATTTTAAGACTTTAACTCATTTTCAATTTATTTTTGTATATGGTGTGAGAAGATATTCCAGTTTGATTCTTTTGCATTAGCTGTCCAATTTGCCCAGCATCATTTGTTGAAGAAGCTTTATTTTCCCCATTGTATATTCTTGCCTCCTTTGTCATAAAGTAATTGACCATATAAGCATGGGTTTATTTCAGGGCTCTCTATTCCGCCATTGATTGATGTGTCTTTTTGGTGTGTCAGTACCATATTGTTTTGATTACTGTAGCTTTGTAGTATAGTTTAAAATCAGGGAGTCTGGTATTTCCAGCTTTATTCTTCTTTCTCAAAATTGTTTTGTCTATTTTTTGTCTTAATACACATTTTATAATTATTTGTTCTAGTTCTATGAAAAATACCATTGGTATTGCATAGAATCTGTAGATTGTCTTGGGTAAAACAGTCATTTTTAACAATATTAATTCTTCCAATCCATGAACACATTACATCCTTCCATTTGTTTGCATCATCTTCAGTTTTTTTTTTTTTTTTCATCAGTGTCTTATAGTTTTCAAAGTATAGGTCTTTTACTTCTTTGGTTAGATTTATTCCCAGTTATTTTATTCTTTTTGATGCAGTTATTAATGGGATTGTGTACTCAATTTCTCTAATAGTCCATTGTTAGTGTATAGAAATGCAGTGGAGGAGTTCCCATCATGGTGCAGTGGAAACTAATCCGACTAAGAACCATGAGGTTGGTGTTTCAGTCTCTGGCCTCACTCAATGGGTTAAAGATCCAATGTTGCTGTGAGCTGTGGTATAGGTCACAGACATGGCTCAGATCCTGCGTTGCTGTGGCTGTCATGTAGGCTGGCAGCTGTAGCTCTGATTAGACCCCTAGCCTGGGAACCTCCATGTGTCACAGGTGTGGCCCTAAAAAGCAAAAAAAGAAAGAAAGGAAGGAAGGAAGAAAGAAAGGAATGCAGTGGATTTCTCTGTATTAATTTTGTATCCTACAACTTTATTAGTTCTAATAGTTTTTTGGTGACGTCTTTTGTATTTTCTGTATGTAGTGTCATGTCATTTGCAAACAGTGACTATTTTACATCTTCCTTTCCAATTTGAATTCCTTTTTTTTTTTTTTTTTTTTAAACCATGCCCATGGCATGAGGAAGTTCCTGAGCCAGGGATTGATTGAACCTGTGCCACAGAAGTGACAACACCAAATCTGTAACTGCTAGGCCACCAGAGAACTGTGGAGAGTTTTTAAATAACTGATTCATTTTCATTACTGGTAATTGGTCTGTTCATATTGTCTATCTCTTCCTCATTTAGTCTGGAGAGATTGTATGTTTTTAGGAATTTATCCATGTCTTCTGGGTTGTCCATTTTATTGGTGTATAGTTGTTCATAGTACTCTCCCCCACCCACCATGTTCATAGTACTCTCTTAAGATCTTTCATATTTCTGTAATATTGGTTCTAACTTCTTCATTTCTGATTTTGTGTATTTAGTTTCTCTTCCTTTTTTTCTTTATGAGTTTAGCTAAAAGTTTATCAAAAAATTTTTTTGGGGGGCTGCATCCTTGACAGGTGAAAGTTCTCAGGCCAGGGAGCAAACCCATGCCACAGCAACTGTAGTGACAGCACCAGATCCTTTACCCACTATACCACAGGAGAACTCCAAAGTTTATCACTTTTGTTTGCCTTTTCAAAGAACCAGCTCTTAGTTTCATTGATCATTTGTATTATTTTTTAAGTCTATTTCTGCTTTGATCTTTATTATTTCTTTCCTTCTGCTAACTTTGGGTTTTGTTTGTCCTTCGTTCTCTGGTTGCTTTAGGTGTAAAGCTAGGTTGTTTATTTGAGATTTTTCTTCTTTTCTGAGGAAGGCTTGTTTTTTGTAAATTTTCCTCTTGGAACTGCTTTCACTGCATCCCATGGGCTTTGAATCATTTTGTTCCCATTTTCATTTGTCTCCAGGTTTTTTTGTTTGTTTGTTTGTTTGTTTGTTTGACTTTTTGCCTTTTCTAGGGCCGCTCCTGTGGCATATGGAGATTCCCAGGCTAGGGGTCTAATCGGAACTGTAGCTGCTGGCCTACACCACAGCCATAGCAGTGCCAGATCCGAGCCGAGTCTACGACCTACACCACAGCTCACAGTAATGCCAGATCCTTGACCCAGTGAGTAAGGCCAGAGATTGAACCCGCAACCTCATGGTTCCTAGTCGGATTCATTAACCACTGAGCCATGATGGGAACTCCTGTCTCCAGGTATTTTTAAATTTCCTCTTTGATTTTTTTTTTTAAGTGCTCCATTGGTTGTTTAGTTGCATATTGTTTAGCCTTCATGTGTTTATGGTTTTTGTCATTTTTTCCTTGTAATTGATTTCTAGGCTCATACTCTTATGGCCAGAAAAGAAACCTGATATGATTTCCGTCTTCTTAGATTTATTGAAACTTTGTGGCCTACCATGTATCTCTCCTGGAGCGTGTTTTATCTGCAGTTGAATGTGTATTCTCCTTTTGGATGGAATGTTCTATCTGTCTATATGTTTATAAATGGAGATACTCCATCTGGTCTAATGTGTTTCCTAATTGATTTTCTGCCTGGATGATCTGTCCATTGATGTAAGTGAGGTATTATAGTTCCCTATTATCGTGTTACTGTCAGTTTCTCCCTTTATGTTTGTCACTATTTGCTTTATGTATTTAGGTGTTCCTTTGCATATATATTTACAGTTGCTGTATATTCTTGTTGGATTGATCCCTTTTTCATTACATAATGATCTTTGTCTCTTGTTACTGTTCTTGTTTTAAAGTTTTACTTTGATGTAAGTAATGCTATGTCAGCTTTCTCTTTGTTTCCATTTACATGGAATACCTTGTTTCATCTCCTCACATTCAGTCTCTGTATGTCTTTTTTTGTGTTTATGTCTTCTTTTGTCTTTTTAGAGCCACACACGCAGCATATGGAGGTTCCCAGGCTAGGGGTCTCATCGGAGCTGTTGCTGCCGGCCTACTCAAGAGCCACAGTAATGCCAGATCTGAGCCGCATCTGTGACCTACACCACAGCTCACAGCAATGCTGGATCCTTAACCCACTGTGCGAGGCCAGAGATCGAACCCTCAACCTCATGGTTCCTAGTCAGATTTGTTTCTGTTGCGCCATGACGGGAACTCCTGTGTGTGTCTTTAGATCTGAACTGAGCTCTTGTAGGCAGCGTATATACAAGTCTTGCTTTTGTATCTATTCAGCCACTCTTTTTCTTTTGTTTGAGCATTTAATCCATTTACATTTAAAGTAATTATTACGGTTTGTACTTATTGCCACTTTGTTGTTTTCTGATTGTTTTTATGGTTCTTTAATTGTTCCTTTCTTCTTTTTTTGCTCTTTTCCCTTGTGATTTGATGACTATCTCTAGTGTTATGTTCGGATTCCTTTCTTTTCTATGTGTGTATATTTATTATAGATTTTTCTTTTGTGGTTACCTTGAGCTTCATATATATACCAGTATTTTAAGTTGATTTCTTAAAGTAGAACATATTCTAATAACTCTGCACTTTTACTCCCCACTAGCCATGTTTGATGTTTTCATAATCGCATTTTACCTCTTTTTATTTTGTGTATCCTTTACCTACTTATTTTAGATAGAGATAATTTTACTCCTTTTACCTTTTAACCTTCCCACTCGCTTTATAAATGGTTGACCTACTACCTTTTTTGTATGTTTTTCTTTACCAATGAGATTTTTCCTTCTGTAATTTTTGTATTTCTAGTTGCAGTCTTTTCCTCTTACAGAAGTCCTTTTAACATTTCTTTTAAAGCTGGTTTAGTGGTGCTGAACTCTTAATGATACTTATCTGCAAAACTCTTTACCTCTCCTTCACATCTGAATTGTAGTCTTTCTTTATAGACCATTCTTGGTTGTAGATTTCTTTCCTTTCATCACTTTGGTTATATCATGCCACTCCCTTCTGCCCTGTAAAATTTCTGCTGAAAAGTCAGCTCATGGTCCTATGAGAGTTTCCTTGTATGGAACTAATTGTTTTTTTCTCTTACTCCTTTTATGATTCTCTCTTTATCTTTAATTTTTGCTATTTTAATTATAATTTGTCTCAGTGTGGACCTCTTTGGGTTCATCTTTTTTGGGACTCTGTACTTCCCTAGATCTGGATGGCTGTGTCTTTTCCCAGATTAGGGAAGTTTTCAGCTATTTTTCAAATAAGTTTTCTGTCCCTTTCTGTCTTCTCCTTGAACCTCTGAACTGAAAATGTTAGTATGCTTGAAGTTTTCCCAGAGTTCTCAAGCTATCCTCATCTTTCTACATTTGCTTTTCTGTTCAGCCTGTGTGATTTTCCACTACTCTGCTATGTTCATCTAATCTACTGTTGATTATATCTAGTGTATTTTTTATTTCAGTGATTGTGTCCTTCAGCTCTGTTTGGTCATTCTTTATATTTTCTCACTCTGTTAAATTTCTCACTCCATTTTCCCAAGCATCTTTATGGTCATTACCTTGCACTGTGTCAGGTAGATTGTTTATCTCCACTTTGTTCAGTTCTTTTATCTTGTTCCTTTGTTTGGAACCTATTTCTCTGTCTCCTCATTTTGCCTAAATCTCTTTTTGTTTCTATTTATTAGGTAGGTCAGTTACATTTCCTGGTTTTGGAGAAGTGGCTTTATGTAGGAGCTATCCTATGGGGCCCAGAGGCACATTACCCTCTGGTTCCTAGAGCTATATATTCTAAGTGTCTCCCTGTGTACACTCTGAGGGTCCTTCTGTTGTGGTGGGGCCAAGTACTGTGGACATGCTGATAGATAAGGCTGGCTCCCAGCCCACTTGGCTGTCAGGCCCTGCTTCATGGGGTGGCTGCCAACCCACTGGTGGTGGGGCTAGGTCCTGGTGTCAGCTCACAGGTGGGAGGAGCCAGAAACCCAGGGAGCTAATTCAGGGCTCAGGGGCCATGGGTGGGGCTGCATTTTGGAGTGACTGGCTGTGGGACCCCAGGGAGCTGAGTCTGATGCTGACCTACTGACGGGGAGGTAAGCCCCTGGCACTAATAGCTTGAAGGAGTACTCCAAAATGATGCTTGTCAGCACCAGCATACTCATGATAGAATAAGTTCCTCAAAGCATGTTACAGTTGATGCCTACCTCTCCAAGAGGCTCTCCAAGATTAGCAAGTGGTTCTGATCCAGGCTTCTTTCATGTTATTGTCTTTGTGCTGGGAGAGCATGTGAGATTTTGCATGTACCCTCTAAGAGCAGATTCTCTGTTTCCTCCAGCCTTCTAGTTCTTCTGTATACACAAGCCCTGCTGGCTTTCAAAGCCAGATATTGTGGCTCATCCTCTTGGTGCAGAATCCCTGGGCTGGAGATTCTAATGTGGGTCTTTGACCCCTTGCTCCTTGTGAAGAACCTCTGCAATTGTGATTGTCCTCTCCTTTGAGAGTTATTTACCTGCAGGTGTGGATTCCGACTAGTCTGTGTCTCTTGGTTCCTTCTTTTTACATTTAATTATGGAGAATCTTTTCTGTTAATCGTCAGGTCATTCTAATAGATGATTGCTCTATAAGTAGTTGTGATTTTGGTGTGCCCATGGGAGGAGGTGAGCTCAGGGTCTCTTCCCATGTTACTCTTCCCATGTTGGCCACACTCTCTAATTTCTTCCCTGCTTTAGATGACAAATACCTCTAGTCTTTCCCCTTTAATCAAGCTGCTGACCTTTGGGCTGAAAAGATATATTTTGTCATGTTAAGGAAGTGTTTGTATGTTTCTGTTTACTTGAGTTTTTTTGTTTTTGTTTTTTTAATGAAGAAGAGTTGGGGAATTGGGAGGTTTTCTTTTCTTTTTTTTTAGGACTGCACCTGCAGCATGTGGAAGTTCCCAGGCTAGAGGTCGAATCGGAGCAACAGTTACCGGCCTGCGCCACAGCCACAGCAACACCAGATCTGAGCCATGTCTGCAGCGTATACCACAGCTCACGGCAACGCCAGATCCTTAACCCGCTGAGTAAGGCCAGGGATTGAGCCCACATCCTCATGGTTCCTAGTCAGGTTCATTGACCACTGAGCCACAGAACTCCAGGAGATTTTATATGCTCTGGAATAGTTTCAGATCATTAGAATTATCTTCTTTCTAAAGGTCCATTGATGTTTCATTAAATCTGTGTGTAGTACTTTTGGGGGCATTGTCTTATTTACAAAGATCAGTGTGAGCAAAAGCTTGAGCAAAATCTCTTATCCTTTTAATTTTCTGCTTCGTGGCTTCTTATTTCTTATTTTATATTTGGACTTTTCCCTTTTTACTTACTAGATTAACTAGTAGTTTAACTATTTTATTGATTTCTTTCCCCAATGTACCTATTTATTTATTTTTTTTCTGGTTTTTTTGTTTGTTTGTTTTAATCTGTATTAATTGAGTTTTTTTTTTTTGTTTTTTAATGAAGAGAGTTGGGGAATTGGGAGGTTTTCTTTTCTTTTTTTTAGGACTGCACCTGCAGCATGTGGAAGTTCCCAGGCTAGAGGTCGAATCGGAGCAACAGTTACCGGCCTGCGCCACAGCCACAGCAACACCAGATCTGAGCCATGTCTGCAGCGTATACCACAGCTCACGGCAACGCCAGATCCTTAACCCGCTGAGTAAGGCCAGGGATTGAGCCCACATCCTCATGGTTCCTAGTCAGGTTCATTGACCACTGAGCCACAGAACTCCAGGAGATTTTATATGCTCTGGAATAGTTTCAGATCATTAGAATTATCTTCTTTCTAAAGGTCCATTGATGTTTCATTAAATCTGTGTGTAGTACTTTTGGGGGCATTGTCTTATTTACAAAGATCAGTGTGAGCAAAAGCTTGAGCAAAATCTCTTATCCTTTTAATTTTCTGCTTCGTGGCTTCTTATTTCTTATTTTATATATTTGGACTTTTCCCTTTTTACTTACTAGATTAACTAGTAGTTTAACTATTTTATTGATTTCTTTCCCCCAATGTACCTATTTATTTATTTTTTTTCTGGTTTTTTTGTTTGTTTGTTTTTAATCTGTATTAATTGAGTTTTTTTGTTTTTGTTTTTTTAATGAAGAAGAGTTGGGGAATTGGGAGGTTTTCTTTTCTTTTTTTTTAGGACTGCACCTGCAGCATGTGGAAGTTCCCAGGCTAGAGGTCGAATCGGAGCAACAGTTACCGGCCTGCGCCACAGCCACAGCAACACCAGATCTGAGCCATGTCTGCAGCGTATACCACAGCTCACGGCAACGCCAGATCCTTAACCCGCTGAGTAAGGCCAGGGATTGAGCCCACATCCTCATGGTTCCTAGTCAGGTTCATTGACCACTGAGCCACAGAGGGAACTCCAGGAGATTTTATATGCTCTGGAATAGTTTCAGATCATTAGAATTATCTTCTTTCTAAAGGTCCATTGATGTTTCATTAAATCTGTGTGTAGTACTTTTGGGGGCATTGTCTTATTTACAAAGATCAGTGTGAGCAAAAGCTTGAGCAAAATCTCTTATCCTTTTAATTTTCTGCTTCGTGGCTTCTTATTTCTTATTTTATATATTTGGACTTTTCCCTTTTTACTTACTAGATTAACTAGTAGTTTAACTATTTTATTGATTTCTTTCCCCCAATGTACCTATTTATTTATTTTTTTTCTGGTTTTTTTGTTTGTTTGTTTTTAATCTGTATTGCTTCATTTTTCTTTCAGTTCATTTTATTGGGTTTTATTCCTGAACTTTTTTTTTTTTTTTTTGCTTTGTTTTTAGGGCCGCACCCACTGCATATGGAGGTTCCCAGGCTAGGGGTCAAATCAGAGCCATAGCTGCTGGCCTACACCACAGCCACAGCAACGCAGGATCTGAGCTGCGTCTGCAACCTTCACCACAGCTCATGGCAATGCCGGATCCTTAATCCACTGAGCAAGGCCAGGGATTGAACCTGTATCCTCATGGATGCTAGTCAGATTTGTTAACCACTGAGCCATAATGGGAACTAATTTCCTTAGCTTTTTTAGTCTAATGTGCAACTCTTTTTTTGTTGTTTGTTTGATTTTGATGTAGGTATTCATGGCTGTGAATTTTCTTCTCTACTGGTTTGGTTATATTCTTTAGGTTCCAAAATGTAATATTCTCCTTATTTCTAGAAATCTTGTACTTCTGAATTCTTTTTAAACCCAATCCAAGGGTTTTGTTGTTGTTTTAAGTTGGAAAGGCCTTTGTTTCTTTATTTTAAATTTGTAATTTTAGTGCTGTTAGCAAAGTATTTGACTATCCTAATTGTTACTTGTTGGATTTATTGAAATTTTCTTTAAGTCTCTTTCTTTCTTTCTTGGGCCATGCCTATGCCATATGGAAGTTCCCAGGCAAGGGATCAAAGCCATGCCACAGCAGTGACCCAAGCCACTATAGTGACAACAGCAAATCCTTAACTTGCAGTGCCGCAAGAGAACTCCCCTCTTTTTTTGTTTTTAGATGCTTTGTTTGTTTGTTTGTTTATTTATGTATTTATTTATTTATTGTCCATACCAGCAGCATACAGAAATTCCTAGGCCAGGGGTCAGACTTGCTCCACAGCAGTGACCTGAGCCATAGCAGTAATAATACCAGATCCTTAACCACCATCAGGGGAACTCTTTTATTTAAAAAATTTTTTTCAGAGTTCCTGTCATGGTGCAGCAGAAATGAATCCAATTAGGAATTATGAGATTGTGGGTTCCTTCCCTGGCCTTGCTCAGTAGGTTAAGGATCTGGCATTGCCATGAGCTGTGGTGTAGGTCACAGACGAAGCTCAGATCTGGTGTTGCTGTGGCTGTGGCATAGGCAGGCAGCTGTAGCTCCGATCAGCCCCCTAGCCTGGGAACCTCCATATGCCACAAGTGGGGCCCTAAAAAGCAAAAATAAATAAATAAATAAATAATCTAAAAAATTAAAATTTTTTTTCTTATGGCCTTCTTAAAAGTTAATTTTTATTAATGTTTCCTTAGAGACTTAAAAACACTTTTTCTTGAATTGAAAAATAGTTAAGGTATAGTTATTTCTCTAATAATCATTACTATCTAGCATATATAATCCATCTAAAATTTTGAGATTATAAAATCAATATTTGGAAATAATATAAAACTATAGCAGCCCAGTTAAAGACATGTAGACTGATACTATCTTGAGGGAATTTTTTTCTGAAGCATGCCAAAATTAGGCAGTTTCCATGCATAATTTCTGTGTATACAATAAAGAATGCTTTAGAACTAGAACTGAAAACCTAATGAAAACTAAAATGTATAGCTATTATAAATAAAAATAAGAAAAACTAAAATCTATACGAATGAAGTTTAACAACAGAATTTGAAATTCTGTTAGAAATAGGTCTTGTATTTAGTGTATGTGCAAAATATTTTCATTTTGGCTCCAAGCATCTGTGAACATTGTGCTGTGGTGTTAATTCATTTTAATTTGACAGATTTAGAAATGAATATATAGGGAGGGCTCTAAGACTTAGGTTCCCAGTTTCATGATTCTGATATATGCTTCTGTATTCTTTGAATTGCTTGTTGATGAGTTGTTTAAGATCTCAGAAAAAAAAAATTATTTTCACATTTAATGAAAACCCTATTTTAACATTGTCCAAAAATGTCTAAGTTGACCTGATTGATGGTGATATTTGTGTTGAGTTCTGATGCAGAGATTACAATTTCTATATAATATTGTATTTTTATTTTTTCTTTTTTTAGAATTTTTATTTGGCTGCTTACCTTGAAATACAGACCCTAAAAATGCCAGCTTGTTTGGATTTAGAAGATGACCTGGATAAATGATAAAAATTTAAAAAGTCATTTTGGTGAGTGAAATCTTATGTGAGCATGAATGTAGCTCAGCTTAATTCCAAGCAATGGAATGACACTATCAGAGTTATATAGCAAAAATTCTCTAAGTTTGAGTGCCTTTTGTTTCTCTGGGGTTAAGATGTTGATTTCTTTTTCTTTCTCTCAAGGAGTCCCCAGATCTCCTGAAGGCACATCATAACACCTAAATGCATTTTACATACCTGATCTCCTCCAACACTACACTGAGGTCAGCATAGTTCACTGGGGCCTCGTGCTCTGCAGGTCCATCTTATAAGTCATACCTGAGTTAACAGACCTAATTAGAAATTGAAAACTGATGGCTTTTGGGCCATATGCAGCTTCATTGTATTTCATTTGGACCATAAAGTGTTTTCCAGAAATGTAAATCTATTTTAAGATATAGAGATTTTACTAAATATATGGATTTTAGTCTTAAAATTCCTGTTCTGGCTCAGCAGTAACAAACCCAACTAGTATCCATGAGAATGTGGGTTTAATCCCTGGCCTCACTCATTGGGTTAAGGATCCAGCATTGCTGCAAGCTGCAGTGTAGTTTGCACGTGGCTTGGATCCCATATTGCTGTGGTATAGGCCAGCAGCTGCAGCTCCAATTCAGCCCCTATCCTGGGAACTTCCATATGCTGCAGGTAAGGCCCTAAAAAGCCAAAAAAAAAAAAAATTTCAGAATATGTTAGTCCTGGGCCTGCACAACTCCTCCCATCCTTCCAAAAAGAAAGTGATAAGATGGAGAAAAGTAGTGGCTGCTCAGCATAGATGGGTGTGTGAGGTTCCCGTTGCCCAAACCATTCCTATGGTAAATGCAAATGCATTTAAGATCCAGTGTTCTCTTATTTATTTTACTTGCCTGACCCTTGTGGGCATATGAATTTATAATTTCTGAGATACGTAATAGTGTCTTGTCTTTTTGCCCAAATGGCAGATAATCTGAATAGCCTGTGACAATCTTTTACCCATTATTCACATATAAATCTGAATATACGTAAATATATTTAATGTATATTTAAATTTGAAAAGACGTGTATATGTAGCTAAGTATATGTAATATGTGATTTATAAACTTATATATTTATAAATATATGTTCAGATGTATTTATTTTTAGTCTTACCGTGATTTGGAAGATGTTCATAAATATGCTTCTAAGCCTTCCTGATACCTGGTGAAGTTTTATCTTGAAGTAGTATCATGCTTCTGGTATTCTTTTTCCTTTAAAATTTTTTTTTAACTATTATGATCAATTTCAAGTATATATAAATAATAGTAAATTAACAGACATCATGACTTTTACCTCTGACTGCTTCAGTATGCATCTCTTGAGAAACAGTAAGAACATTGTCTTATATAACCACAACACTATCATCATCATCACACCTCCTTGTTTAACTTGAATATAACAAGTTTTTAACAGGAGACAGAGGAACAACTTAAACACCACCACGAGGGAAGAATTAGTCAAATCTAGTGTGTAGGATTTCTATAGCACAACTGGCTTGGCCTCTTAAATAACTCAGGCCATGACGGGGACAGGGCCGGGGGAGGGGGAGATGGGTAAAACGGTTCTACATTAAAAGAGATTTAAGAGACTTAAAAATCTGGGAGTTCCCATTATGGTGCAGTGGAAACGAATCCAACTAGTATCCATGAGGACCCGGGTTCGATCCTTGGCCTTGCTCAGTGGGTCAAGGATCTGGCATTGCCATGAACTGTGGTGTAGGTTGCAGACATGGCTCGGATCCTGCCTTGCTGTGGCTGTGGCGTAGGCCAGCAGCTGCAGCTCCGATTTGACCCCTAGCCTGGGAACTTCCATATGCCGCACCTGCGGCCCTAAAAACCAAAAAAAAAAAAAAGAGAGAGAGAGAGACTTAAAAATCAAGTGTACTGTATTGTCCTTTATTGGATCTTGGTTTGAAAAAATAGATGTAAAGCACATTTTTAGGATAATTAGGGGATATAACTAATTTTGTTAGGTGTGATGATGATAGTGTTGTGGTTATATAAGACAATGTTCTTACTGTTTCTCAAGAGATGCATACTGAAGCAGTCAGAGGTAAAAGTCATGATGTCTGTTAATTTACTATTATTTATATATACTTGAAATTGATCATAATAGTTAAAAAAAAATTTTAAAGGAAAAAGAATACCAGAAGCATGATACTACTTCAAGATAAAACTTCACCAGGTATCAGGAAGGCTTAGAAGCATATTTATGAACATCTTCCAAATCACGGTAAGACTAAAAATAAATACATCTGAACATATATTTATAAATATATAAGTTTATAAATCACATATTACATATACTTAGCTACATATACACGTCTTTTCAAATTTAAATATACATTAAATATATTTACGTATATTCAGATTTATATGTGAATAATGGGTAAAAGATTGTCACAGGCTATTCAGATTATCTGCCATTTGGGCAAAAAGACAAGACACTATTACGTATCTCAGAAATTATAAATTCATATGCCCACAAGGGTCAGGCAAGTAAAATAAATAAGAGAACACTGGATCTTAAATGCATTTGCATTTACCATAGGAATGGTTTGCAATCCCTAAAGTTTTTGATGCTGTGTGCTTAATAGTGTACGTAATTTCAGGTTGTTTCTGTGTTAATGATGCTGAGGTGGACCATTGCATTCAGGTGGTAGAAGTCAGGTCTTTCCATTGTAAAGTTACAGTTTTCCCTTTGCCAAGCAGCAGATAGCTGGGACTACAATTTGATATCATGTGAATATCCAAAACTCTGTCAATTTTTCGCATAGTGTTTTTTGAGGTTTTTAAAAATTATTTTTATTTTTATTTTTTGTCTTTTGGGGCTGCACCCATGGCATATGGAAGTTCCCAGGCTAGGGGTTGAATTGGAGGTGCAGCTGTCGGCCTACACCGCCACCATAGCAACCTGGATCCAAGCCGTGTCTGCAACCTACACTGTAGCTCACGGCAGCACCAGATCCTTAACCCACTGACCAAGGCCAGGATCAAACCCTCGTCCTCATGGATATTAGTCAGGTTTGTTACCACTGAACCACAATGGGAACTCCTTCACATAGTGTTTAATCCTTGGTAGTGATCCTTACCTGAATTATTTTATTAGGGATTGCAACAGGTTGTTCTAATGATACCATCTTCTTTACATTGAAGTTGGCATTCTTCTTTAAAAAAGAGCATTCCTTCATCAGTTGGAGCCATTTGGCTACCCTGAAATGATTTCATTTGGAAATCTATTTCATTCTACCTTGGACAAGTACAAGAAAAATATGCTTACTTTTTGAATTCCTCCTGAATGTCCCATTTGTTTTTAGATTTCTTTATAAAAGAACAAAAGAGCTCCAATGAGAAGTGAAATCAGTAAGTAATCTAGAAATTATGTGGATGAGCAAGATAACTAATGGTTAATCTTAGCATACCCAAAGAAATAACACATGCTGTCATGATAGATGACCATAAGTGAGCAAATGAATCTCTTGAGCTAGTCTGCTATACTCTTGGAGAGAGTCTTCTCTCTCCTAGAGTAGTTTGCTGAACTGCATTTTTGCTCAAAGATTAGTCTATTATTTTGATAATAAATCCTTAGATTTTAAGTGGGCATTATATCAGTGAATATGTTATCAGGAAGCAGTCTCTTCCCCTGGAGGGAAGGCTAGCAATATTTTTCATAGACTTTCAATTATTTTTTTATGCACCTATACAGTGCCCTTGATACTGTTAAAACTGGTAATTCCTGAATTTGAATTAGTTGACTTTTTGTCTGTTGGTAGAGGGTTTCCAAAATCTGGATAAACAGCCTTCATGGCATGACCAAAAACATCTTTTTTAGAAGACTATCAAATTATCAGTTGCTTTTCTTCTATCTAGTTAAAGATTCTTTGGAAAATGTGTCTTAAATTTTGAATTCTCTTCTTGCAGTTGTTCCAACTTGGAAACAGCTGCTAAATAGCTACAGGTTTTCAGACTTTCAGCAATCAGTCTTTTTCCTGCTGAGCAGCAGCTTTTTAAGCCCTAAAAATCTTTTCTAGTTTTGTTTGTTTTCCTCTGAGGTTCTTTAGTATCTGTAAAATGCAGATGGCAATTGATTAAGGACAGTGGTATTTTAAAGGATTTTCTGAGTGATGTTTTTTTCTTCTTTCTCTTTCTTTCTTTTTTTCGTCTTTGGTCCCCATCTTATAGTTTCTATGGGTTTATTTTTATTTTTCATCCTTTTTCAGCCACCCCCACAGCATATGGAGATTCCCAGGCCAGCGATCAAATCAGAGCAGGAGCTTTGACCTATGCCACAGCTGAAGCAATGCTGGATTCTTAATCCACTGCTCCAGGCCAGGGATCAAAATGGCACCTCCAGAAACAACCTGGATCATTAACCCACTGCACACAGCAGAAACTCCTTAAATGCTTAAATGTTTTTTCTAAATCACCCAAAATTCCTTTGTAACAGTGATGGTACTAGAAACGGTTTTAATTGGCAAACTATAAGGTGTTCTGCTCAAATGTAAAATTTTTTTTCCGCATTTATTTACAACAGAGGAATTTTAACCCCAGAGATTGCTCAGGTTGGTTTTTGGAAAGCCTTTGCTCTTGAAATTTACTATTTAAAAAATGATAGTTAATCAGTTTTTAAAAGTTGAGATATTTTTCTATTTATGCAAGCAATATAACCGTATTACAGGATATTTAGCTTTGCATTTTCCTAATGACTTAGAGCATATTTAGAAAATAGGAAAAGAAAATTTACCAGCAGTCTTACCAACCTAGCACAACACTGTTTGCACTTTAGTGGATTTATTTTCAGTCCTTTTTTCTTAACCATCTTTTAAAAAAAGAGAACATTAGTTGTAATTATGCTTTATGTAAGGAATTTTTTAAAAATAGAAGACTTGTGTGAGGTTCTTATGTTTCCATGCCATTCTTACTTAACACAAATGCTGAAATGTTCATTCACTCTTGGGTTAAGAATATAATCATCAGTTCCAAGGATAATGGAGGAGGGAGTTCCCATTGTGACTCAGTGAGTTAAGAACTCGATGTAGTGTCTGTGAGGATGCAAGTTCAATCCCCGGCCTTGCTCAGTGGGTTAAGGATCTGGCGTTGCCGCAAGCTGTGGCGTAGGCCTGCAGCATAGCTCCAATTCAGTCCTTAGTCTGGGAACTTCCATATGCTGCAGGTGCCACCTTAAGAAGAAAATATTTAAAAAGATAATGGAGGAAATGATCACATGGTGTGGTCTTTAATGTTTGTGCTCTTTGGTAGGCAACGTAACTGAAAATAGCAGAAAATGTGAATTCTCTAGATCGAAACTTTAGGAATTTTGTTCTGTTCTGCACATAGTTCTTTGCCTCTACAAATCTCTGTTAACCACTTATTTTACTTTTGAAAAAATATTTTAAAATTTTTGTATCTTTGTTCTGTTATGAATCATTATTTTCAGCTATGCCACTCATAATAACCTTTTAAAAGTTATTTTAAAGGGTCCTCATGAAAGACTTTAGGATTTTAGATAGTCCTGCAGGTGCTCTTAGTTGGGTCAAGTTGTCCTTTGCAGGTTAGAGAAAGAGGAGAGTATTAGAAACCTTGGCTATCTGAAGCTTTGTTAGGACAAGAGTAAGGGAAGTCTCAGGGTCAACCAAATTTCTGAATTAATTCTCAGAAAATACTTTATTTATTTTTTGGCGGTGGTGGGGGAAGGAGAAAAAATAGCTTTATTGCTTTTCCAGGCAAAGAGTCACAGCAGGCTAATGCCTTTATTTTCTTGTGATCTCTTGTTCCCTTCTGCCCATATCCTAGGGTTGACAAAATAAAAGGAATTTTATTTAAAACTGGTGTATCTTTTTTCTAGTATTTTTAAGAATTATGGAATACCTTTATTAAAAGTTCATCCTCTCAGTAATTGTATAGTACTTCCTTATTACTTGGCAGATAAGTTATAGTTTTCATAGAACTATGGTTTATACATTGTTGATTATATAACTATGCATTGTAATGCTTTTTGTATCTTCTCTTTTCAAAGGTTTTTTATTGTCTACTTGGCATATGCTTCTGGAATAATATTCACCATGGTTTTGGATGACCTTCCAAACTTAGAAGACATCTATACTTCCCTGTGTTCATCAACAGTAGAGGACTCAGAGATGGATTTTGACTCTGGACTAGAAGATGATGACTCAAAAAGTGATAGTATTTTGGAGGATTCCACAATCTTTGTGGCCTTCAAAGGAAATATAGATGATAAAGACTTCAAATGGAAATTGGACACAATATTGGAGAATGTGCCCAGTTTGTTACACATGGGTAATTTATTTTTCTTTCTTGTTACTCTTTTGAAATTGCTCTTCTGTGGTTATCCTGAGTTTTACAAAGTATTAACTATGCTATACTAGGTTGTTGAAAGGCTGTTTTTAATTGCAAAATTGGAATTTCAGGATTTTTAAAAAATAGAAAAGCTATTGTATTTTTTAAGTATATGGAGTGAACGAACATAATAAAACATTACTTAGCGTAGTAATCTTAAACAATCTGTTCTAATGGATAGGAATAATTCTCAAGACCCAAATTTACTTTTTGTTTTTAGCTCTCTGGTCTTTAGTTTCCTTACCTATAAAATGAAGAGGTTAGAATGGCATCTTTGAGGCCCCTTAAAGATTACAGAAATCTTTTACTCTATGGTTGTACTTAAAATGTATTTGAGGGAGTTACTACTGTGGCTCAGTGGGTTAAGAACCCAACAGTGTGTCCATGAGGATGTGGGTTCAATCCCTGGCCTTGCTCAGTGTGTTAAGGATCTGGTACAACCAGGGGAAAAAAATCTACTTGAAATTTGTTCTCTTAAATTTTAGAATCAGAGGTTAACTGATAGCCTGCTGGATCCAGTGTCTAGCCATGTGTTATGGTCTACTTTATTTTGGTTTTTATTTTAATGTTTGAATTTCATTTCCAATGTTTTAAAAAATGAGATATTTCACATTAAAATTCAGATTTTGGGTTTGTCTTTAAACAGGAAACTCCTGAGAACATTCAGCTTACCGTCTTTCCCAGGTGGTACTGAGTAGCAGCTGCCACAGATGACAGGCTCCCCCTTACCACAGTCCCATCTAGCATCTTCACACATTTAGATAAGCTGTCATGGTCTTCTGGGAATTTGTGGTTTTCAGCTTTGGCTTAAATGTTCTCCGTCTTTTCTGGTTAACAGATTGTTTAATCTCTTTAGATGTAGTACAAAGCCTAGATTTTATCCTTTTATCACAGATCTTGATTTGATAAGTGCTAACCAGCTGTTTTAGGTTTTGGGGTCTGTTACTTTGAGAATTTATGTCAGAAGGGAAGCTGTCTTTTATTTATAAAGGGTCTTTTTTTTTTTTTTTTTTTGGTCTTTTGCCATTTCCTGGGCCGCTCCCACGGCATATGGAGGTTCCCAGGCTAGGGGTCGAATCGGAGTTGTAGCCACCAGCCTACGCCAGAGCCACAGCAACGAAGGATCCAAGCCGAGTCTGCGACCTCCACCACAGCTCACGGCAACGCCGGATCGTTAACCCACTGAGCAAGGGCAGGGATCGAACCCGCAACCTCATGGTTCTTAGTCGGATTCGTTAACCACTGCGCCATGACGGGAACTCCCTATAAAGGGTTTTTTTTTTTTTTTTTTAGTATGTTGTATGACTTTATAGTCATAGATTATTTAATTTAGCATTAGAGAATTTTATGTGTTAAAGTTGCAATTACCACCCATAACCATGGTCATAATAGATCATATTTTAAGGGCTAGCTGGGCCTTGTATTGTTCATTGCTCATTGTTCTTAAATATCCACTTTTTTTTTTTTTTTTTTCTTTTTAGGGCCACACCCTCGGCATATGGAGGTTCCCAGACTAGGGATCAAATCGGACTAGCTGCTGGATTATACTACAGCAACAGCAACGTCAGATCTGAGCAGCATCTGCAACCTACACCATAGCTCACAGCAATGCCGGATCCTTAACCCACCGAGCGAGGCCAGGGATCAAACCTGCAACCTCATGTTTCCTAGCTGGATTCATTTCCATTGTGCCAGAATGGGAACTCCTATCCATATTGTTTTCTTGTTTTTAAATTGCTTAATCAGTTTATTAATGGCTTTTAAATAAATTACCAAACCCAGAATTAAGGTTAGTTACATTCTTGAGCCAAAAAGTAGTTTAAGTTAAATGTTCTCGAATATGATGAAAGTTCCCAGGCCAGGGATCAAACCCTCCACAGCTGTGGCCTGAGGCAATGCCGAATCCTTACCCCACTGCGCCACAGGGGGACTTCCAAGGGAAAAAAAATTTTTTTTCAATTAGTTATCTGGACCTGGGATTTGCTTTCTATCTATGAAATGTAATTAACAAACAATATTGCCTCCTCAGTTTAACTTTTGTATCTTCATTTAAAAACATGTTCTGAAGTTTACATTGACTTTTGTTGAAATGTTATGTTTTCATATCCTAATTGAAATGTATATCAAATTTATGTTGCTTTTCTCCTCAGTTTGGTGTGCTTCAGTGGAAATTCTACTCTTGTTCAAAGTAGGAAAAGATTAAAAATCAGAGACATAGGAGTTCCCTTGTGGTGCAGTGGGGATCAAACTGGCATCCTCACAGACACTATATCTGGGTCTTAACCCACTGAGCAGCAAAGGGAGCTCCTTTTAAAAAATTTTTTTCAAATATTTTGAAGAAGTAAAATTGCTTAACATTTTGTAAGTAAATCTATTTTCCTTTTTAGTGCTCTTTCTTTAAACAAGTTTAGTGAATTGTAGTTGCAGATTGGCATATCTGCCAACTGAATTTCTTAGAATTTCACTTGAAATTTGAAACTTAGATGTTCTCAGCTTCACAATTCAGGCTCAGTGTACAATGTACTTTTCTCTCCCTTCTTCTCTCTTATGTTCCTTACTCCAGCTTACAGCTTTACATTTATGAAGTGCCTATGGTGTGTTTGCACCTATGCTAGGTTTTTGGTATATATATATTATCTGATTAAGCACTCACAATCTCATGAAGTAGCTTTTTCACAGTTTTAGGGAAGAGAAAGATAAGTTTCAGAAATGTTAAATGTAATGTATTCATGGTCACCAAGGTGCTAAGAGGTAAAGCTGAGCTTGAATTCAAAGTCTATCTAACACCAAAGCCTAAGGTTCTTAGCTACTCCAAGCTGGTGTTCTGCATTGTTCTTTTACTTTGTTGTTACTGTTTTTGTTCATTCCATGTCTTCTGATGGCCAAAAGATTACTAATATTATTCTCATTCTTTCACAACCAAGAATCCAGCAAGCTAAAGGTACAGAAGGTGGAGCCCTGGAATAGTGTGCGTGTGACATTCAACATCCCCCGGGAAGCAGCGGAACGGCTACGGATCCTGGCTCAGAGCAACAACCAGCAGCTTCGGGATCTGGGAATTCTCTCTGTTCAGATTGAAGGTGTGCATCTGAACCCAGATCACTGCAGTAGTAGAGTATAGCATGATTTATATGCTGCTTTGTCTGTTCCTCTCCTCTTATGTTTCAGAATGCCAAGTAATTCATGTCACCTGTGTTTCACATTGCAGCACTTTAGAATAAAAAGGAATTGAGGCTCTATTCCTGACACCTCAGCTTCCACAGCCTCAGACTCCATTTGCCTGGCCTTCACTCTTTCAGACTTTGATTTTTACTGGCACCCTGACCAGGGACTGATTTCTTTTAAAGAATATCTAATTTTAGTTTTTTCCATCCACCAAGTAAGCCTTAGTATTTATTCCTTTATTAATCTAACAGTAACTAGGAGGCCCTGAACAATCCTTTTGTAGCAGTATTCATTTTTCAAATGTTTTGTCAGAAGTATCTTTTAAAAAATGAAAATATGATGGAAACACACACACACACACACACACACACACACACAGGGACCTTAAAACACTGCTGTGGGAGTTCCTGTCGTGGTGCAGCAGAAATGAATCCTACTAGGAAGCATGAGGTGTTGCGGGTTTGATCCCTGGCCTTGCTCACTGGGTTAAGGATCGCACAGTGGGTTGCTGTGAGCTGTGGTGTAGGTCACAGACGTGGCTTGGATCTGGCGTTGCTGTGCCTCTGGTGTAGGCTGGCAGCTACAGCTCGGATAGACCCCTAGCCTAGGAACCTCCATATGCCACTGGTAAGGCCCTAAAAGGACAAAAAGACAAAAAACAAAACAAAACACACTGCTCTGGCTTGCTATTATTCACAGAATAATGACCAAACTCCTTATCATGACTTCAGCCTTTGCATGGTCCAAACTCTACCTTTTTTTCTTTTTTCTTTCTTTGTCTTTTTGCTATTTCTTTGGGCCGCTCCCACAGCATATGGAGGTTCCCAGGCTAGGGGTCTAATCCAAGCTGTAGCTGCCAGCCTACACCAGAGGCACAGCAACGCCAGATCCAAGCCACGTCTGCGACCTACACCACAGCTCACGGCAACGCCGGATTGTTAACCCACTGAGCAAGGGCAGGGACCAAACCCGCAACCTCATGGTTCCTAGTCAGATTCGTTAACCACTGTGCCACAACGGGAACTCCTTTTTTTTTTTTTAATCAACTTTATTGTCTTTTTGGGGGGTAGGGTGAACCCACCGCATATGGAAGTTTCCAGGCTAGGGGTCCAATCAGATCTGCTGGCCTATGCCACAGCCACAGTCACACCGGATCCAAGCTGCATCTACAACACACACCACAGCTCACAGCAATGCTGCATCCTTAGCCCACTGAGTGAGGCCAAGGATTGAACACATGTCATCATGGATACTGGTTGGGTTCATTACCACTGAGCCATGACAGGAACTGCCTGCTTTCTTATCCAGCCTTATCTTGGACAGCCGTCCTCCTTGCTGTCTTAGCCTCTCCAGCTTTCTTTTGATTCCTTGAATATGTATTTCTTCTTCCTGCCGTGAGTCCTTTGCATTCATGTCTTCTCTATATGAATATTGTTTCCAGCCATTCCCCTTTCTCATAGATATACATACTCAAGCCTTCAAATTTCAGCTTAAATCTTCTTGATGTATTTCCTAAGCTCCTTGACTAAGTCAGTCTTTTTTTAAGTGCTCTCACAAAAGTCTGTTTCTCCGTCCCTTAGATCATTTTCTCACACATTGATTAAAGCAATTATTTGATCATTGTTTCTTTCCTGCATAGAAGCTCCAGTAGGGGCAGGGACCATCTCTTGTTTTGCTGACTATTGTATCTCTGCTTGCTTATACATGTTAAGTTCTTTGGTAAACATGTGTTGATGAAAGCAAAGGAAGTGCATCTATAATAGCACCACTTCACTTCAGCACTTGGAATAAATGATAAATAAAATATGGTCCTTGATGCTATGAATTCATAAGGAGCCCCATGACCTTGATGAAGGAGACAAATTTGTGAGAGATATAAGTACCAAGTATGGGGGAGCACAAAGGAGGTTCTATCTTTGGATGGCCAGTAAACTAAAAGCTGCTATTCCCCTCCTGTGTTGATGCAAACCAGGTGACAGCCATTGATTCCAGCCTTCCCTTGCATTGGTGAGCCAAGCCCTCCCAACCCTGTGCTTGCTTGCATAGAACCTAAATGTTCCACAGAACCTCAGTAACCAAAAGGTCAGTGTTTTGTATACAGGAGTGAGACACATTTTGTACAGGTAGGATTGTAGGTTGCTGTACCCCAGAAGGTACCAACAAACAGATTATGTAGAGAAGCTATTTAGAGATGATGTAGATTGAAAAAAGGGATAAATTCCATAGTTTGATTAACAAGGAAGTAGTGGCTTAAACAATAACTGTTTTGTTTTGAAAAATGTTGGATTGTCTAAAATGTTTCGGAAAAGTAAAATTAATTCATTGCAATCTATTAGATATAGGATGAACTTTTGGGAAGAGTGGAAGTCAAACAACTATTGGTAGTAACACGTATAGACTGCTTATGTTTTATAAGCACAGAAGCATATGTGTTTTTTGTAAGAAACTTATAAGCAGTTTCTTAAAAACCCCAAACTTTTTTTTTTTTTTTTTTAGGGCCACACCTGTGGCATATGGAAGTTCCCAGTCCAATCAGAGCTGCAGCTCCTGGCCTACACCACAGCCACAGCAATACCAGATCCAAGGTGCATCTGCAATCTACACCGCAGCTGGTGACAATGAGGATCCTTAACTCACTGAGCAAGGCCAGGGATTGAACATATATCTTCATGGATACTAGTCGTGTTCTTAAACCAGCTGAGCCAAAACAGGAACTCCTCAAAACCCCAAACATTTTATAATCTCTGTTACCTATTTTCCTGAATTAAAAGGGCTTTGTGGTAGTGTTTTCCACTGAAGAAAGGAGATACTGGTTTCTTCTCTTAATCATATCTACATCCTCCAAGTTCTTTAAAGGGTAAGACTGGTTCCCCTTTACTGTTATAGCCACAAATTAAAATGCAAGTATCATCAAGGAAGCAAAATAGAAATCATATTGCAAGAAATTATGAACTTCACATAGGGCAATGATTATCACATTACAGAAAAGGGTTCTTTAACTTTGAGCCTACGCATATGTGTCCCAGGTGATCTCCTTTTCTCATTCCATACTCCCTAGGAATTCAGGCAGGAGTTTAAGTGGTGGCAGCAACTGTTGCTTTTGTGAAACTGGTGATGGTCTGATGCCTTTTAAATTGTAAGAGAAGGTGCTGCCACTGTCGTGGTGTCTGCTGCAGGGGTGGAGGGACAGGTTGTTCCTCCTACAGTTTATTCTCCATTGAAGAATACTTCCTGTACCCGTCTTTTGAGTTTCAGTAAAGGAGGTGTCTTTTCTGAGGAGATTTTTTGACCGCTCTTTAAAAATTCATGGTGATTTAAAGCAGGTGTCTGTGTAAAGGGGCAGGGAATTAATATTTTTGGCTCTCTTGGCCAGAAGATCTCTTGTCAAGTCAACTCAGCTCTACAGTTGTAGTGCAAAAACAGCCATAGGCAATATGTAAATGAATGAAGGTGCTATGTTCTAGGAACACTTTACTTAAATAAAAGGCAGCAGGTTAGATTTGGCACACAGGCCAAGGTTTACTGACCCAAATCAGCAAGTCTGGGAGTCAGTAGTGTTCTCTATGTGTGTTTCCTTGAAAACAGCTAGCTTATGTGTAATTGGAAAATAGGACAATAACGTCAGTATAGTGTGGAAATTGTGTTTATTCGTATGAGATTTTTTTTCCCCCCCCTGGGCAAGAGGTGTTAGAATAGTAGGAATAGAAGGATAATTATCCATAAGAGGAGTTCCCTCTGTGGTGCACTGGGTTAACGATCCAGCTTGTCTCTGTGATGCAGTGGGATTGATCCAGATGTCGGTTCGATCCCCAGTCCAGTGCAGTGAGTTTAGGATCCAGCATTGCTGCAGCTGTAGTATAGGTCACAGCTCTGGCTCTGATTCTGTCCCTAACTGGGGAACCTCCATGTGCCTTGGGGGCGACCAGAAAAAAAAAAAAAAGAAAGAAAATTATCCACAAGAAGAGGAAAAAAGCCTTTAGTTTAGTTGCTAGATATGTAGGAGTCCTTTCAGCTTAATTTCAGGAAAATTAAGAATGAGAAGTTACACTCAGATACCTTCCCCAGAAATACACCCTCAGTATTGCATGGCTCTTGGCTGTGACAAGTTTCACTTCTTCCTGTTCCCGCTTCAGTGGAAGCCTCACTGCCTCAAAGCTCCACTGCATCTACATTTCCTCACACCTTTAACCAGGCATTTCCATACTAGTGTCTTTGGGCATATCGTCTCCACCAATTTGTGTGTGTGTGGTGTGTTGTTGTTTGTTTTGTACTTTTAGGCCTGCATCCGAGGCATGTGGAAGTTCCCAGGCTAGGGGTCCAGTTGGAGCTACAGCTGCCGGCCTACACTACAGCCACAGCAATGCAGTATCCAAACTGTGTCTACGACCTACACCACAGCTCATGGCAAGCCAGATCCCTGACCCACTGAGCGAGGCCAGGGATCAAACCCGCATCCTTATCGATTCTAGTTGGATTCGTTAACTGCTGAGCCACGATGGTTACTCCTCCACTAATTTGTGTTTTTGTTAGAGCTCTGGTTTCAAAGCCACATGTGTTTTGAGTTTGCCTCAACACTGTTTTTCCCATAAACCTGTTATTTTCAGTGTGAGAGTTTATAGAATGTGAGGTTTTCTAGGAATGCATTTATCATTTGGAAAAATGCCTGTATTTCTTTGTAAAGTTATGATAAGATGTTCTTATCATATATTCTGTAAATAGCTAATGAGTGCCTCCCGTGTGCCAAGCACTGTTCTGTGTTTAAAGGATATAATTAAGATGGCCATCTAATTTATCATCTAAATTAGGAAACTTTTGAGAGTGAAGAGGGGGTACTATTAAAAACTATTAATTAACTATTAATAACTATGCTAGATAACAGATATAAAGGGGAAGCAGACAAGAAAATAAGTGAATGAGTAAGTAACTACATAGGATGTGCTCTGGAAGAAATAACAAGATATTCTGATAAGGGTGACCTAACTTTGGATAAGATGGTTGGAGAAAGCCTTTTGGAACATGTGACTCTTAAGATTACATGAAAATTAAGAAGTTGGTTTATGTGAAGAGTGCAGGAGAACTGTTTTAGGCAGAGAGAACAACATACATGCAAAGGCCTTGAGGTGAGAATTGGGTTTGTATGCCTTACAAAGTAAAAAAATGGCCCTGAGGCTGAATCCTTATGATTGAAGGAGAAAGTAGTGTGCACTGAGGTTAGAGAGATAGGCAAGGACCACATCTGGGGTGAACATTCTGGTAACCACAAGCCATATGTGACTACTGAGTACTGGAAATGTGACTAGTTCAGGCTGATATGTGCTATAAGTGGGGTAATATACATACTGGATTTTGAAGACTTAGCACCCCCAAAAAGTAATGTAAAATTATCTCATTAATAATTTTTATATTATAAATTGAAATAATAATAAATTGGATGTATTAGGTTAAGTAAGATAAATATTACAGTTAATTTCACCTGTTTTCTCTTTACCTTTTTACTGCAGCTTCTAGAAAATTTAAAATTATGTGTGTGGCTCTTATTGTATTTCTGTTGAACAGGGCCTGATGGATAATTTTAGGCTTGTGTACCTTGTTAAGGAGTTTGGTTTTTATTTCTAAAACAGTTGGAAGCATTGGAGCAGTTCAAAGCTGAGAAGTGATGTGATCTCAAGTCCATTTCATGAACAATACTCTTTCCACCTAGAATGTCTTAGGAAGTTTAGTATATCAATTGTTCTTTCCCTTTACTGGAAACCCTTAAGATCTGTATTGTCTTTTAGGAACTTTAGTATATCAATTGTTTAGTATATCAATTGTTCTTTCCCTTTAGTGGAAACCCTTAAGATCTGTATTGTCTTTTTCTTGTATTCCTGCTTCCCACAGGCAACTTAAAATACCTTGTGGCCCCTAGCTATTGGTCCTTCACTGGCAAGATATTGTTCCCAATTACCAAGGGAACTAATTAAAATTTGTTGCTACCTTCCTGATTAAAATACTTAATATAGAAAGCTGACCTAGGAGTTCTCATCATGGCTCAGTGGAAACAAATCTGACTAGTATCCATGAGGATGCAGGTTCAATTCCTGGCCTCACTCAGTGGGTTTAGGATCCAGTGTTGCTATGAGCTGTGGTGTAGGTCTCAGACGCGGCTGGTGTTGCTTCGGCTGCGATGTAGGCCAGCGCTACAGCTCCAATTCAACCCCTAGCCTGGGAATCTCCATATGCCACGGATAAGGCCCTAAAAAGACAGAAAGAAAGAAAGCTAGCTAGCTGACCTAGATCAGTGACAAGATAGGGGAAACTGCTAGGCCCTCATTGCTTCCTTCTTTATTATATGGTTCTCTAAAATAGAATCAGATATTATCTGGTTCTGTAAAACTCCTCAGCCATAGACTAGCTATACTTTTATATCTGCCCACAAGGTGGTGTTGTCTTCCAGAGTAACAGTAGTCAGAATTTGGGATTAAGCACAGAAACCATCCCAAAACTTGTTTTAGAAACCTTTTTATCTTTAGACCAAGTGAGATTTAAATTGCCTCTAACTTTAGAGTCTACTCAATCAGAACACTTTTAGTGATATTACTTACCAAGCTCTTGTGAGGTTCAAGTGAGGTAAAATTTTGTAAGCACTAAAAACCATATACAAGTTCCCACTGTGGCACAGTGGGTTAAGAATTCAACTGCAGTGGCTCGGATTCAGTGCCCACCTGGCGCAGTGGTTTTTAAGGATCTGGTGTTACTTCAGCTACTGTGTAAGTTGCAGTTGTGGCTCAATTCAATCACTGACCATGTGCCATAGGTATGACGATTAAAAAAAAAAAAAAGAAAAAGAAAACCTATACAAGTGTTGGTCTTATTATAAGACATTGCAGACATAGATTAGTAGCAGCCTGTCTCCCCTTCACTGCATGAATTTCTCTGCTGCATATCTGTTTACATTGCAGTTGTTGAAAGGGAAATGGTATTTTGCCTGCAAATGTTACAGGGTCCCCCATACCATTGTGTGTTCTTTCTGCATTAAACCTACTGTTATTGCTAATTTCTGATCATAAATTCTCAAAAGGTAATCTAGGATTTTGAGACTTTTTGAGAATATTTTCTTCCTACACATGAGTGCACGTGTACTCACGCACACACACGCAGACACGCACGCACACATGCAGTGAGCTGGTTGAAAATGTTCACAATTCCAAGCTCTCTGGTGATGCTGCACATCATTGATGATTGTCTATCTGATGTATTGTGAGAATTAGTTGTGTTCTCCCTTGTGCTTCATGTAAGTGAAGCTGCTCAGATGAGTTTGAAAAAAAAAAACAGTATAGTGTTGAATTTACTTTGTAATGGTATACTTACCATAATTCTTCAAAAACACAGAAAACTAATGCTCTTGCATACTTGTTCTTTAAACAAAGTTTGCATCTTATTCTGATGATTTTCTTTTTTAACCTGATTATCATTTTCAGGGGAAGGTGCTATCAACCTAGCTTTGGCTCAAAACCGAAGCCAAGATGTGAGAATGAATGGACCCATGGGAGCTGGAAATTCAGTTAGGATGGAGGCAGGATTTCCCATGGCAGGTGGTCCAGGTGAGACCTCCCACTGAATTGTATGACATTTTACTAATTTCCTTTTTTGGCTTTATTTGCTAACGTGTGAACATTTGAGTCCTGCATGATAGGTGGGAGTTCCTGGCACATTTCTGTTTGTTAGTTTAGGAAAGCAAGATGTGACTCTAGACTCTTAGGAGGCTAGAATCATACCTGAAGCACATATAGTTTTTGCAGTTTTCTGGGTTCATGCCTAAAGGTAGATGAGCCCTGAGGCATGCAGCAAACATGTATTAAGTTCTTATTATATCATAGGACCTACATTAAATCTTGAAAATAGAACTGAATAAAACATTTTCTACATTCAGAATGTTTAAAGTATAATGTAGGTTTCTAACTCCCACCTTTCTCTGTGACTGAGAATTTGTTAGCTGAGCGTTCTTGCATGTTTATGTGGAACCTGTAGAAGTATGTGGGAGAATATGTGGTTTTATGTATTTTGAATCTGAGAGAGTCACATTATTTGTTGCCTTTTCTAGCAGTTCTTAAATTTCTTCTTTAGAGATTGAACTCAATATTCTGTGAACTACAGAGTATTAGAATTGAGTCGGCTCCTTCATGTAAAGCTGAGGAAGCTGTGGAGCTCACAGAAAGGAAGCAGTTTGCTCAGGGTCAAGTAGCAGTGGGCTTATATCAGTGCTGTTTTCACTACACTAGAGGCTTGCAAACTTTGCTGCTGCAGGACGTTTTATTCTAATAAGCCAGAAAAGCACAGCTGCTGTGGTTGAAAGAGAGTAAGTACCTGACACTGTACCAAACCATTTGCCTCTCCACCTACCGCAGCAGCTCTTGAAAAAATGCAGCGGAATAGAGAAGCTCAGTTTATAAAGCCATTGTTCTCAACTGTAGCTGAACACATGGCCATAAATAATTAGAACTAGGTTTTTATCCTGGCACTATCATTTAGTGGTTACTTCCAGCTGGTCACTATACCTCTCCAAGCAACAGTTTACTTACTTATAAAATGAGATAATAGTACCTATAATCTTTTGAGCTTATATTTGAAGGTGGATGAGCCCTGAACCATGTAGCAGACATTTACAGAGTTCCTGGCATATGCCAGGAGTGGTGTTGTTGGGCTATGTTGAGTATATAGTAAATGTAAAATGCCCAACCTGGAACCTATAATAGGGTATTAATAGGTACAGTTCTCCACAGAAGTCTGAGCATGTGGTGTTAAGACAGCTTGATGAAAGATTATAGGTGACACTATTGCCACTACTAAAGAACTAGTGCCAGAAGAAGAGTAGGCAGAATTTAGCCAAGTTGTATATAGTTGGTAAAAGAAAGAATAGACCTAGGATGAAACTCAGGAAATCTGGGTTCTAGTGTCAACTTTTTGCCATATGTCTTAATATTTACTGGTCTTAGTTACCTGTAAACATTTAATTATGTCTCAGAAACAATGTTATAGATCCCTTCCAGCTTTTAAACATTACAACTCTGTTAAACCAATATCAACACACTAAATGCAGCCTCTCCTAGTATCTGGCAAATAGCAGGCATGGTTATTACTAAGCATCTCTGAGAAGTGAGTATAAATTATAGTGATGAGTGTAGTTCATTATCAACATAGGAAACATAGAAGGTTTAGGTTGATACTAGGTTAGACTGTAGGTTAATTAAGGACATTGATTGTGATAATATATACAATATAATTTCAGGAATAATCAATCAGTAATGATCTGTGGTCACAGTAACATTTTAACACCTAGGTATCTCTCTTTACTCAAGCATACTTCAAGAACATTTTTCTCTGTTGTCCATTGGGACAATGAATGCAAACAAAATTTAATACTTGGTTAAACTAAACAGAGAAATTTTTGTAGGGAAAGAGACCTTAACTACCCTCTAAAACAATAAGTAACTTTGGAATTGTGTATCTAGAATATCTTAGACTAAATTATTCTTAGCACTACTTTTTTTTCTTTTAGCATTGGCAACAGAAAGTTGACTGACAAGCAAGTCTTTTGAAGTTAAAACCAAATCTGTAGCCTTTTTTTTCATAGCCTAAAAGAATCCCAAGATCAGTGAGGATACCATAGTAGTCATTTAGTCATGGTTTCTCAACCTTGTCACTCACTATTGATGTTTTCAGCTGATAAGTCTTTCCTTTGAGGAGCTGTTGTACATTGTCGCATGTTAAGCAGCATCCCTGGCCTCTACCTATCAGATGCCACTATCATCACCACCCCTTCCCCAGTTCAAACCAAAACTGTCGCCAGGCATTTCCAGATACCCACCCCTTTGGGGACAAAATTGCCCCCAGTTGTAAACCATGGCTCTAGTCCAAATTCCCCATATTGCTAAAGTGGATTTTATAGTAGCACTTGAGCATGTAGCCAGCATGAACTTAAACATTTCTGGGATAGGAAGCTGTTTGCAGACTAAGAAGATCTGTATCTTTGTATTTTCTAAGAACTTTCTTACTCTCTAATTACCATCTTTTTTTTTTTTTTTGGTCTTTTTGCCATTTCTTGGGCCGCTCCCGTGGCATATGGAGGTTCCCAGGCTAGGGGTCGAATTGGAGCTGTAGCTGCCAGCCGATGCCAGAGCCACAGCAACTCAGGATCCGAGCCACATCTGTGAGCTACACCACAGCTCACAGCAGCGCTGGATCGTTAACCCACTGAGCAAGGGCAGGGATCGAACCCGCGACCTCATGGTTCCTAGTCAGATTCGTTAACCACTGTGCCACGACGGGAACTCCAATTTTTTTTTTTTTTTTTGTCTAATTACATCTTTGAAAAGTGGGGCGGAGTTCCCTAGGAACAAATCCAGTTTCAACATCAGGAACAATCCAGAAAAACATTTACCTAATTGCCCTCTCCTAACTACAAAACACCTGAAAATGGTGGATGCGATGTAATATTTAATGCATGGCTGAGCTTATAAGGATGTAAGGGAAATCCCCAGGACAGGAAAGAAGTCAAAGAAGAAAATTGAAATAGCAGTAAATAGGAATTCCCTGGTGGCCTTGTGGTTAAGGATCCGGTGTTGTCATTGCTATAGCTCAGGTCACTGCCATGGTTTGCGTTCGATTCCTGGCCCAGGAAATTCTGCATGCCGCAGGCATAGCTCCCCCCCCCCCCCAAAAAAAAAAACCACAGTAAATAAATGAGGAGATTCTGCAAGGACCAAAGGATTTGAGTTTTAATGGCCAAGAGGGATAAAATATGAAGCTTTGCCATGGGTCCACATAAAGAAGAAATTTAAAATTCAGAATCCTTCTTGAAGCCAGGATTTTCAATTAAAGGTAGATTAGAAAATTTTCACCCTCTGGCACAAAAAGATAAATGCAAAACTTGTCTCTCACTCTGGGCTCTAGTTGAAGGGTGGGGGAAATGGTGCTTGTATAATTGTCTTCTCTACCCTCATGCATGTTGGACATTTAACATGTTATTGAAATGACCCAGGAACAGCTAAGCTAAGTTATTAAGTGGTTCTAGAATGGTAATAATCATTGAATCTCTCACCCCAAACCATTGCAGACTTAGCATAGTTAAAGCCTACCATAAATGAGTTTATACTCCAAATTGATAAAATTTAGGATGAGACTTCTTTTTTCCAGAATTCTAGATAATAGGAACATCAAAATGTTTAAAATTATGAAAATTCTAAGAGAACAGGACACCATCAAAACAAAAAGAATGTGTGTGTGGGGGGGAAACAGAATTTAATAGAAATTTAAAAATTATTGAAGTGACTAACCTATTCAGCAAATTAGACATAGCTGAAGACATTACCCAGAATGCATCAGATAATAAATAAAGAGATGGAAATATGAAAGCGGTCGAGAAGTGAAGGATATGGGAGTTCCCTGGTAGCTCATCGGGTTAAGCCGTCATTGTCACTGTTGCAGCATGGGTTCAATCCCTGACCCAGGAATTTCCACATACTGTGTATGTGGTCAAAAACAGAGAGAAGTGAAGGATAAAATGAAAAAGTTTAACATATGTCTGAAAGGATTCCAGAAAAAGATGAAGAAATTGAGGCACAATAGCAAAAGAGAATAGCTAAAATTTTTCCAGAATTGATGAACGACGTGAATCCTTAGATTCAGAAACAGAGTAATTCTAAGCCCTATAAATAAAAGTAAAGTCTCATCTAGACACAAAGTTGTAAAACTACAGAGCATAAAAAAAGAGATTGTCAAGCAACTCAAAATGAAAGACCAGATGTTTAGAAAGGGAAGATTATCAGACCTACACCTAATTTCTCAATGGCAACATTGGAAGCCTTGAAGCATTAGAGTAGTATTTTCAAAGTGATGAGAAAATTAACAGTCTAGAATTTTAAACCAAGCTACAGCATCAAGAGTAGTATGAAATAAAAACCTTTTTAAAGAGACTAAGAGAATTTACCATTAACAGACCCTTGCTAATTGAACTGCTCAAGGATGTACTTCAGGAAGAAGAAAATTGAACCTAAGATGGAAGAAATAAGAGCTAAGAAGGAATGGTGAGCTAAATAATTGTTAAACATGGGATAAATCTAAATAAGCTTTGACTTATTTAGTAATAATGATCATATATGGTCTTTAGACATTAAGTCGGATATATCTGTTGACATTTTAAAGATATCACTCAAATAATAGAATGTATAACTTCTAAACTAGTAATTGAGGGGTAGAAAAGAAGGATGTGATGAAAAAAATCAGTAAAATTAAGAAAAAGTAGGAAAAACAGCATAGAAAAAGAAGGGTAAAAAGCAATGGTATCATAAAATGATAAACTCAAATATACCAGTAATTAACAGTAAAGGCAAATGAATTATGAACATTGATAAAATGTGAGTAGTCAGATTGAATAATAATCTCAGATTTAGCTATATGCTCTTATAGGACTCACATAAAATATAAGGTCTCAGTTTATAGGTTTGGTTTTTTTTTTGTTTTGTTTTTTGTCTTTTGTCTCTTTGCATTATCTAGGGCCGCTCCCAGGCTAGGGGTCTAATTGGAGCTGTAGCCACCAGGCTATGCCAGAGCCACAGCAACACAGGACCTGAACCGCATCTGCGAGCTACACCGCAGCTCACGGCAACACCGGATCCTTAACCCACTGAACAAGGCCAGGGATTGAACCCACAACCTCATGGTTCCTAGTCAGATTCGTTGACCACTGCACCACTACGTGAACTCCAGGGTCTCAGTTTATAGTTAAAAGTTTAGAAAAAATGGTAATCCAAATGAATATTAACCAAGAAAAAATGTTTCACAACATCTTCATCAGATAAAAAGCATTACTGAGGATAAAAAGGACCATTGTATAATATAAAAGGAAAAATTCAGGAAAATAGCTAAACTTTGCATTCTTAATAACCTAGCCTCAAAATATGTGAAGCAAAAATGGACAGAATTCATGGAGAGAGCAAATCCTAAGGGAGATTTTAACAGTCCTTGGTTAGTAACTTTTGGTTTGAGCAAAAATTAGTAAAGGTAAAGAAAGCTTGAATAATATAATTAAAATAGTTTGATATAATGGATATATAGAGAAACCATGCACTAATAATTCAAGAATTCTTTATCTTTTCAAGCATAAATGGAACATTTATATAAATCAGGTGTGTATTATCTTTGACTGTAGTGCAATTAAGTCAAGTCAGTGGACAAAAAGAAAAAAAAACTAACTGGAATATACTATATTTTTAGAAATTTAAAAATACATTCTAAGTACCCAATGGTTTTTTTTTGTCTTTTTTTTTTTTTTTTTTTTTTTTTTAAGGGCTGTACCCATGGCATATGGGAGCTCCCAGGCTAGGGGTCAAATTGGAGCTGTAGCTGCTGGCCTATGCCACAGCCACAGCAACGTGGGATCCGAGCTGCTTCTGCAACCTATACCACAGCTCACGGCAACACTGGATCCTTAACCCACTGAGCAAGGCCAGAGACCGAACCCGAGTCCTCATGGATACTAGTTGGGTTCATTACCGCTGAGCCAGATGGGAACTCTGCAATGTTTTTTGTTTGTTTGTTTTTTGATTTTTAGGGCCACACCCATGGCATATGGAAGTTCCCAGGCTAGGGGTCAAATTGGAGCTACAGATGCCGGCATATGCCACAGCCACAGCAACATGGGATCTAAGCCATGTCTGTGACCTACACCACAGCTCACAGCAACACTGGATCCCCGACACATTCAACGAGGCCGGGGATCAAATCCGCATCCTCATGGATCCTAGTCAGATTAGTTCCCACTGAGCCATGACAGGAACTCCCCACAATGATTTTTTAAAAACAATCATGATGGACTTAGAAAATATTTAGAAGGGAATAATGAGAAGACTACATATCAAAACTTGAAATGTAGACAGTAAAGCATTTGAAAGGAAATTTAAGCCCTCAGATGCTTATATTAGAGCAAAACATCAACTGAGAGTTAATAAGCTAAGTGACTTAAGAATTAAGAAAAAGAACAGCAGAGTAATAATTTAGGAGGAAGGAAATAAAGATAAGAGCAGAGGTAAGTATGAATTTAAAAACCCAATGGAGGAGTTCCTGTCATGGCGCGATGGAAACAAATCTGACTAGGAACCATGAGGTTGCAGGTTTGATCCCTGGCCTTGCTCAGTGAGTTAAGGATCTGGCATTACCACAAGCTGTGGTGTAGGTTGCTGATGTAGTTCGGATCTGACATTGCTATGGCTTTGGCTTAGGCTGGCAGCTGTAGTTCTGATTAGACTTTTAACCTGGGAACCTCCATATGCGCCAGGTGCGGCCCTAAAAAGCAAAAAAAAAAATAAAAAAATAAAAACCTAAAGGAACAGAGTAGCAAAACCAAAAGATGTTTCTTTGAAAAGACAACTAAAATTGATGATCCTGGTAAGACAAATTGAAAAAAAAAAAAAAGGCAGCACAAGCAATGAAAAGAATGAAAAAAACCTGTACATTTTAAGAGTATATTTTATAATATGTGAATTGTATCTCAATTTTTAAAAAGAATGGGAAAAAAGGCACTCCATGAATAACTTTGTGCTAGTAAATTTTAAAGCATTGGCAAACTAACAATTTTCTTGGAAATATAATTTAACTAAAACTGATTTAATAAAACATGGCAAATGAAAAATCTGTAACTACTTAAGAATTGGCATGATTAATCTGTCTCCCTGTGAATCAGTTAGTATAACCTACAGGCCCAGATGACTTTTACCAAATATTTGAAGAACAGATCCACATAATCTTTATGAGCATAGAAAATAGCTGCTTTCTAGCTCATTTTGAAGTTGTTTTAATCTTGATGCTAAAATTAAAGGACAAGAAGAGAATTATAGGCTCTTTTCATTTATGAACATAGATGCTAAATCCTAGAAAGTCTAATGGTACCAGAAATTAGGAAGATGTGGAGCAAGAAGAGTTTTCAGACTGCTAGTGAGTGTAATTAAATTGGTATAACCACTTTTGAGTGCAGTTTCCTAATATCTAGCAAAATCAAAGGTGCTTATCCTTTGAGACCTAGCAATTTTAAGTATATAGTTTAAAGACACTCTTACATGTCCACAAGAATACAGGACAAATGTGTGCCATTGCAGAATTCTAAGAATGTAAAGTTAGAATTCATCAGCAGGAGAACAGATGTATGGGTTCCATAAAATGGGACATTATAGCAGTCAAGATAGATGAATCTCAAAAAATAACATTAAGTGAAAAGGGAAACTGAAGAATACATATAGGATGGTGTCACTTATACAGAGATACGATGCATACAAAAAAGGCAACACAGTTTACTTAAATATGTAGAAAAGATAAACATGTATGAAACTGTTAACCCCAAATATAAGAAGGAGGGACTAGATATACCTGAAACTAACACAACCTTGTAGGTCAACTGTTCTCCAATAAAATTTATTTTAAAAAAATTTAAAAAGGAGGGAGCGAAATATTGGGAAGGAGGCTCTGGTGTATCTGCATAAATATCTGAATGAGACAGCGTAGAATGTTTAGATATAAATAAGATAGATGGTGGTATAAAATTTTTCCATACCTCTTTATATCCTTAAAATACTTCGTTAAAAATAATCATTGTGCCAATTCCAATACTGTATTCTAGAGATTTTTTTTTTCCTTTAGGATTAATAAGGATGACCAACCCTGCCACTGTTATGATACCCCAGGGTGGAAACATGTCATCTTCCATGATGGCACCAGGCCCCAATTCAGATCTACAGCCCAGGACTCCTCGCCCTGCTTCTCAGTCAGGTATTGACCTCCAGACTCTGAGAATTGAAGAGGCTGGACCTCCCTGCACAGATTACAAAATTCAGCTGTGTCTGATGCCAAATTCCTAACTCCCCAGCTTAAATGCCATCCTCTTTATAAAATCTACCATAGTTTCTTTAAGCTGAAATTCACCATTTCCTTCTCAGAATTTCTTCTCAGAGTTTCTCATTATTCTCTTATGGGTTATACCCCATCCTTCCTAAAAAATGTATTCCTTGGCCTGCTTAGTCTTGCTATTCCATGACCTAGAATTCTAGTGAAGCAAATTTGGTTAATGTATTCTACTCGATCCTCCCTCCCAGAGATTCAAAGTTTAACATATTGGAGGCACTGAAAGTCCTACAGTGAAGAAACCAGTGTTTCCCAAACCTGATTGACTATATTTTTTGTTTTCTTAAAACTCTAATGAACATAGTTCCTCAGAATATGCTTTGAAAAATATTGCTCTCTATATTTAATGTTTGGCTCTTATATCCACTTTAAAATTAAAAGCTCTTTTTAAATAAGATTTGTCTTTCTATCATCCTGGCAGTGGATTTGCATATAGTAAATGCTCATGAACATTTCATTGAATGGTACCAGCAGATTTTACTGTATATTTGCAGAATTGCCAAGACTACTGCTCTGGGATCTAGGTTGTAGTAAATTAATTATTGCTTTGTTGACTATCTTTAAACAGATGCAATGGATCCACTCCTCTCTGGGCTCCATATACAGCAGCAAAGTCATCCCTCAGGATCTTTAGCTCCCCCACACCACCCAATGCAGCCTGTCCCTGTGAACAGACAAATAAATCCAGCTAATTTTCCCCAGCTGCAGCAGCAGCAGCAACAACAGCAGCAGCAGCAGCAGCTGCAGGCAAGACCCCCACAGCAACATCAGCAACAACAGCCACAGGGAATTCGACCCCAATTTACTGCCCCAACTCAGGTGCCTGTTCCTCCAGGCTGGAATCAGCTGCCTTCGGGAGCCCTTCAGCCTCCTCCAGCCCAGGGTTCTCTGGGCACAATGACTGGAAATCAAGGGTGGAAGAAGGCTCCCTTGCCTGGCCCAATGCAACAGCAACTCCAGGCAAGACCATCCTTAGCCACGGTACAGACACCTTCCCACCCTCCCCCTCCATATCCCTTTGGCAGCCAGCAAGCCTCACAAGCCCATACAAACTTTTCTCAGATGAGCAACCCAGGCCAGTTCACAGCTCCTCAGATGAAGAGCTTGCAGGGAGGACCCTCTCGGGTCCCAACCCCCCTGCAGCAGCCCCACCTCACCAACAAGTCTCCTGCCTCCTCGCCCTCCTCCTTCCAGCAGGGATCCCCTGCATCCTCCCCAACAGTTAACCAAACTCAGCAGCAGATGGGACCAAGGCCACCTCAAAATAACCCACTTCCCCAGGGATTTCAGCAGCCTGTCAGCTCTCCAGGTCGGAATCCTATGGTTCAACAGGGAAACGTGCCACCTAACTTCATGGTGATGCAGCAGCAAGCACCAAATCAGGGGCCACAGAGTTTACATCCAGGCCTAGGAGGTGAGGAACACTGAAGCTGTTTGTGTTGGTGAATTTACTGGAGATAGATCTTAGTAGAACTTCAATTTTTAGAGTTAATTGAGGGTAGTGTAATAAGGATGTAATTATTTGTTTCTGTGGATGCAGTGATGGCATTTGATTATATAACTTAGTTAACTTGATGCATGATGCAGCATCTTACTGGTTATGTTTAAGCTAGCCCTCTGGATAAAAACAGGTAAAATTCAATATAGAGATGTTCATTTTCTTTTTCAAAATATTTTTGCTTGATCTTGTAGTAGTAAGTTAAAACATCCAGAAGAAACATGAGTTTATTAACAACTTAAGCTGCTCAGCTGTTGCAAAAATTAAGATTATGTAATAGAGCAAAAATGAAAAGATAAGTATAGGGTTTGTTGGGGAAAAGGCCCGTCTAGCTTTCAATTTTGATAATCCTGGTTAGTAGATAGCGTGGTATTTGTTAAATTTGATTAAAGTATTAAAGGGGAATAAGTTCAGGAATCATTGACTTTTATAGTTTTATAATGCCAATGCCTGCTCCTTAGAGAGGGAATTCCACCAGTTATACCTAAAGGAGATTTATTTATTTATTTTGTAAGGTGCCTCTTGTATGAAGAAAAAGCAATGGAGCTTAATGTGTGAGAGGTAAAACGATTACAGTAAAACTTATCCATCTCCATGTTTATTATTTATTCTTATTAATCATTGATCTAGTGCACATGAATGTGCTTGGAGCTTTTCAGTAAGGTATAGAGAGTATCAGGAATACTATCATCTGATAAACATACCCCCACCAAAAGACACCCATTGCCTACCCAGAAAAAAATCCTTGCATCTTTAGTGCAACATAGCAAAGGCATGTTCCCATGATTTCTGGTAAAATTAAGTTGCTCATCAGTCTTTTCACTCTCTTGTAATTACTTTTACTGACATGCAGGCTATAATATTTGAATCCTAAGAAGTTTTTAGAAAATGCAAGAATATTTCAGCTCCAAACTTCACTGTTCTGGGCAACTAGCCTTGGATCAGTGGAAGCTGGGTAGTCTCTCCTGCAAATGTGATTACTGATTTAACTACAATGGAAGCATGTAAATGGGGACTTGTCACTGCTAAAGAAAGGACAAATACATATTTGTCTACAGAGCGTTTTTCAGGACATTGAAAATTTGGCCCTTAAGTAAATGGACTAACACAAAAAAATTTTAAGTGAGCTTTAGGTCTTGATGCTTTCATAGAGCAAATGATATGCTCACCTAGGTGATCTGGCCACATCCAGGCCTGTTATAAACAGTGAGTGGATTCTGAGATTCTTATTACAATTTTGTTTTCTTAAATTAAACCTTCCTATGAAAGAAAGTATTACTTTAGTAAGATTCTGTTCAAGCAGTTTTTGGTACTATAGCTGTCAGAATTGCAGCAAACCATTTGAGGGGAAGGTGTAATGATAAATTTAACATATCGTCACTTTGACATTCCTTTGAATTATTTCTAATCTCTTGTCTCTTCCAAAGAGACAAGTACAATATTGGGGAGAAATTTTCCATAAAGAAAATTGTCATTCATTTCCCTCAATGGAGGGGAAAAAAAGTAATCTATCTATGCTTAATATCAGGACCCAGGTCTTTGTTTTATAGTATTTCTTGTCAGCTTATTTGACTATGAGAGAATTTAGCGTATTCCTTTGGTACCTGTGTTAAAGTATGCAAAGTTTTGGGGTCCATAGTATCACAGAGAAAAGTGAGCCCTAAACCTTGCTGTGACGTGGCCTCAGATCACATTTAGGGAGCAGATTGCCATCTTTTCCTTGGCATGTTCTAAGTGTAAATTTTTTAGTATTTCTTTTTCATTTTGACAATGCTCATGTAAGAGATTGTGTTGATTTTTTTAACCATCTTTCCCAACCTTATTATTAAAGATCCTACCAGTGTGACAGAGAGAGCTAAGCCAGTGGAGGCTTCATGCAGCTCATCCTTCCTTATTCATTCCACATCTAAGCAAGAGTATAAATTTGCTAGGTAACTGCCTTACTCGTTGTTTTCTATTAAGGAATGCCTAAACGCCTCCCACCTGGCTTCTCAGCAGGACAGGCCAATCCGAACTTTATGCAAGGTCAGGTGCCTTCGACCACAGCAACTACCCCTGGGAATTCAGGAGCCCCTCAGCTGCAAGCAAATCAAAATGTCCAGCATGCAGGTTTGTTTTTGTGATTTATTCAGCAAGCATTTATTGAGCATTGTGTGGACCACAAGGATATACAGAGAAATATAAGTCCTAGTTCTTCCTCTTAGTTTCGGACCTATAAATAATTATTTTTTCAGAGCAATAACTGACATAACAAAAGTAGGTAGAATGTCTCGAAAATCTAGAAACACCTGAAGAAAGGAGATGAAACGAGGTAAAGCTGGGGTTAGCAGGTTTTTTGGGGGGTTTTTTTGTTTGTTTGTTTGTTTTTCTTTTCCTGAAATGAACCAAATAGTAAATACTTTAGGCTTCGCAGGTTGTATGTTCTCTGTTGTAGTTACTTAACTTTGTTCTTGTAGCACCAAAGTAGCCATAGACAATATGTAAATGAATGAGCATGGCCGTGTTCCAAACACTGTTTATTTACAAGCTGGCAATGGCAATGGATTTGGCCCATGGCCATAGTTTGCTGACCCCTGAGTTAGTGAACGGACACTAAAGAAAGTGTTTCTGGAGTTCCCATCATGGCTCAGCAGAAACAAATGTGACTAGCATCCCTGAGGACGCAGGTTCGATCCTTGGCCTTGCTCAGTGGGTTAAGGATCTGGCATTTCTGTGAGCTGTGGTATAGGTCGCAGACGCGGCTCAGATCCCACATTGCTGTGACTGTGGTGTAGGCCAGCAGCTACAGTTCCCATTCAGTCCCTAACCTGGCAGCCTCCACATGCCAGGGGTGCAGCCCTAAAAAAAGACAAAAAAAAAAAAAAAGAAAGAAAGTGTTTCTGACAAAGGAAGTGATAGGTACAAAGGCATGAAGGCACATGGCATTTTGAACAAATACAACTTTTAAAATTTCTTTGTAGTACATGTTAACTTTGTTTTTATGTTCAGTGTCTGAACTCTGGTTTATAGTGTGGTGTTTAAAGACCAGGATTTAATCAATACAGATTAAATGTCAACAATGTGTTGAATATAAGAAGAAACTTAGGAGGACAAAGAGTATAGAGCCAGAATGACTAAAAAGTATTTGTAAAACAATATTGTATAAGCCCAGACTTCATGTTTCTGATTGCTCAGGTATCGCATGACTAATCTTCTTACGCTTTCTCATTCAGGCAGTTTGGACTGAGATAGCACATATATTATTTGAACTTGCATCCCCACTTGGAGGTAGTTTTGTGATTCCAACTTTAAGTGTACATCTCTAAGGAAGGAGAATAGTTTTAAACTTTTATTTATTTGTTTGTTTTGCCTTTTTGTCCTTTTTTGGGCCAAACCCGTGGCATATGGAGGTTCCTAGGCTAGGGGTCTAATTGGAGCTGTAGCCACTGGCCTACACCACAGCCACAGCAACGTCAGATCTGAGCCATGTCTTCGACCTACACCACAGCTCATAGCAACACCGGATCCTCAACCCACTGAGCAAGGCTAGGGATCAAACCCGCAACCTCATGGTTAGTAGTTGGATTCATTTCTGCTGCGCCACAACAGGAACTCCAACTTTTTAAAAAAAATGTTCAAGAAATCTCCTGACGAATGAGAGAAGGGTAGGGCGAACTGCGTGATTTTCCGTATCTGGTATTGCAGAACTATGTTTTTGAGCTATGTGAATTCATGTTTCCTGTAGGAAGTTTTAAAAAGTGATGAAATCATTCTTAATTCCTCCACAAAAGCACCGCTATTTTGTATTTTTATATGGTGCTTCCTGCGTGCATGTATTGTTTTGATTTCTCCATTTATCCCATCTAAGAGAACTCAACTCTTCTCCTCCACTTCTGTTTTCTTACCCTACTTTATTTCACTTGTTAGCTTTTATTTCTTCCTGTGAAAATACTTGATCTGTTTGTTATTTTCTCTTGCCAGCTAGACTCCAAGGGGTCAGGGATTTGGCCTGTCTTATTTATTGATGTTACCTCAGTGCTAAAAATGCCTTGTACGTATTAGGTACTCAATAAATAATTGTTGATTGAATGAACATACACTGGTATATTCATGAATATAGTATGTACAGTGGTCATGGAATTCAATTTAAGAGTTTACAAGGCCAGTTTAGAAAATCTTCCTATGGGATTCAGGAAAAATCTGGATGGTATGAACAAAGGACAGTTTATCCTCTGCCTCCCTGGCTGGAGCATGGACTGACCTCCTAACTTCATTGTAGCTGCCACTTTCTAGTCACCATTTAAAAATGAAAAATAGGAGTTCCCATGTGGCGCAGCGGAAATGAATCCAGCTAGTAACCATGAGGTTGCAGGTTCAGTCCCTGGCCTCGCTCAGTGGATTAAGAATCCAGCATTGCCATGAGCTGTGGTGTAGGTACCCGCTTGGATCTTGTGTTGCTGTGGCTGTGGCATAGGCCGGCAGCTGCAGCTCTGATTAGACCCCTAGCCTGGGAACCTCCATATGCCATGAGTGTGGCCCTAAAAAGCAAAAAAATAAATAAAAATAAAAGGGAGATAAAATAAGCTATTAGGTTTTTCAGCAAAAGGGTAGAGATAATATAAGCAGCTATAGGAAAATCCCAAAAACCCTAGAATAAGTAAATACTGCAACAATTCAGGCAGTGTTCTTTGTCTGAATTAGATATAATTAAGAAGAATAAGGAGTTCCTGCTGTGGCACAGTGGGTTAAGAATCTGACTACAGCAGCTCAGGTCACTGCAGAGGTGTGGGTTCAATCCCCAGCCCGATGCAGTAGGTTAAAGGATCTGGCACTGCTGTAGCTACAGTGTAGCTTGTAGCTGTGGCTCAGATTTAATCCCTGGCCTCGGAATTTCCATATGCTGCAGGTGTGGTGGCCATTAAAAAGAAGAAAAAGAAAACATGTCCCATGTGTGGTCCACTAAGGACTGCCACAGGAGAGGGTCACTCAAGTTTTTAACATCCTTTGTTGACTATCCTCTGCCTGCAGCTTCTGAATTGTCTGTCAGTTAACTTCCACCAAAGGCTCAGCTTCCAGATCAAGTAATTTTTACCACATTGGGGCAGAGGATACCTATCTTTAGGAAGTATGAGGTGTTCCTTTCTTTAAAGTGCAGTATCCAGATGTCACAGCAATAATCTTTGATAGTCATTATTAGTTTTCCGAGGAGTCTTTTTTTGTGTCTTCTCAACATTGCTGAGGTTTTCCTAAGAGGCTATATCACATTTTTTGTTCCTTGACTCATCTAAAGTAGAATTTATTTCACTAACCTAAATTTTCTTCTTCTTAAGGTAGCTGCAAGTCATTTTGAACAATGAGACGCTGTCTTTCTCTTTTGTTTAATCTAAAAGAAAGTAAACCTGGAGTTCCCGTCGTGGCGCAGTGGTTAACGAATCCGACTAGGAACCATGAGGTTGCGGGTTCAGTCCCTGCCCTTGCTCAGTGGGTTAACGATCCGGCGTTGCCGTGAGCTGTGGTGTAGGTTGCAGACGCGGCTCGGATCCCGCGTTGCTGTGGCTCTGGCGTAGGCCAGTGGCTACAGCTCCGATTCGACCCCTAGCCTGGGAACCTCCGTATGCCGCGGGAGCGGCCCAAAGAAATAGCAAAAAGACAAAAAAAAAAAGAAAGTAAACGTTATTGATCTTCAGAATTTTATCTTTAAGTTACCAAATAGGAATAAAGAAATGGTTTCACCTTCTCTATTGTATGGTCACTGAGAATATAAACAAATATGTCACAGTTATGTCTCCTTACTGTAGAAAACGCACGGAAGTAAGTTGAGCACAACACATCTGTTTATGTTGGTCCCTGGATGTATGGGTGGGGGTTTTTCTAATTAAGGTAATTTGAGTATTAGTACTAACAAGATAATAGCATTTCTCTCTGAAACTGTGCTTTTTTTTCTTTTTCTTTTTAAGGTGGTCAAGGAGCTGGTCCTCCTCAAAACCAGATGCAGGTGTCCCACGGGCCACCAAATATGATGCAGTCCAGCCTCATGGGAATTCATGGCAACATGAACAACCAACAGGCTGGTAGTTCTGGGGTTCCTCAGGTGAACCTGGGCAACATGCAAGGCCAGCCCCAGCAGGGCCCAGCATCTCAGCTGATGAGCATGCACCAGCAGATCGTGCCCTCCCAGAGCCAGATGGTCCAGCAACAAGGAACCTTGAACCCTCAGAACCCTATGATCCTTTCAAGGGCCCAGCTTATGCCACAGGGTCAGATGATGGTGAATCCTCAGAGCCAAAATCTTGGGCCTTCACCCCAGAGGATGACCCCACCCAAGCAGATGCTTCCCCAGCAGGGCCCACAAATGATGGCGCCGCATAACCAGATGATGGGGCCTCAGGGGCAAGTCTTGCTCCAACAGAACCCAATGATAGAGCAGATCATGACCAATCAGATGCAGGGGAATAAGCAACAGTTTAACACTCAGAACCAATCCAGTGTCATGCCGGGACCAGCACAGATAATGAGGGGACCAACTCCAAACATGCAAGGAAATATGGTGCAGTTTACAGGACAGATGTCAGGACAGATGCTGCCCCAACAAGGGCCTGTGAACAACAGTCCATCTCAGGTTATGGGGATTCAGGGGCAGGTCTTGCGGCCACCAGGGCCCAGCCCACATATGGCCCAGCAGCATGGCGATCCTGCTACTACAGCAAATAATGATGTCGCCTTGTCTCAGATGATGCCTGACGTTAGCATGCAACAAACCAACATGGTCCCCCCCCACGTGCAGGCCATGCAGGGAAACAGTGCCTCGGGAAACCACTTCTCAGGCCATGGAATGCCTTTCAGTGCACCTTTCAGTGGAGCGCCCAATGGAAATCAGATGTCCTGTGGTCAGAATCCAGGCTTCCCGGTCAATAAGGATGTCACGCTAACAAGCCCATTGTTGGTCAACTTACTGCAGAGTGATATCTCTGCAGGCCATTTTGGGGTAAACAATAAGCAAAATAACACCAACGCAAATAAACCGAAGAAGAAGAAACCCCCTCGGAAGAAGAAAAATAGTCAGCAAGATCTAAAGTAGGTTGTGATAGTTTGCCTAAAATCTTATTCATTTATTTCTATGTGAACAACTTTTTTTGATGGGAAATTCTGAACATGTATAAAGTAAGAATAGTATAATGAAATTCCCCCTGCTTCAAATCACCAACTCATAGTCTATCTTACCTTCATCCCTGCTCTCCCCAATACTATCTTGATTATTTTAAAGCAAATTCACTTTAAGTATTTCAGTGTGTACCTCTGAAAGATAAGGACAGGTTTTTGTTTTGTTTTTGACTACCCAATACCATTAGCACACCTAGAAAAACTAATGCTTCCTTCATATTCTCACATATCCAGACAGTGTTCAAATTTCCCTCATTATCTCAAAATGATTTTTTTTTGTCTTTTTGCCATTTCTTGGGCCGCTCCCACGGCATATGGAGGTTCCCAGGCTAGGGGTCTAATTGGAGCTGTAGCTGCCAGCCTATGCCAGAGCCACAGCAACATGGGATCTGAGCTGCATCTGCAACCTACACCACAGCTCACAGCAACACTGGATCATTAACCCACTGAGCAAGGGCAGGGATCAAACCCGCAACCTCATGGTTCCTAGTCAGATTCGTTAACCACTGCGCCATGACGGGAACTCCTCAAAATAATTTTTTTTACAGTTTGTTAAAATAAGGAGCCAAACAACTTTCATACATTGCAGTCAGTTGATATATGTCACTTAAGTCTGTGTTCTCAGGGGGTGTGTGGCATTCAGAGCCTGAAAAGTAGCCAGCACTACCACACTATAACTACTCAAAGCATGTCAGGCTTCTAATGACTGTTGGGGAACCAGAAAGGCCAAATGTATTTTGGAAATGAAGACTACTTATGGAGACTCCCTTTTGTCTCTCAAATAGAAATGGTTTTCTGTATAGGTGCTTTTCTTTTAAAGGTTCTTTATTACCCCTAGAAGCTTAAAACCTCATGCTAAGATGATTGGACCTTTTAAATCAGTTACCCTTTCGACAAAGATTCTCCAGATGAGTTCTTTTGCAAGATCACAGCAGGAAGGGCAATTAATTTATATTTCATTTCCTGAAGCTAAGCATTAATTTAAGTCATATTTTTGGCTTTGATAAAATATTTCCAGAAAGAATATTGATTAAACTGGATTTTCTGCCTTTAATCATAAAACTGGAATTTAAAGGCATTTATTACCAGAGAATAGTGACTAATGAATGTAAAATGTAAAACAGGTTAATTCAAATAAATTGCTAGATATATAGAAAAGAATGGGGGAGATTTAGTTAAGCAAACATAAATGTTCAAAATAAAACAACGACTTTTCAGCCTTTTCTCAATATTTTTTTGGTTGTACTGTAATATTTTAATATATTCACTTGCCGCTTCTTGAACCTTATAAGTCAAAATTCAGTGATCATATATAAACTATATTTTTTCCCGAATTCAGAATTATAATAAGCTCTTTATCTTATTTTTCCAATAGCTCTTTCTAAGTTCACCACTCTCAACTTGTATGGGAATAACGTTTTTTGTGGCAATATTTATTCTTACTAGTAATCTAGAAGTAAAATTGCAAGGTTATTCAATTGCCATTAGCATGGATTTTTGCTGTCGGCACCATCTCTTAGAGAGACTGCTTGTAGCCTTGACAGGGCTACAAGTTATGAAAAGGGGCTTATCAGGGCTCCTAGGAAGGGAGACAGTAAGTTTAAAGGAAGAGTGCATGCTCCCAGCTCTACCACTAGCTTACTGTGGAACCTTGGGCCTGTTTCTTACACCTCTGTGGGCCTTTGTTTTCTCATCTATAGCATGAGGTGTTGGGACCAGGTAGCTGAGATTTTTTTTTAGCAGTACAATTCTTTGAAAGTAAAGCATACTACAGGAGTTCCCTTTGTGGCTCAGCAAGTTGAGAACCTGACTAGTATCCATGAGGATGCAGGTTCAGTCCCTGGCCTCACTCAGTGGGTTAACGATCAAGCGTTGCAAGCTTCGGTGGGTAGCTATGGCATAGGCCAGCAGCTGCAGCTCCAGTTCAACTCAATTCAGCCCCTAGCCTGGGAACTTCCATATGCTGCAGATGTGACCTTAAAAAGAAAGAAAAAGGGGGGGAAAAAAAAAAAAGAGGACTCCGAGCATGCTGGTTCTTTGGGAATGTTAGTAGAGAATATTTTTTTCATTTTTTTCCCCCCTAAAAATTCTAAGGTACAACTAGGTGAAAATGAAAGCATCCCAAAGCCAAATGGGAATGTCTGCAAATACTCATTCTGCAACAAAATTAATTACCTTTGTTCTGGTATTCTCCATCTTTCTTTGTTCTCCAAATACTGTTTTCATCAGCCAGTCTACAGCTTCTTGCAAGGTATTATGAATTGTTGGAGCCACCACTGCAATATTAAAAAAAATAAATAATCTGAACTCCCTGGTTGAATTTGATAGTTACATCAAAGATAATGCAGTTTCATAGCAACAGTACTTTATAGTATTGATAGCTCAAACTATAATCAGGTCTTAAAACATCTAAGGGATAGATGATTATATGAAAATCATTAAATCAGAAATTTGTAGAAAGCACTTTGAGTAAATAGCCATGTTATTAAATTGATTTTAACATTTAATGAAATTGCCAGATGGTTTTTATGCCAAATACTGAATATCATACTAGAGAGATATAAATAATGCTAAGAATGATAATGCAAACAGATTTTAGTTCTTCAGAAATAGGGGAGGGGTTAAGCTAGTTTTGTGTGTGAACTATACAACTTACTCTCAAATGCGTAATTTATTTTCTAGCACCTCAGATACTCGCCCAGCTGGTCTGGAGGAGGCTGATCAGCAGTCATTGCCTGGAGAGCAAGGAATTAACTTGGACAACTCAGGCCCTAAACTGCCAGAATTTTCAAACCGACCACCAGGTGATAAAATGTTAGCTAAAGTTTGTATACTTGTCATCACTTATTTACAGCATTGTAAGGCTTTTTTTCAAGGAGACAATAATATTTTATTTTGTCTGCCAACTAGGCTACTTTAGTGATTTAATGTGTCTAGTATTTGGAAACCTTGGTATTAAGTAACAAAATTTCAAATATAACTTCTGAAGGGGTGTGTGTGTGTGTGTGTGTGTGTGTGTGTGTGTGTTCTGCATGCGTGTTCTGCTCAAATTTGTCTTCACTATTTTAGGTCCTCATAAAATCAGACTAAAATATCAGGTGCCTCTTTATTCTTGGCAGTATCAAGGTTCTAGTTGACATCAAAATGGAATAAGGTTAAATGGAAAGATATTTTCATTCTAATCCTGCTTGCCTGCCTTTCCTACAGCCTCTCCTACTGGGACTTTCTCAAAGCAGAGTAAGATTTTTTTAAATAGAACTTTTATTATAAATCTTTAAACGTAAAAAATATAAAGAGTGGGGTTCTCTGGTGACCTAGCAGTTATGGATCCAATGTTGTCACTGCTATGGCATAGGTCACTGCTGTGACACAGGTTTGATCACTGGTTGAGGAACTTCCATATGCTGTAGGCACAGCCACACACACACAAATTTAAATATATCCACACACAGTAATAAATGAGACACTCATGTACTTCCTACCCAGCTTAATGATAAATAAGACCAATATTGGTGAAGTCCTCTGCTTATAGTACCCAACTCTGATTATAAAGTAGTATCATCTTCTAAATGTTGAAAATTATGTTGAAAAGGAAATCTCCTAACATTCATTCATTCCAACCTAGAACCCCCCAACCCAAAGTAAATTCATCATAGTAACAATACTTTGTTATTTATTACAAATTGGGCACACCACACTTCCCATCAGTGAGTTGCAGCAGCACAATTGAGGCTGGGTGGTTACTAGTCTTTGGTGGGTATGTACAACAGCATTATGAATAGGAGGGTGCCCTCTTCCCTCAGACACATCTAAATTCTTCTGTAAACCATGGGTGGCTTCACACACATTATTGCTTCCTTTCTACCTTTTGCAAACTGAGAGGCTCTAGGCTGAATTTGGCCTATAGTATGTTTCACTTATGAAACTGATAACAGCAAACAGAAACCTGAATTTAAATACCTTTAGATAGAGCATCTGCTCTGCAATTTGGCTCTGTCCATAGAACTACAACAGTCTCACACCAGCTCACTGTTCTTCATTACAGATCTGGCCCCTAAAGGCATATGAATTTTCATCCTTTGCTTTTTGATTATATTATATTCACTGTGTACGTCCCGATTTTCCCTCTCTACCATTCTGTCATGGCAACCCCAATATATCGTCTTATCAAGAGTGTATTTTGGACTGCTGCCTCCAGCTTCTGGAATTTTATACCAGCCATGCCCTTACCTGTTACTTTTGAGAGACTGCTGTATTGTCTCTGCTGCTTTCTTTATATTTATGCTGTCTGGTGGCCTGATTTCAAAGATAAAAGCCTTTGTGTTATAGCCCTCACATTAATGGGCTTCTGCAGAAAGTACAATTTTCTTGGAGTTTCCATTGTGGCTCAGCAGGTTAAGACCCTACTAGAATCCATGAGGATTCAGGTTCAATCCCTGTCCTCACTGAGTGGGTTAAAGGATCCAGCGTTGCTGCAGGCTGCAGCATAGGTCACGGGTGCCTGGATTTGGTGTTGCTGTGGCCCGTGGCATAGGCTGGCTGCTATGGCTCCAGTTAAATCCCTAGCCTGGGACCCTCCATATGCTACAGGTGCAGCCCTAAAAAGATTGAAGAAAAGAAAGTACAGTTTTCTTAAAATGGGAATCTGAGTTAAATACCAAAATTCCATGTTATTGGCTTTATAAATGCAAAGAGGTTACTTGGGCCTAAAACAAAAAAGGATTTTAAAAAAACACCTTAAAGCAGGATTCTGCACATTGTACTCATTGGTGCTATGTCAGTCATTGGCCAGAAGACACTAATTAACTATTAAACACAGGGTTTGAGTCTGTGCATCAGCAGCATTTAGTAGTTGCTCTGTGAAAATCTTGAGCCATCACTTCTTACTGCCAGAGCCAACTGTCCTTATCCCTATACCTTCTTAAAACTTCTCTAGTGTATTTTTCATGCAACAATGGAGTAAATCTAGTTTGTGAAATTGTATCCCAGCTATATGCATACTTTTTCCCACTGAACTACCTTTATTCTTGGTTAGTGATCTTTCCGTCCTTTCTACTGATTGTGTATGGTTTTGGTGCTAAAATTCCAAATAAAATCTTCACAAAAGAATCATTTGAGATGTTGCCTTCTAGAAATCTTAAGACATTGTCCCTCAGAGTTCTTTTCCCAAAATTATTTTTTATTCCTGAGGGCTACGCTTCTTTTTTACTTATTCTCCAGTTATGGATTCATAGAAAATATTTCTCCAAATAGAGTTTCACATAAAAGAAAGTAAATGGAGACTAATAATTTATAAAAAAAGAACTTCAGTGCCCTCATTTTATTTTTATTGTGTATATCAGCTTTAATTAGCTCCTACTGTTTATTAAAATGATTTACATCGGAGGGGCAGTTTAATTCATTGGGTTTTCCAAAGGAGTGAGCCTTAAGGATGCAGCATGGTGTGTGAAGGCAATGGATTGAAGTAATTTTAAATCCCTCTTAAGGAATTGAATCCTAGAATTTTATATTTTACTTCTGCTGAAAGAATAAAAAGGCTTATCTTCAGTGCTGGCATTTTCAACAAAAGCAAGTCTTAAGAGAATTAATCTGTGCTAACAGAAAAAAGAGAATCTTAAATGCTTCATTCACAAGTACAGTGAAATATTTATCTTGCCTGCATGAGACCCCATTGCTGGGTAGTCAACTACTTGCTGTTGATGGAGTTTTTCTCATTTCATCTGAATGTTTGGCTGGTGTAGACTTGGCTACTTTCAGTGCACAACACTGTATCAGAGTCTTGGTTCAGTGATGCCTCCTTCAAACCCTGAAGATTGAGGAGCTCCAGGTTCTTGATGCTTTGCTTTTGGCTTTCTTAAGCGATGTGTCTCTTTGCTTAAGTCAAAGAATGAGGAGCTGCCCCTACCCCCCTGGGAATGGGCATGCCTGAGCTGTTTGTCTACAGTCTGTGCCACCTAGATGAGTATTGCTTGGCTATATTCTAAAGGTAGCAAAGCTTTTCTTGCTGAAAATCTAACTTCCCTGATTTTGGGGGCTTGTTTTAGGTTATCCTTCTCAACCAGTTGAACAGAGGCCACTTCAGCAGATGCCTCCCCAGCTCATGCAGCATGTGGCGCCCCCACCACAGCCACCACAGCAGCAGCCACAGCCACAACTGCCACCACCACCACAGCAGCCACCACCTCCCAGTCAGCCACAGTCTCAGCAGCAGCAGCAGCAGCAGCAGCAGCAGCAGCAGCAGCAGCAGCAAATGATGATGATGCTCATGATGCAACAGGACCCCAAATCAGTTAGACTTCCAGTCTCCCAGAATGTCCATCCCCCAAGGGGTCCCCTGAACCCAGACTCCCAGAGAATGCCCATGCAACAGAGTGGCAGTGTGCCTGTCATGGTTAGTTTGCAAGGACCTGCCTCCGTGCCACCATCACCTGATAAACAAAGAATGCCAATGCCTGTGAATACTGCTTTGGGAAATAGTTCAAGGAAAATGGTATACCAGGAGAACCCCCAGAATCCTTCCAGTTCACCACTAGGAGAGATGTCCTCGCTCCCTGAAGCAAGTGGCAGTGAAGTACCATCGGTCTCAGGAGGCCCAAACAGCATGCCTTCACATTTAGTAGTCTCCCAGAATCAGTTAATGATGACAGGGCCAAAACCTGGACCATCACCCCTTTCAGCAACTCAAGGTGCAACTCCCCAGCAACCTCCTGTAAATTCCCTGCCCAGCTCTCATGGCCACCACTTTCCAAATGTGGCTGCTCCAACCCAAACATCTAGGCCTAAAACACCAAACAGAGCCAGCCCCAGACCCTATTATCCTCAGACTCCTAACAACCGCCCTCCCAGCACAGAACCTTCAGAAATCAGTCTATCACCAGAAAGACTCAATGCCTCCATAGCAGGACTCTTTCCCCCACAGATTAATATTCCTTTGCCTCCCAGGCCAAATTTAAACAGGGGGTTTGATCAACAAGGACTAAATCCAACAACTCTGAAGGCCATAGGGCAAGCACCTTCAAATCTTACCATGAATAATCCTTCCAATTTTGCTGCCCCACAGACTCACAAATTAGATTCTGTGGTGGTAAATTCTGGAAAGCAGTCTAATTCTGGAGCAACAAAACGGGCAAGTCCAAGCAACAGCCGCAGGTCTAGTCCTGGGTCAAGTAGGAAAACCACCCCAAGTCCTGGGAGACAAAATTCAAAAGCTCCTAAACTTACTCTGGCCTCGCAAACAAACACAGCCTTGTTGCAAAATGTGGAGTTGCCAAGAAATGTATTGGTCAGTCCCACTCCTTTGCCCAATCCTCCTGTACCTGGGAGCTTCCCTAACAACAGTGGACTGAATCCTCAGAATCCTACTATGCCTGTTGCTGCAGTAGGGGGTGTTCTCGAGGATAACAAGGAAAGCTTGAATGTGCCTCAGGACAGCGATTGCCAGAATTCCCAGGGTAGGAAGGAACAGGTAAATGTTGAGTTAAAAGCAGTCCCAGCCCAAGAAGTTAAAATGGTTGTTCCTGAAGATCAATCCAAAAAGGATGGGCAACCTTTGGATCCTAACAAACTGCCCAGTGTCGAAGAGAACAAAAATTTGGTGTCTCCTGCTATGAGGGAAGCACCAACATCATTAAGTCAACTTCTTGACAACTCTGGAGCTCCTAATGTGACCATAAAACCCCCCGGGCTTACAGATCTGGAAGTAACACCCCCAGTAGTTTCTGGAGAGGACCTGAAAAAAGCATCCGTCATTCCCACACTGCAGGATCCGTCGTCTTCTAAAGAACCCACTAGTTCCCTAAATTTACCTCACAGTAACGAGCCGTGTTCAACCCTTGTGCATCCAGAATTGAGTGAGGTCAGTTCTAATGTTGCACCAAGCATCCCTCAAGTAATGTCAAGACCTGTCAGTTCTTCCTCCATTTCCACCCCTTTGCCCCCAAATCAGATAACTGTTTTTGTAACTTCCAACCCCATCACGACTTCAGCGAACACATCAGCAGCTCTGCCAACTCACCTGCAATCTGCATTAATGTCAACGGTCGTCACAATGCCCAATGTGGGTAGCAAGGTTATGGTTTCTGAGGGACAGTCAGCTGCTCAGTCAAATGCCCGGCCTCAGTTCATTACACCTGTCTTTATCAATTCGTCCTCAATAATTCAGGTTATGAAAGGTTCACAGCCAAGCACAATTCCTGCAGCCCCACTGACAACCAACTCTGGCTTGATGCCTCCCTCTGTTGCAGTCGTTGGCCCTCTACACATACCTCAGAATATTAAATTTTCTTCTGCTCCTGTACTGCCTAATGCACCCTCCAGTAGTCCTGCTCCAAACATACAGACAGGTCGACCCTTGGTCCTTAACTCACGAGCAACGCCTGTTCAGCTTCCGTCCCCACCTTGTACAGCTTCTCCAGTTGTCCCTCCTCATGCCCCTGTCCAACAAGTGAAAGAATTGAATCCAGATGAGACTAGTCCTCAGGTGAGCACCTCAGCAGATCAGAGCACTCTGCCCTCTTCACAGTCAACCACAGTGGTTTCTCCCCTTTTGACTAATAGTCCAGGCTCCTCTGTCAACCGACGAAGCCCAGTCTCATCTAGTAAGGGCAAAGGAAAAGTGGACAAAATTGGCCAGATTTTGCTGACGAAAGCTTGTAAAAAAGTTACAGGTTCTCTTGAGAAAGGGGAAGAACAATATGGTGCAGATGGAGAGACTGAAAGCCAAGGGCTAGAGACTGCAGCTCCAGGGCTCATGGGAACAGAGCAGTTATCCACAGAGCTGGACAGTAAAACCCCAACTCCCCCAGCACCCACTCTCCTAAAAATGACCTCTAGCCCTGTGGGCCCGGGCTCCACCTCAGCAGGACCCAGCTTACCTGGCAGTACTCTCCCCACCAATGTACGCTCAATAGTAACCACTCTGGTACCCTCTGAGCTCATCTCTGCAGCGCCGACCACAAAAAGCAATCATGTTGGCATAACATCTGAGCCACTTGCAGGTGGCCTAGTGGAGGAGAAGGTGGGATCTCATCCAGAGCTTCTGTCCAGCATAGGTATGTACTCGGGGCATGGCATCATCTCATGTGAATTTTTAGATGACCTATCCCACAAGAGAAAGCATGACTTCTTTTCTACTTGAAGGAAGAAGAATGGGCTAAATGGCAATAGTGATAGTTCCATTTATTTGAAATACATTGGGAAAATATTCTTTTAAAATCCTCTGTTAAGTTTACGTTTGTTAACATGGTTCTCAGCTCTTGAAATAATGATACACCTTTCATTTATATAAAATATTTCATTTTACAAAGAAGTATCAACTATGTCAGGTATCCCTAATGCCATTCTACAGGTGAAAAGATTGAAGCTCAAGGGTTCAGTTTTCATTCAAAATCTATCCTGTGAGTCTCCAATTTAACATTGTTAAATTGGGTGAACAGCAGCTTCTGTGGATTCTCCTCACCAAAGTGCTTTCAGCTATTTCAAAACAGTTATCTCACAGCTTCTTCATTGTATTCTGTCAGGGTCTGTTCTCTTCTGACTTGCCTCTCCATGGGAGAGCTTTCCAAAAAACCAGGTTTCACCATAATAGACATGAGAGGACCAAAGTGGTTGAGAGATAAGCTTAGGCTGGTATCACAGTGCCAGCATTTACCAGCTGTATGGCCTTAGGCAAGTTACATGACTACTCCAAACTTTAGTTTCCTCCTTCGTAATGTGGGGACGATAGTAGTTGTAAGAATTCAGTGAGATAATGTATGTAACATGCTTAGGTTAGCACAGGGCTAGACTATAGTAATCATTCAATGAAAGGTAAAGAATTGTTATTACCAGTCTCTTTGAAAACTAGACCTTTCCTTTCATGTATTTCTAGCTCAGAGTTCCTGCGTACTGTTAAGGTAGGCTAATGATGGCAGCATAGATGTCCTTATATCTCCCTTTCCTTTGCATCCCCCCACCACACACACGCACACGCATGCACACACATGCACACGTGTTCCTCCTTCTGTAAAGCTTAAGTGGTACAGAAGCTCTTTTTCCCCAGAGTGGACTCAGTCAAACACTGCCAAAGCTGGAAGGACCTTTGTTGAATCCTAGGGCCACCAATAGTGCCTGTCTTGTTTATGCAGCTAAAATGTTTTGAGGAGCAGAAGGAACACAAACTTCTGTGTAGGATCAGAGTTCAAATTTTAGCTCCAGTGGTTACCAGTTGCAGTTGGATAAATCCTTTAACTTCTTGTAAGCCATGTACTTCACCTGTAAAATGGAGATTGTAATTCCTACCTCTGACAGTTTATACAAAGATTTATTGAGAGGGCTTAGCATAAAGGCCAGCACACTTTCTCACACAGAGCCTTGCAAAGGCTAATTCCCCTTCTCTTTGCCTCTTCACTTCAGTGCTAGAGTTACAGGGAGAGAGGAAGATCTCCAAGGAGTTCTCTGCCCTTGCAGGAGACAGAGACTTCATAGGGTTGGGCACTCTAGATTTCTGGTTCTAGCGCTATAAATGTAGGTGAGCCCTAAGAATATTTTAAAAACCTTGTGTGACTTATATTCTCTGCTATTAAATGTTTCCATTCTACTTTCTTTCAGGAAACTTTTCCCTCCAGTACCAAGAGAATAATGATGAAATGATTAGAAAATATTCTTATCTGGATCATATACAATCCTAGAAAAATATGTGAGCCTTAGAGAGGTGAACTAGCAGTTGGAAAAAAACTTCTCAATTTTAGTTAAGATTATTTCCATTCTTTTTCAAGGGGCTTCTGTGCTTTTACTTTGACAGTGTGAGAAACCAATGGTGGAGTAAAAAGTAAAAGTTAAGGTATAGTTTTAAGCTTTATTAGTTTTAAGCATCCAAATTCTTTTTTTTTTTTTTTCCTGTCTACATGTGTACCCACTGTATTCCATATGTTCCCAGGCTAAGAGTTGAATCCAAGCTGTAGTTGCCAGCCATAGCAACACTGGGTCCAGGCCTCATCTCGTGGTGACCTACACCACAGCCCACAGCAATCCCGGATCCACAACCCACTTAATGAGGCCAAGGATAGAACCCAAGTCCTCATGGATCCTAGTCGGGTTCATTACCGCTGAGCCACGATGGGAACTCCAGCATCCAAATTCTTAACATAAATGCATCATTGACTAGGGAAAGAAATCTACAGAAATCACCATTTCCACAAGAGGATGAAACTTGTGGCAGAGTTTATCTAGGACATTAGACTGAGTGTCAAGATGGTAGGACATAACCTTGAATGACTGTGGCATATCTGTCCCCTCAGTCTTTAACGTATGATCCAAGAAGTTTCCATTCTAGAGTACATTGTGTATTCTGTTCCATTCCTCTTCAAGGGCCTGAGATCTCTCTGTCCTTCAAAGCCTAATCCTGATGTTTCTCCCTTTAATATACCTTCAGATTTCTCAATCTAGAGTTGATCGCCTTTTCTTTGGACTCTCATAGCACTTTGTACTTTATGACTCTGGCTCACATAATGTTATAGTTCACTTCAGTGTACCACATCTTATATTTAATACTAGACTGCGTTCCTGATGGGCAAGAACAATGTAATTTGGTCTCTAAGGTTGCTTGGCACAGAGCCTCGCCTCTAGTAAGTTCTTGGTAACTGTTAATTAGTAGATAACATATCAAATTGATTTGGTTTATTAAATATGAATTGAATACTAGTTTTATGCCCATCTCACTTGACAAATACTGTAAAAAAGTACAGAATAAATTATATGATTCATTTCAGGTCTCATGGAATGTAGTTTTTAGAGGGATGAGCAATTTTTCAAAGGCCAAGGTTGAATGGTGTAATTTTCCATCTGTAAGTGGTTTGTTGCCTACTAAGGTTTGCCGTTGGGTTTTTTAGAGTACTGGACAGAACTTGACCCCAAGAGGTAAAAATTATGGGTACTATTGTCTCATGGCCATGTCGTCCCTTGATCTTTGTATATACAAAAAAGGAAGAACATCCCTAGCAGTAGTCTTTGTTAGTGAATGTTAAAGTAGTTAATTAAATTTTGAAATATGTTTTCAAAGCCAACTTCAAGTATTGTCCTCTAAGAGTATGTGTATTTTAGCCATTACTTAGCCCTTGATTCAGTCAGTATTTTCTGCTTTGTTTAGAAATGAAGGTAAAAGACTGCTCGTTTTTGTTTTTCTTGCCTCAGCCCCTTCACAGAATTTAATCCCAAAGGAAACTCCAGCCACAGCACTGCAGGGGTCTGTTGCCAGACCAGGTAAGGTCCACCTTGGAAAAATGTTTTGAATGGAATGAATAACATGTGAAGGAACCACTGCTGTCCTCATTGTGCCAGGAAGTGGCTGAAACTGTCTTACCTGCTTCAGAGCAGACTTCATTTGAGTGGCAGAGCTTGTGCAGTACTACTTGAGGTTATTTTTCTCCTGACCGGCTTGCTTTCTGACGCATTCCTTGGGTCAGCCAGGGAACTCATTGTCTGTCTGCCACCCAGTTGTGGGTGGTTTCCATTGCAGAGTTTGCCCTGTTCCATAACCCCGGCACCCATAGCTGGCAGCTGCCTGATTGGCATATGGTAATTTGTTGGGGTGGCAAGCATCACTGCATTATGAAGGTAATTACATTATCCTGACAGGAGTAGAGGCTTGTTCAGAGAGTCTCAGCTGTCGTGAGGTAGCCATTCCTCCAGGGGATCAGTCATTTCAGTCATTTCTGGATGGCATTAAGTTTCTTCCCATGACCAAGATATTGTAAATAGCACTAGAGATGGAGTTTCTGGAAGGTGGAGTCCATGGTAATCTGACAAATAACTGCTATAGGCTGCTGGGTCGGCTCTGAACGCATTAGGATCTTGATGGCAGTGACAGCGCACTGCCCTCATAGATTAGATTGCTGAAGCAGATAAAGAGCATGGTTCGTTATAGTTTAGTCTTGCCTGGCTCTTTGTCACTGTAGGTTATTGAGGGGTACCAACAAAAGAAAAAGAGAAGTATGATTGCTTTTCACAAGGAGGTTAGAATCTCAGTGACAATACAATTCACACATTTCACAAAATTAATTTTTAAAAATATACAGCCATGTTTAATTTTGAGTCTAAGCCAGTAAAAGTTGTGATTATTTTAAAACCTGCTTCAGGGTGCCATGTCCTATATGATGGATAGGACTTTCTATTGTATATACTTTGGTATAGACTTTAAGTAAAACCAGGCCTCTGAAAAAATGGATGAGAAAAAAAAAAAAATTAGCCACCCAGATTTTGCCTTTGCTACATAATACCTGAGAAGGGTAGGAATGGAGCAAATTACTCAGAGAAGAAATTAGATTGTAAAACTCTTTTTTTTATGAGAAAGGGAGCGATTAGAAGAGGGAAGGGAATTCCATCTCCTGCCCCAACTCTTTTCTCCAGAAAATGGGCTTTACCATATCATATATCCTCCTTCTCAGAGTAATTAGCTGAAGAATCTTGTTCCTTTTGAAAGTTTGGCTTAAATGAATCTCCTTAAAATACTCACTAAGCCAATAATTGCCTTCATTAAATCCCTTTGGTCTCCACTTACATGAATTAGCTGTGATAGTGTTAAAATTCTCAAAAGCATTGAATTTTGTTTCAAAAAAGCAAACCAGGAGTTCCCGTCGTGGCGCAGTGGTTAATGAATCCGACTAGGAACCATGAGGTTGCAGGTTCGGTCCCTGGCCTCGCTCAGTGGGTTAACGATCCGGCGTTGCCGTGAGCTGTGGTATAGGTTGCAGATCGGCTCGGATCCCGTGTTGCTGTGGTTCTGGTGTAGGCCAGAGGCTACAGCTCCGATTCGACCCCTAGCCTGGGAACTTCCATATGCCGCGGGAGCAGCCCAAGAAATAACAAAAAGACAAAAAAAAAAAGCAAACCAAAATTTTTTTGTAATCAACTTTTTTTGGCTTGAGCTGTTTTTACTTTTGAACACACAGTACCTATTTCTCAGCTCTAGCAGAGCCAGCAAGGCAGCAGAGACTCAGTGAGGTTTCTTCTGGAGAGTCTCCAGGTTTTATGGATTAGATATGGGGAGCTAAATAGCAAATGAGAAGCAAAAATTCCCTTCTGCCATCTTTGAAGGTAGAGAAGTACAGCCTCCTTACATAAAGACTGCATCAACATGAGCATCATAGCAATACTAATAATGGCTAATATTGAGTAATTACCAAGTGCCAGGTGCTATATACTAAGTTTTTTAGATGCGTTGTTCCATTTAATCTTTTTAACTTGGAGGTGGGTAGTGATCCCCCCTTTTTTTTTTTTAGCACAGAGAGGTCAAGTAACTTGCCCAATACATGGCTACTAAACAATGAGGTCAAAATAACCCAGGCACTCTGACTTCACTGCCTTCAGGGAGATGACTGTGCAGTAAGTAAGGCAGGTTAGACATGTACGCTGAGTCTGTGATGCTGAATTCCCTGAAAGGGGGAACAGGTAAAGGGCTGTGGGAGACCAGAGGCAGGAGAGATCGCTGCCGACTGGTGCATCAGGGATGGTCTTTTGCAAAAGATGAAACTACCTAAAGGTGTATGATGGAGGAAGAAGGTGTTTTTCTGCTGGTGCTGAGAAAGAAGTGCCTGGTAAACCCATAGGATGCTCATTTAAGCAAACTCTGTTAAACAAATTACTGAGAGTTTCCTTTCTTGGAGGGCATTGCTGAGAGGTTGAGGAAGAGAACATAGTGGGGTATTTAGGCAATATCTCAGAGTACAGCAGTCTGCCCTCTAAAATTCAGTGAAGAGATCCTTTGGAGGAGAATGCATCCTTAATAGATATTTAAGACATAGTTGAAGATTGCTGTTTAAAAAAATATGTCAAGAGGGTAAAGATAGTCTAAGAATGAAAACAATCTCTTTCACATGAGAGGAAGAGGATTATTTTACTAACCTAGTGATAGCTGGATGAAATATGAACCAGGCAGTGTGGATTCAGTTTGGTTGATCCAAACAAGATAATTTCACAGTATGAAGTAGAAATAAAAATAGACTGAGTAAAGTGTCTTATGCCCAGACAGCCGAATTTTGCCTGTGCCAACTCTCTCTCTATACCATGTTAAGATAAGGATGCTGCTATGCATGGAAACACATTAGCCTAAACAGGGCATTCAGAATTTTCATGGACACCTGGCTTCTCCCTGTGGACATATACACCAGAAGCTCATACATCTCATTTCTGTCCTTTGTATTTTTAACAGAACTCGAGGTAAATGCTGCCATGGTCTCTGGACAAAGGTAAGATGATCATTTCTGCAGGCTTAGCATGAATATGACATAAGCCACTTTGAAGGGTTATCACCTTTCTCAGCCTTTAAACCTCTCTTCACCTTGTCTTTTTCTTTCACTCTTTGTACCAGTCTTTCCTACTGAAGTAGGGAGCTGTCATCAGCCCCAATCCCTCAGAGATAATATTTCTTTTTCTTTCTTTCTTTCTTTTTTTTTTTTTTTTTTTGGCATATAGAGGTTTCTAGGCTAGGGGTCTAATCAGAGCTACCGGCCTACGCCATAGCCACAGCAACACCAGATCTGAGCTGTGTCTGTGAACTACACCACAGCTCATGGCAACACCAGATCCTTAACCCGCTGAGCGAGTTGTGATTCTACCCCAGCTGAATTCTCGCCTCTCCTTGACTTGCCTTGGCTTGTGGGAGAGTTGTTAGATGTAAAGCTAGAGGAGTGAACCTATGGCCATATTCCCAAGCATAGCGCCACTAGCAAAGGGTGGGTACCCTGGCAGGAGTGAACAGTGGAGAGGTAGGGATCGTTGACAGTCAGGCCGTGGTTCATGTCCTTAAGGAGCTTACAATGTAGTGGAAGATACAAGACACTAAAATAAAACAAAACATGCTGTGCAGCCCGGCATGTGCTCTGGAATGCCAGATACAGACTGAATCCTAAAGACAGAAGAGACAACTTCACTTGGGGAGTTAGGGCATGGAAGTCTTCCCAGAAAGAGGGGTCCATTTGATTGTTTTTTTGTTTCTGTTGCATTCCTTAGGTTTCAGTTCCATATCTTATAAGTAAATTTAATCAATTTCTCTTTCTCCCCCCCCCTGAGGATTTTAACATGGATTTTGTTTGTTTCTGTTTTGTTTTTTGGCTGCACCTGCAGCATGTGAAAGCTCCCAGGCCAGGGATTGAACCCACACTATAGCAGCAACCCATGCCGCAATAGTGATAAACCTGGATCCCCAATCCACTGCACCACAAGAGAACTCCAAACATGCATTTTTCGAACTATGAAAATAGTATAAGTTTACTGAAGATAACTTAAAATTCAGATCAGAGAATTACAAAGACAATTACCAATTAACCACTATTCCTACGACTCAACAATATTTTAGTTCTTCTAGTCTTCCTCACAAAGTATGTCGAGATAGAAATAGAGTTTAAAAATGTCAGTGTTTTGGAATTCCTGTTGTGGCTCAGTGGTTAATGAATCTAATTAGCATCAGCGAAGACCAACCCAGGTTTGATCCCTGGCCTCGCTCAGTGGGTTAAGGATCCGGCGTTGCTGTGAGCTGTGGCATAGGCCAGCAGCTTCAGCTCCAGTTCGACCCCTAGCCTGGGAACTTCAGTATGACATGGGTGAGGTCCTAAAAGACAGACAAAAAAAAAAAAGCCAGTGTTTTATATATATACTATAGTGTTTATATAGCTCTAATATCTAGTATTATATCCATATATAAATACTATAAAGTATACATATATATATCACCCACTCATTCGTATGTGGTTATATATATACTTAATATAACTTAATATATATTATAATGAAAATAGGATTATACTAGTCATAATGTTGGTAGATTTTTTTTCTCCTACAGTAATGCATTACGAACTTTTTTTTTTTTTTTTGGTATTTTTAGGGCCACACTCGCTGCATGTGGAAGCTCCTCCCAGGCTAGTGGTTGAATCAGAGCTGCAACTGCCTGCCACAGCCACAGCCATGTGGGATCCAAGCCGTGTCTGCAACCTACATTACAGCTCACAGCATCGCCGGATCCTTAACCCACTGGTGAGCCAGGGATCAAACCTGCATCCTCATGGTTCCTAGTTGGTTTCATTAACCACTGCTCCACGAAGGGAACTCCACGAACAATTTTTATCATTAAATAGCTTTCTGCAACATGATTTTTCTGACTCCATTTGGATGTGCCATGATTTAGTTAACTAATCTATTATCGTTAAGCATTTAGGTCTCCTGTATTCATTAGTAAGAATAAAATGCTTTGATATCCTCATGTGTAATTAGAGCTCTTTAAAAAAGATTTATTTCCTTAGGCACCTAGAAATGGAATTGCTGAGCCAGAGGATTACACCAGGGTTTCTCAGCCTCAGTGATATTGACTATGTGGATCAGATAATCCTTTACTGGGGACAGGGTAGGGAATGGCGGAGGGTACTGTGTTAGCATTATAGGATGTTTTGTGGCATCCCTGGCCTCTACCCAAATGGTGCCAGTAGCATCCTTCCCCAGTCATGACTATTAAAAATGTCTCCAGACATGGCTGAATATCTTTAGGAGGCACAATGGCCCCCGTTGATAACTACTGGGCTGCATAGTTTATACTCCATCAAGAGTTTTTGTCCTGTACCCTCAATAATACTAGATAGTACCAATTTTTAATTCTTCACATACTGAAAAAAAAAAAGAGGGATTGAAGTAGAAGCAATCAGTATGTGCAGTGATATATTGTGATTATTTTCTCATGTGTATTCTATAATGTGACTTCGTAACATGCTGCTGCCTAACTATACCAGACTCATAGTAAATGCCAGTGTATATTAGTAATTTCCTAGATTTTAGGTACTATTAATTTTTGAAGGGAAATTTTAGGAAAACAGATGAGAAAGTTAGTTGATTTTTGTTCTGAGTTCTTACTGTCTTTTACCTATTTTTCCACAATGTCCCCAAATTCAACATGTCTGAAAACAGACTTGTGATTTTTCACCCTATTGTCAAGTCCTTGGCTATTGCTCTAGCATTATGCATAAATATTTTATTTTTACTAATGTAACAAGTTAGATTCACTTTTAAATTGTCAGTAATATTAGAGGGTAATTGTGCTTGTTGTCCCAGAGTGGGACAGTATTACCCTAGGATGATTCTGTAGTTCTTAATCTCCTGCCTTATGAATGAAACTGTTATCTTTATTTTTTGTGTGACTTGATACCCTTATCTCCTTGGACTTTATGCTTCCCCCTGTCAGCAGTGAGCCCAAAGAGATAATTGAAAAGTCCAAAACTCCAAGCCGAAGAAACTCCCGGACTGAAGAGCCAACTGTGGCTTCTGAAAGTGTGGAAAATGGACATCGGAAGCGATCTTCTCGGCCTGCTTCAGCCTCCAGCTCTACTAAAGGTTAGCAGTGGTCTGTGGATGCTATTTATGGGTTAAATAGAAGAATAGGGTTCTTATCACAGCAGCAGCAGATTTTATCCTTCATCTTTGCTTCTGTTCCTTAAATTGTCAAGTTACTTTGACTTCTGCTGTTTGGTTCTTACTTTACTTGTTGGTTCATTTAACTGTATGTTTTCTGTATGTGTGTACAAGAGCAGCAAGTACGTAATAGGGCAGATTGATCCTTGATCACCATTTCAGATAGGTCCTCAATAAGGCTCCGCCATCTTTCTGTGGTTTCTGTGGTCAATTCTCTTTCCTACTTTCTACTGTTTTCAAACCTCTGGCTCCTACTTTATATCCTCTCTTTCAGCAGAGTTCTCCCATCTTCACAGAGAAAACAGAACTCCTGCAACTTCCACTGCCAGGATGTAAATCTACCCGGGTCCTCCTTTACTCCTACGATAATAGAGCAACTGTCCCTCCTTAAGTCCAAGGCCCATTCCTTCTCTTGTACCTTTGATTCCATCTTCTCTGACCTTCTCAAGAACCTTACACCACCAAGTTTTCTCTTCTCTATTGACTTCTTTTTTTAATTATTATCATTATAGTTGATTTACAGTGTTGTACCAATTTCTGCTATACAGCAAAGTGACCCCGACATATATATATTTCTTATCTTATCTTCCATCATGCTCTATCCTAAGAGATTGGATGTAGTTTCCTATGCTCTACAGTGGGACCTTACTGCTTATCCATTCTAAATGTAATAGTTTGCGTCTCCTAACCCCAAATTCCCAGTCCATCCCACTCCTTCCACCTTCCCCCTTGGCAACCACAAGTCTGTTCTCTATGTAAGTCTCTTTCTGTTTTGTAAGTAGGTTCATTTGTGCCTTGTAAATAGGTTCATTTGCGCCATGTTTTAGATTCCACATATAGCAGATATCATATAGTATTTGTCTTTCTCTTTCTGACTTACTTTGCTATCTCTTTTTTGAATTAACTTTGCCCTTTGGCTTCTCTGACCCAGAACTCTCAATATTTTTCTGTCTCCTTTCTGGCTATTCCTTATCAGTCTCTATACCCATTCATTAGATGTCAACCTACTCAAACTTTAACCCTGAGTCAACTTTTCTCTTCAACTTACATTTTCTCCCTAAGTGATCTCATTCATACCTCCCTTCTTTAGTTACCACCTTTCACAGATGACTCATAAATTTATTTTCTAGTATGGACCTCTAGAGATCTTAGGCAATTGCATGTACATCCTTAAGAGGACCACAAACTCAACATGTTTGAAAACAGACTTGTGATTTTCACCCCTGATGTCATTTCCTTTGCTATTGTTCCCCTGCTATCTATCCATCTATCTGGACAGATGCTCTCCCCATGTATCTGTCCATCAGGTAAAACCTCCTTGACACCTCCCTCCTTCACCTGCACATCCATTTACAAAAATCTGCTCATTTGATTTCACGTGCCCCAATTCATCTACTTTTCCCTATCTTCACTGCTACCATATCTTAAAACCCTTCAATGGTTTACCATTATAATTAGGATTAAATTCTAAAAATGTCAGCATGGGCCACAAGGAATGGTAAAGTTGGTAACATTTTGAAGGGACAATAAAATTGAACCACAGAAACAAAACTCTTCAGATTGATAAAAAAACATCAAAAGTGACTTTGCTCTATGACCCAGATTGGCTAGATTTATCCAGGGAAGGTGATAGAGACTTCAAAATCAGGATTTTTCTTCATGGAAAAATCCACCACTGCCACCCCTCACCCCACTATTGAAAAAGTCTTTTTTCTTTTTTTTTTTCTTTTCTTTTTTTTTTTTTTTGTAGTTTCTAGCATAGATCACTTGTTTACTCCTGGCCCCACTCATTGATTCATCCTCAGAAGCAGAGGCAGCCTGCCAGATCATTGGGTGCTTTGGAGCAGTGACAGATGGGAACAAGCAAGGAAGGAATGGAGTGGAGAGCCTGAGGTCGCTTATCCCCCTACTGCTTACCACTTCCCACAGCCCCACATATGTGTTTCTCAGGCACACCACTTGATCCTTCATGTCACAACAAAGTAGAAGCTCCCAACCTTGACCTAATTAATAGATATTTTTCTAAGGGATGAACACTTTGTCGAGACAAAACCCTGTATGTTTTTACTGCAAATGACAAATTTGCTACATTGGAAATGAAGCTTGAGAGTTGGACATAAAGAGGCAATTATGGGGAATTGTGGGGTCTGTGAAACCTAGTTTATTTATTAAAATAAAGAACACCATTGTCAACATCATGTCAGATTAACTCTCCTCTGATTAGCAAAAGACTAACGATAATGAGCAAATCAAAGAAACTGATTCTCCACCTGGCACAAGCATCATGATCTCCCAGCAAGATGTATATATTGAAATTTCCACCAAAAGAACCCTAAAAACACTACGCAGGCCATCTCTCAGCAAGTCATCTAAGCCTCACTTCTAGGAAATTACCTAGCTAACAGAGTAGTTAAATTTTTGCTCTTTGCATCTACATTTTGAGTCTAGGTTCTCTACAATATGAAAGAGCAAAGAAAAATTGCTTAATATACTGAACCTGACATGCAGCATAAGAAAATTCAGCCTAGAAATGCATAAATTGGATTCATCTTACACTTCAGTGTGTTAAATAAAAAACACTTTTTTGTCTTTGATGGGAAAATAATTCTAAAACATTGTTTTGGGAGTTCCCATTGTGGCTCAGCAGAAATGAATCCAGCTAGTAGGACGTAGGTTCAGTCCCTGGCCTCTCTCAGTGGGTTAAGGATCCATCGTTGCCGTGAGCTCTGGTGTAGGTCGCAGAACTGGCTCAGATCCTGAGTTGCTGTGGCTGTGGTGTAGGCTGGCAGCTGCAGCTGCAATTCAGCCCCTAGCCTGGGAACTTCCATATGCCATGGATGCAGCCCTAAAAAGCAAAAACAAAACAAAAAACATTGTTTTCGTTTTTTTCTTTAATTTTTTATTGTAGTTGATTTATAATGTTCTGTCAGTTTTTGCCATACAGTAAAGTGACCCAGTTATACATCTATATATTCTTTTTCTCACATTATCCTCCATCATGTTCCATCACAAGTGATCAGATATAGCACCCTGTGTTATACAGCAGGATCTCATCGCTTATCCATTCCAATGGCTATAGTTTGCATCTACCAACCCCAAACTCCCAGTCCATTCCACTCCCTCCCCCTCTTCCTTGGCAACCACAAGTCTGTTTTCCATGTCCACAAGTTTGTTTCTTTTCTGTAGATAGGTTCATTTGTGCCATATGTTAGATTCCACATATAAGTGATATCATGTGGTATTTGTTTTTCTCTTCTGACTTCACTTAGTATGGAGTCTCTAGTTGCATCCCTGTTGCATCCCTAATGCTGCAAATGGCATTATTTTGTTCTTTTTTATGATTGAGTAGTATTCCATTGTGTATAGGTACCATTAACCAGTTCATCTGTCGATGGTCATTCAGGTTGTTTCCATGTCTTGGCTATTGTGAATAGCGCTGCAGTGGACCCATGGGTGCACATATTTTTTTCAGTGAAAGTTTTGTCCAGATATGTGCCGAGGAGTGGGATTGCTGGATCATATGGTGGTTCTGTATTTAGTTTTCTGAGGTACCTCCATACTGTTTTCCACAGTGGTTGTACCAATTTGCATTCCCACCAGCAGTGTAGGAGGGTTCTTTTTCTTTACACCCTCTCCAGTATTTGTTATTTGTAGACTTATTAATGATGGCCATTCTGACTGGTGCTATATGGAGAAATGTCTATTCAGGTCTTCTGCCCATTTTTCAGTTGGGTTGGTTGTTTGCTGTTGAGTTGTATGAGTTACTTGTATATTTTAGAGATTAAGCCCTTGTTGATTGCATTGTTTGAAACTATTTTCTTCCATTATTTTTTATAGAACACCACCCATAGCAGTGTTTTGTTTTATCTTGTTTTCTTTTAGGACCTCAGGTGCAGCATATGGAAGTTCCCAGGCTAGGGGTTGAATCAGAGCTACACCTGCTGGCATGTACCACAGCCACAACAATGCCAGATCTGAGCCATGTCTGTGACCTATACCACAGCTCACGGCAACACTGGATCGTTAACCCTCTTAGGGAGGCCAGGGATCTAACACATCCTCATAGATACTAGTCAACTTCGTTTCTGCTTGGCTGCAGTGGAAATTCCCCATTGGTTTATTTTTGTTTTTATTTCTATTGCTTTGGGAGACTGATCTAAGAAAACATTTGTATGGTTGATGTCAGAGAATGTTTTGCCTATGTTCTCTTCTAGGAGTTTTATGGTGTCTTGTGTTTAAGTCTTTAAGCCATTTTTAGTTTATTTTTGTTCATGGTATGAGTGTATGTTTTAGTTTCATTGATTTACATGCAGCTGTCTAGTTTTCCTATTTCACTGAAATTTTCCCATTTTTTCCCACCACTTGCTGAAGAGACTGTATTTTTCCCATTTTACATTCTTGCCTTCTTTGTTGAAGATGAACTGACCATAGGTATCTGGGTTTATTTCTAAGTTCTCTATTCTGCTCCATTGGTCCATATGTCTGTTTTGGTGCTAGTACCACACCATCTTGATCACTGTAGCTTTGTAATATTGCCTGAAGTCTGGGAGAGTTATGCCTCCTGATTGGTTTTTGTTCCTCAGGATTGCTTTGGCAGTTCGGAGTCTTTTGTGGTTCCGTATAAGTTTTTGGATTTTTGTTGCAGTTCTGTGCAAAATGTCATGGTTAATTTGTTAGGGATTGCATTGAATCTGTAGATTGCTTTGGGTAATATGGCCATTTTTACAATATTAATTCTTCCAATCCAGAAGCATGGAATATCTTTCCATTTCTTTGAATCCTCTTTAATTTCCTTGATTAATGTTTGATAGTTCTCAGCATGTAAGTCTTTCGCCTCCTTGGTCAGGTTTATTCCTAGGTATTTAATTTTGGGGGGTGCAATGTTAAAAGGTATTGCATTTTTATAGTCCTTTTCTAATACTTCATTGTAAATATACAAATGCAACCGAATCCTGAGTGTTAATCTTGTATCCTGCTACTTTGCTGAATTCATTGATCAGTTTGAGTAGTTTTTGTGTGGAGTCTTTAGGGTTTTCTATATATAGTATCATGTCTTCTGCATAGAGTGACAATTTTACCTCTTCTCTTCCAATTTGGATACCTTTTATTTCTTTTGTTTGCCTGATTGCTGTGGCTAGGACTTCCAATACTATGTTGAATAAAAGTGGTGGAGAGTGGGCATCCTGGTCTTGTTCCGGATTTTAGTGGGAAGGCTTTCAGCTTTTCTCTCTTGAGTATTATATTGGCTGTGACTTTCTCATAAATGGCCCTTGTTATGTTAAGGTGTGTTCCCTCTATGTCCATTTTGGTAAGAGTTTTAAATCATGAATGGATGTTGGACTTTGTCAGATGCTTTTTCTGCATCTGTTGAGATGATCCTGTGGTTTTTGACTTTTCTTTTGTTATGTGGTTTGTGCCATTGATTGATTTGTGTATGTTGAACCATCCTTGTGAACTTGGGATGAATCCCACATGGTCGTGGTGTATGATCTTTTTTACATGTTCTTAGATTCAGTTGGCTAAATTTTTTTTTTTTTTGTCTTTTTGCTATTTCTTGGGCCGCTCCCGCGGCATATGGAGGTTCCCAGGCTAGGGGTCGAATCGGAGCTGTGGCCACTGGCCTGCGCCAGAGCCACAGCAATGCAGGATCCGAGCCGCATCTGCAACCTACACCACAGCTCACGGCAACACCGGATCATTAACCCACTGAGCAAGCGCAGGGATCGAGCCTGCAACCTCATGGTTCCTAGTCAGATTCGTTAACCACTGCGCCACGACGGGAACTCCTCAGTTGGCTAAATTTTATTGAGAATTTTTGCATCTGTATTCCTCAAAGATATGGGCCTATAATTGTCTTTTTTGGTAGTATCTTTGGTGTTGGTATTAGGGTGATGGCAGCTTCACAGAATGTCTTTGGGATTATTCCTTCTTCACCGTTTGGAAAAGTTTAAGAAGGATGGGTGTAAGATCTTCTTTGTATGTTTCATAGAATTTGCCTGTGAAGCCATCTGGTCCTGGACTTTTGTTTGTAGAGAGTGTTTTTATTACATATTCAATTTCATTTCAATTTCATTTCTAGTGGTCATTCTGTCCAGTTGATCTCTTTCTTCTTGATTCAGTTTTGGTGGGCTGTATGTCTCTAGAAAGTTGTCCATTGCTTCTAGATTGTCAAATTTGTTGGCATGTAATTGTTCATAGTATCCTCTTATGTTTTTGCGGTTTTTTCTTTTTTTTTTCTTTTTTTTTTGTCTTTTTGCTATTTCTTGGGCCGCTCCCGCGGCATATGGAGGTTCCCAGGCTAGGGGTCGAATCGGAGCTATGGCTGCCAGCCTACGCCAGAGCCACAGCAACGTGGGATCCGAGCCGCGTCTGCAACCTACACCACAGCTCACGGCAACGCCGGATCGTTAACCCACTGAACAAGGGCAGGGACCGAACCCGCAACCTCATGGTTCCTAGTCGGATTCATTAACCACTGCGCCACGACAGGAACTTTTAATTATTATTTATGCAGTATCCCTTGAGGTTTTTCCTTTTTCATTTCTTTTGTTTATTTGAGTTCTTTCTCTCCTCTTCTTGGTGAGTCTGGCCAGAGGTTTGTCAATTTTGTTTACCCTTTCAAAGAACCAGTTCTTAGTTTTCTTGATTTTTTCCTATTGGTTTTTGAATCTCTGTTTTACTGACTTCTTCTCTGACCTTTATGATTTTCCTTCCTTCTGCTGACTTTAGGTTTTGTTCGTCATTCTTTTCTAATTCTTTTAGGTGGTGGGTTAAATTGTTGATTTGAGATTTTTCTTCTTTTTTGGGAAGGCCTGTATTGCAGTGAACTACCCTCTAAACACTGCTTTTGAGGCATCCCATAGATTTTGAATGGTTGTGTTTTCATTATCATTTGTCACGAGGTGTTTTTGAAAATTGCTTTTGATTTCCTCATTGACCCATTGGTTTTTTAGTAGCATGTTGTTTAGTCTCCATGTAATCCGTTTTTTCTCATTTCTTTTTCTATGGTTGATTTCTAGTTTCATGCCATTGTAGACAGAAAAGATACTTGAAGTAATTTCTGTACTCTTAAATTTGTCGAGGTTAGTTTTGTGCCCTAATATGTGGTCAGTCCTTGATAATGTTCCATGTGTACTTGAAAAGAATGTATATTCTGATTTTTTTAGTTTTCATTTTAAATTCAAAATACCTAGTATTGAGCAGCACAAAGAAGAGAGTGAATTTCTGAGATCAATGTGAGATATTAAAGAAATGATTACATGGAGAGCTTCAGGCTACTCGTTGTACTTTGCTGTAGAAGACTTTTGTATCGAAAAAGTTTTTGAGAAAAATGGTTTAAATATAGGATAAGATTATATACCGTATGGGTTGGTTGAATAATACAAGAAGAATTCAAGGAATCAAAACACACTCCTTCTCCGTTATGTCACATACACAGGTGTGTCCACAGCCTTGATAATTCCTGACTAGGCAGTAGACACTTGCTGACTAGGGGTCATGGTCGTGTTATTTAGAGACTTTGACTATACCATGGCAAAAAGAGTTCCTTCCTGCAAAGTAATGGCTTGGCGCCAAAAGGGATCTAAATACTGTTTTGTTGCACTCTGCCACAGTTTATTCACTTGCTTGTAGCATCACTCATTAATTTCTCAACAAAAGCATTGTCGGTCTACCCATCATTTCTCTTGGTGATAGGAACAGGTGATGGAGACTGTGGGGTTAATTTCCCAACTAAAGCAGCTTTCCTCACCCTGGCACTTTTCCAGCCATGTATGTTTGCTTCACCTCCCGCTACCTGTATCACATTTCCCCAATTGCCAGGCCCCAGTATATGGGGCCAAGAAGCCTGAGACACCCCCCCCTCACTGAGTGCCCCTTCTGATTTAGAGTGCAGTAGGGCTCCACTTGGGTCAGCCCTGGTTCTTGTGGACTGTCTAAAAGGCACTGCTGTAAAGAGTTGCCTCAGCTGAAAATGTCCTTCCTTTCCCCAACAGACATAACCAGTGTGGTGCAATCCAAGCGGAGAAAATCCAAGTAAACAAGCTGGACGACGACTTGATATTTGTAAATGTGTGTGAATTTTACAAAAAGCAATTTTGAGCTGTGACTTTTTAAAATCCATTTCTGTACAGTTAGTCATTTTAATAATGTGGTCCTTTTCCTAGTCCCTGCAACCTGTTTCGTAAAGTGCAATGGAGAAAGCAGAATTGTTGAACCTTTTGATGTTGCAAGATGAAGTTCAAGGTTTCTAAAATGTTGCCATGTATTGAGAGGAGCTAATACGATTATGTTATTAGTTTTCACATTTCCTAAGCAGCCTAGAGTACAGGGTGAGCATTTTTAGATCTTCTAATGATGTATTGTGCTGTGGAAGTACTGTGTGTGGATAGCAGTAGTGCGGCAAAAAGAATCTTCTCATTTGGAAATGTTGTAAATAATTTTATTATATAGTGTTTTGGATGTATTTGTTGTAGAAATGGACCAGTGAATAAAGAGAATCTAAGGGTTTATACAATGTGAAATATTGAATGTGCTAAATAAATGTCTTTGTCCTAGAATATCAACGTGTTGTTGCTGAGGGATCATTGGGCAAGCAGGCTCTTTCCTTGGACCATACGGAATAGGAACAGCCTTCTTTGTGAATTACAATCCTGTCTTGTCCTCTTTGCACCTGAGATACCCACTTAACAAGTGAGGAAAATGCATATGCTTGTTAACTCAATTCATTCTTGCTTTGAAGAAACAAGCTCTTTTCAGCACGGTAGCAGGTACTTTGATATTAATTGGTTAAATTCCTTTTGATTGCATATAACAGAATCAACTTAGTGAGGATCAAATGTCACCCAAGATTTTCTAGAAACAGGAAGCCATCAGCAACCCAGCTGACACTTAACCTCATTCATCTGCTTTTCCATGCGATGGATTTCCCCAAAACAATTGTGTTTATACCTCCTCTGTTCGAGACATAAGCCCAGACTGACCAGTAAGATTCTTTGTAACAGCATCAAGAATCTAGTTCAGCTTAGGTTTCTACCTTCAGTACATTTCCATGGTTAGATGGAACAGCTCTCAAATAAAAGTGTGCATTTTTAGTTATATACTTCAGAGATATCTACTACATTCCACTCTTTGGCTGCCCTTTTTCTCATCTGCATCAGGCTTGGGGTTACTGCTCATCAATGTGTTTAGGTTTTTCCCTTTCCTGGCTCTGTTATTACCGTAAGAACTGTGGTCTTCAAACCAGCTGCTTCTGCCCCTACCCTACCTCTACATTCAAGGAACTTAACTTCATTGCTTGGCGTTGTGTCTTTATCTTGCTCTTGTCCCAGGCTTCTGCTCTGTCTCCTACACTAGACATGCCCTCCATCCCTTCCCCTGCCGTAGCTCTGCAACCCACTGCTTGAGACCAAAGGGATGAATTGGTGATTCTCAGGCTCTTTTTTTTTTTTTTAATGTGTGCTGCATTATAAGGATTTTCTAAAAGTAGTTATTTATGAGTCAGACCCCACATTGTCTGGCTCTGTTACCAGCAAGCTTATCTACCCTCTTCCTTCCCTGTATGACACACACAACCAGAATCAAAGGCAGCCTAATAATAACACCCTATGCCATTACTGTGTTTGAGATTGCAAAGTGCTTCTTCTACTGTAGCCCTACTCAGAAAGACAGCATAATATGCTTTAAATAGATTTTTATTTGTTTTTCTTTATATTAATTTTTTTCCCATAGAAGAAAACATTACAGTCTAACAATCAGAATCCTGTTACACACATACACAGGCATGCCACATGACCAGGCTGAGGTGGTTGTGTCTTTGAGTCTGTCAACATGTCACAACATAGTTAACTAGAGTCTCCTCTTTTCAGCCTGTCTCAACACAACACTCAAGAGGGATGCACTCAACTTGCTAGTTCCATTTGGAACTAGGTGGCAGAACAAGAGGGAAGATATAAGGGGCCATGGTGTGTCTGCCTTCCGTCCCCTCACATAAAAGCCACATAGATCTTTAAGAGTCATCCAAGAGCTCTGATAGGGTCCTCATTGCACCTAACATTATGGGTCAGAGCAAACTGATCAGGGTTCTGGGTGGGGGCTGGGGAGCAAACATACTCCAAAACAGCAGCATTCATTCACACATAGTACCCTGCTGGGGCCAGACTGGCAAAAGCTGGAAATGACACCCAGCTTGCAGAGAGCACTCAGATATATTGGGGAATTACTGGAAGTTATCCTTTGATGTAATTGAGACTCACTCTAGAAACAGGGGTCCCTTGGACATACTCAGTTTTGGCAAAGTGCTGGTAGTACTGATATTAACACTCACAATCTGGAACAAACTTCTCCAGCGTCTCTGAAAACGTCAGTAAAGACAGACTCTCTAACCCTCTCCTGTCTAAGATTGCATAGACTTTGTGAATTCTGGTTCCTTCATGGATTCAAGTTCTGTGGTTTAAAAAAAAAAAAAAATCCTGAAGCATGCTCAAGGTGAAAGGCACATACACAGTCAATACAGTATGACAAGTTCTGATGCTTCAGGAGTCAGACTAGCAGGAGACCAAGTAGTGTTGTTCTTAGAAATACACACAGTTAAAATATTGCCACACTCAAGTGCTACAGAATCTATAGGAAAATACAAAGACATGAGCCTTGCAACTAGCCAAATGATGATATTGGAGAGTTCTAGAACTACAGGAGCTTCCATAAATATGGGGTAAGGTAGAGAGAAGCCTTTTGAAATTTGAGCCAAGTGCTCTATAACTCACACTTCCCCCACAGAAGGATCATGAGCACTTCCCAGAGCTGAGCCTAGGCTCCCGCTGACAGCAAAGGAGTAGGCGGTAAGAGTTGGAGTTTCATCTCTTTGAAGTGCTGAAGACCCTAAGCTGGCTGTGAAGCAACCATGGAGTAGCTGGAAGAATAAAAGAAACTAGGTTGTAACTGAAGAAGAACCTAGGAAGAGGAGCAAGGCTGTCAACTACTAGGCCCTGGTGGATGGGCATGGGGACTTTGATCTGCTCTTAATATAAATTTGGCTTACTCCCTTAGATAGGAGACCCCCCAGTAGGGCTTCCTCTGTCCCCATCCCAGCATCCACGGGGTTACCTGCTCCCTGACCCATACACCCCAGGTGAGGCTTAGGGTTATAGGGTCAGGGAGGGCAGCTGCCTTTGCTCTCATGAAATTACAGAGTTTTCTCCAAGCCTCAGCTTGACTATGAGGCCTAGAAACCTAGAATTGGAGTGAGGGGGAAGACCCATGTTGGTATGTAACAGGAAATCTTAAAAAGTTCCAAGGAAGAAAGAGCACACCTAAAAAAGGACAGAGGAAAAGGGAAGCAACTTGGGGCATCCCAAGAGGCTGTTGCTGGTGTCTGAGCCCAAAATTCAGTCCCACCATGAGAAAGGGAAAAGCCGGCTGTCCATCTCCTTTCACTTGGGTACTTAGGTTCCCTCTTCTAGGTGTTTATTGGAGGAGAAGGGAAGGGGAACCATAGGGTATCCATTTCTCCCCAGCAGCCTGGAAAGGAAGAGAACCCTGGGAGAGAAAATGAAGAGAGGTCCCCTAAAGGCCCTGAACCTGAATAGGGATTATAGGGGAATGGGGCAGTAGGGCTCCTGGCCTCCTGCCCAAGAGTGTTTATTAGCCATTCTGGCAGGGTATGGAAAACAAGGCCAGAGGCAAGATGAAGGCTAAGCTGCCAGTCTTGGGATGGCCTCACCCCACAGCTTGTCCTCCCCAGCATTGTAATTCTGCATGCTTACTCTGGGGTCTGTCCTTCCCCTTCCTCGAATCACTCTGGCCCATATCTCTCCTAAACTAGTTCTAGCACCTTGGGCATGTGAACAGATGTCCAGGATTGTAGGGTCTTGCCCAGCCTTTACTCCTGGGTTGACATGTTGCAAGTAGGGCAGCAAGGTACTAACTAAGCCCTTCAGATACAGGGGCCTGCAGAGGGGTTGGTTTCAGGAAGAGATTTGGGAGGTGAGATTATAGGAGAGGGATGTGGGAGCAGACTCCAGGCTCCAGCTTGAGAGCACGGCTTGGCCTTCTGAGCAAACACAGTACCAGCCTCCATGGTGCCCTGTTTCCTACAGCCTCTCACCTGTCTGTCCTATCTGTATTTTCAATAGGTTACCTCTTTTCTTTGATTCCCTTCACCTTCTCCCTCCAACTCACATTTCACAGTCCTTTTCCACATACTTCACCTTTCCATGCCTAAGCAACTCCGAGGAGCCCAGCCCCCAGAGGGGAGGGAAGAGGGAGACTAGAGGCAGAGAACCCTTTACTTTCAGTGGGAGAATTACTGGGAATGAGTAATAAGGGAGCAGGAGTGAATGTAGTGCCAAACATGAGATAGGGTGAGTATGGTAACGTGGGAGTTGAAGGTAGGGAATGAGTCAGATCTGGGACTGGAAGAAGAGACTCTCAGAAAGAGAGGACTGAAGGGCAGGGATGGAGAAGGCCAGGGCAGAGGTTGGGCTGAGGACCAGAAGAGGAAATATGGGGTGTCATTGGTGGGGGAGATGGAGGATTAGATGCTGAGCTTGGGGGCCAGAAGGTTAGAGGGTGAAGGGCAAGGAGGTTCAGAGGCGGACTAGAGGATCAGAGATAGGGAAATGGAGTCGCAGGGAGAGAGTGGCTATCACCCCACCTCACACACCTAAGGAGGGAGGATGTAGTATCAGCCCAAGGTGGGCTGCAGGTGCCCCTTGAGCAGCACACTGGCTGTGGCGGAGGGGCTGGACAGGGATCAGGAGTCAGCGAGGGGCTTGTGGCACAGCCAGCGGACACTTAGTAGTTGAATTGGCGCTGGCATGGCTGGTAGACAAAGCTGCCCTGGTGCTTGGGCCGGCGAGGACGGCTCTCGCGGGCGCGGTTCTGCCGTTGCACCACCTTGGCGCTCAGCGCGTGGCGCTCTGCCCGCTGCCGGGCCCGCTGCAGCCGCCGTGCCTGGCCTGCCTTCTCCAGCAGTGCAGCCCGTGCCGGCAGGGGGGCGGCAGCGTGGTGCAGGGCCCGGGGCTCCCGGTGAGCAGGCGCCAACTCCCTGCGGAGACAGAGCAAGGTGGTCAGGACTGGACAAAATGGGGGTGGGGGAGTAGCAGAGGGGAGCACTGGCACCTCCCACCCTGTTTTTCTGCACCTTTGCCCTGGCACAATTAGGTCTCAGCTCACAGGGGGGCGCCCATGCCCTTCTTGTGGGTACCAGGCACAAGAAGCCAACCTGGAGAGGTCTTCTCAGTTCTAGCCTCTAAGATAGTTAAACCAGGCCCCAGGGAAGTTTTGGCTCCAAGTTCCAATTCAGCCATGGCATTCTGTACAAGCCTCTAGAATCCCACCCCTACCTCCTCAGCTCTCTGGCCTTGCTCCTCCAGCCTCTACTGGTCCCAAGCCTCAAAGTTATGGCTCTCTCAAGCCTCAGCCCAGCCAGAAAGCCAGGTCTATCCCTATCTCAATACCCCACCCCTTTACCTTCAGGCCTAGCTTCATCCCAGCCCTTGGTTCCTGCCCTTTGCTACAAAGACACACCTCTAAAGGACCCTCCTCCACAGCCCAGGTGGGCTCCTGTGCTCAGTTCTGCACCCAGGTCTCTAGTGTCCAAGATACACTGCTCTAGACCTCCAGGCTCCGCCCCCTGCCTGCTCACCCATCACTAAGGTTTCCATCCGGCAGGGCAGCATCAGGGTGCGGGGAAGGAGGTCCAGGCTCCAGCACTATGGTGCTGCCAGTAACATAAACTGACATGCTTGGGTGCTCGATGAGGAGGTCCTCCAGGGGGCTGCTCTGGAGACGGGCAGGCCCGAGTCCGGGCCCCTCTGCAGTAAAACAGGCCGGAGGGGTAACAAACCAGCTCTCATCCATCAAGGAGGGCGCGGGCGGAGGGCGGCCTGCAGGGGCAGGGGCAGCCCCAGGGCTGGGGGAAGCGGTGAAGCTGTCTACGGGGCGCGCAGGAAGGGGAGCCAGGCAGAGGAGGGGGCGCAGCGGGGAGGGGCACACACACACACACACACACACACACACACACCGGACACAGTGGGACAGGGAGAGAAAGGGCATCGTTAGTCAGACCCGCAGCCCTGCCTGCTGTATCCATGGTGTACCCACAGTCTCAACCTGCCCTAGGGCACGTGAAATGTGGGCTCCAACACTGGATCACCAGGATATGCCAGAAGGTGCATGGAATGAGGCCCTGTTAACCCACCTCTAATGTTACTGCCTCAGCCCCAGTTTGCCCAGTAGGCTTGGAACTCCCCAATTCCCTAGCGGCTCCCTTCTCCTCAGGTTGCTATGCCACGTGCCCTAAAGGTGACTTCACGGGTCCAGGAGTCAGTCTGGCCCCCAACTCAGGCCTCACCCGGCAGGTCAATGATGAGCCAGCCATCCACTTCATCTTCCTCAGAGACAAAGGCTCGGGGGCAGTTGGGGTCCTCCGGGGGCGCCGGGGTGCTGAAGAAGAGGCTGGTAAAACGCTGGAACATGGTAGAGGAGTGAAGAAGCCTCAGGCGGGGGGCGCCTTATGGCAGTGCAGAGACCTGGGAGGTGTAGAGAGGAGTCAGAACCACCATAAACTGGTCTACCCCCTCTCCTAGCTGGGGACACCACTCCTCGTCCCCAGAGCAGTGATAAAAGTACAACAGGGATGCGTGGCAAAGCTTTGCCCTGTATGTGTGTGTATGTGTATTCACTTTCTGGTAAGGCGGCCTGCCTTTAGGCTTTTCTATTTACTGTATGACCTTAGAAGTTATTTAACTTATCTGTGCTTCAGTTTTCTAATCTGTCAAATGGAAAGGATAATGATAATAGTATCCTCCTCTTAGTCCTTATACGAATTAAATGAACTAATAACAGTACCTCATCTAGGCTCTCCTAGGGATTAAATGAGCTAAACACAAAGTGCTCAGAACAGTACCTGGGTACAGAGGAAGCATCAATAAACTCATCAAGTTATTATTGACATTATTGCATTCTCTAGAAGTAACATACATGACCAGACTCTCTCAGGGAAGGTCTCCAGAGGATTGGACATCCAACCTGGACCTTGAAGGGTAAATAGGATTTCTCCAAGCAGATGTTGCCCAATATTGTGATTATTTATCACCACCGTCATACAGCTAACATTCATCTGCCAAGTACTATACTGAGCACTTATATTACCTCATGTAATCCTCACAACAACTCTAGGAAGTGGGTATAGTTATTACCCTTCTTTTATAGGTGACGAAATTGAGGCTCAGAGAGGTAAAATAATTTGCCCAAAATCTCACAGCCAGTAAGACACAGAGGTAAGATTTTAACCCATGTAGTCAGATTTCAGATCACTATATTCCATTGTCTTTGCTGGGTATCTGTCTGAATTGGGCATTTTTAACTTAGTGGCCTGGGGTCATGGCCCATGCATATTTTTCTGAAAAAGAAGGACCCTAGTTTTCATTACAATTTCCTAAACAGCAGTCCTTGACCCCAGAGATTAAGAACCACTACTTGAGCCTGTGCGGCTTGAAAGCACTCGCTAGCAATAATCCCAGAGAACAGCTACCATCTCACCATGTGCTTGCACAGGCCTCAACTGTGTCTGTCAGATGAAGATCTTATTTCCACAGGCACTCTTCCCCTTACCTCCTATTCCCAAGCCTCTGCTCAAGGGCAACATCCCTGGCTAAGAGGAAGAAGATCAGGTTGCCTAGCTCTGGGGAGACAGCAGGTCAGAGGGAAGTGATGATGGAGGTAGGGAGCTATGGGGCCCAGAGGCCCTTAAGGATGAGGACCAAGGACTGCACCAGGACTCAAGCCCTCAATCAGTCCTTCCCTGGGTGAGGAAAGAGTCCCGCTGCTCCAGGAGTGGAAACACCAGGGTCTCTACCTTGGAGTAGACCTCGGCTAGGGACTGCTGGTCAGGCCCCCTGGATATCCCTAAAGCTTGACTCTCCACATCTGTCCAAGAAGATGGCCAACAGTTTTGCTACTCAGCCACCTGTCACCTTCCTCTAAGGATGTTTCCACACTTCCAATAGAACTCCCTGGGGGCACATGTTAGAAGATAATATGGGAAAAAGAATGTATGTGTGTGTGTGTGTGTGTGTGTGTGTGTGTGTGTGTGACTGGGTCACTTTGTCATACAGCAGAAACTGACAGAACATTGTAAATCAACTATAATAAAAAAATTTTTATTAAAAAGTAGAGGCATTCTACTCTTACTGCTTACCCACCTGGAGTATTTTTACGGTGGTTGCTACCTCTCACATTCCCTGGGTATGTTTTTACACTTGCCACACAATCACCTAAGCTCTAGACCCTAAGAGTATTTACACATTTGTGGACCCACAGTGGACTCCAGAAGGAAGTACTCTCTGGATGAGGGCTTCGCCAGTGGGAGATCTTCAGGGATTGAAAAGGTTGGGGGGGGGGGGGGAGTTCCCGTAGTGGCGCAGTGGTTAACGAATCCAACTAGGAACCATGAGGTTGCGGGTTCGGTCCCTGCCCTTGCTCAGTGGGTTAACGATCCGGCGTTGCCGTGAGCTGTGGCGTAGGTTGCAGACGCGGCTCGGATCCCGAGTTGCTGTGGCTCTGGCGTAGGCTGGTGGCTACAGCTCTGATTCAACCCCTAGCCTGGGAACCTCCATATGCCGCGGGAGTGGCCCAAAGAAATAGCAAAAAGACCAAAAAAAAAAAAAAAAAAGAAAAAGGTTGGGCCACCCCCAACTAGTGCCTGCCCAGCACAAGCCACCTATCCTAGCCCATCTGTAGCCACAGGGAGTTAGTGATTCAGTTACTAAATATCCAGAGCTTGGCCCCTCCTGAAGAAAGGGAATACTGTGGCCTTGGGGAGATAAACCCTCTCCAATGACCTACTGCTTCATTGAGAAAATGAAAAGGAAGTTAAGAGGTGTTTCAGGGACCATGATATTCACCCAGCCCATTTGCAACCTGAGGATCAGAGGACATAAGTCCACCCAAAGACACATGGCTAGATGGTGGCAGAGCAGGCCTAGCCCCAGGTCACTGAGCATCCAGTCCAGAGTGTAGAGAGTCAGAAACCCCTCAGTAAGCAATCTCCAAAAATATGATGCAGGAGAGATGGGCAAGTCAGACAGGAGTCAGACCTTCATCGAGTCACTGAGGTACTCAGAGCCTCTCGGTCCAGCTATAAAAGGTCTGGGGTTCCTGGCGTCAAGATGCATCATGTATTTACCAGAGCACCCATTGCGTACCAGAGTCTACTCTGGGCCTCCTCAAATTACAGATTGAGGTAAGGGAGCCTTAGGGTGGCGAGGGAAGCTCCCTGCCTGGGGTCACACAGCAAGTCAATGATAGGGCCAGAAGTGACAGCCGTACCAGCCATCCAGTGCCCGTCCCCTCTCATGACCACTGAGGGAGGCTCCCAGGACTTTTCTTGCCCAGCCCTGCCAACTTCCTGGTTCTCACATTCCCAGCTCTGCTCCACAGAGAACCATTCCCTTTAATAACTATAGCAGCCATGCCTAGAATAGCACTTGAGCCCCAAGCCACCTCTGCCCATCCTTGAGCAAAGCCCAGGTTGGGGTAGGACTCCTGGTCCAGCCCATAGGCCCATCAACTTAGGAAGTCAGAGGCTTTCCTCCTGCCTCCTTTCCTCCTGGTCCCTCTCTGTGAGCAGAGGGAGGGGCAACACAAGCCTTGTAATCATCAGCACTAGGCCAGGTCAGTCCTTCCTAGCTGACAACTCTGATGTTGGGAGGCAAAGAAGGGCCAAACAAAGGGAACTCTCACCTCTACCCCATCCCAACATCGGCCCTGGAGACAGCCTGATGCAGCCACTGACTCACCTTTCTGCGGTCAAAACAGATGGGAGGGAGTAATTTTACTGGGCTCTGGAACTCCAAGGTATAAAGTAAGGATCAGGGCTTCAAAAGGGGACCCAATCTCCTAGGAGCCCTATCAAATTTGGATGGCGCTTAGCCCAAGGTACAGTCCTCAGTGGAAGGAGGATGTGTAACTACTTGTAATAAGCTCCTACTAAGTATGTGCCCAGGGCTAATGCATCTGCCACTCACCAGGCAGGCATGACTCTAACTGGCTGCAAGACCTAGAGTAGGCCACTTGCCTGCTCCTGGCCTCAGTTTTCCCTTCCGTGAAATGGGGTCTAAGACCCCTCCTTTCGGGAAGTGAAGTGACCTCAGTTAAGGCGCTGCACACATTTCAGGGATTAGAAGGATGTAATTATGTTAGTCCAGGGGTGCAGAGCCTGGAGACAGAGGGAGGGGATTCCACCACCATCTGGCGCTGCCTCAACGATCCGGCTGGAGCCAAAACTTCAGGCGCCCCTGAACTCCTGACAACCCCTCCCCCAATGTAGACCCAGTAACGCTGTTTGAACCTCTCTCAAGTCGCAAGGAGAAAGTAGAGGTTCAGAGGCTTGAACGCAGCTCTTGGATTAATCCAGGAAACTGGAGGACCTTCTGGTCCCGCTGCCTTTCAGCGTCCCTCACCCGTGGGCCCAGTCCCGACTCAGCGCCCGACGGGTCACGGGAGGACAGGCGACCCGAGCCGGGAGGGGGTGGGGGGGCGGTCCCGGCCTTGGTGACGTCTCAATGTCATATGCAAATATGCAGACGTCAGAGTCTACCGGACGGGCGGCAGCCAATCCAGAGGCGGGAGTGCAGCCCCGGCGGCCGCCGGCGGAAAGAGACAAAGACCCGGGAGCTGGGGGAGCGGGGAGAGTTCTGGGGCCCCGGGAGCCCCGGGGCCGAAGCTGATCAGAACTCACCTGGGGCAGGGGCGGGGCGGCAGGCGGAGGTGGCGCTGAGGTAGTTGTGAGGTGAGGTGTCCTAGGGTCCGCGGCTGATCACAGGCCCCGCCGCATCGCGGGGGCTAGGCGGGGAGGCGGCGGGGGTACGGGTCGGACGTTCCGGGTTGCTGCGCTCGCCCGCTGGGCTTCGAGTCTGTGCAGCAGCTGCTGGGCTCACGGCACAAATTGGAGCGTTCAAACAGCTGATTGTGACGTCACAAAGGGGCCCGCCCGCCTCGCGTCAGCGACCGGAGAAGCGGCGGCCAATCCCAGGCTGCGGATCTCCCCTCCCCGCCTCCTCCATGGTTCGCTGGCTAGTGGCTCCCTCCCGGGATCAAGACTCCGAGCCGGAGGCTGGGGGGTGGGGCGCTCGGAGACGCGACTGCTGGGCGCTTGGAGCCCCTGCTCCTGGGCGACCCCACAGACCTCTCAATGAGGAGAATTACCACTCCTTCTACAGGATCCCCATCTTTCTGTACTCCCTCCGCATATCCCAGCGCCTTTGCCCCTCCTGTCCGTTCACCTGTATCCTCTATCCAAATCCCTCGGTCTGTACCCTTTTCTCTACTCCGCGCCACATCCGTGACCTTCCAGTCTCCTCCTCCCCGCCCTTCTCCCGCGCCTCCGTTTTCTGCCTCACCTTCTCAACCCTACGCATTATCTGCTCTGCCGCTCCATTTTTCCTCATCTGGACAGGCTTGAGAGGTGGGGCACATCTCCCTTCCCTGGTTCCAGGGGTGTAGCCGGGAGTATAGGAGAGTTGGTTAGACTGACAGAATATTTTTCAGAGTAGGACTTGGAGAGGGATTGCTCTGGGCTGAATTAACACTGACCTAGAGAGTGCTCAGCACTGGAACGTTTCCACATCTTGTTTAACCCACCTTGCTGCTGGGGCTGGACAGAAAAGTGACGGGACAGGGATTGGTTATTAGCCTCGATTTACACGCGGGAAAACTGAGACTCAACAAATCTCATGCTTAGTATGTAGATTTATATTCAGCAATGCATTGAGCAAATATTGAGTACCTACTATTGCTGCTTCCAGACCGGTAGCTGATATTTATTGAACACTTACTGAGTGCAAGGCACTGTGCTATAGTGCTTTATATGTCTTTTGATCTTCACAACAACCCTGAAAGATGGGTGTTATGCGCCCCCCCCCCCATTTTCCAGCTGAAGAAACAGGCTCAGAGAGCCTAAGCGATTTCCCAAGGTCACAAAGCTACAGTAAATGGCAGAGCCAGAACTTGAACCCATAGTTCCAGGCCCCAAATCTCTCCACTCTCTATAGGCACCAGACTGTCTAAATCCCAGAATGCTTCAGCCTCCCCAGGGAGATCTAGGCACAGTCTTGACTTTCCCCAAACTTGCTGTGTGACCTCAAGCAAGTCATGTTACCTCTCTGGACCTCAATTTCATTATCTATCAAACTTAACATATCCAAGTTTTCTTTTAGAGGTTCCTTCAAATGCTCCACCCTCAGGATTCTGCCAATCCCATCCTCTAGGTCCCCAGCATTCTCAGCAGCCTGAGAAATGCCTGGGGAAAAACCACACACACACATCCTCAGAGTCTCCAGGGTTTTCTGGTTCCTCTCTTAGAAGAGCTGGGCTAGTCGGGTTGGGTCTGAGAGCTGCTCATCCGGCCCATCAGGAGGTGGGGGTAGGGTGGGGTGGGGTGGGGTGGGGGTGGGTGGGGTGAGCTAGGCCAGAGCGGCTGCTCTGGTGCTAAAATCCTGTCCCAGTCTAATTCAGACTAGGGGGACTCCTCAGTCCTAGCAACTGGGAGAAGGAACCAGGAAATAATATCCAGAGGCTTCTGGGTGAGAGGAGGAGAGAGCAGTGTTTTGGCCCTTGGAGTCGTATCCCCACAGTATCCTCACAGTATCTGTGCAACCCTGAGCCTCTGCCCTTCATATCTGCTTCCTGCTGACCTCACACCCTCTCTTGACGTCTTGCTGACTTAAACATGCCTCTCTTGTCACACCACCTGCCTGCTCTGAAACTTTCTGTGGCTCCCAAAGTACCATGCTTCTTAATGCAGCATTCATGGCCTTCCATGATCCAGCCCAGTTCTCGCCAGCTCTAATCTCCTTCTTCACCTACATGCACCTTGTGCGAAGGTCAAACTCTTCATGGTCTCTTCAACACTCTCAAATCCATACTTTTGCTCAAGCTCTTCCCCCTGCCTGGAGTGCCCTCTTCAGACCTTTTTGAACTCAGATCTTTCCTGTCTTCAAGATTCTATTCACCCCTTCTTTCTCTAGGTAGCCCAGAGCTACCTTGATGGGGACAGTACAGTCATTTATTTGTTCAATAAACAGTAAGCAATGATAATTAATTGTGTGTATGTGTCTTCCCAAGTAGATGATTGTCATCTCAAGGGCAGGTCTTCATTCATATACTCCCCTCACCCAGCTTGCGCTGGGCCTGGCACAGAGTAGCCTCCAATCAATGGCTCAGCAATTAAAAGCTTAGCTCAAAAAAAGTGGCTGCAGAGTTCCTATTGTGCCTCGGCAGGTTAAGAACCTGACGTATTATCCATGAGGATGCTGGTTCCATCCCTGGCCTCCCTCAATGGGTTAAGGATCCAGCATTGACACAAGCTGTGGTGACTGGCCTTGCCGTGGCTATGGCATAAGCTGGCTGCTGCAGCTCTGATTCCACCCCTAACCCGGGAACATCCATATGCCGCAGGTGTAGCCATTAAAAAGAAGTGGCTAGTATAGGAAGATTCCCACACCTGGTAAAGGACACATTCTGTTGCGCACAGGATTCTGGTTTCCCCAAGAATAGGGAAGCAGGCTCTGGCACACACTCTGGTCCACAAATGACCTGGATTCTGTGCCCAGCCTTATGAACCCCATGTACAGGCTGAGAGGACACCTCAGACCATAGTTCATCCACAACTTTTCATTTCATAGGTGGGGAAACTAAGGCACACTGAGGCACAGAGAGGTCAAGGTACTTGCTTAGAATTATAGAGCAGAACAGCCATTTATTGACTCTGGCCCCAGGGAATGTATTAGTATTCTGGAACCCTGGCCTGGGCCTTGGATTGGAAAAAGAGGCTGTGAGCACCGTGCTGGGGGTAATCCTAGATCTCATTTCCAATCAGACTTAGAGTGCCACTCCTGTTTATATATATATGGATACACATGGGCACCTATGCATACACATGTATGCATTCATATACAAACATACACACATGTACACAGGTTAACAGATGCTCATACCCATCTAATCCATGCCCAGGTGTAAGCACCTGCCCAGTGTTATGGGCTCCTGGATTGGAGGTCAAGAGGCCACCCTTCTATTTCTGTCTGGGCCTTGGGCTTGCCCTCACCAAACCATGGAGGCTCCCCAGTGGCTTGGGGTCCCCCACTTCAAAGGGCAGAGATGTGTCAGCCTGGGTGTGTCCCTCACGGGATCTTGCATGTACTCAAAGGTATGAGCCCGCTGGAGAAGTGGCTCACTGCTCTCCTTTCTCCTCTTCTCCCTCCAAGAGAGAGGGCAAGGCCTAGACAAACCCAGTGGGTAGCTTGGAATCTGACTCAAAACCAGCAAGCCCTGATCGCTCTTGAAATAGAGTTCCCCATCCCCACCCTGAACTCTGCAGCCCGAGATCTACAGAGTTAAGTCTATTAATGATGATACTGTTGGGATTTCTACATGCCAGGTATTATTCTAAATCATTTCCTGTGTCGACAACTCATTTAATCTTCACAACAATCCTCTAATGTAGATTACATTATTCTTCCCATTTTGCTGGTGAAGAAACTGAGACAGAGAAGGAAAGAAATTTAATCAGTAAAACCAGTGAGGGCAAACATAATCCGCACATTCCCCCAACAGATTGGCCTATATATAAGGGGCCACATCTCTGGAACTTCTACTAAAAAAATTTTGTTGTTGGAGTTCCCGCTGTGGCAGAACAGGATTGGCAGTGTCTTGGGAGCACTGGGACTCAGATTCGACTCCCAGCCTGGCACGTGGGTTAGGGATCCAGTGTTGCCGCAGCTTCTGGCTTAGGTTGCAACTTCAGCTGGGATCTGATCCCTGGCCAGGGAACTCCATATGCCTTGGGGTGGCCAAGAAAGAAACAACAACAACAACAAACGCTTTGTTGTTCAAGCCACAGATGTTTGAATTGAGCGTAAGTCTCTGTGTGTGTGTGCGCGCGTGCACCATGAAAAAGACCTTGGCCTGATTGTCAGTAAATCCAGATTATAATCCTGGTTCTATCCTGGGCTCATTGCCTGGCCTTGAGTAAGTCACCTACTTTGTCTGAGCCTCAGTTTTCCCATCTACAAAATGGCTGACTCCATGCTTCCGGAGCAGTACCTCCAGCCCCAGTCTCCTGGCATCTGGGTTTGTTTGTGTGAACTGTGCTTAATGCCCATGACAATGAAGAGGTGATGGTCAGGACAGGAGTCATTTCAGGAAGAGGAGGCAGGTGGCAGGAAGCCAAATGCCTGGCTTAGTTTTAGTCTCTGCCCACAGCGTAAGCATGAGGTGGTGACTCTGGGGTTCCATAGCTCTGTTTGTGAGTGTAGATAAGCACTTGGGTGAGCAGCTCTGATGTGAGTGCCCTATGGGAATTCCCACACTTTGATTCTTTGAAGGGAAATGGTTGCATCTCTCCAGCTCAGGAGGAGAGAGGGGATAGCGGAGCTCTCTCCTGTGGAACCGTAAAGGCTATGTGTGAAAAATGTGTGGTATTTCTTGAGCAGCAGACACTCCTGTTTTGGCCTTGAGGGAGCAAACTGCCATGTTGTGAAAAGGGCCACGTGGCAAAGACCCAAGAGGGGCTTCTAGAAGCTGAAAGTTGTCCCCAGCCAACAGATAGCAAGAAAATGGGATCTCAGTAGCATGGCAGCAAAAGAAAAACCAAAACAAAAAATGAAACTCTGCCCAAGCCTAAGGGAGCCTGGAAGCCAAACTTTGTCTTGTTGAGTCTCTGAAGCAGAAAGCCCAGGTATGCTGTGCCTGGACTTTGACTTCTTCTTCTTCTTTTTTTTTTTTTTTTTTTTTGGCTTTTTTAGGGCCACACCCACAGCATATGGAAGTTCCCAGGCTAGGGGGTCAAATCAGAACCGTAGCTTTGAGCCTGCTTCACAGTCACAGCAACGCGGGATCCGAGCCGTGTCTGCAACCTATACTGTAGCTCACGGCAATGCCAGATCCTTAACCCACTGAGCAAGACCAGGGATTGAACCCGCATCCTCATGGATACTAGGTGTGTTCATTACTGCTGAGCCACAACAGGAACCCCTGTGCCTGGGCTTCTGACTTAACAGAACTCTGCACTAACAGATGGATGTTGACCTGAGACCCTAAGTCTGTGGAAGTTTGTTACACAGCAATAGGAAGATACACATGTGTTGAAAAAGGTTTTTGCATGAATACTAAGAGGCAGCTTGAGTTACTTATCTTACTCTGGTACATGTTGTCTTAATGCAAATATTTTTGCGAAATCCATAGTAAATACTGTTATAATTTGGAAAAATCTTTCTTTTGTCAGAGTCATATAATTGAAATCAAGTAACTTGAATATGTGGAATGCAACTCCAGGATATATATCAGCCAAAGAGTACCTCCTCCAGGAAGTTCTGCTAGATCTCTTTGGGAAGAATTAACCTCTCACTTCTCAAAGCCTTCAAATCACACTGTCAGCCTGTCTCTCAGAACACTCCACACTTCAAATTCACCACATCTTCAGGAAAGCCAAGTTTATTTCCAGGGGATACATAACCTTTTCTATTCTAGAGAATCTCATTCAGTATAAACAGAAACATCATCAGTGAGATAAAGTCTAGGACAGTGCATAGGACAAGGTGCTAGGGGAATAAAAAGGAATCTAAGGAATGCTTCCTGGAAGAGGACACATCTTAATGAGGCTTTGAAGGATGAGTAGAAGTTTGCTTTGTGGTTGAATGGCCTGGATATGATTCAAATCAGGGGCCCTGCACTCTTTTCTTGGCTCTGCTTCTGACTTGCTATGTGACTTTGGATAACTCTCTTTCCTATGGGCCTGTTTCTCTGTCTGTACAATGGGGGCATGATGGGGAATTCCTTTGCCTGCTCACTTTTTTTCTGCCCATTGCTTTCTTTCTTTTTTTTTTTTGGCTTTTTTGCTATTTCTTGGGCTGCTCCCGCAGCATATGGAGGTTCCCAAGCTAGGGGTCAAATCGGAGCTGTAGCTGCCAGCCTACGCCAGAGCCACAACAATGCAGGATCCAAGCCGCGTCTGCAACCTACACCACAGCTCACGGCAACGCTGGATCATTAACCCACTGAGCAAGGGCAGGGTCCAAACCCAACCTCATGGTTCCTAGTCGGATTCGTTAACCACTGCGTCACGCCGGGAACTCCTGCCCATTGCTTTCTAAGGAGAGTTGTGTCTTGTTTTAATGCTTTCTAGGCTTTTTAGAGAGAACTGAGTGAGGCCAAGGATCAAACCTGCATCCGTGTGGAGACGATGTCGGTTCTTAACCCACTGAGCCACAGTGGGAACTCCTATAGTGAAGTTCTTGAATAATGACATTGAAGATGCTAAGCCTGAGCCGTGTGGGACCCTGGGGTTTATTTGGTTTTTTTTTTGCCTTTTTGTTGTTGTTGTTGTTGTTGTTGTTGTTGCTATTTCTTGGGCCGCTCCCGCGGCATATGGAGGTTCCCAGGCTAGGGGTTGAATCGGAGCTGTAGCCACTGGCCTACGCCAGAGCCACAGCAACGCGGGATCCGAGCCGCGTCTGCAACCTACACCACAGCTCACGGCAACGCCGGATCGTTAACCCAGTGAGCAAGGCCAGGGACCGAACCCGCAACCTCATGGTTCCTAGTCAGATTCGTTAACCACTGCTCCACGACGGGAACTCCTGTTTGGGTTTTGAGAGTGTTCAGGTTCAATGGTGTTTTGAAAGATTCTGATCCATTCTCTGAATCAAGCTCTTCTCGCTGCCCTTTCCTTTGTTTCCTCCCACCCAGAGGAGCAGCCCAGAATGGCAGCCTCAGCCCATCACCAGGGCCTTCTCTCCCAGGTCCTCAAAATCCCTCCTGCTCCAGAAAAATCCTCCTGGCCTGTCTTTCTTGATTCCAGCTAAGAGTCTCCTGCCATGAGCTTTTGGCAGAAGAGCAAGGGGCAGAGGCTCTGAATAGAGTGCAAGTACTTATTGATCTATTCCTGGACTTGCTTGGGGCCCTCCCTGCTTATTCTTCATCTGCTTGTCTGTTTTTTTGTGGACTCTGCCCTCTCTTTCTGCCAGAGGAATTGACTGGGTTTACTCTAAGATCCTGGGGCAGGACCTTTCCTGTGAGCCTAAAAGAAATGACTTCTTGAAAGAGAAGAAATCCTTCTACCAGTAGAGGAACTGCATGGAATGGCTATTTAGAGATCAGCCAGTACCCTGAGTTTACAGATGAGGAAACTGAGGCCTGAATGAGGACTTGCCCAGGGTAACAGAATGTGTAGGTGAAAGGGACAGGACAGGAACTTGAGGCTTCTGATAGGGATGGAGTAGGATAGTTACACAGGTAATCGTACAAGTCCCAATAAAGGACCGTAAGATAGAGAGGGAAACCTAGGGGACTTTGGAAGATCACTGTAAGTTAATTGCTCAAGAAGACCATCAGAACGAGGCAGGAGTTTAAGGACCACCCTTCTGCTGATTTGAATAAGCACCATGACAGTCCTAATTTGAGCTTATAGGGTCAAATACTGTCTTACCAGATACCAAGGAGGAGCTACAACTCAAAGAAAAAGGAAGAGGCATTCCCCCCACACCCCACCCCTTGGATTATAAGACTGAGGCCCACCTGATCCTCAGGGTAGAGCCTCCTTGCCTGCCTGCTTGCATCTCTCACAAGCCTCCTATCTTAATAAATCTATTTCTTGCCTATCACTTTGTCTCTCCCTGAATCCCTTCTGCAAGGAGGCATAAAGAACCTGAACTCAGTAAGTCCAGACACCAGGTGAATGATTTAAATTTAAAAACTGTGGGTTCAAGCCCCAGCATATGGGTTTGAGTCCCAATCTGGGTTCTGGCTAGGTTCAGGCCATAAGTACTGTCAGTTTCACTTCTACCTCCAGCTCTTACCTCTTTACCCTCTCTTCCCAGAGTTCAAACTCAATCTTTGTTCTCTCAAAATCTAGTATATAAAGTTAACAAAATGGGAGCTCCCACTGTGGCACAGCAGAAATGAATCCATGAGGACAAAGGGTCGATCCCTGGCCTCACTCTGTGGGTTGAGGATCTGGCATTGCTGTGAGCTGTGGTGTAGGTCGCAGACACACCTCAGATCCTGCATTGCTGTGACTGTGGTGTAGGCCGGCAGCTGTAGCTCTGATTGGACCCATAGCCTGGGGACTATCAAGTGTGGCCATAAAAAGCAAAAAAAAAGAAGTTAACAGAATGGTAATGTATTCATACTATAGGCTACTACTCAACAATTTAAAAAGGAACAAACTACTAATACCTGTAACAAATATGGTTAAACCTCGAAATACCATGTTAAACAGAAGAAACCAGATGCAAAAGAGTACATACTATAGATTGCATTTGCATGACTTTCTAGAAGAGGCACAGGTAATATATACTGATGGGAAGCAGATCAATAGCTGCCTGGGAGTGGGTGGAAGGACTGACTACAATGGGGAATGAGGGGAGTTCCTGCTGTGGCACAGCAGGTTAAGGATCCAGAGTTGAAGCAGCTATGGCTCTGACAGTATGCTGCCAGTATGGCCCCCCAAAAAGAAGGGAATGAGGGAATTTTCTGGAGTGACAGAAGCATTCCGGTTTTGATTATGGGATAGTTACAGGGGTGTATATTCTTGTCGAAACTCATTATACCTCAACAAAGCTGGTTTTAAAATAAAAAAAAAAAATCAACATTCAAAGATGCTTATTTCAGTTTAGTTAAGGAAATACAATGTGACCACTGCCCTACATGCACAAAATCAACATTGACCAGCTCATTTGAGAAGGGCAAGTTCAGCAATTCACAACTCCTAGGTCAGATGTTTTCTACCTTGGAAGTGAAGTTGTCACCGATTTTGGCCGGAACATCATTTTTCTTAGACTTTTGTTTGAGACCTTTGTCATGACAATTGTCCCTGACTTGGGTTGGATTAAAAAGCTCGTGACTAATACCTCTTTGCTTTATACCCAGGTGATTTATTGACTTGCAAGACTTAATTTTTCTTGCAGGGACCATCAAACTTTTTTATCTGTATCCTTTTTTAAAAAAAGTATTTGTACAAGTAATAGTAATGATGGCTAACATTGATTGCTTGCTCTCTATGGCCCAGGGGATGTTCTGAAGATTGTTCATGTAATATCTCATCACAGCTTCACAACTATCCTATGAAGGAGCTCCTCTTATTATCCTTATCTTGCGGGTTAGGAAACTGAGGCACAGAGGGTTTGAGTTACCTGCTCAAAGTTTGGCACCTACTACAGGACAAATGAATATGAATCCTATCACCCTTGCTCCAGAGGTCATATAACTCTAAGCGCTATATAGCATCAGCTCTCAACATGACCTAAGAGTGATAACAAATCCCTTTTTCCCTTCCTCACTGGTGTCAGAAGTTCCACCATTACTGCATCCGCCCTCACAGTTTAGCATTACTCTCTTTAAATGCCTCCTAAAATGCAACTAGTCAAGAGAAAGGGAATACTAGATGTCTCTATATCCAGTTGAGTGGGTTCTTCTGAGGCCTTCTCTCCATGGAATGGACTGAGAGAAGAACACAGATCGAGAGGTGGGGAGAAGGGTGATGGGGAAATGAAGGGGATAACAGGTGAGATGTTGGAGCCAGATGTCCCAGCTTCCCTGGGCTGACCCTGCTCCACCTTACATCAGTGGGGCCCTTTGGAAATATGACCTTCCAGTCAATCAGCTCTGGTTCTCAGCCCAGAACACTGGGGACAGGGAGCCAAATGGGTGAGAGTTGATAGGAGAGGCTCTTTGGAATGATGCTGGGAGTAACCCAGGTGCCTCTTTGAGAGCCAGGGTGTTCTTGGGGAAAGCAGGTGGGATAAAGGGGATGACATAAATCCTTTTCTCAGAAGGAAGAGGGTCAACCTCACTCCTTTGCCTGGGGGTAGTTGTGGTCTATCCACTTGAAGTCTATTTTTAAAAATTAAAAAATATTTATACATATTTTTTGGCCCCACCAATGGCATGAAGAAATTCCCAGGTAAGGGATTGAACCCACACCACAGCTGTAACCAAGCTACAACAGTGACAATGCCAGATCCTTACTCCATGGAGCCATGAGGGAACTCGGAAATGAAAATGTATTTTAAATGATGTGACAATTTATATAATATTTATATTATATAATATTTATGTAATATTTATATACTATAAAATTTATATAATTTATATAATATAAAATTTATATAATTTATATAGTATTTATATAATATAAAATTTATATAATATTTATATTATATAAAATTCAAGGACGCTTTGTAATATTTAAAAAATTATAAACCTAAAATCCAAACAATCAAAATAAGGTCAAGGTCCCCCTTGACCACCCCTCTTCCAGTCCCGGAGACTTTCTACCACTGCCCCTAATTCAGAGTAAATCCTTTCTTTTTTCTACACAGCATGCGTATGTACACACAGGAAGTGTATAGTTTCAGAGGGCTTGCTTTACTTCTAGTTTTAGAATTATGCTTTAAAATTTTTTTTATTTACTTATTTAATTACAGGGACATAGTTCAAAATTCCAAAGGTTCAACAGGGAATACAGGGAAAAGCAAGTGTTCCTCCCTCCCCTGTTCCCAACCATCTGGTTTCCTCCCTGGAGGCAACCAATTTTAGTTTCCTGTAATTCCTTCCAGAAATATGCTATGCACTTAAAATTCAATGCATACATATGTAGTATTTTTTCACATAAAGACGCTCTTCTGCATCTTGTTTTTTCACTTTACAATATATCTTTCAGATTTTTTTTTTTTTTGTCTTTTTGCTATTTCTTGGGCCGCTCCCGCGGCATATGGAGGTTCCCAGGCTAGGGGTTGAATCGGAGCTGTAGCCACTGGCCTACGCCAGAGCCACAGCAACGCGGGATCCGAGCCGCGTCTGCAACCTACACCACAGCTCACGGCAACGCCGGATCGTTAACCCACTGAACAAGGCCAGGGATTGAACCCGCAACCTCATGATTCCTAGTCAGATTCATTGACCACCGAGCCACGACGGGAACTCCTCAGACTTTTTTTTTTCATCAGTATGGAGAGAAGCCTCCTTCTTTTTCACACATACATGGTATTCCATTACATATGTGCACAGTATTTATCCAGTCTCCCGTGGAAAAAAAGATTGTTTCCAGTTTTTATTATTATTATAAACAATCCTCCAATTAATATTTTATCCATTATTTTGCTTAGTTATTTGGAAGATGAATGTCTATTAGCGGAGATTAGTCAGTTGAGGTTATTTTAAAAGTTTAAGTAGGAGTTCCCATGGGGCACAGTGGGTTAAGGATCCCATTTTCTCTATGGTGGTGCAGGTTTGATCCCCAGCCCAGCGCAGTGGGTTAAGGATCTAGTGTTGCTGCAGCTGTGGCTTGAATTTGATCCCTGGCCAGGAAACTTCCATATGCTGCAGGTGTGGCCTAAAGAAAAAAGTTTAAGCAGCATTTTAAAAATACTATAGCTACTGCCAAATAGCCTCCAGGCTGTACCCAATTTATTCTGTTCATAGGTTTGTTTATTTCTACATAAATATGCCATATTAGATACTCAGTCATGCAGACTCACATTTTTCACTCAGTAATATGACACAGGAATTCTACCTATGTCAGTATATGTAGATCTTCCTCATTAAATACAAAACCCAAACATCATCTTACAGTTCCCTGTTGTATGGCAATAGAAAGCTTTGGAGTTCCCGTCGTAGCGCAGTGGTTAATGAATCCGACTAGGAACCATGAGGTTGTGGGTTCGATCCCTGGCCTTGCTCAGTGGGTTAAGGATCCGGTGTTGCCGTGAGCTGTGGTGTAGGCTCGGATCCCGAGCTGCTGTGGCTCTGGTGTGGGCCGGTGGCTATGGCTCCGATTAGACCCCTAGCCTGTGAGCTCCATGTGCCGTGGGAGCGGCCCTAGAAAAGGCAAAAAAAGACCAAAAAAAAGGAAGCTTTTGTCGATCACAGATTGGTGGAGATTTGGGTGGTTTTCAATTTTTTGTTGCCACAGACAATGCTACAGTGACTATTCTTTTATGAATAGAATGGATTCACAGAAGTAAATTGTCAGATTGATAGGTACACACACTTCAGATTTCAGGAGATGCTGTTAAATTGCTCTCCAAAAATGTGCCAGTTTAGACTTCTACTAACATAGGAACCTTAGGTTTTGAACTGGCCCATGTGCTTTCTCCTGAATAAAGGCTCAAAGTCCCAGTTATCACTGGGATCATCTAGGCCCTGAGCCCCGCTTCACAGAATCTGAGTGGATAAGCCAAGTGTTGGGAAGAATGAACACAGAAGAGGGGCAGGTTGACCCCTGCTACCAGGCGGTCACCCAGGTAACCCAATCCTCTCTAAAGGAAAGGCTACTTTGGGAGTGGGAGAAATTGAGATCCCCATAACTGGACGTGTCTGAGCAGAGGTTTGGTATCAGTGAAGGCACTCACTACTCTGTGCCAGGTCTTAGACTGGAGGCCTTGACCCAGAGATGAGTCACACCTTGTCCCTGCCCTCTCAGAGCTTGCTACTCATGGAAAAAACTAGACAAGCAAACAAGACAATGACAATTCTGTCTACTAAGTATTGAGTTGAATTTCCTTTTCTGGTGATATCTGGAACTTCCTGCTACGTAACACATGGAAATGCTGGAAATAACAACAAACATCCCTTTAAATGTACAAATGGACCTGCAACCATTTGGGTCTTAACAGACATGTGGGGAGATGAAGACTTGGGCTCACATGAAGTTAGGGGTTGGAATTGAGGCCCTCGATAAATCTAGAACAGTTGAAGGGCTACACTCACAGCAAAAGCACAGACCAGAGGAGAACAAACAAACAAACATCTGGCTTCTAGCTTAAGAGACAAAATCATATATGTCCATTCTGGCGTGGTCTTTGAGTGAGAGAAAGAAACTCTTCTGAGAATTTGAAACTGCCCCCCTGCCCTTGATGAAGTAGGGGGTGGTGAGTGTGGGGTTCATATTTACATCACCTACATGTCTAGGAATCTCCCAGGTTGAGAAATTAACAAAGAGGAGAAACTATCTCTCAGATACCCAGCAGAGACAAGGGCAAATCTTCTCTGGATCGCCTCTGCACACCCCTCTTCCCTGGCCATTGCTTATACAGAATTCCTGTATATAAAGCTCTTCCAAACAGCTAATAATCCACAAGGAAACAATTGATGAAATATTCAAGGAAACAATCTACCATGAATAAAACTCATCAGACACAAGAGTTCTTGCTGGAGCACGATGGCATTGGCAGCGTCTTGGGAATGCTGGGATGCCAGTGCCAAGACACAGTTTCTTCCCCTCCCAGCACAATAGTTAAGGATCCAGTGTTGTCACAGCTGCTGTTTAGGTCTCAACTGTGGCTTGGGAACTCCATATGCCTTAGGGTGGCCAAAAAAGAAAAAAAAAAAAAAAAAGATTCAGTAGACACAATGAACAGAAGAATGAACAGAAGTTCAGAATCCCAAGAACTTCAGACAACAGAATTATCAATAGTGATCATTAAGTGAAGGTTAGCAGCAGCTGCTAAGTGCTTTGGAAGCATACACAAAGAACTAACTCTTTGAGGAAATCAAAGTCTTCATAGAGGAGGAAAAATTTTTTTGTGTCTTTTTGTCTTTTTAGAGCCAAACCCTTGGCATGTGGAGGTTCCCAGGCTAGGGGTCAAATCAGAGCTATAACTGCTGGCCTATGCCACAGCCACAACAACAGGATCCGAGACACATCTGCGACCTACACCACAGCTAATGGCAATGCTGGATCCTTAACCCAAGGTCAGGGATCGAACTGGCGTCCTCATGGATACTAGTCAGGTTCGTTAGCCACTGAGCCAAGACAGGAACTCCAAGAAGGAAATTTTTTTGTGTGTGCCACACCTGAAGGATGTGGAAGTTCCCCGGTCAGGGATTGAACCTGTGCCGCAGCAGTAACCAGAGCTATAGCAGTGAGAACACCAGATCCTTAACCTGCTGAGCCATTCCGAGAAGAGAATTTTAAGAATGAGTTTCAAGGATAAGTAGGACTTTGCCAAGTGAGGACAGATGTTGGGTAGCTGATGGGGTGTACAAAATACAATGTACCAAGGGAATGACCACTGATTGTTTATTTTTTCCAAAGCAAATAGGGCAGAAAGAGAGGGGATAACATGGGGGTAGATCATGCTGGGCCTTGTGAGCCATCTTAAGGACTTCAGTTTTTTTTTGTTTTGTTTTGTTTTTGTCTTTTTGCCTCTTCTAGGGCCGCTCCCGTGGCACATGGAGGTTCCCAGGCTAGGGGTATAATCAGAGCCATAGCCGGCCTACGCCAGAGACACAGCAACTCGGGATCCGGGCTGCGTCTGCAACCTACAGCTCACGGCAATACCGGATCGTTAACCCACTGAGCAAGGCCAGGGATCGAACCCGCAACCTCATGGTTCCTAGTTGGATTCGCTAACCACTGAGCCACGACGGGAACTCCAGCTTCAGTTCTTAAACTAAGTGTAAGAGAAAGCCAGTGAAGGGTTTTAAGTAAGGGGTTATCGATATTCATTTGTTCATTTAATCATTCATTCACCAATAAATGTCAGGCATGGAGAATCACTGGAGAATGAGTGGCATCAGGAGTCAGGATTGTATAGCAGACATGTAGGTGAGAAAGGCTGGTAGCTTAGACCAGGCTGGTGGCAGTGAAATGGAGAGAAGGTGCATTTGACTGATATTTAGGAAGATGCTGGGGATGGGAAGTGGGAGGTGTCAAGGCTGATTCCTAGGTTTATGGCTGAGCAACTGAAAGATTAGTGTTGCCATTCACAGCGATAAGGAATTAAGGAGAAAGTGTGAGTTGTTGGAAAGAAGATCATCAGCTCAGCTTTAGATATTTGGAATTTATTTATTTTTTTGTCTTTTGTCTTTTTAGGGCCACACCCACAGCATATGGAGGTTCCCAGGCTTAGCGGTTGAATAAATGGAGCTGCAGCTGCCGGCCTACGCCACAGCCACCGCAACTCGGGATCCGAGCTGTGTGTGCGACCGCAATTCACGGCAACGCTGGATCCTTAACACACTGAGCCACATCCTGGTCAAAGCCACATCCTCATTAACCACCTTTGTCAACCATTGAGCCATGACAGGATCTCCCTAGGTATTTGGAATTTAAAGTGACTTTGGGATATCCAGGTGGCAATGTCTAGGAGGTAGTTTGATACATAGGTCTGAATCTCAACAAGAGGAATCTGGGCTGGAAATGAAGCTCTGAGAGTCATCAACATACAAATGTTAATTGAAGTATTACCAGAGAAGTATACGAGAGTCCTTTGGGAGGCTGAGTTCCACCTGTTGGGTTGGTTAATAGCTTTTGGTTGCAAGTAACTAAAGACCTAACTCAAACTGGATTAAACTAGAAAAGGAATTTGTTGAACTGTCCATCAATAATTCCCTCAGGCAAGACTAGATCCAGTGGCTCAAATCATGGAACTAAGATCCAGTCTTTTCTAATTTCTCTAGAACACTTCCTAGGAGTTGGCTTAATTCTTGAGAGGTCCTCTCTCTGTAACCACATGATAGTGTAGGGGAATGGTGCTGCCGTGGCACCATGGTGATTTTGCATGTATTCATTCATATAGGCCACACTGGCAAAGGTTTGAAAAGCTTACCTAATACTTGCTAGAATGCCTTGTGATCTTCCCAGAACATGAGAGGTAGAAAGTCTTGTAATGCAGTAAGGCAAAGCAATTTCTTTTTACCAATGCACCTGTAGCATATGGAAGTTCCTGGGCCAGGGGTCAAATTGGATCTGCAGCTGAGGCCCATGCCACAACCACAACAACACTGGATTTGAGCCATAGCTGTGTACTCTGCTGGATCCTTAACCCACTGACTGAGGCCAGGGTTCAAACCTGCATCCTCATGGAGACTACATTGAGTCCTTAACTCGCTGAGCCACAATGGGAACTCCCCAAGACAGTATTCATATTGCTTCCCAGGTTCAGCCCTACTGTACTCAGAATGGAGCTGCAGAATATACAACCTCTTAACTGCTGTCTAGAATTGGCTCCTCAGCAATAGGGTACAGTACCTTACAACTCGTGTTGCAATTATTCAGCCCCTTTTGTTTCAGTATCATCCTGTTTGGTGTGTGGAACAAGGATAACAGGAAGCTGGCATGTTCTTCTTGCTATGTAAGTAATAAACTACTTAAAAAGTGGCTCATTGTACCTTTATCAGTAGAATCAGTCGGGCCTTACTCTTGGCCTTGCCTTATTTTTTTCTTATACATATAAGCTGCCAGTTGCTCCTGGGTCTAGGTGCGTCCAAGCTCAAACCCAGCAAAAAAAGCCCATTGCCCAAATGGTTCAGTCAAAAATACCAGAATTGAGTCCTGCTGGCTCTGATTGACCTGATTTGAATCATATGCTCACGCCTGAATCAATTACTGTGGCTACGGATTTAGAAGGTATTGGTTAGTTTAAGCCATTTAGGGCCCATTCCTGGAAATGGGGCTGAGGTCAAGCTCACTCAAATCACCTGGCTGAGAATTAAAGGTCCTGTTGGGAAAAGTGGAAGAGGGGATGGATACCAGAAAGCAATAAGCAAAGCCCGCTATATCTGTCTCCTTTCCCAGAGCAATGGGTGTTTGGGGGGAGGGCAGGAGGAGTCTGGCTGCATACTTGCAGAGGGTGTAGCTCCTGAGGAGGCGGAGAGGTTCAGAGAGAAGAGGATGGGGGAGGGAGAGAGAGTCTTCTGCCTTCAGGTTGGAGGCCTAGTTCACATCTTGGTTTTCCAGCAGGATGGTTTTTGCAATAGTGGGCATCTGTGGTAGGGGACAGGAAGGAAATTGAGAAAGGGCTTGAGGTACTGGGTCCTGATATCTGTCCTCAGGCCATGATGGAAGACAAGCTCTTTGGTTCCTTTTGGGCCCTTACAATACTTGGATCCAAGGATTGAGGAAGAGACTAGTGTGGATCTCCCAAGGGGCCTCACCAGAGACCCAGCCCTGGAACAAGAGGCAGCTGGTGCAGGAGACAGATGGCGAGAACCCTGGTTTCTGGGCCTGGTGCCACCACTGACTTGGTGTGTGATCCTGGGCCAGGCACTGCTCCCCTCTGGGCCTTAATTTCCCAATCTATGCGATGAACTAGACCAGACCTTTCTTGTATTTTCAATCTCAAGGATGTCTGTATTTTTCCCTACATGCCACTGTCTTCCACTCCCCCCACCCAGCCCCCTTTGTTGATATGTTATTGTTTTTAAGTTTGTATATAATTTATTGTTTTCTGGTAAAAAATCTGCATGGTCAAGCACAGATCAAGTCAATGCTATACCTTTAATCCTTTTCACTTTTTAAGGAACTCTGATTTTTTTTTATTCTGTTCTTGTATTTCTTTTCTTTTTGTCTTTTGTCTTTTTAGGGCCATACCCTCGGCATGTGGAGATTCCCAGACTAGGGGTCAAATTGGAGCTGTAGCTACCAGCCTACGCCACAGGCACAGCAACATGGGATCCAAGCCACATCTTTGACCTACACCACAGGTCACAGCAACACTGGATCCTTAACCCACTGAGTGAGGCCTGGAATTGAACCCGCGTCCTCATGGATACTAGTCACGTTCATTAACCACTGAGCCACAACGGGAACTCTCAGCAAATTCTTAAGAACTAGATCATAGGTCTTTCCTTCTTATTCAGGCCATATCTTGCAAATCTATGTTTGGGTTGATTTCTCTTTGCATAATCTAAGAAATTGTAATTTCTATTAAAGTCTTATTTCACCACTGCAAAAGTGTGTTCAAATATGAAGGCAAAAATAATTTTTTTTGCCACACCCACAGCATATGGAAAGTCCAGGCTAGGGACTGAATCCAAGCTGCAACTGTGGCCTATGCCAGAGCTGTGGCAATGCAGGATCCTTAACCCACTATGCTGGGCCCAGGATCAAACCCCACTGCCACAGAAACAACGCTGAATGCTTAACCTGCTGTGCTACAGCAGGAATTCCTCAAAATAATTTTCTGGTGTGTTCTCTGGGTTACATCTTGATTAGTCTTTCTTGAATTCTATCTTAAGCACTGTTGCCTTCCCAGGGGGAAGGGCCACGATGACAATTTTTTTCTGCAGAAACAATTGTTATGTCATGAATTTCCTTTCCTGGCTGGTGACTGTGTCATTCATAATGGTGGCTGCTCATCAGATAGCCAGGGAGGAAAAAGCCCTCACTTGTGTTTAAAGATTTTTATATTCCTTAATCTGAGATTGTTGCTCTAAGTTTCTGTCCCAGTTTGTTTTTGTTTTTGTTTTTCTTTCTTTTTAGGGCTACACCTGTGGCATATTGAGGTTCCCGGGCTAGGGGTCAAATTGGAGCTGCTGCTGCCAGCTTACATCACAGCCACAGCAATGTGGGATCCAGACTGCATCTTCGATCTACACTGCAGCTCAGTGCAATACCAGCAATACCCACTGAGCAGGGCCAGGGATGGAACACACATTCTCATAGATACTAGTCGTGTTCATTACCACTGAGTCACAATGGGAACTCCTGTCCTAAATTCTTAATAAGGAAAGTCTCAGAGAACTGCCTTCAGACCTTTAGGAGTCAGGGTCTCAGACCTGGGGACAAGAAATAGATCTTTTAAAATGTTTATGCAAAACAGAGGTTAGGCTTTGGGACAAGAAATAGATGGATTTGGGAAACAATTGATCAATGCTACCTCCAAACCATCTCTTGAATCCACCCACTTCTGTCTACAACCCTGAGCCAAGCTACTATCTTCTTTCACCTGGTTGACTGAAGCAGCCTCCTCACTGGTCTCCCCTCACCCACCCCCAGTCCATTTTCTACTTAGTAGCCAGATGGCTGTTATTTTTTTTATTTTTTGTCTTTTGTTGTTGTTATTGTTGTTGTTGCTATTTCTTGGGCCGCTCCTGCGGCATATGGAGGTTCCCAGGCTAGGGGTCGAATCGGAGCTGTAGCCGCCGGCCTACGCCAGAGCCACAGCAACTCGGGATCCGAGCCGCGTCTGCAACCTACACCACAGCTCACGGCAACGCCGGATCGTTAACCCAGTGAGCAAGGCCAGGGACCGAACCCGCAACCTCATGGTTCCTAGTCGGATTCGTTAACCACTGCGCCACGATGGGAACTCCACATTTTTTTTTTTTGTCTTTTGTTGTTGTTATTGTTGTTGTTATTTTTTAAATCTAAGTTGTGATCATGTTCCAACTCTACTTGAAAGACTTCGGTGGGCTTCCTGTTGCTCTTAGAATAAAAATGCAATTTAGCATCATGGTCTTACAAAGGCCATTTAACCCTTGCTTACTCCTTTGGTCTTACCCCTTGCTCGCGTCATTCCTACACTGGCCTCCCTTGCTACAAGCTCTTTGTAACTATTGTCCCCTCTTCCGTATACACACCATTCACCATTGCCAGTTATTTACAGCAGTGGCTCCTTTTCATCCTTTAGGTCTTGGCTTAAATATCACCTCTTCAGACATAGCCAAGAGGCAGGCATGGGGCCTAATCACAAGCAATCTTATGCTCTTTTCAAGAACTTTGACTCTTGAATGGCATGATGCAAGAAAATAAAACTGCTATTTGGAGTAAAAAAAAAAATGTACTTGATCAACTGTAATTCCATAGCCTAGTGCAGGATATGGCAATGATGAGTGTTCAACAAATGTTAAAGAAAAAAACTACTCAGGTGTGTGGTTTAAAGCTGGTTACTCAGAGCCTCAATTTCTTCTTCTCTAGGTAACCCACACATCATCAGGTATCTCTGGTTTCTCAGGAGAGAAATCACCTTGCTTACTCCTTTATTATTACCCTTATTTCAATTCTCTAACCTTCTCAGCTGCAACGACAAAACAACCCAACCCAGCCCAAATTGCTCTCACTTTCGCAGGCAATAGCTTAACCACAACATCTGGATATTGCCTCTGCCACTTATTACCTGTGTGATCTCAGACAAACTGTTAAATCTCTTCATGCCTCAGTTGTATGCAGTGATGGGGAAATTATAGAACCTGTTTATATATATAGAACCTGTTTATACATATATATGTATAATATATATATAATATATATAAATTAGGCAAAACATAAAGCACTTAGTACTTAGCATACAGTAAGCACTATTATTACTATTTTCATCTTTTTGTTGCATAAATTACTGGATACCTATGTCTTCAGGGTGATGTTTTTTGAAGTATGGCTCCTGAACCACCAGCATCAGGATAACCCAGAGAGATTAAGAATGCAGGTTCCTGGGCTCCACACCAGACCTAGTGAATCGCAGTCTCTAAGGCAGAACTAGGAAGTTCACATTTAAAAAATACATCTCCCAAGTGATTTTAATGCTCATTTAAAGATGTTGAGACATAATACACATACTATAAAATTCACCCAATTAAAGTACAAAGCTCAGTGGTTTTTGGTACATTCAGAGTTGTACAACATTCCCACAAACTAATTTTAGAACATTTCATCACTCTGTAAAGAAATCCTATACTTGTTACCTGTCATTTCCCATTCCCTACCATTCCAACCACACTGGCCCTTTGCAAGCACCAATCTATTTTCTGTCTCTATAGATACACATATCTTTAGGAAGGCAGGCTGTACAGACTAAATAAGCTCATGTGTTGATTTTTTTTTTTTGCACCCCTCCCCTCCCCCTCCCCACATGTGGAATTTCCCAGACCAGGGATGGAACTTGTGCCAAAGCTGTAAACCAGAGCCACAGCAGTGACAATGCCGGTTCCTTAACCCTTTGAGTCACCAGTTATCTACAGCTCATATATGTATGAGCACAGTGCTTGGCAGAGGGGGGCTCAATGGGTGAGAGTGTCTCTTTCTATTCCCTCATGATCACCTCCCCTAAAGGAGACCTGCCCTTCTCACTGGTCCAGAAAACTATTAGCGCCAGGTCTGATTTTTGCATTCTCCTACTATCCTGTTCCCCCTTTTACTTCTCTCATTATGGGTTGTGATTTTACTTTTACTTGGGTTATGAAAAAGACTCTGCATCTCTTCAACTACTCTCCAAGGTCTATTAAGGCAGGGGGTGTAGCTTTACTACTGCAATGTTCCCCAAAACCCTGTATAGGGCCTGGGGATATGGATCTCTTTTTAAAATGTAAACCTGGAGTTCCCGTCGTGGCACAGTGGTGAACGAATCCGACTAGGAACCATGAGGTTGCAGGTTCGATCCCTGCCCTTGCTCAGTAGGTTAACGATCCGGCGTTGCCGTGAGCTGTGGTGTAGATCGAAGACGTGGCTCAGATCTCGCGCTGCTGTGGCTCTGGCATAGGCTGGCAGCTACAGCTCCGATTAGACCCTTAGCCTGGGAACCTCCATATGCCACAGGAGCGGCCCAAGAAATGGCAAAAAAGATGAAAAAAAAAAAAAAGTAAAGCTGACTACATCACTTCCTAGTTTAAAAATTTCCAATGGCACATGAATTGTACTTGAATAAAGCCTGAATTTCCAGCTATGATGAACGGGTTCCTATCTGATTTGCCCCTCTCTGCAACCCCACCCACACCTTCTAAAACTTTCTTCACTTTCTCTTACGTTTGTCTCTTCTCAAATACATCTTGCTTCTTCCTGACTCAGTCTGTTCCCTGTGCTTGGAAGCTCTGATTAGGTTCATTTCAGTTCAAATGTCACCTCTTGTGAGGGTACAGCTCAGTGGTAGAGCGTTTGACTGCAAATGTTACCTTTTCCCAGAGTCTTCCCTGACCATTCTGTGTAGTATTACCACCACCATTCCACCAAGTTATTCTTTTTTAAATTTTTTTCTTTTTTATGGCCGCACCTGGGGCATGTGGAAATTCCCAGGCTATGCATTGAATTAGAGCTGCAGCTAAGGCCTATGCCACAGCCAGTGCAACACCGGATCCTTAACTCACTGAATGAGGGCCAGGGATTGAACCCACATCCTCACAGACACTATGTCCGGTTCTTAACCCACTGAGCCACAACGGAAACTCCCCACCAAATTATTTTTGATTATGCAACCTGTTTCATTTCCTTCACAGATCTTAAATTTCCTTATATATTTATTTAATATTTTAATTACTATAGCTAACATTTAAGCATTCATCATAAGTATTTTTTATACATTAATGAAGTGGTGTGCTACTTATGCTTATTGATGGCTCTCCAAACTCCAAAACTCTGACACACTGTTTGCCAATTTCTGTGGTGTAAACATCCCCATTGATTGGGATTTCAAACTATCAAACTTATGTCACTAAACATGATTTGGGAAGGCAAGGGCAGAAGTATACCATTATACAGTATTTGCCATAGTGATATAGCAGTGGTAAATAACCTCAAGAGCACAGATAAAACAAGAGTGTAGTAAAATACTTAGCAAGGGATGTTTTGAGTATTTATTACCTTGTTGTTTACACAACTTATTGAATTGTAGGTTTGTATAAGTTAATTTTTGATAATAGCTGAGTTTATTTTTATTTAATTTCAGAAAAGTATTATTAGGAGTACAGTTGATTTACAATGTTGTGTTAGTTTCAGGCATACAGCAAAGTGAATCATTTACACATATAAACACATTCATTCTTAGATACTTTTTTTTTTTTAATTTTATGGCTGTACCCGAGGCATATGGAAGCTCCTGGGGAGGGGGGTACTGAATCCCAGCCACAGCCGCGGCAATTCAGGATCCTTAATCCACTGAGCAGGGCTGGGGATGGAACCAGCAACACCACAAAGATAAGCCAGATCACTAATCAACTTCTCTTTAACCAACTTTGCCACAGCAGGAACTCCCTTTTTGGTTTATAAAGGAACCTCCATACTATTCTCCATAGTGGCTGTACTAATTTACAATAATGGCTGTGTTTAAAAGCTGCTGGCAAAATTTCTAAGCATTCTTCAATGGTTTCTAGCTCACTCACAAGGAGCCAAAAACGAGTGCATTTTTAAGGTGAGGGACCTGAGGCACAGAAAAGTTCGGCAACTTGTTCAAGGCCGCAGACCTAATAAATCTCTGTAATACTCTACAATGTATCCTCAGAACCCATATAGTTGACATTCTACAAATAAGTATGTAGTGAATCAACGAATACATATTTAATAATCTTTGAAAACATAAAAAAGGAAACATTTTAACACTAAAAACATACACACAAGAGTGAAATGAACGTTTCTTTAAAACTCGCTCAACAATTCCAGGATGGTAACTGTCTTCACGTGTCTCCTTTCAGCAACACCTCAGTGCTATTACAATTCACCTGCTATAGTGGGAGATCTCGCCCAACCCTTTGCTATAAGCTTGAGGCGCCCCGCTTTCCGTCGCCACGCCCTACTTCGCCGCAAGGCCTCCTGGGAGTGGTAGTTCCCAGTTTGGGAGTTTCGTGGGCAGCCGCGAGGCGCGCTGACCCGCAGAACTACACAGGGCGGTGCACAGATCGCGAGGCTCTTCCGCCTCGCCTTTCCCCTCCTGCCTGCGCGCCCGCCCCAGCTATCATGGCGGCTCCCTTGGCCTTGGTGCTGGTGGTGGCAGTGACTGTGCGGGCAGCCTTGTTTCGCTCCAGTCTGGCCGAGTTCATCTCGGAGCGGGTGGAGGTGGTGTCCCCACTGAGCTCTTGGAAGAGAGGTGAGGCCACCGGCTCAAGTAGGCGTCCAGGCCCCGCCTGTGCGCCTCTGGCCTCTGTGAATGGGAGGCGGGGGCAGTGGCCGCATGTTCAAGATTCTCAGGGAATTCACCAGTTATCGCGTCCTCCGAGTGGGCGAGCGGGGCTGCTAAGGGCTGGGGGGCGTTGGTTGGTGTGGTGAGGTTGGGGCCTTAGGGGCTGGTCACCTGCGAGATGTAGATATGAGGGGGTGTGTCCCCCTCGGGTCCTGAGCTGAGGGGCGTGGTCTGAGGAAAGATCTGCTTGAGGAAGGGTCGGGATGAGAAAAGGGCGTGCTAAGTGGAGTGGGTTTTGGCGCGAGATCGCTTGTGCGGGGAGGGTGTGTGTGTGTGTGGGGGGGTGTGCCCCCGAGGGGACCATTCCTGCATAAGCGAGGAGAGTGTGTGAGTGCCCTTATAAACCTTGTCTCAGCCTGGGACTTGCAGTGCAGCTTCTCCTACTATATCTTATTTCTTTTAAGTTCTTCATCAAACATTGTTTTATACTTGAGCCCACAGAGAGCCAGTTTGGACTAAAGAGTCCACAGGCACTCTAATAAGGCAGACAAACAGATATAGTCATTTATGAAAAGTGTACTTCCTGGAGTTCCCATTGTGGCTCAGCGGATAACAACCCAGCTAGTATCCATTAGGAGGGCTCAGGTTCAACACCTGGCCTTCTCTCAGCGGATTAAAGATCCCTCGTTGCTGTGAGGTGCATTGCAGATCGCAGATGTGGCTTGGATATATCTAGTGTTGTTGTGGCTGTGGTGTAGGCCCACAGCTGCAGCTCTGATTTGACCCCTAGCCTGGGAACTTCATATGCAGCAGGTGTGGCCCTAAAAAAAAAGAAAGAAAAATGTACTTCCTGTGTGCCTCCAGTTCCTTCCTTGGAGTTCTGACCCTGAAGAGTGTCCTCTCCTTTTCCAGTTTAAGGAGTGTGGGATTTGAGCTAACTCTTGAAGGATGTAGAGTTTGAAAAGGGAGATTAGAGGAAGCGGAGTTTCAGGTAGAAGGTTGTCAGGATCAAGACATGTTGAAAGATGTGAAATGCCCAAAGTAGGGGAGTAATGAGCTGGGTGTTAGGTGAAGGCCAGAATTTGAAGATTTTTTTCAAAAAACTTTCTTACTGGAATTCCCTGGTGGCATAGCGGGTTAAGGATCTCCTGTTGTTGTTACTGCTGTAGCTGCAGGTTTGATCTCTTGCTGGGGAACTTCTGCGGAATGCTGTGGTCGTGGACAAGAAAATAAATAAACTTTTCTTACTGAAGTACATTATACAGACAATGCACATAATAATAAGTGTATAGGTTAAAGAATTTACTATACTCATGTAGCCAGCTTGCAGTTCAAGAAGCAGAACATTACCAGCAGCCCAGAAATCCCCTTCATGTCCTTGAACTTTTTTTTTGCTAGGTAAAATCCCTTTATTTCTCTAGATGTATTTTCTTTTTTTTTTAGTTTGTAGGATTTTTGTTTTTTTCATTATAGTTGATTTACAGTCTTCTGTCAATTTCTCCTGTACAGCAAAGTGACCCAGTCATACGAATATATATATTCTTTTTCTCACATTATCCTCCATCATGTTCCATCACAAGGGACTAGATATAGTTTCCTCTGCTATCCAGCAGGATCTCATTGCTTATCCACTCCAAATGCAATAGTTTGCATCATGTCCTCAAACTTCAAATGCTAGAGTTTTTGATGTTATCCCATTGACATTTTGGAATGGGGAATCGTGTAATGAATGGCTGTTTTATGAATAATTAGAGCTAACTTTTCTAAAAATACTTCCGGAGACTGGTAAGCCTCATTTTATTCTCCAGTTATTCTTGTATTAGATGGCATTATCTTCCTTATTTTACAGATGAAGAAACTGAGATTTGGTGAAGTTAAGTAGTTTGCCCAGGTTCCAGCTGATGAGTGATAAAAAGGTAGTTGTAGTTCATATGTGTGATGGTAAGAGTTTAGACTTGATATCTTTTCATATAACATTTGCATATAATTATTTGTTGAACAAACTGAATTGTTTGATGAAATCACTTGGTTCCTGCTTTCTTCTGAATTCCAGAAGATCCAAGGCAGCATTAGACCCTACTTTCTCTACTCTCTCACCACTTAAAACTACTTTATGTCCCTCATTTCTACAGACCCACCAGTTGATTTGATAGTACAGCTAAAATTTATACAAATTTCTTGCTTGACAAAGTGCAGGTGTATGCTTCCAATAAATAATAATAAGTAACACTGATGTAAAGCTCTCTGCATGCCAGGTACTGTTCTAAGCATTTTAGATGTGTTAAAAAAAAAAAAAAAGCATTTAGTTTCTATAATGGCACTTTATAGATGAGAATATTAAAGTACAGAGATATTGTTATTTGCTGAAAGTCACATGGATAGTAACATTATGTGACTAGCTGGCAATCTTTAGGCATGGCTGTTTCACCAGTGACCACTGTATAGCATCTTGTGTTATGTGTCAAGAATAATTTTAGAACCTTTCTGTCATATTTGATATTTCTTCAGCCTTTGACTTAAAGATTAGTAATTCTTGTAGGCTTAGCTTTTTGAATCAGGGGAGAGCTCAAATTATTAGTGCTTATTTAGAAACCTATCTCCAGCACCACTATGAGTCAGGGTTGGGAGGAACACTTCTGATGGTATTCCTTAAAAAAAGCAAAAAACCAAAACCACTTTTTTGTTAAATAAATACAGAATTAGTAAAATACACACGACAATGTGTTACACAGTTCATTTATTTTAAGGCAAACACTTTTAGAATTGTTGTTCAGGTCAAGAATCAGAACACTGCCACTCACTCTGGAAGTCTTTCCCTACACCCGATCTCAATAACAGCCCTTTCATCCCCCATCATAAGTAACCAGTATTCTGATTTTTTTTTTCTTTTTTGGTCTTTTTGCCTTTTCTAGGGCCACACTCGTGGCATGTGGAGGTTCCCAGTCTAAGGATGTAATCGGAGCTGTAGCCACCGGCCTACACCAGAGCCACAGCAGCAACATGGGATCTGAGCCTACACCACAGCTCATGGGAATGCTGGATCCTTAACCCACTGAGGCCAGGGATGGAACCCGAAACCTCATGGTTCCTAGTCGGATTCATTAACCACTGCGCAACGATGGGAACTCTACCAGTATTCTGACTTTTATAAGTAAATGACATCTTTGCTTTCTTTTTGGCTTATTTCCCAATGAGCACCCCTAGACACCATAGCTTAGTCATGCTTTTAAAACAAAGTTTGTGTGTCTTTTAAGTCTCCTTTAATTTTTAAATTCCCCATCTATCTCAACCTTTTTTTAGTATTTATCTTTTGAAGAACCCAGACCATTTGCCCTGCAGAGTTTCTGATACAATTTGGGTTTTCCTAATTGTATAGTCATGGTACACTGTAACATATTCTTGTGTTCTCTGTATCTCCTACACATCAGCAGCTGGATCCAGAGATTGGATACCAGTACGTTTTATTTGTTAATTTTTTACTTGAAGTAATTTTAGACTTAGGGAGTATTTGCAAAGATAACGCAGAGAGATCCTATATACCCTTCACTCAGCTTCCCCTGATGTTAACATCCTGCGTAATCATGGTGTAATAATCAAAACTGAGGGAATAACTATGTTCACTTATAACAATTATAGTTGTTATTCAGATTTTACCACTTTTTCTACTGTTTTTCTGTGCTAGGTTCAGATTCAGGATCCCACATTGCATTTAGTTAGAGCTTCTTATTCTTCTCCAATCTGTGGCAGTTCCTCAGCTTTTCCGTATCTTTTATGACCTTGACACTTTTGAAGCCTACTGGTCAATTATTTTGTAGAGTGTCCCTCAATTTGGTTTTGTGTAATGTTTTCTCACAGTTAGTTTGAGATTTTGGGAAGAATTCCTCTCAATGCATTGGATCAAGAGATATATTGAAATGTCTTATTACTCCTAATGTTAACCTTAATCCCTTGGTTAAAGTAACATCCGCCTGATTTTTCCATTGTAAAATTACCATTTTCCCCGTTTAAGTAATTAACATTAGGGGGATATACTTTGGGGCTCCGTAAATATCCTGTTTCTCTTTAAGTTTTTGCCTACTCTTTCCTGCATTTATAGGTTGATCTTCCTTGCAGCGTCATTACTGTGGTGGTCTAATGATGACATGTCTATTCCCTCATTCCTCCTTGTTTTGTTTTTACTTATTCATTTTTTATTGAAATATAGTTGATATACAATATTATATAAGTTACAGGTGTACAATATAGTGATTCCACAACTTTTAAAGATTATACTCCACTTATAAAATATTGGTTATATTCCCCATGTTGTATAGTTCATCCTTGAGGCTGTCTTAAACCCACCCCCTTATATTGCCCCTCCCCCCTTTCCTCTCCCCACTGGTAGCCACCAGTTTGTTCTCTGTGAGTCTGCATCTTTTTTGTTATATTCACTAGTTTCTTGTATTTTTTTTCCAGATTCCACATGTAAGTGATATCATACAGTATTTGTCTTTCTCTGACTTATTTCACTTAGTGTAATACCCTCCAGGTTTGCTGCAAATGGCAAAACTTCATTCTTTTTAATGGCTTAATACTATTCCATTGCAGTATATATTTACCACATCTTCTTTTTTCGTGGTATATGGAGGTTCCCAGGCTGGGGTCTAATTGAAGCTACAGCTGCTGGCCTACACCACAGTCACAGCAACACCAGATCAGAGCCCTGTATGCGGTTTATACCACATCTATACAGCAATGCTGGATCCTTAACCTACTGAGTGAGGCCAGGGATTGAACCTGCAACCTCATGGTTTCTAGTCAGATTCATTTCTGCTGCACCGCTTTGGGAAATCCAATACCACATCTTCTTAATCCAGTCATATATTGATGTCCTTAGGTTGCTTCCATATCTTGGCAATTGTAAATAATGCTGCCAGGAACATTGGGGGGCATGTATCTTTTCAGATTAGTGGTTTTACTTTTTTTTGGATATATACCCAGGAGTAGAATTGCTGGGTCATATGGTAGTTCTATTTTTAGTTTCTTGAGAAACCTCCATACTGGTTTCCACAGTGGCTGCGCCAATTTACATTTCAAACAACAGTGTACAAGAGTTCCTTTTTCTCCACATCCTCATCAGCATTTGTTATTTGTGTTCTTTTTGAAGATAGCAATTCTCATAGGGATGAGGTGATGTCTCACTGTAATCTTAATTTGCATTTCCCTGATGATTAGCAATGTTGATCATCTTTTCATGTGCGTCTCGGTCATTTGCCTTTCCTCTTTGGAAAAATGTCTATTCAGGTCTCCTACCCATTTTTTTCTTTTCAGGTTTGTATTTTTTCTATTACAGTTGATTTACATTGTTTTGTCAGTTTCTGCCGTACAGCAAAGTGACCTAGTCATCAGAAGTGACTAGATATAGTTCCCTGTGCTATACAGCAGGATCTCATGGCTTATCCACTTCAAATGCAATAGTTTGCATCTACCAAACTCCTAGTCCATCCCACTCCCTCCCCCTCCTCTTTGGCAACCACAAGTCTGTTCTTCAAGTCCATAAGATTATTTCTTTTCTGTAGATAGGTTCATTTGTGCCATATATTAGATTGCAGGTATAAGTGATGGTTTTTGTCTTTCTCTTTCTGGCTTACTTCACTTAGTATGGGAGTCTCTAGTTCCATCCATGTTGCTGCAAATGGCATAATTTTGTTCTCTGTTATGGCTGAGTAGTATTCTATTGTGTGTATATACCACATCTTCTTAATCCTTTCATCTGTTGATGGACATTTAGGTTGTTTCCATGTCCTGGTTATTGTGAATAGTGCTGCAATGAAAATAGGGGTGCATATGTCTTTTTGAATGAAAGTTTTGTCTGGATATATGCCCACCAGGAGTGGGATTGCTGAATCATATGATAGTTATATATGTAGTTTTCTGAGGTATTTCCATACCGTTTTCTTTTTTGAAATTTATTTTTTATTATGATTTTTATTTTTTCCATTATAGTTGGTCTCCATACTGTTTTCCATAGTGGCTGTACCAATTTACATTCCCACCAACAGTGTAGGAGGGTTCCCTTTTCTCCACACCCTCTCCAGCATTTGTTATTTGTGGACTTATTAATGATGGCCATTCTGATGGGTGTGAGGTGGTATCTCATAGTAGTTTTGATTTGCATGTCTCTAATAATTAGTGATGTTGAACATTTTTTCATGTGCCCGTTGGCCATTTGTATATCTTCTTTGGAGAAATGTCTATGCAAGTCTTCTGCCCATTTTTCAATGGCTCATTGTTGAATTGTATAAGTTGTTTGTATATTTTAGAGATTAAGCCCTTGTCAGTTGCATCATTTGAAACTATTTTTTTCTCTCATTCCATAGGTTGTCTTTTCGTTTTTTTTTTTTTTTTTTGAATGGTTTCCTAGCTGTGCAAAAGCTTGTCAGTTTAATTAAGTCCCATTCGTTTATTTTTGCTTTTATTTCTGTTGCCTTGGGAGACTGACCTAAAAATATTTGTATGGTTGCTGTTGAGAATGTTTTGTTTATGCTCTCTTCTAAGAGTTTTATGATATCTTGTCTTTTGTTGAAGTCTTTAAGCCATTTTGAGTTTATTTTTGTGCATGTTGTGTGTGTGTTCCAGTTTCATTGATTTACATGCAGCTGTTGAGTTTTCCCAGCACCACCTGCTGAAAAGACTGTCTTTTTCCCATTTTATATTCTTGCCTTCTTTGTCGAAGAGTAATTGGCCCTAGGTGTCTGGGTTTATTTCTGAGTTCTCTGTTCCATTGGTCCATATATCTGTTTTGGTATCAGTACCACACCATCTTGATCACTGTAGCTTTGTAATACTGCCTGAAGTCTGGGAGAGTTATGCCTCCTGATTGGTTTTTGTTCCTTAGGATTACTTTGGCAGTTCTGGGTCTTTTGTGGTTCCATATAAATTTTTGGATTTTTTTTTGTAGTTCTGTGCAAAATGTCATGGTTAATTTGTTAGGGATTGCATTGAATCTGTAGATTGCTTTGGGTAATATGGCCATTTTTATGATATTAATTCTTCCATTCCAGGAGCATGGAATATCTTTCCATTTCTTTGAATCCTCTTTAATTTCCTTGATTAATGTTTGATAGTTCTCAGCATGTAAGTCTTTCGCCTCCTTGGTCAGGTTTATTCCCAGGTATTTAATTTTGGGGGATGCAATGTTAAAAGGTATTGTATTTTTGTATTCCTTTTCTAATATTTCACTGTTAGAAATGCAACCGAATCCTGAGTGTATTCTGCTACTTTGCTGAATTCATTGATCAGTTTGTTTTTTGTGTGGAGTCCTTAAGGCTTTCTGTATATAGTATCATGTCATCTGCATAGAGTGACAGTTTTACCTCTTCTCTTCCAATTTGGATACCTTTTATTTCTTTTGTTTGCCTGATTGCTGTGGCTAGGACTTCCAATACTATGTTGAATAAAAGTGGTGAGAGTGGGCATCCACTGGTCTTGTTCCAGATTTTAATGGGAAGGCTTTCAGCTTTTCTCTCTTGAGTATTATATTGGCTGTGACTTTCTCATAAATGGCCCTTGTTATGTTAAGGTGTGTTCCCTCTATGTCCATTTTGGTAAGAGTTTTAAATCATGAATGGATGTTGGACTTTGTCAGATGCTTTTTCTGCATCTGTTGAGATGATCCTGTGGTTTTTGACTTTTCTTTTGTTATGTGGTTTGTGCCATTGATTGATTTGTGTATGTTGAACCATCCTTGTGAACTTGGGATGAATCCCACATGGTCGTGGTGTATGATCTTTTTTACATGTTCCTAGATTCAGTTGGCTAAATTTTATTGAGAATTTTTGCATCTATATTCCTCAAAGGTATGGGCCTATAATTGTCTTTTTTGGTAGTATCTTTGGTGTTGGTATTAGGGTGATGGCAGCTTCACAGAATGTCTTTGGGATTATTCCTTCTTCACCCATTTGGAAAAGTTTAAGAAGGATGGGTGTAAGATCTTCTTTGTATGTTTCGTAGAACTTGCCTGTGAAGCCATCTGGTCCTGGACTTTTGTTTATAGGGAGTGTTTTTATTACATATTCAATTTCATTTCAATTTCATTTCTAGTGGTCTTTCTGTCCAGTTGATCTCTTTCTTCTTGATTCAGTTTGGTGGGCTGTATGTCTCTAGAAAGTTGTCCATTTCTTCTAGATTGTCAAATTTGTTGGCATGTAATTGTTCATAGTATCCTCTTATGTTTTTTTAATTATTATTTCTGCAGTATCCCTTGAGATTTTTCCTTTTCCATTTTTTTTTGTCTTTTGTGTTTTTAGGGCCACACCCGCAACATATGGAAGTTCCCAGGCTAGCCACTGGTCTATACTAGAGCCACAGCAATGCCAGAGCCAAGCCGCATCTGTGACCTAACCCACAGCTCACGGCAATGCCAGATCCTTAATGCACTGAGAAAGGCCAGGGATTGAACCCGCAACCTCATAGTTCCTAGTCGGATTCGTTTCCACTGCACCACAACGGGAACTCCTAATATATTTTTTTAAAATGATGGCAGATGGTTTATTAAGCTGATCCTTAGTATAGGCACTGGGGCTTGCCCAGGGTGCTTTTAATGTACATAGCTCAGATGTTCTGCCAATTTTTCTTGAGCAATGACACTAGCAAGGTGACAGCTAAGTGGATGTTTGTTGTACATGAGCTCGTCACCTGTCATCTTCATGTGGCCAATAGCCAGTGCCAGACACAGCACGTTCTTCATCTAGAACATGATTGTGGACTTCCCTTCATTAACTTTGGCCACCATATTCTCTTTGTGGGTCAGCAAGGAAGAGAACTTGCCAGGCTTATTCGGGCCTGGGCGCAGGATTTGTGGGATCTGCTTGGTTAGAGACTCTGAAGCCAAAAAGGCATCATACTTATTGGCCAGCTTCTTGACCAGTTTCTTATTCTTGCTGTGTTTCTTCAGTGCCTCGATATCCATGTGCGGGATATCCACAGCCTTGGCCTTATCACAATGCTACTGGTCTCCCAGAACACACATGGGGAACTTGGGGCGGGGAGTAGACTTAAGCCTGATGGTGCCGGAGTAGCGTTTGTTTTTCTGAGGGTCATGTTTCTTCAGGCTGATCTGAAGCTCCACCGTCTCCAAAAACTTCCGGCTCTTGCGCTGGTTCCCGTGTAGGCCCTCCCACACCACCTCTTACAGGGTGTCCAGGGAGACTTTGCTGCTCATGGTGCCTGGCAAAGCAATAACCGGAAAAGAGCTTCTATTGTTTTCTGAATGTCTATTTTAGTGATTTCCTCTCTGATCTTTATGATTTACTTCCTTCTGCTGACTTTAGGTTTTGTTTGTTCTTTTTTCTGATTCTTTTATGAATGGGTTAAGTTTTCAGTTTGAGATTTTTCTTTTTTGAGGAAGGCCTGTACTGCTATGAACTTCCCTCTAAACACTGCTTTTGCAGAATCCCATAGATTTTGAATGGTTGTGTTTTCATTATCATTTGTCTTGAGGTATTTTTGAATTTCTCTTGATTTCCTCATTGACCCATTGGTTTTTTAGTAGCATGTTGTTTAATCTCCATGTAGTCAGTTTTTTTCTCATTTCTGTTCCTGTGGTTGATTTCTAGTTTCATGCCATTGTGTTCAGAGAAGATACTTGAAATAATTTCTATGCTCTTAAATTTGTTGAGGTTAGTTTTGTGCCCCAATATGTGGTCAATCTTTGAGAATGTTCCATGTGCACTTTTATTTTTTTTTCCTTTTTTTAAGGGCCACACACATGGCATATGGAAGTTCCTAGGCTAGGGGTCGAATCAGAGCTGTAGCTGCCAGCCTATGCCACAGCCACAGCAATATAGGATCCAAACTGTGTCTGCAACCTACACCACAGCTCACAGCAATGCCACATCCTTAACTCACTGAGCAAGGCCAGAGATCAAACCAACGTCCTCATGGATGTTAGTCAAATTTGTTAACCACTGAGCCGCAACAGGATCTCCTTCCATGTGCACTTGAAAAGAATGTATATTTTGATTTTTTTGGGAGGTAATGTCCTGAAAATGTCAAGTAAGTCTAACTTTTCTATTCTGTCATTTATGATCTCTGTTGCCTTATTGATTTTCTGTCTAGAGGATCTGTCCATTGATGTGAGTGGGGTGTTAAAGCCTCCTAATATTATTGAATTCCCATCAATTTCTCCTTTTATGTCTGTTAGTATTGTTGTATGTATCTGGGTGCACCTATATTAGGGGCATATATATTGATGAGTGTAATATCCTCTTCTTGAATGGATCCTTTTATCATTAAATAGTGTCCTTGTCTGTCTTTATGGCCTTTGTTTTAAAGTCTGTTTTGTCTGATATGAGTATTGCAACTCTGGTTTTCCTGTCTTTTCCATTTGCATGGAATATCTTTTCCCATCCCCTCACTTTCAATTTATATGTGTCCTTTGCCCTAAGGTGAGTAGGCAGCATATTGTAGGCTCTTTTTTTGTTTGTTTTTTTGTTTTTCGATTCTGCCACTCTATGTCTTTTGACTGGAGCATTCAGTCCATTGACCATTAAAGTAATTATCGAGGAGTTCCCGTCGTGGCGCAGTGGTTAACGAATCCGACTAGGAACCATGAGGTTGCGGGTTCGGTCCCTGGCCTTGCTCAGTGGGTTAACGATCCGGCGTTGCCGTGACCTGTGGTGTAGGTTGCAGATGCGGCTCGGATCCCGCGTTGCTGTGGCTCTGGCGTAGGCCGGTGGCTACAGCTCCGATTCAACCCCTATCCTGGGAACCTCCATATGCCGTGGGAGCGGCCCAAGAAATAGCAACAACAGCAATAACAACAACAACAAAAAGACAAAAAAAAAAGGAATTATTGATAAATATATTCTTATTGCCATTCTAAACCTTGTTTTCTGGTTGATTCTGGTTTTTTCCTTTATTCCTTTCTTTTTTGGTTGGAGGACTTTCTTTTCTTTTATGCTTGTGTCCTTTTCTTTCTGTGAGTGTAATGTTTGTTTTTGATTTGTGGTTGCCCTGTTTTTCAAGTATGTTAACCCCTTCCTATATCTGCTTGCTTTGGCCTGAAAGTCATATAAGCTCAAACACATTCTAAAAAACAAAGAGTCTAGATTTTCTTACTTTTCTTCCCCACATTATATAATCTTGAAGTCTTTTTATTTTATTTTATTTTATTTATTTTTAGGGCCACTCCCACGGCATATGGAGGTTCCCAGGCTAGGGGTCAAATTGGAGCTGTGGCCACTAACCTATGGTACAGCAGCGCCAGAAACTAGCCATGTCTAGGATCTACCACAGCTTAAGGCAATGATGGATCCTTAACCCACCAAGCAAGGCGGTGGATTGAACCTGTGCCCTCGTGGATGCTAATCAGATTCCTTTCTGCTGAGCCATGATGGGAACTCCCTTTTTTTTGGGGGGGGGGAGGGGCACATCCATGGCATATGGAGCTTCCCAGGCTAGGGGTCTAATCGGAGCTGTTGCTGCGGGCCTATGCCAGAGCCATAGCAGCACCAGATCTGAGCTGCCTCTTCAACCTACACCACAGCTCATGGCAACGTTGGATCCTTAACCCATGGAGCAAGGCCAGGGATTAAACCCGCAACCTCGTGGTTCCTGGTCAGATTCGTTTCCACCATGCCACGACAGGAACTCCTCTCCTTCTATTTTAAATGATATTCTTGCTGGGGAGAATATTCTAGGCTGCAAATTTTTGCCTCTTAGAACTTTGAATATATCTTGCTGCTCTCTTCTGGCCTGTAGTGTTTCTGTAGAGAAATAAGCTGATAGCCTAATGGTGGTTCCCTTATAATTTTTTTCTTCTTTTTTAGGGCCACACCTGTGGCCTATGGAGATTCCCAGGCTAGGGGTCTAATTGGAGCTATGGCTGCTGACTTACGCCACAGCCATAGCAGTGCCAGATCTGAGCTATATCTGTGACCTATACCACAGCTCATGACAACACCAAATCCTTAACCCACTGAGCAAGGCCAGGGATCGAACCTGCATCCTCATGGATCCTGTCAGGTTCATTAACCACTGAGCCATGACAAGAACTCTGGTGTTAACTTTTTTTCTCTTGCTGCCTCTAAAATCCTCTCTTTATTTTTAATTTTTGCTGTTTTTGTTATAATTTGACTTGATGTGGGCCTGTTTGGGTTCAACTTGTTTGGGGCCCTCTGTGCTTTCTTTATCTTGATATCGGTTTCCTTTAGATTTGGAAAGTTTTCAGCCATAATTTCTTTAAATATATTTTCGATCTCCTTTTATTTTTCTTCTTCTGGAATCTCTATTATGTGTAGATTGGCCTGCTTTATGTTATTCCCATAGATCTCTTATATTGCTTTCATGTTTTTTCATTTGGTTTTCTGTCTGCTGTCCTGATTGGGTGATTTCCATTATTACATTTCTTTCACTGATTCATTCCTCTGCATTGTTCATTCTGCTCTTCAGTGCCTTTAACTTAACGTGTGTCTCTGGAAATGAATTTTATAATTTTTCTTGGCTCCTCATATTTTCTAGTTCCTTTCTAAAGTAATCTTCATTACTGTTCATATCTACTCTTAATTCCTTCATATTTGTTCTTTTCACTGTCTCCTTTTTGAATTTGATGTCTGTTAGACTGCAGAGGTCTGTTTCATTATTTGCTCCTTCAGGTGAATTCTCCTGTTCTTTTAACTGGGAATGGTTCCTGAGTATCTTCATTTTGCTTATATTTTTCTTATTCTGTGAGTTTAGGAAAAACAACTACTGTAGTCTTGAAGGGCTATATATACTTTGAGGTCCTCTGCCTCAGCTGATCTCCCTGTTGGTTAGGTGGCTTCCCAGGGTATGCATTCCTTTCCTCTTTTTTTTTTTTCTCAATGAATTTTATTACATTTTTAGTTGAGCAACGATCATCACAATCATATCTTATAGCATGTCCATCCCAAACCCTCAGCGCATCCCCCCACTCCCCCAAGCTGTCTCATTTGGAAACCATAAGTTTTTCAAAGTCTGTGAGTCTGTATCTGTTCTGCAAAGAAGTTCATTGTGTCCTTTTTTTTTAGATTCCACATGTAAGCAACAGCATTTGATATTGGTGTCTCACTGTCTGACTGACTTCACTTAGCATGATGATTTCTGTGTCCATCTATGTTGCTGCAAATGCCATTATTCTTTCCATTTAATGGCTGAGTAATATTCCATTGTGTATATGTACCACATCTTTATCCATTCCTCTGTCGATGGACATTTAGGTTGTTTCCACGTGTTGACTATTGTATATAGTGCTGCAGTGAACATTGGAGTACATATATCTTTTCTTTGAGTCATGGTTTTCTCTGGATAGATGCCCAGGAGTGGGATTGCTAGATCACGTTCCTTTCCTCTTTAACAGCTCCCTCTTAGGAGCGCTAGTGCTGTCCTGATTCCTTTCTCTCTCTCTCTCTCTTTTTTTCTTTTGTTCTACCCAGTTATGTGGAGGGTTTCTTGCCCTTTTGGGGGGTTTAAGGTCTTCTTCCAGCATTCAGTTGATGTTTTGCGTGAATCGTTCTACATGTAGATTTTGTGTGTGTGTGTGTGTGTGTGTGTGTTGGAAAAGGTGAGCACCATGCCTTACTCCTCCACCATCTTGATCCTCTCTTCCTGCCCATTTTTTAATTGAGTTGTTTTTTTCTTTTAGGTGAAGTTTAGTAGTATGAGGTGTTTATATGTATTGGATATTAACCCCTTATTGGTCAGATCATTTGTGAATACCTTCTCCTGTTCGGTAGGTTATCTTTTCATTTTGTTGATTGCTTCTTTGTTGTCCAAAAACTTTTATGTTTAATTAGCTTATTTTTGTTTTTATTTCCTTTGCTTTAGGAGACAGATCCAAAAAAATATTGCTCAATTTATGTCAAAGAGTGTTCTGTCTGTTTTTCCCTAGGAGTTTTATGGTTTCTGGTCTTACAATTAGATTTTAATCCAGTTTGAGTTTATTTTTGCATATGGTATTACTGAATGTTCTAATTCCTCATTCCTTCTTCATTTATTAATTGGAATTCTGTAAGGAAGAGTTGTCTCTGTTTATTTATTCAATCATATTTCTATCTGTGTGGACTCATGGATATTTCTTTTATTCTCTGGATTATAATCTTTTTTTTTTAATTAAAAAAATTTTTTAAATTATAGTCGATTTACAATGTTCAGTCAATTTTAGCTATACAGCAAAGTAACCCAGTTATATATACATTCTTTTTCTCACATTATCCTCCATCATGTTCCATCACGAGTGTTTAGATATAGTTCCCTGTGCTATATAACAGGATCTCATGGCTTAGCCACTCCAAATTCAGTAGTTTGCATCTAACTCCAAACTCCCAGTCCATCCCACTCCCTCCCCCTCCTCCTTGACAACCACAAGTCTGTTTTCCATGCCCATGAGTTTGTTTCTTTTGTATTAAATAGGTTCATAGGTGCCATATACTAGAGTCCACATAAGTGATATCCTATGGTGTTTGTCTTTCTCTTTCTGACTTACTTCACTTATATGAGAGTCTCTAGTTCCATCCATGTTGCTGCAAATGGCATTGTTTTGTTCTTTTTTATGGCTGAGTAGTATTCCATTGTGTAATGTATATATACCACATCTTCTTAATCCATTGATGGACATTTAGGTTGTTTCCGTGTCTTGGCTATTGTGAATAGTGCTGCAATGAACATATGGGTGCATGTATCTTTTTCAATGAAAGTTTTGTCTGGATATATGCCCAGAAGTGGGATTGCTGGATTGTATGGTAGTTCTATATTTAGTTTCCCGAGGTACCTCCATTCTGTTTTTCATAGTGGTTGTACCAGTGGATTATAATCTATACTACTTTGGCCATTGGGACCTCTTTCAGTCTCCTTTGTCCTTTTGACATACTTTCTTCTTCTTCTTCTTCTTCTTTTTTTCTTCCTTTCTTTCTTTTCTTTTCTTTTTCTTTTTTTTTTTTTAGCACTTTGATTCTTCCTGGAACGACAAGATTTTCCAGGCTTACCTTGCATTTTCCTTGCTGCAGCCCTAGAATTGACACTTCTTCAAAGAGTCTTGGTTACTTTTTTTCGAGAATGTTATTTAGAAACCAAATCTGTATGCTAGGTGTGTTTATTGCTACTGAGATGACACTGATTCTTGGGTCCTCTGGCTAGCAATATAAAGATACCACTTCTTTTGAATGAGCTGCATGCATATGATTCTTGATATGGGAAACTCAAAGACAGAGTTTGTCTTATACTAGATGATATGCTTTTATTATCAGCTATCAGAAAAATACATGAAGGTAACTAAGAATTCTTGGGAGAAAAAAAAAAAGGGAGTTCCTATTGTGGCGCAGCAGAAATGAATCCGACTAGTGTTCATGAGGATGCGGCTTTGATCCCTGGCCTCACTCAGTGGATTGGGGATCCAGTGTTGCTTTGAGCTGCATTGTAGTTTGCAGACATGGCTTGGATCCCATGAGGCTGTGGTGGTAGGTGTAGCTCCGATTCCCCTAGCCTGGAAACTTCCATATGCCATGAGTGTGCCCCCCCCCCAAAGAAAAATCTTGTTTCATGGGTTCTATTGGTTAAGAATTGAGAGACTTCATGCAAAAAAAACAAAACAAAACACTGATGTTTTAGAATAATTGGCCATAACTAATTAGCTTTTATGGTCAACTATTTTATTTTATTTTATTTAAATGATTTTTATTTTTTCCATTATAGTCGGTTTACAGTGTTCTCTCAGTTTTCTACTGTACGGCAAAGTGACCCAGTCACACTTACATATATACATTCTTTTTCTCGCATTACCCTCCATCATGCTCCATCAGAAGTGTTTAGATATAGTTCCCAGTGCTATACAGCAGGATATCATTGCTTATCCATTCCAAAGGCAGTACTTTGCATCTGTTAACCCCAGATTCCCAGTTGATCCCACTCCCTCCCCCTCCTCCTTGGCAACCACAAGTCTGTTCTCCAAATCCATGAGTTTCTTTTCTATGGGAAGGTTTATTTGTGCTGTATATTAGATTCCAGATATAAGTGATATCATATGGTATTTGTCTTTCTCTTTCTGACTTACTTCACTTATATGAGATTCTCTAGCTCCATCCATGTTGCTGCAAATGGCATTATGTCATTCTTTTTTATGGCTGAGTAGTATTCCATTGTGTATATATACCACATCTTCCGAATCCAATCCTCTGTCGATGGACATTTGGGTTGTTTCCATGTCCTGGCTATTGTGAATAGTGCTGCAATGAACATGCGGGTGCACGTGTCTCTTTTAAGTAGAGTTTTGTCCGGATAGATGCCCAAGAGTGGGATTGCGGGGTCATATGGAAGTTCTATGGATAGATTTCTAAGGTATCTCCAAACTGTTCTCCATAGTGGCTGTACCAGTTTCCATTCCCACCAGCAGTGCAGGAGGGTTCCCTTTTCTCCACAGCCCCTCCAGCACTTGTTATTTGTGGACTTATTAATGATGGCCATTCTGACTGGTGTGAGGTGATATCTCATGGTAGTTTTGATTTGCATTTCTCTTATAACCAGCGATGTTGAGCATTTTTTCATGTGTTTGTTGGCCATCTGTATATCTTCTTTGGCGAAATGTCTATTCAGGTCTTTTGCCCATTTTTTCAATTAGGTTGTTGGGTTTTTTTTGCTGTTGAGTTGTGTGCCTTGTTCGTGTACTTTAGAGATTAAGCCCTTGTCAGTTGCATTGTTTGAAACTATTCTTTTCTCCCATTCCATAGGTTGTCTTTTTGTTTTTTTCTGGTTTCCTTTGCCGTGCAAAAGTTTGTCAGTTTGATTAAGTCCCATTCGTTTATTTTTATTTTATTTTATTTTATTTTTTTGTCTTTTTTTGACATTTCTTGGGCCGCTCCCTCAGCATATGGAGGTTCCCAGGCTAGGGGTCTAATCAGAGCTGTAGCCGTCAGCCTATGCCAGAGCCACAGCAACGTGGGATCCAAGCCACGTCTGCGACCTACACCACAGCTCACAGCTCTTGGCCGGATCCTTAACCCATGGTGCAAGGCCAGGGATCGAACCCACAACCTCATGGTTCCTAGTCAGATTCGTTAACCACTACACCACGACAGGAACTCCCCATTCGTTTATTTTTGCTTTTATTTCTGTTGCCTTGGGAGACTGACCTGAGAAAACATTTGTAAGGTTGATGTCAGGGAATGTTTTGCCTATTTTCTCTTCTAAGAGTTTTATGGTGTCTAGTCTTTTGTTGAAGTCTTTAAGCCATTTTGAGTTTATTTTGTGTATGTTGTGTGTGTGTTCCAATTTCATTGATTTACATGCAGCTGTTCAGTTTTCCCAGCACCACTTGCTGAAAAGACTGTCTTTTTCCCATTTTATATTCTTGCCTTCTTTGTCAAAGGGTAATTGACCACAGGTATCTGGGTTTATTTCTGGGTTCTCTGTTCCATTGGTCCATATGTCTATTTTGGTAGCAGTATCACACCGTCTTGATTACTGTAGGTTTGTAATACTGCCTGAAGTCTGGGAGAGTTATGCCTCCTGATTGGTTTTTGTTCCTCAGGATTGCTTTGGCAGTTCTGGGTTTTTTGTGGTTCCATGTAAGTTTTTGGGTTTTTTGCTTTTTTTTTTTGTTTAAAAAAAATTTCATTGACAACATATAGTTGATTTACAATGTTGTGCTAGTTTCAGATGTACAGTAAAGTTACTCAGTTATATATATATACACACACACATAAATATCCTTTCTTATATTCTTTTCCATTATAGGTTATTACAAGATACTGAGTGTAGTTCCCTGTGCTACACAGTAGGTCCTTGTTGGTTATCTACTTTATATATAGTAGTGTCTATACTTTAATCCAAAACTCCTAATTTACCCCTTCCCCCCTCTCCCTTTTGTTAACCATAAGTTTGTTTTCTATGTCTATGGGTCTATTTCTGATTTACATATAAGTTCATTTGTATTTTTTTTTTTTTTAGATTCTACATATAAGCATATAAGCGAGATCATATGACATTTTTCTTTGTTTGGCTTGCTTCACTTAGTATGATAATCTCCAGGTCCACCCATATTGCTGTAAATGGCGTTATTTCATTTCTTTTTAAGTAAAATTCCATTATATACATATATATACACATACACACACACACACACACACACACACACACACACCACATACTTCCATGTAAGTTTTGGATTGTTTGTTGCAGTTCTGTGCAAAATGTCATGGTTAATTTGGTAGGGATTGCATTGAATCTGTAGATTGCTTTGGGTAATATGGCCATTTTTACGATATTAATTCTTCCATTCCAGGAGCATGGAATATCTTTCAATTTCTTTGAGTCCTCTTTAAGTTCCTTAATTAATGTTTGATAGTTCTCAGCATGTAAGTCTTTCACTTGCTTGATCAGATTTATTCCCAGGTATTTAATTTTGGGGGGTGCAATTTTAAAATGTATTGCATTTTTGTATTTCTTTTCTAATATTTCATTGTTAGAAATGCAACCAAATCCTGAATGTTAATCTTGTATCCTGCTACTTTGCTAAATTCTGTAGCTTAGATATTCCCAAATGCACTGCAGACCATGCCAGTTTTGTGTGACAAATTGAGAAAAATAAGGACATGGTAAGAAATTTATCATAATGCTAGATATATTCAAGTAAAAACATTGTGAGTTTATGCTCTTCCTACACTTTTTTTCCCTTTTTTTTTTTTTTTTTTTTTTTTTTGCTATTCCTTTGGGCCGCTCCCACGGCATATGGAGGTTCCCAGGCTAGGGGTCTAATCGGAGCTGTAGCCACCGGCCTACGCCAGGGCCACAGCAACACGGGATCCTAGCCGCGTCTGCAACCTACACCACAGCTCACGGCAACGCTGGATCGTTAACCCACTGAGCAAGGCCAGGGACCGAACCCGCAACCTCATGGTTCCTAGTCGGATTCGTTAACCACTGCGCCATGACGGGAACTCCCTCTTCCTACACTTTTTAATGTTATAGCTGGTGGTAGTAAATGGCAGGGTTTGTTTGTTTTTTTCTCTTTTGGCTGCCCATGGCATATGGAGTTCCAGGGCCAGGGATCAGATCCAAGCCGCAGTTGTGACCTACACAGCAGCTGCTGCAATGCTGGTTCCTTAACCCACTGTGTCAAGTCATAGGATCTAATCTGCATCCCAGTGCTCCAGAGACATGTTTTTTTGTTTTTGTTTTTTCACATTTTTACATGATGTTGACTCTTTTCCCAGATCAATTACATATTAAATAATATTGAGGTCAAATTTAATCATCAAGACAGCAGAGCCGCAGTCCAGGCACTTATCAGAGAACACATTAGCAAGTACGCTAGTAATGCAAATACCTGGCAAAAGCATATCTGAGAGAAATTACTTTTAAACAGTTGCCTGAAAAATGTGCAGCTACATAATCAAGAATTTACCTCTGGATTAAACCAGTGGAGAGTGATTTCCTGGATAGCATCTTACTGGTCCTCTATAAAGTGGTAGGATGCTTTTGGCTTAGACTGAGAGTTGTCCTGTGAAGTGGCCTGATATTACCATCTCCTCGGGTCTCCAGCAAAGCTGTTAGTAAAGGGTTTAATAGTTGTGTTACACAGCAGCCTCCTTGTGGGGCTCCTTCAGGGAAGTTTCTCTTTGGTCCTGGTACGAGGACCAGTTATAATTGTCTTGAGCAGTAGGCTTTGTTTTATGGACACCATGGCGACTGAGGTATAAATTAGGAGTTTGGGATTAACATATACATGCTGCTATATATAAAATAGATAATCAACAAAGACCTACTATATGGCACAGGGAACTCTCCTCAATATTCTGTAATAACCTATTATTGGAAAAAGAATCTGAAAAAACAATGGATATATGTATAACTAAATCACTTTGCTCTACACCTGAAACTAACACAACATTGTAAATCAGCTATACTCCAATATAAAATAAAAATTAAATTTAAAAAATAGACCCCGTAACAATGTAACTGATAGATTTCCTTCTAGGGTGGGTCTGCAAAGTTTAAAGCCATGTTTATGGCCTACTCATTACAAATACATAGTTTTTTTTAAAAAAACAGGCTTTGTAACTTTGATTTTACTTATTTTTGAATAAGTAATTCAGCCACATGGTTTAAAAATCAGAGGTGCAGAAGTCTATATGACTAAAAGACACCTTTTCACCATTTTCCTATACCACCCGTTTCTGTTCCCTGGAGGGAACAATTTCTTATATCAGTTTCTTATGTATATATCTCTGCATTTATAAGCTTATACATTTTATAGGTTCTTGTGGCTCTATTTTATGTTTTTCTTATTCTTTTTTTACTCTCAAAATTAATTTTCCTGTTTTTTATTAATAATTATAAAGTAATACATGCTCATTGCTAAAGATTCAGAAACTGAAAATAAAAAAGGCCAAAGATCTTATGCAATCTTATCACCCAGAGATGGTCACTGTTAACTGTTTTGTTTATTTTTACTTGTTTAATGTTTATGTTTTATGCTTATTTTGAGGCATTTCTCATTGCATACATTTTCATCCTCATGATTTAAAGAGTGAATGCTGATCAATATTTAAAATAAAATTTGATCATATTTTACATGCATTTTCATTTAAGAGTGTTTCATGGGGGGGGAGTTCCTGCTGCAGCATAGCGGGTAAAGATCAGGTGTTGTCTCTGTGGCAGCTCGGGTTTGATCCCCAGCCCAGTGCTGTGGGTTAAGGATCGAGTGTTGTTGCAGCTGTGGCACAGGCCGAAACTGCAGCACGAGTTCGATCCCTGGCCTGGGAACTTCCGAATGTCTTGGGTGGAGCCAAAAAAAAAAAAAAAGGGACTGTTCATGGTCATCTTTCCGTCAGTAAATATACAGTTGACCCTTGAACAATGCAGTAGTTGGGGCACCAACTGACCCTCTGTGCAGCTGAAAAGCCAAGTGTCATTTATAGTCAGCACTCCATATACACTCTTCCTCTGTACCCTTGGTTCCTCCATATCTGAGGTTCTGCATTTGAAGATTCAACCAACTGCAAATAGTGTAGTACTGTAGTATTTACTATTGAAAAAAAATCCGAGTATAAGTAGACCTGTGCAGTTCAAATCTATGTTGTTTAAGGGTCAGCAGCGCATCTGTAATATACTTTTTAATTTTAACTCTTAATTTGGAAGTGATTTTAGATTTTCAGAAAAGTTACAAAAATACTACATAGAGTTTTAGTTTACCCTTCACTCGGCTCCTTCTACTCTTAACATCCTACATAACCATAGCACAATACCTAAAGCAGAGAATTAACATTGATACAATACTATTAACTAATCTACAGACCTACAGAATTTTTACCAATTGTTCCACTAATGTCTTTCTTTTTGGTGCAATTATCTCATCTTGCGTTTAGTTATTTATTATATATCTTTAGTCTCTCCCAGTCTGGGACATTTCCTCAGACTTAACATTTTTAAAGGGTTATTTTGTCTCTCAATTAGGGTTTGCTTGATACTTTCTCTTGATGAAATCGAAGTTGTGCTTTTTTGGCAAGGATACCACATTTTTTGGCGTAAGGACCACAGAAGTGTGTTTATCCTCATCTCAGTGAATCATGTCAGGATGTACTTGAACACTGATAATATTAACTGGTCAGTATGCTACTAAAGATGGTCACTTGAGCGAGACAGTGAATGCCAGGTTTATCCACATAAAATTACTATTTTTCCCTTTGCAAATATTCTGTTCCAGTCATATTTTTATTCACTAAATTCATTATCCATACTTAATGCTTTCACGATTATTACTGTATGTGTGTGTGATTCATTTACATAAATCCATTAATGGACACTGGAGGTTATTTATTTATTTTGGCCACACCTGTGGCATATGGAAGTTCCCAGGCCAGGAATCAAATCAGAACTGCAGCTGGGGCCTCTGCTATAGCTATGGCAACACCAGATCTGAGCAGACTCTTTGACCTATGTAGCAGTTTGTGGTAATGCCAGATCCTTAACCCAGGGAGCTAGGCCAGAGATCGAACCCACATCCTCAGACAGTGTTGGGTCCTTAACCCACTGAGCCACAGCAGAAATTCCAGGGACATTATTTTTAATTTTTTAGTACTCTGAGCCCAATAATGAACATTTTCTTTGGGCACTTTTCTAGTTATTTCCCTGGGATGAATTGCCCTAAGGACAACTATTTCTGGGCCAAAAGTCACACACTTAAAAAGTGTATGTGGCTCTGTAGAAAAGTTAATATCACTCAAACAAGTAGCATGTGAAAGTGACTCCCCATTTTCCTACTCTGTGGACAACATTTCTCACAGCTTCTAATTTATCTTACTGTTTTTTTGGAATGGGGCAGAATATATATAAACAAAACAGTTTTTAGAGTGGGTGGAAGTTACAAGGAGATCCATGGTTGCTATTAGTTTGTAGTTTTCTCATAATAAGTGCTGCCCCACAATGGAAAGAGATACTCTGTATAGAAGAAATTTCAGCATCATTGAAATCAAGACTTAAATTCACTTGCTAGGAATGAGATACAGGGAATTAGACAAACTGTGAAGCCCTTCTTATTCCTGGGAGTATATAAAACTTTGGTTTATGGCCAGTCTGCATATGTCTCTAAAGTAAGAGTGAACTTGGATGTCTTACTTTTCAGTGGTTGAAGGCCTCTCACTGTTGGACTTGGGAGTGTCTCCGTATTCTGGAGCAGTATTTCATGAAGTAAGTGTTCTTGTTTTCTTTTCTGGGTACTAAGAGTAAATACTCACAGATACCAAGGCTAACCTCTGTTTCATACAAACATTTTAAAAGATCTGTTTTTGAAAATCATATTTCAAAACAGCCCTTTTTTTAGGTGTTCTCTACCTGAGAAGGAGGTTCCACACTTGTAGTGGAAATGATTCAGATTAAGCCTGTAGGAGTTACTGCTGTGGCTCAGTGAGTTAGGAATCTGACCACAGTGGCTCTGTTCACTGCAGGGGCGCAGGTTTGATCCCTGGCACGGCATAGTGGGTTAAATGATCCAGTGCTGCTGTGTAGGTTGCAGCTGTGGCTCAGATTCAATCCCTGGCCTGGGAACTTTCATGTTCCTTGGATGTGGCCATAAAAAAGCCAGCAGTTGAGACGTCTGTAGAAGCTACTATTTTTTTTTTTTTTTGCTATTTCTTGGGCCGCTCCCACGGCATATGGAGGTTCCCAGGCTAGGGGTCCAATCGGAGCTGCAGCCACCGGCCTACGCCAGAGCCACAGCAACGCGGGATCCGAGCCGCATCTGCAACCTACACCACAGCTCACGGCAACGCCGGATCGTTAACCCACTGAGCAAGGGCAGGGATGGAACCCGCAACCTCATGGTTCCTAGTCGGATTTGTTAACCACTGCGCCACCATGGGAACTCCTTTTTTTTTTTGAAGCTACTATTTTTATTGGCAAATAAATTGTAAACAGTTCCCAGTTCATAAATAGGTCATGTGCTAATTGGCGTGTAATTATTTCTTTGGAACATGTTTTCCCCTAAAAACTGTGACAGCAATGTTGGTTTCTTAGAAAGCCCACAAAAGCCTATTTAAACTCCCAAAATTAGTTCTTAAAGAATAGTAAAATCACTCTTAGGTCACCACCATCTCTTGTTTGGGTTACTGCAGCAGCGTCCTGACAGGTTTTTCTGCCTTCACTTTTGCTCTTTTACTTTTTATTCTGCAGTCAGCGGTCTTCCTAAAATGTGAATCTGATTTTGTTATTGTCCTGTTTGGTACTTTTGAATGCTCAGCACTGACCTCAGAATAAAATCCAAACACCTTAGGGTGCACACAAAGCCCTGTGGGCCCTGTTACCCCATCAACCACATATCTTTACACTTTCCCCTTCCCATTTTTATTGGCCTTATCATTTAGAATAGAAGTCTTCTAATTTGACAATTTAACCCCCAATTTTTACAGTTGTCTCCCTCATACCTACTTTGAGAATAAATTTTTTGTTTTTCTAATTTTTTTTTTCTAACATTCAACTTGGTTCTCATGGAGATAACTCTTTTGCCTTCATGTTTCATTATCTTTGTATTACTATGTAATGGAACCACAATAACGAGAACTATTAGCAGAAACAGGTTAGGATCTGTTTAGGAGACTCTTCATGAGCACACAGTTCAGATGTGCATGGGCATACACAACACAGCCCACTAGCCATGAGAGCTCCGGGGCTGTGGGCCTTGGGCAGTATGTTTTCTAGACAGAATAGAAACCCCTTGAGAGAGTTCTGACATATTCTCATTGTGTTGCAGCATCATATTCTCTCTTGCATATATGTCTTTGCTCATGCTATTATCTCCTTATAGAGGGCCATTCTTTCCTCTTTTTCTTTCTTTTTTTTTTCTTTTTCTTTTTTGGCCACACCTGTGGGATATGGAAGTTCCTGGGTGCCAGGGATCAAATCCAAGCCACTGTTGCCTACACCACAGCTGCAACAGTACCGGATCCTCAATCCACTGTGTCGGGCCAGGGATGGAACTTCTGCCTCAGCAGCAACCTGAGCCACTGCGGAGGCAATACCAGGTCCTTTACCTCCTGTGCCACAGTGGGAACTCCCATTCTTTCCTCTTTGTGTGGTTGACTCACTATTCAGATTTAGCTTAGGCTCTGCCTCCCGCAGGAAGTCAGCCCTCATCGCTTTAGACTAAATTAAGTGTTTTTTCCTGTATCTTCCAAAGTATCTTGTGCTTATCCTTTTTATGGCTCACACTCTTGAAATTGCCTCTGTACTTGTTTTGCCCACTGTGATACAGGCTCCTCAGAACATGTACTGGTGCCCTTTCATCACTTACTCCTAGTGGCTAGCTTTGCATCTGCATATGTATGCCAATCCTTCCCTTCCCTCTTTCCTCTAACAAAGATTTGTTAAGTTCATGTCAAATGCCGGCTACCTACTTGGTGCTAAAAACAAGACACAGTCCTTGGCCTTGTGATACCTGTATTTCTGAGAGAAACAATTTAGTGAAAAAAAGGAATTTTCAAAGCAGAGAATGTCATCAGGGATAAAGAAGGTCATTTCATGATGATAAAGGGGTCAATTCATCAAAAGGGCATAACAATCCTAATGTTTATACACCTAATAACAGAGTTTCAAAGTGCATGAAGACTGATAGAATTGCAAGGAAAAACAGACAAATCTCCAATTATAGTCTAAGATTTCAGTAGCCCTCTGTTAATGATTGATAAAACAAGCAGACAGAAAATCAACAAGGATATAGAAACCTTGAATAGCGTGCCAACCAACTTGACCATGTCATTGACATTTGCAGAACATTTTATCCAATAACAGCAAAACATGTAATCTTTTGTAAATGAGATTACTTTTTTTAAAAAATTGAAGTTTAGTTGATTTACTTTATGTGTTACTTTATGTGTTAGTTTCTGGCATATAGTGTTTTCAAGTGTTCAGGGAACATTTGCAAGATAGACCGTATTCTGAGCCATATAACAAGGCTCAACAAATTTAAAAGGATTGAAGTCATATAAATGATATTCTTTGGCCACAGGGGAATTAAGTAAAAAATTAATACCTGGGAGTTCCCGTCGTGGCGCAGTGGTTAACGAATCCGACTAGGAACCATGAGGTTGCGGGTTCGGTCCATGGCCTTGCTCACTGGGTTAAAGATCCGGCGTTGCCGTGAGCTGTGGTGTAGGTTGCAGACGCGGCTCGGATCCCGCGTTGCTGTGGCTCTGGCGTAGGCCGGTGGCTACAGCTCCGATTCAACCCCTAGCCTGGGAACCTCCATATGCCGCGGGAGCGGCCCAAGAAATAGCAACAACAACAACAAAAGACAAAAAAAAAAAAAAAAGAGGGGGGTTCCCTGAAGGTTCTTTGTGATGCGAACTCTGGATTTACTGTCTTAACTTTCGCACATCAAGCTGCTTTGCACTGTGGCCAAAAAAAAAAAAAAAAGAAAGAATTTTTTAAAATAAATAATTTAAAAGAGGAAATGTCTCAAATCATTAACCTCAGTTTCTACCTTAAGAAACTAGAAAAAGAAGATAAAGTAAGCAGAAAAAAAGAAATAATGAAGATCTGAGTGAAAAATGAAATAGAAAATAGAAAAACAATATTAAAAGTCACGGAAAAAACGTTGGTTCTTTGGGATGAACAGTAAAATTGGTAAACATTTATGAATAGTGGGTATGTTCACTATCTTGATTATGGTGATGGTTTCATGAGTGTATGCATAGGTCAAAACACACCAAGTTGTAAACTTTGCATATATATGCAGTTTATTGTACCAGCTACACCCCCACAAAGCTAAATTTTTTAAAAATGTGATTTCAGTTAAGAGGTAAATACACGTAGAAAAATAAAGTCAAATAAAAGGATAAAGAATGATGATCATGTGTGGCTGTTTTAGTGTGTTCGAGAAAGCACTCTGAGAAAGTGGAATTTGAATAAGAGAACTAAATGAAGCGAGCAAGCCATTGATGGGCCTGATTTGGGAATGAGCTTGGCATTTGAGAGTTGCAGGAGGATGGCTGGCATTGTTAGGGCAGAATGAACAAAGAGGAAAATAATAGAGATAAGTTGTAAGAAGTTAGCGGTCTGATTATGTAGGCCTTCCAAAAAAAAAAAAAAAAAAAAGCTGTGCCTGCAGCATTCAGAAGTTCCCAGGCCAGGGATCTAACCTGTGCTGTAACCCGAGCCACAGCAGTGATAATGCGGGATCCTTAACTCACTGAGCCACAAGGGAACTCCTGTAGGACTTTTTATAGACATGGTTAGGAGTTTGGATTTCCTGTCCATCTACCTATGTATATTTCCCCCCCAATTTTATTGAGATATAATTGATAGATAGCACTGTGTAAGTTTAAGGTGTACAGCATAATAATTTGACTTATATATCATGAAATGATGACCATAGGAAGATTAGTGAACTTCCATCATCCATAGATACATTTTTTTTTCTTTGTGATGCGAACTCTGGGCTTACTGTCTTAGCTTTCATATGTGATGTATAGCAGTGTTAATTTTATTTATTATGTTGTACTTTACATCCTTAGGACTTATTTATCTCATAACTGGAAGTTTGTATCTTTTGACCATCTTCATCTAATTTCCCCTCCCTCTCGTGTAACCACAAATCTGATCTGTTTTTCTATGAGTTTGTTTTTGAATTATCATTGACCTACTACACTAAGTTAGTATATTCAGTGTTTCTATACATTTTTAGATGATCACCGTAATAAGTCTAGTTCTCATTTGTCACCATTCAAAGATATTGTATAACTACTGGTTATATTTCCCAGAGTGTACATTTCATACCTGTGACTCAATTTATTTTTTCATCTGAAAGTTTGTACCTCTTAATCTCCCTCACCTATTTCACTCCTCCTGCACCCCCTCCCCTTTAGCTATCTTTTAATATAATTGTTTTTAATGTCCAGAGTTTGTAATATGAGGACTAGAGCTTCTTCCCGGACTCAAATTTATAAATTCTCAGTTGGCTGGTGAAGCCACTTGGGATACTTCTTGTTTAATTTGGTTTCTAGGAAGACTTCATTCAAGCCCTTCATGGTTACTCAAGTGGAAATATGTCATTCATCTTCTCCAGCTCTTTCTCATATTCTTCAATCCTCGCCTTTAAGAAAGACAAAAACTCAGCACAGCATTCGTGCATCTTTTTCTTTAGTGTCCACCTGGACAGTATATTTATGCTGTGTCACGAGAAACTTCAGGGCATTAAACTTCTTTTCAAAGTCGTCTGCCAAGGCCACCTTCACCACACTGGCCTTGTAGTAAGTGGAGTGCATAGTAGGTGGTTCTCAGGTAGGGTAGCCAATCTGGAGGTGAGGATCTTATTCTAGGATTTCAGGGAGTTAGCAGTAGCCTGCGTCTTAGAGTATGATCTCTTCAAAAGCTCTCCAGCCAATGCCTTTTAGAGCAAGTTTTGTCCAGCCCTCTTGAGATCCTTTACTGACTTGGTGGCCCACAACAGCAAGTGGATTTTTTTTTTTTTTTTGTCTTTTTGCTATTTCTTGGGCCGCTCCCACAGCATATGGAGGTTCCCAGGCTGAGGGTCAAATTGGAGCTGTAGCCACTGGCCTACGCCAGAGCCACAGCAACGCGGGATCCGAGCCGCGTCTGCAACCTACACCACAGCTCACGGCAACGCCGGATCGTTAACCCACTGAGCAAGGGCAGGGACTGAACCCGCAACCTCATGGTCCCTAGTCGGATTCGTTAACCACTGCGCCACAACGGGAACTCCTGGATTTTATTTTTTATTGTGTTAGGAAGACACTGGACTTTTTTTCTTTCTTTCTTTCTTTTTTTTTTAATGGCCGTACCCGCAGCATATGGAAATTTCTGGGCCAGGGATTAATCCAAGCTGCAACTGTGACCTGTGCAGCAACTGCAGCAACACTGAATCCTTTAACCCACTGCATCAGGCCGGGGATCAAGCCCTCGCCTCAACAGCGACCTACGCCACCGCAGTCAGATTCTTAACCTACTGCGCCACAGCAGGAACTCCAACATCATGGACTTTTAAACTAGGAGGGAAGGCAGTCATATTTATTTTACATTTAATAAGTATTGCTGTGGTGATGATCATTTTGTAATGTATAGAAATATCAAATCACTATGTTGTGCATCTGAAACTAACAGGGTTGTAGGTCAATTATACTTCTATTTAAAAAAAAAAAAAGAATGTACGGCTTTGACCTTAGTTCAAAGGTCAAACCTTAACCTGAAAAAGGTTAAGTTCTGGAGTTCCTACTGTGGCACAGCAGGTTAAGGATCCGATGTTGTCTCTGTGGGAGCGTAGGTTTGATCCTCCTCTGGGGAATGGGTTAAGAATCTTATGTTGCTACAGCTGAGGTGTAGGTCACAGCTGCAGCTCAGATTTGACCCTTGGCCTGGGAACTTCCATGTGCCATGGGGGTGGCTAAAAAATAAGGGGGGAAAAAAAAAGGAAAAATAGTTCTAGAAGGTAAGGAAAAGCTTAGTATTCCTGCCACATTGGAACTGTGGTTCTCTTGGATTTGTAACCTTCTTTTCATTGAAAATAAACACTAAGATCTTTTCTAAGGTTTAAAAAAATCTGTAGTCTGGAGGGAAATTGACTCTAGGGGCAAGAGTTGAGAGCAGGGAAAATGACTAGGATGCTTATGTAATAGTCAAAGCAGGATGATCATGGCTTTAAACTAGGGTGGTTACAACAAAAATGGTGAAAAGTGATTAGAGTCTATAAATTCTAGTTATATTTTTAGAGGTAAACTTGTTTATAAGTTTGATGTGAGCTATGAAGGCAAGAGAGAATTTAAGGATACCATTCAAGATAGCAGTTTTTTGTCTGAGCAACTGAGTGAATGGTGGTGTTATTTAATGAGGAAGCAAGTTTTAGTTGGAGTGGGAAATAGAGTTCAGATTTCATCATGTTAAGTTTGACATGCTTATTAGCTGTCTCAGTGTCAGGGTCGAGGCATTTGGCCATATAAATGTGAAACTCAAGACGAGAGATCCAGGCTGGAGGTATAAAATTGGGATCTATCTGCCTATAAATGATATTTGAAAACATGGTACTGGATGTGATCACCTAGCATGATAGCCAGCCTCCAAGATGGCCCCTGAAGGGAGTTCTCATCATGGCTCAGTGGTTAATGAACCCAACTAGCATCCATGAGGATGCAGGTTTGATCCCTGGCCTCGCTCAGAGGGTTAAGGATCCAGCATTACCATGAGCTGTGGTGTAGGTTGCAGACATGGCTTGGATCCTGCGTTGCTGTTACTGTGGTGTAGGTTGGCAGCTACATCTCTGATTCGACCCCCTAGCCTAGGCACCTCCATATGCTGTGGGTGTGGCCCTAAAAAGACAAAAGACAAAAAAAAAATAAAAAAGATGGCCCGTGAAGATCTCCACTTCCTAGTATTTACCCTCATGAAGTCTTCTCTCACATGTGCCGGAGCTAGTCTGTGTGACCAATAGAATACAGCAGAAGTGATGGTATGTCACGTCCAAGATTAGGTTAGAAAAGACACTGCATCTTCCATTGTAAACTTTCTCTCTCTTGAAGCACGTGCTCTGGGGAAGCCATGTCATGAACAACTTTAAGGAGCCTTTGTGGTGAGGAATTGATAGCCAAGTAAACTTAGAAGCAAATATTTAAGCTCTTTTACATATTGCAACCCCAGCAACAACTTGGCTGCAATTTTATAAGATACTCTGTGCCAGAACCACTCAGTGAAGCTGCTTCTGGATTCCTGACTCTTTAAGACACTGCATGAGATAATAAATGTGTGTTGTTTTAAGCTATTAAGTTTTAGGATAATTTGTTACGCAGCAATAGATAACTAAGATACCTAGGGAGTGAATTTGCATAAAGAAGAATACCAGGGGAGTTCTCTGGTGGCCTAATGGTTAAGGATCCAGGATCCATCATTGTCACTGCTGTAGCATGGGTTCAGTCTCCATCCGGGGAACTTCCACAGGCCACAGGAGTGGCCAAAACAAACAAAAAACAATACCAGGACCTGGAGCACTCTAGTACATTGAGGTTAAGGTTGGGAAGGAGAAGAGAAACTAGCAAATAAAGCATAAAAGGAGGAAAATCAAGAGAATGTAGTTCATGGAAGCTAATGAAGAAAGTGCTTCAAGGAGGGAGTTAAAAACTATGTCAAATGCTTTTTAAAGGTTGAGAAAATTTTTATTGAAGATTGATGATTGATTTGGCAAAAATGAGATATTTGAACTTTGACAACAGCAATTTCAGTGGAGTATAGGGGCAAGAGACTAATTGAAATACATTGAGGGAAAGATGTGGAAAGGATACAGACAACCTTTTTGAGGAGTTTTTCTCTAAAGGAGGGCAGAGAAATGCTATGGTAGCTGGAGGGAGATGTCTAGTGAAGATTTTTAAAATATGAGGACCTGTTTAAAAAGAGGCAGAGAAATGATGAAAAGGATGTGGGTTCAATCCCTGGTGTTACTCGGTGGGTTAAGGATCCTGTGTTGCTGTGGCTGTGGTATAGGCTGGCAGCTGTAGCTCTGATTCAACTCCTAGCCTGGGAACTTCCATATGACACAGATGTGGCCCTAAAAAGAGAGCTAGTGAGAGAAAACGAAGACCTGCATGTTTGAATGCTGATGAGAATAATTCAGTGGATAAAGAAATTGATGATGTAAGAAATGATAATCAAGTGAGCAGTGTCTTTGAGGAGGCAAGAAGGAATGGGATCCAGTTCACAGGTGAAGGATTTGGTTTTAGGAAGAGAGGAAGTTCATCTGTTGTTAGTAAGAAAACAGTAGAGAATATAGGTGTAGATGCAGTAAACTGGTCCACTGGTAGTGGGAAAACAAGATGGTGCTTTCCTCAGTGAATTCCGCATACCACAGACGTGACCGGAAGAAAAAGGAAATAAGATTTTCAGATTATGGGCTACAAGTGAGAGGTGGGGAAGGAAGTTGGAGGTTGAGCAGAGAGGAAAATGTGAAATAGTCCTTTCCGAAAAAAATGTCAAATGAATAAATGGGAGAGCTCTACCTAGCCAGTCAACCATCATTTAAAATGTTATTTCTCTGTGAAAGTGTATTCTTAGATAAAATGAGGGAGTCTGAAACAAATTCTTACTCCTCATCATGCATGCGTGTGTGAGTGTGTGAAGGGGGAAGAGGTAGGAATTTCTAGCTATGAGGAGCATATCAACTCTCCCTTTAGAACTGTTAACCTTTAAGAAATCTGAATTAAGGGGCAAGAACTGTTGCTTCCCTGAACACAGTGAGGACAGCTTCAAACCCAGAGTCCCTTGCTCCTCATTCCTGAATATGGGTTAATTTGCTTGTAAGCTGGGATTCATAAAGCAAGAGGTACCTATATTTTAATGTAGTTTTGTTAAGTAATAAAGTACTATAAAGAAAATTATACCAAGCCAAGTGGAAAGAACACTTTTGGAGAGAAAATTCATTGCTTTGTATTGTTTCTTAATCTTTATCAGATTTTATTATCTACTTCTAAGGAAAGGTAAAAATATGTGAAAGTGGAGAAGAAAAATCTGCACAGGAGAGAAAAAAGGAATTTAGCAACCACAGGTTAGATTTTATGACTGCCTTCGACAAATGTTTCTGTTTTCTGTGTTTAGTCAAGTACTGATAAGAAAATTGTGAGTTTATCCACACACACACACCCCTACCCTGACTGATAGTGGTCACCTAAATGGAAATGAAGCATAAAAACAAATTATATTGAGTGTGTGATTCTCTACAGTATGATATGCAGTTAAACTAACTACTGTTACATGTTAGTTCATTATGGAAATGAGCCCAATTGCTGATAAACTTTTGAGAACGGTTTGTTCTGTTATTTCTGAGACCTATGTAACGGCACTCTAAACTATCAGCGAAGCATTAAAACACTTTGAAAGCAGGCTAATGCTAATAAAAATATCTACTTCTTACAAAGATAAATGCAAAAAAGAATCCATTAGTAGATAGTTGTAAAAGTTTAATTCTTTTAGAACTTTGAAAGGCAAAGCTGATGCCCCTATTTTCAAAAAGAGGTAAAAAGTTATCTCAGGTAGCTAACATTTTGAGGTTTACTATATGCTAGGCACTATGTTAAGTACTTTGTGAACATTACTCCTTAATTCTCCCAAGAATCCTGTGAAATAGGTCACTATACTTATTTTACAGCCGAGGAAACTAAGGCTGAGAGAGGAAAACAGCTTGCCCAAAGGTCCATAGGTGGAACCTGATTTTAAACGTGACTCTGAACCCAAAGCCATATTCTTTCTACCATACTAGCTTGTTCTAACTAAAAAAAGCCTGTCAGTGACCTTTACAGTATCACAGGACACATTTTTACACATGGTTGGGAGTTAGGAAGAGGTCCTTCTGAGTCACCAGCAGGGTCTCACTAAAACCAAGTCATGCACTTTCCTTCTGCTTTGGGGAACTGGTGAGCTGGTTTGCAATAGCAGACCAGCTATCCTTGCCTAGAACAACTACACAATCAAGAGGAATTAAAAAAAATATATGTTTGATGTCATTGGAAAGTACCAAGATAACCAGGACTTGAGGGCCTAGTGCAAAAAGTGGAAAGTGCAAAAAGTGAGATTGACAGTCTGAACTGCTCTCTCCATGATGCATTTTTCCAACTTGTAAGTGGCACAAGCTGAGGGGGCAGAGAAAGAGAAGAGAAGTTGACTGGTAAGGGGCTATGTAGCTAACCAGAGCTCTTGGCAGTCTAACAGTGCTGTGGAAATACAGATTTGAGTGTACTTCCAACCAAAGTGGTAGGGGCTCTGTCAAAGGACTTGGCTTCTAGATCCGTCCTCTAAAGGACTGTGCTCAAAGAATAAGGGTAGATCATATACGGACTGGTCTTAAAAAGACTGAAGCCAGCTTCAAATTAGCTAAACCCCTAATTAGATTAAGGTGATACAATTCCATCTAATTACTTGCCAGAAGCTTAAAGACACCCTTTCTGGAAGAAAATTCAGAACCTCTACAATTTCTCTTGCACACTGTCCATCATTCGATTAAAAATTAAGAAGCATAGTAAAAGAAAAATAGATACTAAAGACAGATTCACAGGTGATCTAGATATTGGAGTTATTAAAACTTGGGCTTTAAAATGATCATGAGCAGTAATTAATATGTTCAAAAAATTAATATGTTTAAGATAGTTTCACCAGGAAACTGGAATATATAAAAATGATCAAATGGAAATTCTAGTACTAGAAAACATAATAACAAATTAAGAATGCAGTAGGCAAGTGTGACAGCAGATTACACACAGCTAAAGAGAGGATTAGTGGTCTGGAAGATAGGTCTGTAGAAAATACCCAAACAGAAGCTTGGAGAGAAAAGGATAGAAAATAGGGGGGAAAAAGTGAGAGAGACCTATGAGATACAGTAAAAAAACATTTAACATACCTACAAATAGATTTTCAGAATGGAAAGAGATAAGATGAGGCAGAAACAATATTTGGGGAGATTATTAGCTGAAAAAATTTTAAACGTGTGAAATAATTCAAGAAACTCTTTAAACCCAACAAGGATAAATTTAAAGAAAAACATACATTAAAATAAAACTGCTCAAAGCCAAAATAGATTAAAAACAGCCAAAAAGGGATAATTCTCTTTAAAGAGAAATAAGATGGAAACTAACTTTTCAACAAAAATGGTGGAATCCAAAAGACAATAAAAAGGTATCTTTACAGTGCTGAAAGAAAATATCTACTGACATAGTATTCTATACTAAGTGAAACTATCTCTCAGAAATGAAGGCAAAATAAAGATAGTTCCAAGCAAATAAAATTGATAGAATTTATTGCCAGCAGACTCACATTTTTAAAAATACAAAAAGGTAGAAGGTTTATGATCCTCAACATCATGGAATACAGGAAGGAAGAAATAGCAGTGGAAAAAGCAAATATATGGATGGATTAATCTAAATAAGTACTGACTGGGAGTTCCTGTCAGTAAATAAATAAATAATAAATAGTAACATATACGTACTAACAATAGTAATAATGTCTTGTGGGTTTAAAATATATGTAAAATTAAAGCTATAAAAACAATAGCATGGCTCAGTGGTTAAGAAACCCAACCAGGAATGATGAGGATGCGGGTTTGATCCCTGGCCTCACTCAGTGGGTTAAGGATCTGGCATTGCCGTGAGCTGTGGTGTAGTTTGCAGATGCAGCTCGATCCTATGTTGTTGTGGCTGTGGTGTAGGCTGGCAGCTGTAGCTCTGACTTGACCCCTAGCCTAGAAACTTCCATGTGCCACAGGTGTGGCCCTAAAAAGCAAAAAGAAAACAAAAACAAACAAAAAAACAATAACAGAAAAGTCTGGGAGTAGCTATATGGAGTGTGAAGTGGTGAAAGTAATCATTTATGTTATACTTTAATTAAGGTCAAAGACATGTGTCATAATCTGAAAAGTAACCACTAAAAGAATAGTAGCTAAATGTGTAGCTAATGGAGGGAAATGGAGTAATAAGAAAAATAGTGAAACAACCAAAAAAGAAGAAAAAATGCTATAGAGAAAGTGGGACAAGTGGAAAATGAAATGGTAAGATGGTAAACTTAAACACATGTATCAGTAATTATGGTAAATGTAAATAGACTAAAATGCAGCTAAAAGATAATGATTGTCAGATTGGGTTTAAAAATAATTATATACTGCTTTTAAGAAACAAATATAAGGACATATAAAAAAGCAGAAAGTAAAAATGTAGCAAAAGCTCTTTTATGCAAACATTAGCCCAAAAATCTGATGTAGCTATATTAGTATTAGACAAAAACACTTTAAGACGAGAAACATTTCTAGAGGTCAAGAGGATTATTTTATAATGATAAAAAGATCAATTCACCCAGAAGATATAATTCTACATATATATTCATATAACTACATAGCTTCAAAATATATAAAGCAAAAATGACATGACTAAAGGAGAGACAAATACACAATCATAGAGCATGATTTTTAGCATATTTTTTTTAGTCACTGATATGATAAACAGGCCAAAAAAATCAATAAGGATATAGCAGATTTGAACAAATCAACAGACAATCTAGATATCGTACATAGAATGTTGCACCTGTAAATGTTAGTGTGCACGTTCTTTTCAAGTGTGCATGGAGTACTTACCAAAACTGACCATATAATGGACCACAGAGCCAGTCATGACACATTTTAAATAACTGAAATCATACACAGTATTGTCTGTTATCACAGTAATAAATACATTACAAAAATATAAAAAGAAAACTTACAAATAATTGGAAATTAAACACTTTAGTCTCAAAGAAGAAATCTCTGTGGAAATTATAGTATTTTGAACTGAGTGATACTGAAGAAACAACATATCAATTAGTATGATGCAACTATGGCCATACTCAAAGGAAAATTTACTGCTTTAAGTAAATACGCAGTTGACCCTTGAACAACACAGATTTGAACTGTGCAGTTACACTTATATGCATTTTTTTTTCAATAAATATATCCTGTAGTACTACACAATCTAAGGTTGGTTGAATTCAAGGATGCAGAACCATGGATATGGAGGGCCAACTGTAAATTTATATTCAGATTTTTGACTGTGTGGAAGGTCACCACTAACTCCCATATCGTTTGAGGGTCAACTGTGTTAGGGATGAAGAAGGTCTGAAAATCAGTGATCTAGGTATCATTAGAAAAAAATAAAGCAATTACCCCCAGAAACAGTGGAAGAATTGTATATTGTAAAGTTTAGAAATGAATGAAGTAGGAGTTCCCATCATGGCTCGGCGGTTAATGAACCCAACTAGGAACTGTTAGGATGCGTGTTCAATCCCTGGCCTCACTCAGTGGGTGAAGGATTCAGCGTTGCTGTGAGCTGTGGTGTAGGTTGCAGACGTGGCTCAGATCTCACGTTGCTGAGGCTGTGTTGTAGCCCGGCAGCTGTAGCTCCAATTGGACCCCTAGCCTGGGAACCTCCATATGCCACAGATGCAGCCCTAAAAATCAAAATAAATAAATAAATAAAATAAAAAATAGATACCATAATAAAAATAATTTTAAAAAATAAATTAATGAAGTAGAAAAGAAAAGTGTAATAATCTGCAGTTCCCTTGTGGCCTAATGGATTAAGGATCTGGCATCACTTCTGTGGTGCAGGTTTTACCCCTGGCCCAGGAACTTTTGCTCTGCCATGGTGGAGCCAAAAGAAAAGTTAAATAATCAGTAAAGCCCAAAGTTGGTACTTGAAAGACTAATACAATTAAGAAAAATCTCCGACAAAATTTGTCAAGATAAAGCAGAGAAGGTGCACGTTACCAATATTGTGAATGAAAAGGGAACATCACTGTACTTCCTATAGGCACCATCAAATAAAATATTATGAACAACTTCATGCCAAAAATTTGAGAACTTATATGAAATGGACAAATTCCAAGAAAACCATAACTTAATAAACTGGCAAAGAAAAAGTAGCAAATCTGAATAGTGTTTTATCTGGGAAAAAAATGAATCTGTAATTTAAAAATATTCTCTCAAAGAAAACTCAGGTTGAAATGGCTTCACAGTGAGTTAATTTTAAGGTTTTTTTGTTTTGTTTTGTTTTGCTTTTTAGTCTTTTTAGGGCCGTACCCATGGCATATGGAGGTTTCTAGACTAGGGGTCCAATCAGAGCTGTAGCCGATGGCCTCCCCCACAGCCACAGCAACCTCAGGATCCGAGCCAAATTTGTTACCTACACCACAGCTCATGGCAACAACGGATCCTTTAACCCACTAAGCCAGGCTAGGGATTGAACCCGTGTCCTCATGGATGCTATTTGGGTTCGTTAACCCCTGAGTTACGACTGGAACTCCCTAATTTTTCCAATTTTTGAGGAGGAAATAACGCTAATATTATAAAGCATTTCAGAGAGGAGTTCCTGCTGTGGCACAGTGGGTTAAGAATGTGACTGCAGGAGTTCCCGTCGTGGCACAGTGGTTAACGAATCCGACTAGGAACCATGAGGTTGCGGGTTCAATCCCTGCCCCTTGCTCAGTGGGTTAACGATCCGGTGTTGCCATGAGCTGTGGTGTAGGTTGCAGACGCGGCTCGGATCCCGCGTTGCTGTGGCTCTGGCGTAATAGGCTGGCAGCTACAGCTCCGATTCGACCCCTAGCCTGGGAACCTCCATGTGCCTCGGGAGCGGCCCAAGAAATGGCAAAAAGACAAAAAAAAAAAAAAAAAAGAAAGAAAAGAAAAGAAAAAGAATCTGACTGCAGCTGCTCAAATTGCTGGAGTTGCTGCAGAGGCACAGGTTCAGTCCCCAGTCCAGTGCATTTGGTTAAAGGATCCAGATTCAGTTTGCTGCAACTATGGCATAGGCCGCAGCTGTGGTTCAGATTCAGTCCTTGGCCTGAGAACTTCCATATGCCACAGGTGCAGCCATAAAAATTAAACAAAACAAAATATCTCAGAGAACAGAAGAAGCGAAGGCATTTTCCATTTTATGAGTTCAGCAATCTTGGTCCACTATGGTGTTTCCCTTACCTATTATACATGTCTTAGAACTAAAATTCACCTCATACCTTTACTGTATTAATAGTTCTTCAACACATATATTAGATTTTGTTTATTCTCTTTACTCAATTCAGCAGATAGTCCCAGGGGCACAAAATGATGCAGTGAGACTAAATAATTCTCCCTCATAGGTATGCTGGCAAACTAGCATAGAACTATCCTGAGAAAGAAAGACTTTTGTTGAGAGAATAGCCTCCTCCTCATCCCCTACTCTGGAAACTGATAATAGTAAAATTTAACTTTGTTTTTCTCCTACAGACTCCATTAATAATATACCTCTTTCATTTCCTGATTGACTATGCTGAATTGGTATTTATGGTAAGTAACCTTCCACATAAAATCAATATATTCATATTTTTAATTTTATGTTCTTTTATCTTCAGATTTTTAAGACAAAAATCTATTTTGGGAGCTCAAGTGTTTCTCAGAACATAAAAGTGAAAAGCTGTCTTAAATATGAATTCATGGAACTGATAGTATTATGGATGTGTGAGGAGTAGTCTCTGACATCTGGCCAGTTCCTTATACTTTCAAATTTTGATTTCTGGTCTATGTAGTCTTGAATTTCTAGCTTCAAGATTCCATGATTGGCCCTAATTATGGTGCCAGTGTAGAGGGCATCCTGAATTTCCTTAGCATTCTACAAAGAGATTCTGTGAAGAGGATGTAGACCAGATGAGATTTTCAGGGCAAGAACCTTCAAAATTGAGACAATGGGGCTATGTTTTGTGAGTGTAGTAATTTGAAACACTTGCCTAGGGTTGAAAATCCGAGTCAAGTAGGAGTTCCACTGAGGTCTTCCTTACTAACAGCTGTGGCTTAGGACTTACTATGTGCTAAGCACTTGACCTGTATCAGGCCTACAGAGCAGAAGGTGATTATGCTCATTTTATAGAAAATTTAAGTAAGTTGCAATTGTAGAGCATATGTGGGACATCAAACTGTTGTAAACCTAGATGGATCCTAATCCTCAGGCTTTTCTGGTCAGACCTCCCTGAAAAGGCTTTTGTAATCAAAGTGAGGGTTGAGGTTCTGCTTGACTGTAAGATTTCAGTACTTGACAATCTACCACCATCCAAAAAGGCTCTGGCAGCATTCCATTACTTGTACACTGATTGGGTTCATTTCGTCTTATTTCTCTTTCTCGTGACAGATAACCGACGCACTCACTGCCATTGCCTTGTATTTTGCAATCCAAGACTTCAATAAAGTTGTGGTGAGTAGTCCATGAGTGGGGCAAAACCAGTGGAATTCAGTAGCCTGCTGGTCTCTGTTATTACAAAGAATCTGAGGTCATGTACTTAAGGATCAATTGTTTTAAAATCCTAAGAAGTGAGAGTGAAGCTTCTGGTTTTTTCAGCCATCCTGGAATGACCAAACTCAAACCAACAAGATAGTTTTACTAATAGATATAGAAAAGTCAGCTTAATCTTATATGGCTTAATACTCACCCAAGCTTAGACTTTCTAGAGCTAAAGAAGTTGAACTACAGTTTTGTTTGTTTGTTTGCTTTTTAATGGCCTCATGTTCAGCATATGGAAGTTCCCAGGCTAGGGGTCAGATTGGAGCTACAGCTGCCGGCCTATGCCACAGCCACAGCAATGCAGGATCCAAGCCACATCTGTGACCTCTACCACAGCTGGCAGCAATGCCAGGTACTTAACCCACCAAGCGAGGCCAGGGATCGAACCTGCATCCTCATAGATACTAGTCAGGTTCATTACCACTGAACCACAATGGGAACTCCTGAACTACAGTTATATTAATGAAGAGTCTTAAAAATCTTTTCTTTCACCAGTTTTTCTTTCCAAAGGAAAACAAATAGAGCTTTAAACTCACTGTGTTATGCCTATGCAAGGTAAAACTAGATTCCCAATGTAGTTTCTGTTTCCCTGCAGGGATCAATCTAAATTGGAAATTTTAACATGTATTATTAACTGTCTGTTGAAAATATTGATGTAAATTTCGTCTTAATCCATATGTAATAACCAAGGAGAATTGTGTACTAGGACCATTCTCATTTTCCTGGGTTCTGAGAGAATTAACAGATTAACCATGTGTACTCTCTGTGTAGTTATTTTAAAAATTGGCTGCAGTCCTCTTTGATTGGCTGGGAGCCACTGAGAGGATTTAGGCTAGGGTGAGTGAAGGCTGCATCCCATTAGTGTTCTCTGTTTGTGGTTCATTTTCACTTCTATTACCAAGTAATAGAACCAGAATTAGCAGTCTGCCTTTCAGTGCACTGGTCATCAATAACATAAAATTGGTGAATTCTAGAATTTTAGACCTCAAAAGAGATTTTTTTAAACTATCTAGACTGAGGGTTCTTAGCTTAGGGTCTGTTTATAGGGCTCAATAGGTTTATAAAGCCCTTAAAATAGTGTGAAAGATTGTGTATGTTTGCACATATGTCATTTTTCTAAGTCCATAGTTGTTATCAGTGCTCAAAGAGTCCCTGAATCCCCCCTTAAATTCCTTGGCCCAGAAATGGCAAAGAAAGAAAGAGAGAGAGAAAAAAAGAAGGAAGGAAGGAGGGAGGAAAGAAGGAAGGAAGAAAGGAAGGAGGAAAGTCAAACTGATAGGAATAGGGTATATTGGTGGTTGCCAGGGGCTGGTGGTGGGAAAATGGGGAAATGTTGGTCAAAGGATACAAACTTCTAGTTATAAGATGATTAAGTTCTAAAGATCTTATATTTACCATAGTCACTTTCAAGTATTATATACTTGAAAGTTGCTAAGAGAGTAGATCTTAAATACTCTCAGTACGCGCGCGCGCACACACACACACACACACACACGTAATTATATGAGGTGATGGATGTGTTAACTAACCTTACTGTGGTAACCATTTTGCAATATGTATGTATAGCCAATCATCATGTACACCTTAAATTCATACAATGTTATATGTCAGTTAAATTTCAAGAAAGCTGGAAAAGAGAAGAAAAGAAAATTTTAGGGGCTGAAGTGAAATTCTTTAGCAGGGTTCCCTGGAAGGCCAGAGATGAAATAACGAGGGATGAGATTCATAAGCAGAGGAATTCAGAGATAAAATAGCAGTGGTTATTTTCTTCTCTCAAGATAGATAGCTATATGCTAAAATATTTACAGGTGAAGGGTCATGGTATCTGCAATTTATTTTCAAGTGGTTCCAGAAAAAAAAAAATTGTGTGTGTGTGTGTAGATAAAGGAAATGTGACAAAATGTTAGCAATTGGTGGATCTTGGTGTTGTATTAAATTCTTTCAGCTTTTCTCTAGTTTGAAAGTTTTTAGTAAAAAAACACTAGAGAGGAGTTCCCGTCGTGGCGCAGTGGTTAACGAATCCGACTAGGAACCATGAGGTTGCAGGTTCGGTCCCTGCCCTTGCTCAGTGGGTTAACGATCCGGCATTGCCGTGAGCTGTGGTGTAGGTTGCAGACGAGGCTCGGATCCCGCATTGCTGTGGCTCTGGCGTAGGCCAGTGGCTACGGCTCAGATTGGACCCCTAGCCTGGGAATTTCCATATGCCGCCGGAGCGGCCCAAGAAATAGCAAAAAGACAAAAAAAAAAACACTAGAGAAAAAAATAGATCCGTATCTATAGCCACCTGTGTGTGTGTGTGTGTGTGTGTGTAGTATGTATGTGATATATATATGAATATCTAAGGAAGGGTTGGTAGCTTTCATTTAAGAACACAATCAACCATGTCTTTCAACCAAAATATAAAAGTGAAATATATTTTAATGAGCACTGATTGGAGATGCTAACATTACATGTTTTCCTATTTTTTTCCTGATCAACTATCATATACTTTTTTTTGCCTTTTAGGGCTGCCCCTGTGGTGTATAGAAGTTCCCAAGCTAGGGGTCAAATTGGAGCTGCACCTACCAGCCTACGCCACAGGCACAGCAATGTGGGATCTGAGCCGCATCTTTGACCTATACCATGGCTCATGGCAACACCGGATCCTTAACCCACTGAAGAAGGCCAGGGATTGAACCCACATCCTCCTGAATACTAGTCGGGTTTTTAACCTGTCACAACGGAAACTTCTATATACTTTAGTTGAAACAATTTTTTTTTGTCTTTTTGCTATTTCTTTGGGCTGCTCCCACAGCATATGGAGGTTCCCAGGCTAGGGGTCGAATCGGAGCTGTAGCCACCGGCCTACGCCAGAGCCACAGCAACGCAGGATCCAAGCCGCATCTGCGACCTACACCACAGCTCACGGCAACGCCAGATCGTTAACCCACTGAGCAAGGGCAGGGACCGAACCCGCAACCTCATGGTTCCTAGTCGGATTCGTTAACCACTGCGCCACGACGGGAACTCCAGTTAAAACAATTTTTAATGGGAGAAGAAGCTTATGGGGAAGTAATGAAACTAGGTTTCATAGAGTTTCCTATCACGGCTTCAATGCGAATAAAAGAGATATTTTTAATTTAAAGCACCAATAATTTTCATTCATTTCTTAGTTATTTCTGGTTTTATTTTATTTGTTTTTTTTTTTTTTTCTTTCATGTTATGGCCGCACCTGTGGCATATGGAAGAAAGTTCCCGGGCCAGGGATTGAATCTGAGCCACATCGGTGGTTTGTGCTGCCACTGCAGCAGTGCTGGGCCCTTTAATCCACTGCACTGGGCCATGGATCAAAGCCACATCTCCACAGCAACCTGAGCCGCTGCAGGTGGATTCTTAACTTACTGTACCATGGTGGGAACTCCAATTTCTGACTTTATATAGACCATATAGAGATCTTTTTTTTCCCCTTGGGTGATTTAAAGAGGGAGAAAGAAAACCAAATGAGCTACTGTCAATACCCTAGTTTTTAGCACACCAAGACAGGGTGTGCTACTGTTATCACCAAGACCAGATAAATTTTAAACTAGTTTTGTTTATTCATCTTCAGAATTCAGCCTACTAGAATATTAAATTTCTTGGTCAGAATAAGAGTTTAATTTACTCTGTGTCAAAAAGTATTCTAAATGGCAAATTTTAATGATACTAACACACTGTTACTGATTTGGGTAGAATATCAGCATATCTTCCTCCAAATCTTTCCCACCTTTTCTCAATGGGCCCATAGCATGTAGTCTGGAAATGTTTTCATCTTGCTGGGATTTGAGACCTTTTATCTCTAGTAATAAAGCTGTGTCTACACCCAAATGCATCCTGGGAAACTGGTGCAGAGAAGGAAGACTCTCCATCTCCACCCCTATCTGGAACTTTTAGCACATAGAATATGAATGCTGATTCTCATGACATTTTGCATTTACGTCATTTGACAAGAACAAAGTTAGTCTAGTCTGTCCTTTGCTGAGACTGTACTTATTTGGAACTCAGAATTTATGTTAGAATGCTGCAGGTGGTTTGATAGGGAGTGATAAAAACCTGTATCCCCTTAATATGCCTAGAGGGTTGTGAGTTTGGAGGATAGGTTCTGAAATTGTTCTTTTTTTTGTTGTTGTTGTTGTTGTTGAAAACTGAGCTTTTCTTTTTTTTTTCTTTTTTTTTTTTTTTTTTTGTTGTTGTTGAAACTGAAATTGTTCTGTGCTGAGCCTGAGAGGTGGAGATGCAGTCGGGGGGGGGGGGGGCAGTACTTACTCCTTTCCCCCTCCCCCCACCATAAGTTTTAAGGATGCAAAGGGTATAGACACAGCTTTAGTGACCAGAAAGAACTTTTTACTTGGAGTGGGGGAATTATGTCCTTGCAAAACCAAACCCTGCAAGAGACAAGGAAAGGGCTGCATGGAGTAGGGGGTAAAAGAGAAGGAATACTCCACCCCGGAGATTTTTTTTTTTAATTCAGAAGTTTCTGCTACAAATATACATATAGAAAAGCTGATTAATGATCACAAAGAACACATCCAGGTAATTACTTTTTAGGTCACTTTTCACCTCCTTTGATAGACTGAAATTTTCATCATTGTCATGGCTGCTAGATATATCTAAAAGTACTTATCTTTGAATTTTAAGTTGTACTCCTTAACCTCATTTATCATTATACTTCTAATGTTTTCTTGGTGTGTGTGAGATTTTCCTTAGATTTTTTAGCCACTTTCCTGTCTCTTAACTGGTTGCATGGGGATTTTTTAAAGGGATTTTGTCGTGTTTGGGGGATCTGAGTCAATATTGAGCCCATGAAGCCGGGCATAATAGCAGCAGTTTTGGTGAGATTGAGGGAGATAAAAAGAGAGGTAGCAGAGAATGTGGGGACTGCTGACCTGACTGCCCTTCTCTTGAGGAGACTCTCCGTTCACAAAATCTTTCTGTTTTTAAAGTATTTTGGATGATTGGGGTTAGAAGGAAGTGCTCCTCTTTCCTTGTTGTCACCTTTGCCGGGTCTACACATCCCTCCTCAGCAGCTTCCATCTCTAACTGTAGTCTGCTGGCTGCCTTCCAGCCTGGGGAATGGGCCTGCATTCCCACCTGTCTCTCTGGCTGCTCCTGGGTGAACTCCCTGTTTCCTTTCTACAGCCGCCTTTGTGGAGCTCACACCTTCCAGCTGGCCTTCTTTTGGCAGTAGAACTCCAGAACCGGGGAATTCCCACGACGGGAATTCCTCCTAGAGATGTTTAAAGAGAAGCTTTTGAAATTTGTTCAGGTTTTCTGATTAAGCCTCTACCTAAACCTATGGAAGAAATCTGAGGTTACCTGTATTCCTGTGATGACCCCCTGGATTTTCTTTTGAACTGAAATATAGTTCTTTAAAATTTGTTTTTAATTTTAAATTTTAAAAAATTCTGAAATATCTAAGACCTATAAAAACATATAGAGAATAATACATATTGAGTCTATTTCAGCTTAAAAAAAAATAGAACATTTTACATATAGTTACTTCTTTCTGATATTTTCATCTCCTGATGATACTTTCATCTCTCACCAATTACCACTATTAGAATTTAGGGTTTATCATTCCCACACATGGCCTTACCTTTTGCTGTATTTGTAAATATCCCTAAATAACATATAGTAGTATTTTGCATGTTTTTAACTTTATGTAAATTGTGTGATACAGTGTATATTCTGTTGCCATCTGTGTTTTTCACCATTAAGTCTTTAATCACATACTACTTCGGCTTCTCTGAATTACTCTGTTTTATAATGGGTTGTCACATTGATTTTATATTCTCTAAGCTTCTTAAATCAGCAGGGCTACCCATTTTGGGTTCAGAGTTTGTTTCCATCTGTAGTCTGACCCATGTTTGCTCATAGGGTGGCCTGCCTTTTTTTTCCTTCTGGAACATATCCATGAACTTGTTGGGGCACACATGGGGAAGGCCAGAGCTTTCCACCCTCATCTCACTCCCTCTTAACTCTTCACTCCAGCTGCCCAGCCACACCTAGCCCTCTTCCCTCTTCTCTTCATTGTGGTCATTCTCCACTTCCTCAGAGGAAGTGAACAACTTTAAACAGGAGAGCTTGGACACTGTGACATTCAGGGAATCATTCCACTTTGCATGAAAATATTTGACTTTGCTGATGGAACGTTGGAGTCCTTGGACCACTGATGCTAACTGCTCAAAATGGCTGAAAACTTTGCCATTCAGTCATTTATTTAGCCATTCAGCAGATAGTTAAAGTTTACTCACTGTGCCAGATATTGGCACATAAACATGACCCCTGGCCTCATGGAATTTATAGTATCGTGAAGGAGAAAGCTATTAGTCAGTCACATAAATTTAAAAGTTTTAATGTAAATAGTACTATGAAAAAATGCATATAGTAGGGAGATTTTTACAGCCTTCTGAGGAAGTGATGATTTAATTGAGGTCTAACTAGGGAGTTAACTAAAGAAAGAGAAAAAGAGGTGGTTCCAGGTTAAATGCAAAGGTCTTAAAATTTAAAAAAATTTTTTTTTAATTAAAAAAAATAAAAATTAAAAATTAAAAAATTAAAATAAACAAAGGCCTGGGAGCAGGAGGGGTGTGGCACACTCATGGTGCTCCAACCCACAAAGTGAGAGGTGCAAGGAGTGGGTGTGAGATGATGGAGAGGTAAAGCCAGGTCAGGAGGGCCATGTGGGCCCTGGGAAGACTTTTGTCTTCACTGTAAAAGCAATGGGAAGTTACTTGTTTCGTGTAATTTTGTCACTTTTCTTTTTTCCAGTTCAAAAAGCAGAAACTCCTCCTAGAACTAGACCAGTATGCCCCAGATGTGGCTGAACTCATCCGGACCCCTATGGAAATGCGTCACATCCCTCTGAAAGTGGCCGTGTTGTAAGTATTCTCTGACCAAACAGGGCTCAGTGCCAGCAAATGCGAGGAAAATCTGATGAGACCTTTTCATGTTGTTTGTTGTATTTTTGGAGATCTGCAGTCTTAGTCATCCAGTATTAGCTATAGTTCTGTTGCACAACTGGGGTTCTGGCCAGGAAAAGAGACAGAGCCATTCTGTCTCTGTTGGGACAAAGCCTCACACAGGCACATGCACAATCAACCCTTCACAAATGCTTTTTCATTCCATCCTGATCTGGGCTCCGGCCTCCTTGTAACCAGTTTTCTTAAAAAAAGAAAGAAAGAAAGAAAAATTAATTTCTTCAGTTACGATATATGATTGCACGAAATTGTGATCTTCGTGCAGCTGTTATTTCAAGCAACTCCAGTGTTTCATGTACAATTTGGTCCTCCATTTGTAGTTCAAAAAATTGCAGTGAAGTGCCAAACAGACCCATCCCACCTGGGTGACCAGTATGGGAGAGTGGAATTTACTGAGGCTCTATGAAAAAATTCTCTAGGAGTTCTCTGTGATGCCCATTATGTTCTTTCTTAACTTACACCTATTTATATTCCTGAGATAGGCAAATATGAATAATTATTTAGGCAACTAATAGTAAATATTAATAATAACTAGTTTCTACGGATACGATACACAGTAAACAGGGCAGACAAGTTTCCTCATGGAAAAACATGACCTTAGAACTTCAGATTTAGAAGGGGCCATATGAGGACAGTTTATTCAACCCTCCGCCTTGTGTGTGACTCTCCTATTCAGCATTCCAGATAGGTGGCCTGCGTAGCCGCTTCTTGAACATCACCTGCTATTTAGAAATATCTTTTTCTCTTCTCCCATCAAACAAATTTGAGGTATCAGTTCATATCTATGTATTTCAGAAATAAGGGTGAGAACTACCTAATAGAACCAGAGGTTTGGCAACATTATGAATCCCTTGTGGACTTGAACGTCTCCAGGGGTAGTTTTGTAATAGCAAAAACCATTTCTTTAAAGATTGTGTAACGAGCCTCTCTATAAATGCTGGGAAAAAACACCAACAATTTATGGGCCTTTGGCTTTAGAACTCCTAATCTTACAGCCCTGAGAGGTGTTAGATTTATGGTCTTTATTTGTGAATAGTAACTATAATCTCTCCTTGAGACACTGGTTTGTCTCTTCCTATCTGATAATCAGAATTATGTAACTGATACCCCATTTCACTTTGTCTGCCAGGAAACTCAGAGCCGGATTTAAAACTGATTATTTCAGTGCTATAGGAGACCCATTTGGTCTTCTTTCCCTGGCTTTTACTTTTTCCTTTTATTTATATTTTCCCTGGTCTTAATGCTTTCTTGCTTTCTTATTTTTTTTCCTTTTTTTTTTTTGTGGCCACATCTGAGGCACATGGAAGTTCCCAGGCTAGGGGTCCAGTCGGAGCTTAAGCTGCCAGCCTATGCCAGAGCCATAGCAACACCAGATCCAAGCTGCATCTGTTACCTAGACCACAGCTTATGGCAATGCCAGATCCTTAACCCACTGAGCAGGGCCAAGGATCGAACCTGTGTCTTCATGGATACTAGTCAGGTTCATTTCCACTTAGCCACAATGGGGACTCCTTGATGGTTTATTTCTGTTTTAATTTTGCTACTGTTTTTTTTATCTGTTCTCGTTCGACCTACCTCAAATCCTTTTGTGGATAAAAATAAAATAACAATTCATTATGACTGTATAAGATCTCTCTGTTCAGCATTTCAAATTTATTTTCTCAGTCCATTCCTTCCTACCTCAGGAAAAGTCTATTTCAGCTTAATTCTTTCCCAGTGGAAGTTCAGGTTATCCTGTGAAGTGCAATGGCAACCAGCCTGTTGAATTCAGTGGTACCTATTCTGTCCTTTGGATCTGGCTTGATGGATATAGCTTGACTACTAAAAAGACCAAACTTAAGCTGCAGTCACCTCTTGAATGAACGTAGCTTGTATCAGAGCCTAGGAATCTGATTGAGGAAAAACTACTTTGCTAGTTTTCAGAGAAAACTGTAGCCATTCCTAAAGTATACGGCTCTGTGGGAATTGGTAGAATTTTTATCATTTTTGAAACCTGAAGTAATCGATCATAAGCTTTAGAGCCAGAAAGACCTGATTTTGAACGTATTTAATAGCTTGTAAAACTTTAGACTAGTTACTTAGCTTAGTTTCCTCATCTGCGAAGTGGAAATAATATTATTGTTGGTTTACAGGATCTCAGTGATGATGAAATAGATGGTTTTCCATATAGCACATAGCACGGAATAGGCAGTGAATGTTCAGTGCCTTTTGCTCATTGGCCACAACCCCACTCCATTCTTTTTTACTTAGGAAAATTCATTTCTAAGAAGTTGCCTTCTCTTGAGTATGTTTTTAGTAAACCTTTGAACTTCCTGGCTAAGGTGGCCAGGGCTCCCTGGTCCCTTGACCAGGATTACTAATGCCAAATATGTGTTTTTCCCCAGCTATCTCTTAAATCCTTACACGGTCTTGTCTTGTGTTGCCAAGTCTACCTGCGCCATCAACAACACCCTCATTGCTTTCTTCATTTTGACCACGATGAAAGGTAAGGCCCTGAAGGAAAGTACAAAGCTCAGTTCCTGATTTGTACAGGGTTTTGTAACACTTAGACTGTGGATTAAAAAAAAAAAAAAAAGACAGTATAACATTTAGAAATACTTTTAAGGAGTTCCCTGCGTGACTCAGTGGTTAATGAACCTGACTAGGATCTGAGAGGATGCAGGTTCGATCCCTGGGCTCGCTCAGCGGGTTGAGGATCTGGCATTGCTGTGAGCTGTGGTGTGGGTAGAAGATGAGGCTTGGATCCCGCGTTGCTGTGGCTGTGGTGTGGGCCAGAAGCTGTAGCTCCTATTCAACCCCTAGCCTGGGAACCTCCATATGCAGCCCTAGAAAGCAAAAATAAATAAATAAATAAATAAACAAACAAATAAGTAAATAAATAAATCAGTAGTTGGTACTTATATTTTTATGACACTATGTATTATTCACTGCAAGGCAAAGTAGTAACTATGGTTACTTTTCTTTCTAGTACAAACTTTTATTTCTTCTGGGGTTAATAATTATGATTTTTTTTTGCCTGTTTTTGTTTTGCTCAGTCTTTTTGTATCAATCCCTATTTTTTTCCTCTACTTGCTCTGCTATATCTTTGAAGTGCTAAATAATAAAAGTATACCTCAGAGATACTGTGGCTTTGCTTCTAGACTACTGCAATAAAGCAAATACTGTAATAAAGTGAGTCACACAAATTTTTTTGGTTTTCCAATACATATAAAACTTATGTCAGAATTCCCTGGTGGCTCAGTAGGTTAAGGAACCAGTATTGTCCCTTACCCAGCTCAGGTCACTGCTGTGGCACAGGTTCAATCCCTGGTCTTAGAACTTCTGCATGCCACAGGTCTGGCCAAAAAAAAAAGTTACGTCTAATTATTCTATAGTCTATTAAGTATGCGATAGCATTATGTCTAAAAAATATACATAGCTTAATTTACAAATAGTTTATTTCTAAAAAAATTAGCCCCTAACAAGAAAATCAGCCTGTCTTTTGAAGTTATGAAGTCAGGCATTGTCGTCTCTCTAGCTATGAAAGTCCTAAATAGCATCTTCTTGTAATATAAGGGTGTTCCATCTACACTGAAAATCTGTGGTTTCGTGTAGCCACCTTCATTAATTATCTTAGATCTTCTGGATAACTTGCTATAGCTTCTACATAAGCACTTGCTGCTTCACCGTGCACTTTTATGTTATGGAGATGGCTTCTCTCCTTAACCTCATGAATCAAACTCAGCTAGCTTCGTAGTTTTCTTCTGCAGCTTCCTGACCTCTCTCAGCCTTCATACAATTGAAGAGAGTTGGGCCTTGCTCTGGATGGGGCTTTGGCTAAAGTGAATGTTGTCACTGGTTTGATCTCTTCTCCAGACCATCAGACTTTCTCCATATCTACAGTGAGGCTGTTTTGCTTTCTTATCATTCATGTGTTCACTGGAGTAGCACTTATAATTTTGTTCAAGAACTTCACCTTTGCATTTATAACTTGGCTAACTGTTGGGTGCAAGAAGCCTAGCTTTCAGCCTGTCTCAGCTTTTGCCATGCCTTCCTCACTAAGCTAATTATTTCTAGCTCCCCTCACCCCCATCTCTCCACATTCATGGCATGTGAAAGTTCCCAGGCCAGGGGTCAACCCCTTGCCACAGCAGTAACCAGAGCCACAACAATGACAATGCTGGATTCTTAACCTGCTGAGCCACCAGGGAACTCCTATTTCTAGCTTTTGATTTAAAGTGAAATACATGGAGTACTTCCGTTGACTTGAAGACTTTGAGGCAGTGTAATGGTGTTAATTGGCCCAGCTTCAATATTGTTGTGTCTCAGGGAATAGGGAGGCCTGAGGAGGAGAAGGGATGGGGAATAGCTGGTTGGTGGAATAGTCAGAACATACCCAACACTTTTCACTTAAGTTCACCATCTTATATGGATGTGTGGTGCTCCTAGACTATTATAATAGTAACATCAAAGATCACAGATCACATACAGCAGAAACTGCCACAGCATTGTAAATTAACTATACTCTAATAAATTAATTTTAAAAAGGTCCCTTGGGAGTTCCCATCATGGCCTACTGGTAATGAACCTAACAAGTATCCATGAGGACTTGGATTTGATCCCTGGCCTCACTCAGTGGGTTAAGGATCTGACGTTGCTGTGAGCTATGGTGTAGGTCGCAGACATAGCTCATTCAGATCTGGCATTGCTGTGGCTGTGGTGTAGGCCGGCAGCTACAGCTCCAATTTGACCCCTAACCTGGGAACTTCTATATGCCTTGGGTGCAGCCCTAAAATGACAAAAAAAAAAAGAGAGAGAAAAGAAAAAAGGTCACTGATCACATATCACTGTAACAAACATAATAATAACGAAATAGGGAGTTCCCGTCGTGGCGCAGTGGTTAATGAATCCGACTAGGAACCATGAGGTTGCGGGTTCAGTCCCTGGCCTTGCTCAGTGGGTTAACGATCCGGCATTGCCGTGAGCTGTGGTGTAGGTTGCAGACGCGGCTCGGATCCCGCGTTGCTGTGGCTCTGGTGTAGGCCAGTGGCTACAGCTCTGATTCGACCCCTAGCCTGGGAACCTCCATATGCCGCAGGAGCGGCCCAAGAAATAGCAACAACAACAACAAAAAAAAAGACAAAAAGACAAAAAATAAAAAATAAAAAATAAATAAAATAATAACGAAATAGTTTGAAATATTGCAAGAATTGCCAATATGTGACACTGACACACAAAATAAGCAAATGCTGTTGGAAAAATGGCTCTGATAGACTTAATGCAGGATTGCCACAAAACTTCATTTTGTAAAAAAATCTGTAAAGCACAGTAAAACAAATGTTTCTGCAGTTTTTAAAAAAATGCTTTGGAGTTCCTGTCATGCCTCAGCGGAAATGAATCTGACTAATATCCGTGAGGATGCAGGTCCAATCCCTGGCCTCGCTCAGTGGGTTAAGAATCCCATGTTGCCGTGAGCTGTGGTGTAGGTCGCAGATGCGGCTCGGATCCCAAGCTGCTGTGGCTGTAGCACAGACCAGCAGCTACAGCTCTGATTGGACCCCTAGCCTGGGAACTTCCATATGCTGGGCAGTGGCAGCCCCCAAAAGACAAATAATTTTAAAATGCTTAAATAGGAGTTCCCACTGTGGCATAAAAGGATTGGCAGCATCTCTGCAGCACCAAGAACACAGGTTCAATCCCTGGCTCTGCAGAGTGGGTTAAAGGATCCGGAATTGCCACAACTGTGGTGTAGGTCACAGCTGTGGCTTGGATCTGATCCCTGGCCTTGAACTCCATGTGCCCTTGGCAGCCAAAAAAAAAAAAAAAAAGCTTAAATGTATCAAACAGTCTATTGGTTCCATTATTTTCCTGGAGATCTGCTTCACGCATCCTTCATCCTGTACCAGTCTGTGCTAGTAGCTGTCTGGTCTTGATATAACTTTACCTTCTAATTTTCTTGTATTATATCCCTTCTTTCCTAGATTCCCTTTTTCCTTTATTAATTTTTTCTTTGGTTTTGCTAAAGTACTTCCTCTAGTAGTTTTCTAAGAGAAAGTGTATAAAGTATATATTTTGGGTTGTTACCCATATGAAAAATGTCTTTGTTCTAAGTTCCAAATTATTAGATGGGACAAGGTATATAGAATTATAGACTGGAAAAACCTCCTTCAGGATTTTTTTTTTGCGGGGGGGGGGGGCAGTGTGCTGTGCCCATGGCATGTAGAAGTACCTGGGCCAGAGATCAAACTGGCGCCATAGCAATAACCCAAGCCAAAGCAGTGACCCAGGCCATACAAGTGTCAATGCAGGATCCTTAACCACCAGGGCAGGGAACACCCTATCCTTCAGAATTTTGAAGGCGTTGCTTCACTGTCTTCTAGCATCCTGGTTGCAGTTGGGCAATTTGTTGCCATTATATGTAACCTAATTTTTTTCTCTGGAGGGATTAGGATCTTTTTTCTTTCATCAGTATTTTGAAATTTCATGATGCTATGTCTTGACATGGGTCTTTTTTTTAGTCCTTACTGGGCACTTGGTAAATAAGCCTTTTCAATATAGAGACTAGTGTCCTTTAATTCTAGAAGATAATCCTATATAGTTTTTCAAATTTTCTCCTCTTTGTTTTTCCTGTCCTCTTGTTTGGAATGTCTATTGAATATTGGACTTTTTAGATTGATCTCATTTGCGTGTTTTGTTTTCTATTGACTTTTACATCATTTTTACTTCCTTTTACTTTCTCTGGAATGTTTGTTTTTATCTTCCAACTTTTGTATTGAATTTTTACTTTTTATATTATGCCTTTAAGTTATTTCTTGGTCTCAAGTAGTTCCTTTGAAGCATCATTATTATTTTATCACCACAGTATCCTCTCTTTTCTCTCTGAGTTTTTCTGTTTTCAGTTTACATCTTTTTTTTTTTTTGTCTTTTTGTCTTTTAGGGCCGCACCAGCAGCATATGGAGGTTCCCAGGCTAGGGGTAAAATCGGAGCTGTAGCCTCTGGCCTACACCAGAACCACAGCAACGCAGGATCTGAGCCGCATCTGCAACCTACACTACAGCTCACAGCAACGCCAGATCCATAACCCACTGAGTGAGGCCAGGGATCGAACCTGCGTCCTCATGGATGCTAGTGAGGTTCGTTAAACACTGAGCCATGATGGGAACTCCCATTTCCATCTGTTCTAAGCATAATCTCTTTGTCTTCCTGGATCCCTCTGCCTTTTTTCCCCCCTGTTTGTCTTGGGCTCTATCTTTCATATGGAAGGATTTTCTCACATTTATGGTGATCCTTGGCTGTCTGCTTATTATTTAAGAATGAGGCATTAGCATGTTGAGTTGAGACTCTGCATGGGCAAGACCTGTTGATGGATCATTCTCACTGTAGTGAGATCAGACGGCAGGCTGACCTTTTTTTTGTTGGAATATCTCAATGTTATCATTTATAGGTTTTCTTTTCCTTTGGAATATTTCATTTTTCCACAGAGGAATCCTCCAGTTTCCTGCCTGAGGGTAACAGAGTTGGAGTTGCAGTGGGGTAGGGGGTTCATGGGACCAACTGTTGCAGTTGTGAGCAGGAACAGGAAAGTGCTTGATTACAATATATAGATTTTATGTAATCTCATTACTCTTCAGCTAGCATTTCTCCTCAGCCCATTGCTGTGCTTAGTATCCTCAGACATGTGCCTCTTTAGTTAATTGTCTCCAGAACTACAATCTCTGGGGATGGAGTAGAAAGTTGGAAGGATGGGGGCATGTTAGTCACCTGGTTGCATATAGTCACAGTGAGACTTGGGATTCTGGCTGGTCTGTATGTAAACTTTCAGCTTAGTTTTCAGCTCTATACCTTACGCCTAACCTTCCATAGTATCTGATGCTTCAAGGTGCTAGATTTCTCAGAAGCTGTGTGGGATGAGTTGGCCTGATTTTTGTTGGTATTCTTCTCTGCAGGCCATTGAGCTGTATTTTCTTTACATTGCTCAGTTGTTTATCCCTCTTCCTCCTGCTTTTAATGTTTCCACCATTGAATTAAAATTTATTTTGCTATAATCTCTTCTCTTATTTATTGTAACTTAAGACTAGCTTTAATGCTTTATTGTCATTTTAGTGAGGTTTTTGGAGGGAAAGATGATATACATGTGATTAATTTACCATTTTTTTCACTACAAGTCTATTAGCATTGGAGGTGTATATTTCTAGATTATTCCCCCATTTTTCTTTTAACAATTTTATTTTTGTTTTATTTTTTGCCATCCCCATGGCATGTGGAAGTTCCCAGGCCAGGGAAGGAACCTGCACTACAGCAGTGACAACACCAGATCCTCAAATGCCAGGTCACAAAGAACTCCTTTTTTTTTTTTTTTTTAAAGACTTTTAAATATTGTATTGTAACTGTCACCGCAAAAATGTTATTTGACAAACCACTCCAAAACTCAGTAGCTTAAAGCAGCAGTACACATTTACTTAGTCCATACATCTGTAAGTCAGCCAGCTGTCAGCTGATCTAGTTTGGATGTGGCTAGGCAGTTTGTTGGTTTCATTGGGGTTCATTTCTGCATCAACAGCTGGCTGTAGTTGGCTAATCTAGACTGAGCTCTTCTCCACATGTCTGTCGTCCTCATGGACCAGAGGAATAATTTAGGCATGTTTTTCTCATTGCAATGGCAGAGACAAAACTGTGAGCAAACCCAGTCAGGCTTGAGCTTTTGAAGTTGCTGGTTGCATCACATGTGCTTACATCCCATTGATCAAAACATATATGGCTGAGCTCAGGAGTGGGTATTTCCATGCTTTCCACAGTGGAAGGTACTACAAAATTATATGGCAGAGAGCCTGGACATAGGGAGGGGTGGAGTATTGGGGCCAATAATATGTCAGTAAACATTTAGTCTGTCATTTTTAATGACTGCTTACTGTTCCATTGTATTGATGAATATGTAGAAATTCTTTAACTTCTATTAAATATTTAGGTAATTTCCCAGTTTTCAGCTATTTAAATAATGCTACAGTTAATTTCCTAATGTAACTTCTAACAGTAAATTCACACACATGTTCAATTACTTTCTCACCATAAAGTCCTAGAAATAGAATTATTGTGTCACTGGGTATGTACCTTTTTTTAGGATTTCTGAAACTTATCACTAAATTGCCTTCAAGAGTTTTACCAATTTATACTCCCAAAAGAAGTGTATGAGGAGTTCCTGTCATGGCTCACAGGCTAACAAACCCAACTAGTATCCATGAGGATGAGGGTTTGATCCCTGGCCTTGCTCAGTGGGTTAGGGATCTGGTGTTGCCATGAACTGCAGCAGTTGTAGGTCACAGAGGCAGCTCAGATCCTGCATTGCTGTTGCTATGTCTGTGGTGTAGGCCAGTAGCTGCAGCTCTGATTGGACCCCTAGCCTGGGAACGTCCATATGCTGCCAGTGCAGCCCTAAAAAGACAAAAAAAGTGTATGAGAGCCCAAATTATTTCCCTGTATTGTTGCTGAACAGTTTGCACACTTAAGAAATAAAGAATCAAAAGTTTTACACAGAACCTTTTACTTAGAGTTTGCTTACCTTTTCTAGAGTGACATATAGGAATGACTTAGGTCTCTTGCTTCTCTTAGAATGGGTTGTGGGTGGTCTTTGTGTAGGTCAGGTTACTTGAAATTATTATCAGGTTATTTGAAATGACTAGCCTATTGCATAACCTGAATTGTCTTGTTCTGAAGGTTGTGGTCATTTGTCAGAAACCACTCTGAAATAGTGAAGACTCTTTGCTCTCTGTAAATACTCCCTGCCTCAGTTCCTGTTTCCGGAGTGTCCAGCTCAAGTAGACCCATCCGTCAGGGTGCCTGGTGTCCATTAAAATAAGGACTACATGCTGTAGCCTGGCAGAAGGGATTGAGCACTGGTCTTTGAAAACACCACCTTTAAAATAGCTGAACACAGGAGTTCTTGTCATGGCTCAGTGGTTAATGAACTCAATTTGTATCCATGAGGACACGGGTTCAAGCCCTGGCCTTGGTTAAAGATCCGGCATTGCCGTGAGCTGTGGTGTAGGTCTCAGATGCGGCTCTGATCCCAAGTTGCTGTGGCTCTGGCATGACCTTGCAGCTATGGCTCCAATTCAACCCCTAGCCTGGGAACTTCCACATGCCATGGGTGCGGCCCTAAAAAGACAAAAGACAAAAAAATAAATAAATAAAATAAAATAGCTGAACGCAAAGGTAAAAAGACTGAAGACGTGCCCTCTGAGGTACGTGCAATAGGAGTCTCACACAAAAATGTCAAGTATGCCATTTTAAGAACATCTTTGTAAGACCATTTAAGTTAATGGAAAGGTTTTGTTTGCAGGGGAAAAAAACATGTGAAAAGGTCACATACAACTCTTACAGCCACATTGTTTTTAGTTCCACAGCAAAAATGAATTTACAAACAATTTTATAGTGTTATATACAAAATTTTGTTTTATTATTTATTTCATATGAATCATGTATAATATTGGTGATGTATTAGTTTCTTTAAATCTAAATTTAATTTATTTTTTTTTAACTTTAGGATTGTTCAAGTGCTTGGTAAAAATAAAAGAAATTTAAACACATGAAACAAGAATAAAAGTCTTTGTAGTTCCTTCCCGTTGTGGTTCAGTGGTTAACGAATCTGACTAGGAACCATGAGGTTGCGGGTTTGATTCCTGGCCTCGCTCAGTGGGTTAAAGATCCGGCATTTCCGTGAGCTGTGGTGTAGGTTGCAGACGCGGCTCAGATCCTGCGTTGCTGTGGCTCTGGCGTAGGCCGGCGGCTACAGCTCCGATTAGACCCCTAGCCTGGGAACCTCCATATGCCGCAGGTACAGCCCTCAAAAAACAAAAGACAAAAAAAAAAGTATAAAAGTCTTTATCACCCACCTCCATGTCTATTCCTCAGGTATATTTGTCATGGGGGTCCCAGGCCTTCACTTTTGCTGGACACTTAACTTATTTTCCATTGTTGGCATCTGTAATAGAGACCATCACAAATAACATTTCCAATCTGTTAAAATATTTGAATAATTCTACTTTAGCTATGTCTCTTTGAGTATCTTTACTGTCTTTGAGTATATTAGCAGTTCCTATTAACAGCATATACAAAGTTCAGTTATATACTTTGCAAGTCATATTTCTGCATTTTGCACTTGTACCACGTAATTAGATATTTAATAAAATTAATGATGGATGGAGTTCCTGTAGTGGCTCAGTAGAAACAAATCTGAGTAGGATACATGAGGATGCAGGTTCAATCCCTGGCCTTGCTCAGTGGTTAAGCATCCGGTATTGCTGTGGCTATGGTGTAGGCCAGCTGCTACAGCTCTGATTTGACCCCTAACCTGGGAACCTCCATATGCTGTGGGTGTGGCCCTAAAAAGAAAAAAAATTAATGAAGGAATAATTCACTGTTTATTTAAGGAAGAAAAGAGTTGGGAGAATTCACAAGAGATATAAATGACAACAAATATGAAAAAATATTCAACTGCATAGATAATTGATAAAGAAAAGTAAATTGAAATAACAAAGAAGTGGCTTTTTTATTCCCTTTCAAACTGGCAAAGATTTTAGAAAGTAATTCTCAGTGCTGGCAAAGGTGCTATCAAATTGGCATGCTCCCACATGGCAAGTTGACATAGAAATTAGCAACTTGGCCCTCTTGGGAAACAATCTGGCCATAATTAACGTGTTTGTACTTTTGATTTATGAATTTTACTTAAAAAAAAAAAGAGCAAATCCTTTATTTGTTTTATTTTTGGGGTTGTTTTGTTTTGTTTTTGGCTACCCAGCTGCATATGGAGCTCCCAGGCCAGGGATCAGATCCGAGCCTTAACTGCAAACTAATCTACAGCTGCTGCAATGCCAGAGCTCTAATCCACTGTGCCAGACTGGGGATCAAACCCACGTCCCAGTGCTCCCACGACAGTGTGGATCCTGTTGTGCCACAGTGGGAGCTCCTGAGTTTTACTTTCAATAACTTAAAGTAATACAGAATCACAGACCAAGCTTTATGATGCAGAGTCATTAACTGCAGAATTATTTATAATGATTGGAATAATTGGAAAATACTTCAAAATAGAGGAATAGCTAAGTAAAAATGATTTCCCCATGTAATTAAAGAAAATACAGTTTACCCAGGCACATCGTATTTAAAAATAATGGACTGGGAGAATAGACTTGTGGTTGCCAAGAGGGAGGGGGAGAGAGTGGAGTAGATTGGGAGCTCAGGGTTAATGGATGCAAATTATTGCCTTTGTAATGGATTAGCAATGAGATCCTGCTGTGTGTCACTGGGAACTATGTCTAGTCACTCATGATAGAGCATGATAATGTGAGAAAATAGAACGTGTACATGTATGTGTAACTGGGTCACCATGCTGTACAGTAGAAAAAAAATTGTATTGGGGAAATAATTAAAAAAGTAAAATTTAATTTAAAAAAAGAAAATGCACATTTCAAATGAAAAAAAATAGTATGTAAGAATACATTTATTTTTTGAAGCCGAATGCAAAATATATTTTAATAAGATAATTTCAGCTGTTAAAAACAACAAAAATAGAAAATAGATCACAAAAGAATACTTGTTTCTGTAGAGTAAGTTCATGAGTAATTTTTTATTTCCTCCTCATACCTTTTTTTTCTTTCAAAATTTCTTCCATGAGCACATAATTAAAAATATTAACTTGATTGCAAAGAAGATAGGGACAGTAGAAGTAAATGTGGTACCTCTCTCCCCAAACTTCCATGGAGCAGGTGCCCCCCCACCCTCAGAAGGGAGTGGCCTTGTTTGCTTTATCCCCTTGATTCCTTCTCCTTTAGCTTCTTTTACGGCAGCCCAGGGTTGCCTGGGACACACTGAGAATCGCAGGTCAGAACAAGGCCCAGGCCATTGTGTTGTGATGTCCTTGTTGGGGCGTTGGCTGGGAAACTCAGGTCTGTGGGCAGAGTTGCTGTTGCTTTAGTGGAGCAGCTTGGGTTTCACTTCAAAGGTTGGGGTTTTGGTGGAGGCTCACTGCCTTTCTGTGAGCTAATTAAAATACTCCATCTCTGTGAAGTCCTCTTCATTAGGCTTTCAAAGGAAAACACTCAGATGTTAATAGCTACTCCTGCTTGTTCACTGTTGGTGTTCGTCAGCACTGAGATGCTCCAGACCAGAAATTCTTGAAGTTTGCCACCTAAGGACTCTTCCACCTCTTCTTATTCCACCAAAAGGGGCCTGGATGACAGGACTTGCTTCCCAAGGAAAAAGAAAGGTCAGTACTATCAGAGGTAGTCCAGAGTCAGAGCTCAGGCTGCTCTCTGATGTCAGAAGACCTGGTAGCTAATCCTAGCTCCATCACTTCCTGGCAATATCACCTTAAGCAAGTCACTTTACTTTTCTGGGCCTCACTTTCCTTATCTGCAACACATGGATTGAAACAGCCCCTACTGCATAGAGTGAACGTAAAGAATGAATGAGATGGTACATGTGAAACACTTAGTATAATTTGGGGGCATCAGCATATGGAAGTTCCCGATTCTGAACCATATCTATGACCTACACCACCACTGCAGCAACACTGGATCCTTAACCCATCGTGCCAGGCCAGGGATCGAACCAGCAATGCCACATAGGCAAGCTGGATCATTATCCCACTGTACCACAACAGGAACTCCTTGTTACTCTAAATTATATCCTTCTATTTAAAAGATCCCTCAGGATTGACCAGATTTCCCTGAGCCTTCTTGGGAGGACTAGCAGAAGGTTAAAATGAGAGGTTTTCTTCCTGAGCCCAGCCTTGGAAAAATAAGGCGGAGTGATGATCTCAAGGCCTGATGAGCCCATCACCTCTCTATACGAGGTTCCTCTGGGGTAAAGGCCTGCCCATGAAGAGAGTCTCAGAGGACTAAGGACCCAAGGTCCCTAGGAGGAAGCAGGCTGGGATTTTGCCAGATCAACCCAGCTTCAAAACCTGCTAGTTCTAGTTACCAGTGCTACAGCCTCAGACAAATCACATAACCTCAGGAGCTTCAGTTTGATCACAGAGGTAAAATCTGCCTCATGAATAAGTGGAGGAATAAATAGAAATCACAAAATGCTTAGCATGATTCCTTAGCAAAACTCCCCCAACAGGAGTTCACTGGTGGCTCAGCTAGTTAAGGATCCGATATTGTCACTGCTGTGGCTCAGATCGCTGATGTGGCTCGAATTTGATCCCTGGCCCTGGAATTTCCATATGCTGCAGGTGCAGCCAAAAACAAAAAGCCCCTCAGCAAATAGTTGCTCTGCTTATTGTGATTTTTATGGTACAGCCATAGATTGAGATCAAGAAGGTAGCATAATGATACAGTTAAAAACTGGGGGCTCTGGAATGGGTTCAAATTCTATTGCCATTTACTGGTTTTGTGACCCTGGGCAAAAAAAAACCTCTCTGTCCTTGAGTTTACTTATCTCTAAAATGAGGATAGTAATAATACCTATTTCATGGCGTTATTGGAAGGACTAAATGACTTAGTACTGCAAGTAAAGTGCTTGTAGTCATGGCTGGAAGAGAGGGCGGGCTTCGTCAGTTATCCTCATCATCACTGATACGGATGGACTACTCGGAGAAAGAACTCTTGGCAAGGAATATAGTACATCGGTCCAGGCTCCAGACCCTCCTCCTGTCTAGTAGTCTTGCTTGTTGCTCAAGCTCTAATACAGCTTCCTCTTCTGAGTGTCCTGTGGGACCTCAGCCCTTTTGTCCACATTCTAGTCTGTCCCACTGCCTGTCCCATGGTGACCCAGGCACTGTGACCCAGTCTCTGCTCATTCTACTTGGAGTCCGTATATTGAACCAGCCCCCACAGCCCCACCTCGTCTATACTCCTGCTCTGTCCTGTAGCTATGCCACCCACCCAGGCAATGATCACTTCAGGGTGCAGTCCCTGGAGGCAGAGTGTTACCCCAGGTCTTGCCCAGGCTTGTTTTGGCCCCCATGCTGACACAAATAGAGAGTTGGAAAACATATTCAAAGCTAAATTGGGGAAATAATGAAATTCCCTAATACTGCAACTGGTGCACATACATTTGATAATACTGCAACTGGTATTTGACTGATTTATTTTAATATTCTTATGATAAGGGCAAAGACTAGAGCTTATGCAGAAAACCTAGTGTCTAAGTCTGGGCCATTCTAGCAGATAAATGATAGATTATATCTTTTTGTAGTCAGAGTCACTGTCTTCTTGGTATAGTTCCTCCTGGTTAGATGAGCAGGATACCTTAGCTCTTGCCCAAATGAGGCTGCCACTTCAGGCATTATTTGAGATGTCATGTCTGGGCCTGTAGGTAGATGTTTTTGAATGATTGTGCAAGCTAAGCCTCACATGATCTGACCCTTACCTACCTACTTGATGAGACTTTTAAATTATAACTTTTTTTGTTATAACATTTAGACAGAAAAATGCACAAAATATTAGTGTACAGTTGGGTGAATTTTCACAAAATGATGAGTAGCCAACACTCACATGAAGAAACAGGATATTACCAATAGCCACAGAGCCCCCTTTTTCACCCTCTTCCAGTCACTCCTTCCACCCCTGTTTTTGTCTTGTTGAGCAAATTACAGTCCCCACCCTCCACCCCCAGCACCCATTCTTTCCCTGTCCTTCTGCTTGTGCACATGTTGTTCTATTGGACTGCCAGGCCACGCCTACTCATTGTTCAAAACTTAGGTGTCAGCTTCCCCTGATGGGCTGAAAGTGCTTCTTTGGTACTTTCCTCCCATACTTTGTCATTGTTCTTGGGAGCTCCCTGAGGACAGAGACTATCTGAGTCATTAGTCTCCTGCACCCAGCACAGGCTTGGCATAGAATTGGCACTCCAGAAATGTTTGTGTATTGCATGGTTTGTCTAAAATATTTGAAGGCACCTTTTACTTTTCCCTGCCCCTGCCCTAAGCATATATCATCCTCCTGCCTTCCTATCCCATTCTTCTTGCCTCTTCTAGTTTTCATTGCTTTGTTGTTGTTGTTATTTTATGTCTTTTTAGGGCTGCACCTTAGGCATATGGAAGTTCCTGGAGTAGGGGTCAGCTCAGAGCTGCAGCTTCCAGCCTACGCCACAGCCACAGGCACACCAGATCTGAGCCATGTCTGTGATCTACACCACAGCTTATGGCAATGCCGGATCCTTAACCCAACTGAGTGGGGCCAGGGATCGAACCCACATCCTCATGGATGCTAGTCAGGTTCATTGCCACTGAACCACAATAGTAACTCTACCTCTTCTAGTTTTTTAGAAAACATAATAGGTGTGCCTCCATCCTCCCCTCACTTTTGCTCAGACTGTGCACATGGCCCATGCACAGCTGCCCCAGCATCCCACACGCCAGGTTCCTGACTGTTGTAGCACCAAGTTTCTGCTCCCAGACCAGAGGCCTCAGCCATCTGATACTTTATTCCGCATTCTCTGCCCTGGCCCCCTGCCACAATCTTCAACTGCTATTCTGCAGCTTCTGTTTTATTTAAGAATCAGATTTATTTTGTGCTTTTCCCATGTTTCATTACTCTTGTGTTTTATACTTCGTAAGTTTTCCTTCCTCAAGAAGATTGCCTTCAACTAGACTTATTATAGTGATCATTTCACAATATTTATACCTATCAAGTCATTAAGTTGGACATGTGAAATTTATATAATGTTATATGTCAGTTATATCTCAAATTTTTAAAAAGGAACATTGGTTTCCGTTATATGCTTGCAGTTTTAAAAAGGATTTCACATGTATCACTGAATGCTCTTCATTCCTTCACTCATCCCATGTGCCAGGCACTGTACTAAGTTCTGAAGATTCAAAGTTGAGAGGCTTATTGCTGTCGAGAAACTTAAGAGACAGATAGGGAGAGGGAGAAACATTAGCAAATTATTAAAAGACAGTGTCACATTGACAGAACATTGTAAATCAACTATAATAGAAAAAAATAAAAATCTTAAAAAAAGACGAGTGTCAGTACTGAATGAGAGTATTGAATGAAGACAGTGTACACTGGAATCATCTGAGTGGTTCCATTACGTAAACTGATACATTACTGGACCTTTCTGTTTCAGTGCCTTGGTTTCTTCACCAATAGAGAGGATAGGTGCCTAGCATCTAATAAGTGATTGATAAATGTTAGCTGTAATCTGCTATTATCATTTCTGCTTAGGCCTTATAGAGGAAGTAACAGTTCAACTGGTCACTGAAGGATAGGTATTTATTAGAAGGAGGGCAGGGCAGGACAGCTAAGAAATAGCCTGAGAACAGACCCAGAGGAATGAAAGGCCCACTATGTTCGGAAATTGGGGAATGATCCCGTGTGGCTGGAGGACAGAGGATGTGATGAAGGTGGAGCAATGAGACCCAAATAGTGGAGGGTCTTGTTTGCTATTGGAGTTTGGGCTTAAATCATAGATGAAATAGAGCCCTCAAAAGTCTTTAAAGAGGGGCTTGTCACAATCCAAACTGTCTTTTAAAAGGACCCTTCTGGTATTTCAGTGGAGAATGGACTGGCTGGGAGGGAGGTGGGGAGCGTGGAGGAAGAGAAGGAAGAGGCTGCTGAAAACTCCTGGAGAGATGATGATAGTAAGAACTACAGTGACGGATGTTCCAGAGGTGGGTCAGCGGGGCATGGTGACTGGTGGGAGGAGTGTGAGACCTGGACGGGGAGGAATAGCTGTAGTGTCTGGGAGATGCTGATGCCATTTCCTGATAGACCAGCAGATAGAACAGATTTTTCCTTCCCAGTGATTTCATCCAAGGAAGGAAGACTGCTTCTTCCTGACTTTGGGAGCAAGTATTCTAAAACCTATCAGTCCATTCTTTATGTAGGAGTCATTTCTTCTCTCTTGGGCCTTATAAATAGTTAGCTGCTCCAGACAAGTAATTACTGACCTCAGGCAATTAGGGCAAGAGGTGCCTGTGTTTATTTCATTCCCTGGTGTCTCCTGGGGGAGACAAAGGTGAAAGCACGTGTTTCTTTGCACCACATTTGTAAAAATGGATGGAGTTGAAACATTAGCCCTCCTCTTTTATCAGACACTGGGGCTTTTTCTGACTACCACCACCACCAACTTCTTCTTCTTCTTTTTTTTTTTTTTTTTTTTTTGGCTTTTTAGGGCTGCATCCGTGGCACATGGAAGTTTCAGGCTAGGGGTTGAATTGGAGCCACAGCCACAGCAACGTGGGATCCAAGCTGTGTCTGCAACCTACACCACAGCTCATGGCAACACCAGATCTTTCGCCCACTGAGTGAGGCCAGGATTGAACCTGCGTCCTCATGGATAACTAGTCAGATTCGTTAACCGCTGAGCCACGACAGGAACTCCAATACCACCAACTTCTGAAGGAAACAATGTAAAATTTAGAACTTTTTTCCAGCTTTTCCCCTCTCTTTGCCAATTTCCCACAAAATATCATTCACATTTTTGGCCTAATCACGGAGTCCTGAGCTCATCTTAGCTGTTAGTCTCCAGCATAGCACCTTTCCCCCTAAGCACTATCTCCCTATCTTAGAGTTGATCCGATTCTGGTTCTAGGTGTGTCATGCAGCTTTGCTGGCATGATCTGTCCCTGCTCAGTCATATTTACAAGGACCCTGGATACAGGACATCTTGTCTGGCACTAATCAACGTGGTGAAGTAGCCCATCCCATAGAGCTCTGTCCATGGTCTTGTACTTCCAGCTTCCTCCTTCCTCTGCCTCCCTTCCACCTTCTTTCAAACAGGGATTGTCTCTAGCTGGTGAGTGTCCTTGGTTTGAAGGATAAGAGCACTCAAAGTTTTTTCCTCTTCATTCTCGTATGAAGTAATCACATTCATAACCCACCCCCCACCCCCACCCCAGCAAGGTGGCTCTTAGATGTTCCTCGACTTACAGTGGGGTTATGTTCCAGTAGACCCTTCATAGGTTGAAAATGTCACAAGTGAAAAATACGTTGACTGCTCCTCACCTCCCATACATTACAGCTTAGCTTAGCCCACCTTAAAAGTACCCAGGACACATTTAGCCTTGCAGCTGGGCAAAGTCACTAACACAAAGCCTATTTTATAATAAAGTGTTGAATATTGTATGTAATTTATTGAATCTCTTCTGAAAGTGAAACAGAGAATGGTTATATGGGTACAGAATGGCCCTAAGATTGTTTAACCTTGTGATGAAGAGGCTCACTGGGAGCTGCAGCTTGCTGCAGCTGCACAGCATCACAAAAGAGTAGGTCCTGCATGTGGCTGACCGGGGGGAAAAAATGGAAATTCAAAATTAGAAGTATGGTTTCTACTGAATGTGTATCGCTTTTGCACCATCATAAAATCTAAAAATCGTAGGTCAAACCACTGTATACAGGCCACTTTGGTGGACAAAAAATAATGAATCTATGAAACATCTTCTGTTTGTTTCTGGAGTTGGGTAGGAAGAGGGTAAAATTCCTTGTACTGAGTGGAGTGAATAATTCCTCCTTTTATGAAACACCATTCAGAGATGTCTGCTGTTTTCAGTAGAAGTTGATACTACCCGAATAAGAGTGATCATGAGCACTGTTATTTGATGAAATATTAGCATTATAGATACCAACCTTGGTGCATTAATTGAACTGCTGACTTTTGGGCCCTCTAAAACCTCTATGGTAAACTAGATTGCTCTAGCCTTGATTTTAGGATACTCTGTTGTCTTAAACCATCTGAAAGGGAATAGTTACTTGGATTTTTTTGTGAAAGATGAGTTTTTTCTCATATCCATCCAGTTATTATTATTAAATATAGATGATTTACAATGTTGTGTTACTTTCTGGTACAGAGCAAAGTGATTCAATTATGTATCTATCTATCTATACACACATACACTTTTTCATATTCTTTTCTATTGTTTCTTATAGGATATTGAATATAGTTCCCTGTGCTGTACAGCAGGACCTTATTATCTATCTGTTTTATATATAATTGCTTATATCTAACAACAAACTCCTAATTTATCCCTCCCTCCACCCTTTCCTCTTTGGTAACCAAATGTTTGTTTCCTTTGTGAGTTTGTTTCTGTTTTGTTAATTAGTTCATTAGTGTCATATTTTAAATTCCCCGTATGTGATATCATATGGTATTTATCTTTTTCTGACTTACTTCACTTAGTATGATAATCTCTAGATCCATCCATATTGCTGCAAATGGCAGTATTTCATTCTTTTTATGGCTAAGTAGTATTCCATTGTGTATATGTACCACATCTTCTTTGTCCATTTACCTGTCAGTGGACATTTAAATGGCTTTCGTGTCTTGGCTATTGTGAATAGTGCTTCAGTGAACATTGGATTGCATGTATCTTTTTGAAGTAGGGTTTTCTTCAGATGTATGGCCAGGAGTGGGATTACTAAATCATATGGCAACTCTATTTTTAATTAATTTTTTAAGGAACCTCTGTATTGTTTTCCATAGTGACTACACCAGTTTACATTACAACCAACAGTGTATGAGGGTTCCCTTTTCTCCACACTTTACAGCATTTGTTATTTGTAGACCCTTTAATGATGGCCATTTTGACTAGTGTGAATTGATACCTCATTGTAGTTTTTATTTGCATTTCTCTAATAATTAGTGAGGTTGAATATCTTTTCATGTGCCTATTGGGCATCGGTATGTCTTCTTTGGAGAAATGTCTGTTTAGGTCTTCTGCCCGTTTTTTAATTGAGTTGATTTTTTTTGTGTGTGTTTGAGTTGAATGAGCTGTTTATATGTTTTGGAAATTAAGCCCTCGTCGGTCACATCATTTGCAAATATTTTCTCCCAGTCCATATGTTGTCTTTTTGTTTTGTTTATGGTTTCCTTTGCCTTGCAAAAGCTTCTAAGTTTGTTTAGGCCCCAAACTTTTTATTTTTGCTTGTATTTCTATTGCCTTGGTAGACAAGATATCTGCTTTTTCTTATGATAAAAACAAAGCATGTTCATTATAGAAAGTTTAGAAAATATAGAGAAGCAGAAATGAAAAATCATCTATAATCCAACCACCCAGAGAAAAAACACTGTGAAATTTGTGGCCTAGCCCTTTAGTGTTTTTTTAGATTATTTATGAATTTTATTGTTTAAAAGAGGCTGTCCTGCTGTGACACAGTGGGTTAGTGTATGGCTTGTCTCTGTGGAGGCACTTGTTTGATCCCCGGCCCAGCATAGTTGGTTAAGGATCTGGTGTTTCCGCAGCTGTGGTGTAGGTCACAGCTCTGGCCCAGATTAGATTCCTGGCCAAGGAACTTCAGTGTACCATGGATGCAGCTGAAAAAGGAGAAGAAGAAAAAAAAGGATCATAGTGTGTATCTCTTTTATAATCTTCAATTTATAGAATGTTATAAACATCTTTCCATGCATTGAAAATTCTTTGTAACATCATGTTTAATAACTCCATGGTGGTCAATTTTATTTAGGGAATGGGGTCATTATTAACAAAAATTAATATGCTTGAATTTGACAGAATAATAAACCTGTGACCTGAAGGGATTACATAAAGAAGGGATGTTATAAAAATAGTGATGGGGATTTGCAACAACCAAAGGGATAGGTTTCACAGCTGTGAATAGCATAAGCAATAGTTGTAGGCTTAATCAATTGGTAAGTTAAATAGGGCATGGATATTAATAGACGCTATTGCTTTATCTTTGGGCTGAAGTTTTGTAAAAACATTCTGGGTCAGAAAATTTTATGAGAAATAGACCTGTGGTGTCTCAGGTAGAGATAAATAGCTGAAGATAATTTTTTTTTCAATTTTTTAAAATTAAAATATAGGTGATTTACAATATTGTGCCAATTTCTGGTGTACAGCAAAGTGACTTAGCTATACATCTGTATACATTCTTTCTTATGTTCTTTTCCTTCATAGTCTATCCCAGGAGATTGGGTATAATTGCCTATGCTATGCAGTAGGACATTGTTTATCCTTTCTAAGTATAATAGTTTGCATCTGCTAACCCCAAACTCCCTGTCTATCTCTCTCCCTCCCCTCTCCCCTTTGTAACCACAGGTCTGTTCTCTATGTCTGTGAGTCTATTTCTGTTTTGTTGATATGTTCATTTCTGCCATACTTTAGATTCCACATAAAGGTAAATGGTTTTGACTTCCTTGGTTTCCTTTTATCAGAAACCAAGCCAAAAAGCACTCAGTCTTGTCATTTTGCATAGCATCTTGTGCACCTCGAGACATGTGACAGGTGATTGTTTGAACAGTTATGGAAAGTTTTTTGTTTTGGAGACTCACTGAATCTAATCCTAGTTGATATGGCTGGGTTATTTCATGTATTTATTTCTCTTTACAGGTAGTGCCTTCCTCAGTGCCATCTTTCTTGCCTTAGCAACATACCAGTCTCTGTATCCACTCACTTTGTTTGTCCCAGGACTCCTCTATCTCCTCCAGGTAAGCACTTGCTGGTCAGAAGCCAACATTCAGGTGACATTTAATACATGGCCTAGTCTCTGCTTGGGGGAAAGAAGGGCAGGGCTCAATAAAGGTAATGAGACTGGGTTCCCAGTTTACACTTGCTCGCTTCAACTTGAAAACACAAAGAAACTTGATTAACTTTAAACAAAGTGGATCTAATGAACATTACATTCTAATTATGCATATCATTGCAAATGGTTCAGTTCATTTCATTTTCTTATTTGTAATTGGGATCTACTATCCATCTTGCAATCTCCTTTTCTCACTTAATATTCACAGGCCCTTCTCTGAGCCCATTTCTTTAACTTTTTTTGTAAACAACACTCACCTTGTAAGGTTCTGACAGGAATTAAATGTAGTGGCTGCACCTGATGAAATGTTTGAACCATGGTGGGTAATCAGTAATTTAGTTGAAGAATACAAACTGTCAACATTTAGAACTTGTTGCATGTCAGGCACTGTGCTGAGCACTTATAAGCATCATCTCATTTCAACCTCAGAAGAACTTTATAGGGTAGGTCATATTATTAGCCATGTATTAATCTAGTATTAGCCACATTAGACACATGGATTGCAACTGGAATGTTGGGCGGTTTAGTCACCTGCCTGAGGTCACACGGCCAGCAAGTGACTGCTGAGATGTGAGCTCCGGGAGTCTGACGCAAGAGCCTGCTCTCTAACCATCTGTCTTTTCTACTCAAATAAGAATACACACATCTTCTCAAGAGCAAGTAACTTCTTACAGGTCTCACATGGTCCAAATCCATTCTTAGAAGAGAAACATTTTTGAAAGTGTATAGGAGGCCATGCCAGGACTCAAACCAAGAAATATCTGATTTCAGAACCTTTGTTCTTATATAAACATTGTTGCTAAAACTGAGTGTATGCCTCCATTTATTGAAATAGGCTATGTGGGCGTCATTTTAAGTGTCTTCCTAATACATCTTTGTGTTGATGTTCATGATGATACATGGTTAGCTCCGTCCTTCTCCTGTTTGGGGAATTTGAGATTTGCCTAGTTGTCACTAACATAAATAGGATAGACATTTGTTTTTCTTTAAGTTATTTCCTTAGGGTGTGTTCCTCCAGCTGAATCATTAGATCCAAGGGTGTGAGAGGTTTTATAGTTCTTACTCTGCAAGACCAGCATGTTCACCAGAAAGCCTGAACCAATTTGCAGTGCCACCATCAGTGTCTCAAATGAAGTGAACTACTTCCTCCCAGGCTGTCAGCTCTGGCTTTTCAAATTTAATTTGATTTCTATTTTAATAGATGTATCATCATAGTGCGTTGTTATTTTACTTTGACTTTCTTTCTAGATTCTTGTGAATGCAGGCATTTCTCCAAATAGCAACATGCTGTTGGTATTTCCTTTTTTACTTCATATTTACAGTTGATTCTTTAGAACGTCTTAGCACTAAGAAGAGTGCATGTAACTAGAACTTTTGCGTGACTTTTTATCAAAATAAATACCATAAAAATATATTTACTTATACACGTGAACTGACCAAAATTTTTTAAATAGTTAAGCCAAATACTAAGTACCGCCTTATGTAAGATAGCTTTTGTTTAAAACTCAAGGAAATTTCCTCCTGACAAAAGTGGACAGTACAACTAAGTCATGAAATCGAGCCACTCAGCAGGTCACTTTATTCAGTCCCTCCCTCATCCGATATGGACTAAGCATCCCAAGGCCAGTATGCTGGACTCTGCAGATGAAAAGCATGGAAGGCTTCCGAGCAGGGCAAGTGCTGCAGGAAGACCACCCTGGCGGTGGCCTGTGTTGTGCATTGGCGTGAAGAGAAGATGAGGCAGGGAAAGGTTAGACCACTGTATTAGACTGAGTCAGAGGACTTGATTGGGGTTCCAGACCAGGTTCAGGGGAAATGGAGAGATGAGGGACTAGATGCAGAATTCTAGGAGGTAGAATTGGCTGTGCTTGGCAGCCATGTGTATGTGGTGAACAGGACTGAAAAGAGTGAGATAAACTTCAGGACCCATTTATGGAGAAATTAAGTATGTGAAGTGGCCTTGAAAGGCAGTAGGGCCTGTGAGTCACTATGGTGTATTTGGAAGATCAGTTCAGTCACATCCAGGAAATAAATCCATTTGTGTTAAATATGAGGGAGGGAACAGAAGAGGAAATTATCTGTAGGTCTGAGTTTCACAGAAACCCAAAGGCTCCAATGAGAGGGACTAGAACTAATGGGTCAGAGGTATAAGCAGCCCAACATAAGGCAGTTCTGGGACAGTGTAGGGTGTCTCAAGTAAGGTGAGTTCCCTGTGAATCACAGTGTTCAGGCCGCATACTGAATGGCCACTTGTTGGGGAGTCTTAGCAAAGCTGTAAGCATCAGCATGGGTGGCTGGACCTGATAATCTTAGAAGTCCTTTCATCCTCCTAATTGAATTGGACTTGATAACCACAAGCGTTCTTTTTTTTTTTTTTTTGGTGTGTGTTTTTCTTGAGCCGCTCCCGCAGCATATGGAGGTTCCCAGGCTAGGGGTTGAATTGGAGCTGTAGCCACCAGCGCATGACATAGCCACAGCAGCTCGAGATCTGAATTGCACCCGTGACCTACCCCACAGCTCACAGCAATGCTGGATCCTTAACCCACTGATCAAACCCGTGTCTTCATGGATACTAGTCGGGTTCATTAACCACTGAGCCACGATGGGAACTCCTGCCCTGTCTTTTTAAAAGGAGCCATAGTTCTTCCCTAGTTAAAGTAAGAAAGCTCTTTTACAGAAAATTTCCAGCTTCTACCTGCAGAAGGAAGGATAGAATAGTAAATCACCATTGAAATTATTAAATCTAGCAAAGATCACCAGCAGATGCTAAAATCATTAGATGAAAGATTTTTGGAGAACAAACTGTTCGTATTTGCATGGTGACAAAATAGTATCCCCTCCTACTTCTAAATTATATGCTAATAGTGAAGGGGAAAATATCTTTCCAAAGGAGTGCTCTGGCAGTCACCACCTTAACCAAATAATCCAACTCCATATCACTTATGGTGAAACAGCCTGACACCATGTGCTTCATGATATAATGCAGTACAAAGTACATAATATCAGCTCCAAAGTATTTTTACCCAAAATGTTAACCTTCATTAAGCCTTTAGATCTGACTTCCGGTTTTTAGGGAATATAAGAGCAGAAGAACAAGTTAAATGACACCGTGAGCAAACAATAAAACAACCAAAATGTAGGATAGTCTGTAATATGGCTGGTCTAATTCTCTTCACAAAGTCAGTGTCATGAAAAAGAGAAATTGGGGCACTGTTCTAGATTAAAGAGATAATAACTGAATGGAATAGGTGAGTCTTGATTGGATTCTGGTATGGAAAAAACAGTTATAAAGGATGTTTGGGGGATATTTAGAATATTTCGAAGATATTAGATGATAGGGGATTGTTAGCTTCTTGGATGTGATGATAGTATTATGGTTATAGGACTCTATCCTTATTTTTAGGAGCTTCATGCAGCATTGTTTTGGGGACAAGCGTCATAATGTGGAGAAAATTCACATACACAGAAAAGTTTATGTGTAGCAAGGTGTTAATATTTAATCTCGGTAAATATGTGGTTGATTAATGTATTTTTTTCAACTTTTCTCTGTGTTTGAAATTTTCATAATAAAAAGGAGGGACATAGAATATATGCTCTGAAGTTGTCTTGGCTTTGATTCTTTTTTTTTTTTCCCTAGCATCTCCTGTTTATTGTTTCTTAGAGTTTTTAATCTCTACGTCATCCATCTGTTCTTGCATGTTGTCTTCTTTTTCCTTTGTATGTCTTAACATTTTAATCATTGTTATTTTACTTAAAAAAAAATTTTTTTTTTTCCTTTTTAGGGCCACATTCGTGGCCTATGGAGGTTCCCAGACTAGGGATTGAATCAGAGCTACAGCTGCCAGCCTACGCCACAGGCACAGCAATGCAGGATCTGAGCCTCATCTTCGACCTACACCACAGCTCACGGCAACGTCGGATCCTTCACCCACTGGGCAAGGCCAGGGGTGGAACCCACAACCTCTTGATTACTAGTCAGATTCGTTTCCACCGCGCCACAACAGGAACTCCTTTGGCTTGGATTCTGATTAGCTCTCTAACCCTGGGAAATGACTCCTTAACTTCTCTATGCCTCAGTTTCCTCATCTATAAAATGGGGATAATACAATAGTAGGTACTATAAAGCATGAACACATGTCAAGTATTTGGAACAGGATATGATAAGAGTTCAATAGTATTAGTATTCAGATATTCAACAAAAGGACATGGTCCCCAGGCTGGAGAAATGTGGGGTGATGAGGGGAAGATAAAATATTTATCTTCTAAAGTTGAAGGAACTGTAAACATTAGTTTTTACTTACTCCTTTGCCACTGCAAATCTCCCTCCTTTCTGCTAGGGTAATTTCTGGGGGGTACGAAAGCCCAGTAATAGACAAGATAATGTCTGATCAGTGCCAGAGGCAAAGCTGTTTTTCTCTCCCGTACATGAGACACAGAAAGGCTTCAAGATCAAAGTCAGGGGGATGCTGCATCTGACTCCCTGGTGAGTCACTTCTGAGAATGATAGTTTGAGCCCTTCTGGTCCCCTCCTCCAACTTTACTCTTCCTCTGACCTTGGCTTAGAGCCTAGTTTCCAAATTAGAGAGGAGCTTCAAATGTTATGGTCTGATAGCATGCAGAATAAAATAGCCCTGAAGTGCACGAGACCAAGAGGCTACGGTGAAGGATATTCTAAGTGCACAGGACCTCAAGGCTGAAGCTGTGAAGTTGGCAGAGGGAGCTTGTTGGTACAGTCAGGGAAGTTTCTAGTCCCCTTCTTCCTTTTGCTTGGGATTCCTTAGATGGTTTGAGGTTCTTATTTTCTCTGAAATAAGGTAACAGAAACTAAGGGGGAATACCTTGTGAATGTTCTTATGATTCTAGCTTTAGTCTAATCTGACCTCTGAAAAAGTTAATCCTGGGATTTCTATACTTCTGGAACTTGAAGCAGGTCACATGTTACCAGCTTGCACTAAAGGAGTCAAACCCAACCAGGTCTTTCCTGATAACTGAGCCCTTCCCTAGGCTTTCTCTGGGGCCTTATTTAGAATTTCCGCATCTTACTCCTTGCCCCAGCAACATTCTGTCAGCTCTCCTGCTTCCAGGAGGGGGCCAAGGCAGAGGTGGCAATGCTCTTAGCTTTCTTTCTTTTTAGAAGGGGTAAAAATGAGGGTGAGGAGTTGATCATGCATTTGCAAGAAAGTTTTCACCAATTCTGTTGCCTCTGATAAACCTAGTCATATAAAATATCTCTTGGGTCTGTCTCAGCTTTAGATTCCAAGAGCTTAGGTGTAGAATTTTTACTCTTAACATTTTGTAGAGAATCCAACTTTCCTTGAAATTTTTTTCTGATAGCTGATAGTTTTCCTTTTTTCACTGTGTTCCAGAAAGAAAATAGGAGTATGATATAGAAAATGCTTTTCTCCTTAGTACTTTAGAGAGTTAGTGAGAGAGGGGGATAATTATATATTTCTTCCCTTCCTTATTATAGTTTGGCTTTTCCTCAAGCAATCTTAGAATTCTCTTCTTCTCTGGATATATTTATATATTAGCTACAGTGTGATTTCTCAGACAAGAGTATGTACATACTGGTTAAATTTTTCAAGTTGAGGGTGCACATCTGTCCACAGATGTGTTTTATTTAACCTCAGTGTTTAGTTATTTCAATAGTTGTCAATATTTGAAAAATTCATGTTAAAAATTCATATTTCTGGCTTCTTTTGAAAAATAGGAAGATCTGTCTCCTTTAGTTTACCTCTTCAGTTTACCACAATCCCTGTGCTTGTGGTTATGAATGAATGAAATCTGTATCACATTTCATTTATTTGTTACCTGCTTGCCCCTGTAGGTATCTGAATATATGTGAGGGTGTGTGTCTGTATTATGTCTAGAAACAATGACCACCCCAGTATCAGTGAGCATCCTTGGAGCTCAGGTTGTAATCTTACCATTTTTACCTATTAAAAGAAACTAGGGTTTCTTTAGAGAAATGGTTGATTCTAGGTTTAGGACAGGATGTGTACAGGATGATCCTAGATGATTGTGATACCCGATAACAAGGAACCTATCAAAGGCTCCTGAAGAATCTAAAAAAAATTAATACAAATGAATTATGTACAAAACAGAAATAGACTCACAGATAGAGAAACAGACTTGTGGTTCCAAAAGGAAGAGGGAAGAGGGGAGGGACATATTAGGGCTATGGGATTCACAGATGGAAACAACTATATATAAACTAGATGAGCAACAAGGATATATACTGTATTACATGGGGAACTTACCCATTATCTTATAATAACTTATAATGGAATATAATCTGCAAAATTACTGAATCATTATGATGTAAACCTGAAACTAACACAATATTGTTAATCAACTAAAAAATTTGATACAACTTTTTTTTAATAGGCAAGATTAAAGCGTAAAGGGATGCACATTTAGATGGAAAGCCATTAAGAAGTGCAAGGAAGCAATTGCTATAAAAGCCAGAGAAAATGGTTACTTTGGAGGGAAGGAAGGGGTTGTGGTTGGGACAGGGCACAGAGTGACTGGGGAGTGATGGGAAATCTTTCTCTTGACCTTATGGTCATTTGCTTTATGACGGGGAAATTTGCAGTGCGGACCTCTAGATTAAGTTTGGCTCTAGGGTTTATAAATAACAAGCCATCAAAGGATTGCCTGAGTTTCTCTCTCTCTTTTTTTGGCCGCCCCCACAGCATGTGTAAATTCCCAGGCCAAGGATCCAGCCCATGCCACAGCAGTGACCTCAGCCACAGCAGTAACAACACTGGGTCCTTAACCACTAGGCAACTGGGGAACTCCCCAAGTTTCTTTTTTTAAGAATTTCAGGAGTGCCTTACTCTATATAACAGGAGTAGTCTAAAAGATTACTTAATCTTTAATTAAGGCAAGTTTTTTTAAGTAGACTCAGTAAACATTCCACACTATATTTTCAGGGCTCTGTTCCCCAAAGCAAACCTGACTCCAAGACCAAGTTCTTAAAAGGAAAAATTATACCTAAAATTTAGTACATGTTTTATAATCACAAATTTGTTAGGGGAAAAAAATCATTTTCTACTTAATAATAACACTTTAGGTCCGATAAAGCACTAAGAACATGCATAGCAAACCCAAACTAGGAGGCTGCTAATGGGATTTACAAAGTGTGAAACATCTTTGGTATGTGCTTAGCAGTCTACTAAGAGAACCACTTTGAACAGTATGCCTGACTCAGTTCACCACGGCTGTCTTTTCACTTCTCACTTTATTTCTTTTTAAAATATCATTACTGAGAAGGAAGGGAGAACAAAACAAAGCAACATTTTTGCTTTCGAGGGTTTTTTCCCTCCCTGGGCTGTGCTTTCCTCCCTCCCTCCCTCCCCTCCTTCTGTGCTAGGTGGCAGTATTTTTCAGGAAGAGAAGACTGAGATCACCAATGGCAGGCAGAAATCTGGAAGGGAACGCAAAACCTAAGTGCAGCCCTCTTTGAATGTTATCTACGGATAACCTCCTGTTTGTTGACTTATTTTCAGAATATTTTTTCCAGAAATGTATGATTCTCTTACAACTTTGTTCTTTTAGAGCAGCATTGTCAATAGAACTTTTGCGATGATGGAATAGTTCTGTATTTCTGTGTTGTCAATACAGGAGCCACATGCAGTGGCGATTGAACACATGCAGTGTGCTAGGAAGACAAAGGAATTTTTAATTTTAATTAATTTCCATTAATTTAAGTTTAAATAACCATGTGTGGCGAGGCGACCTCACAGTTTGAAAGAGGGGGAAGAGTAGGGCTATGTGTATGCCTAGAGGGGCCATAGAGTTGATCCAGTTCCTCTCCCCTTGTATCTGTTAACAATAATATCCTCTCCAGCTCCCATTCTCCTTTAAAGAAGTTATGATGTCTATAATTTATTTAAAATACCTCTGTAGAGACTCTCTGATACTATACATATGCCACGTAGTTTCAGCCTCAACTCAAGGGGCAATGAGCTACTTTTATGAAGCATCCACACTCCCTGGTGCCCAGCTAGCTTTATGTGAGGTGGCCGCTCTCAGTGCATCAGCTCTCCATAGCCTGAGGTACACCTTCACTAATTAGCATAGTTAATGTCAGAAGCAGATTGGATTTTTATTGGTGAGGTTAGTTGGATATTAGAGGTAGGCAGTCCTAGTAAAATTGAAATATTCAAAAGAAGTGGAATTGACGAAAATATTTTAGATACTTCCTATACTTGCATGAAGAGGGAATAAGAATCTAGGAAAACCTGCAACTTCTTCCCTTGCAGATGGTGCCTGAGGCTTAATTCCTAACTGATCCTTTGTCTAGCTTTCCATGAGGAGATTTCTGGTTGCCTGGTGTGACTCCAAGGGCAGCTGAACCCTGCCTCTGGGATATTGTCACTTCTGCCTTGAGTGAACCTTTCTTGCAAGTGGTGATTGGAACAATGGCAAGGGAAAAAGCTGGGACCTAATCAACCTTCTAGAATAGTTTGTGTGAACTGTTGTGTGCCTGCTTGCTAGTAAATCTCTGTTTAATAAATGTTGCTAACTTTGCCAGCATCTACGCTGAAACTTGCTTTCTTTGCAGCGAGATTCTAGAGAAGTTCGCTTGCCCTTACCCATTTCAAACATTTCAAAGCAAATGTTCAAGAACCTATGAATTATACATGACCAAAACAGCTGCCGAATTGCACACTTTAAAATGGCTAAATGTATGTTATGTGAATTTCACCTCAAAAAAAGAAAATCCAATACTATTGTTATCTTATTGCTCGTATTCTTCTAGCTTTGACCATTAGGAACCCTTTTATATTGGCCCTTGTCTTCTTTTGACAAGTACCTTCTATTTTTTAACCTTCCTTTCTTTCTGGTACCACAAGATGTTCCAAGTTCATCTTATATTTTCTCTGCCCCAGCCCTGGAATCAACTGCTTCTCTCAGGACTCCTGGGTTCTTTTATTGGAGAATGCTATTTAGAAACCAAGAGTTCTAGGTATGCTTATTGTTATTGGGGTATTACTGCTTCTGGAAGACAGAACTATGAAACATATATATGTATACTAACCCACACATACACATATTTAATTCTTTATCTCTGTGTTCTTACTGGAACCTGTGATCCCAGTCCAACACCACAGGGTTCACTTTAGTCTCTACTTTTTTCTTATTTATAACTTCTTTCTCTAATGGTAAGAAACTTTTCATTATCTGCAGTATATTTGCTTATTTGTTCAATTCTGGTATGCCCCTGAAGTAGTTCTAGAATTGTGAGAAATGCCCTTGTATGAAATACATTTATTGATTTGATTGTAACACTTATGTATTGTTCTTTTTGTTTTTAGCCTTAAGTATTCTGTAAAGTTACTGTTCCTCAAAGTCACTTAGGTAGTTCTTTTCTTCCCCTATGAGGCCCTTCAGTATGGTTGTTACTGTTTGTAATATACTTAGGTTCCTTTATTCCTGCTTGTATTCCTCTACTTCCTGGTTGATTTTGTTTTATTTTGGTGGTATGTGACGTATGTGACGGGACTGTCAAGTATTACTGTGGTTCTAAAAGCCAGCTGTAAAAAAAGTTATATTCAGACAAGTATTACTGTGTCTTCATGCCTATCTTGTTCTTTTCTTTCTATTTTTTTCTCTGTCAGCTCAAGTAAGTATTCTCTTTAGTGTCTGGTTTTTCATTCCTGTATTTCTTTTGCACAAGTAAGCCAATCTGTGCATATATTCTTCTATCTTCTTCTTTTTTTGTTTGTTTTTGTTTGTTTGTTTGTTTGTTTTGGCTACCCCGAAGCATATGGAGTTCTTGGTCCAGGAATCAGATCCGAGCCACAGTTGCGACCCAAGCCACAGCTGTGTTAACACCGGATCGTTAACCCACTGTGCCATGCCCAGGATCGAACTCATGTCCCAGGGTTTCCAAGACACCACTGATCCTGTTGTGCCACAGCCAGAACGCCTGTCCTCTTCTTTCTCGTGTGAAGAATAGCATACTCTAGGTACTGCTTTATGCTTTGCTTTTTTTTTTTTCCACTTAACATTATTTCCTGGAAATAATTACTTATAGATGCATAGAGATCTTCCTCATCCTTTTCTGAGCTGCATAGTACTCCATTAATGGATGTACCACATTTTATTCATCTTCTCTCATATTCATGAGAATTTAGATTGTTTCCAGTATTCTGCAATTACAGTTAATGCTTCAATAAGTAACCTTGCATATATGTATTTTCATGTTATTAGAGATATGTTATCAATGCAGATTTCTAGAAGTAGAATTATTGGGTCCAAAGGTAAGTATATATGTAGTTTGTTAGGTCTTTTCAAATGTCCCTCCAGAATGATTGCACAAATTTTCTGTTTCCATCAGTAATGTGTGAGAGTGCCTGTTTTGCTATAATATCACTAACAGAGTGTTTTGAAACTTTAGCATTTTTTTGCCAACCTGATGTGAGGAATGGTATCTCAGTGTTGTTTTAATTTGCATTTCTCAAAATATGTGTGAGTTGAACATTCTTTCATGTTTGTGGCTTGTCTATTACCCCTCCTCCCATTTTTCTGTTGGATTTAGGTCTTCTTTCTCTTATTTTAAAGAATATTAGAAGTATTAACCCTTTGTCTGCAAATATTTTCTTCTAGTTTTTCATTTGCCATTTAACTTTGTCTATAGAGTTTTTCTTTTAACAGATTTTTTTTTTTTGACTGCACCCATGGCATATGGAACTTCCAGAACCAGGAAGCAAATCCATGCCACAGCATCAACCTGAGCTGTGTGCAGTAACAACACCAGATCCTTAACCTACTGCACCACAAGGGAACTCCATATAAATTATATCTTTTTTTCAATTCTAGAAGTTTTATATATTTTTTTTTAGTGATTTCTATTTTTTTCCATTATAGTGGTTTACAGTTTTCTATCAGTTTTCTACTGTACAGCAAAGTGACCCAGTCACATACATGTATATATACACATTCTTTTCTCACATTATCCTCCATCATCCTTCATCACAAATGACTAGATATAGTTCCCAGGGGTATACAGCATGATCTCATTACTTCTCCATTCCAAATGCAGTAGTTTGCATCTATTAACCCCAGACACCCAATACATCCCAGTCCCTCCCCCTCCCCCTCCCCCTCAGCAACCACAAGTCTGTTCTCCAAGTCCAAGAGTTTCTTTTCTGTGGAAGGGTTCATTTGTGCCTCTTCTAGGAGTTTGATGGTGTCTTGTCTTATGTTTAAGTCTTTAGGCCATTTTGAGTTTATTTTTGTGCGTGGTTTGAGGGTGTATTCTAGTTTCATTGGTTTACATGCGGCTGTCCAGTTTTTCCCAGCACCACTTGCTGAAGAGACTGTCTTTTCCCTATTTTATATTCTTGCCTCCTTTGTTGAAGATTAATTGACATAGGTGTCTGGGTTTATTTCTGTGTTCTCTATTGTGTTCCATTAGTCTGTGTGTCTTTTTGTGTACCAGTACTGCACTGTCTTGATTACTGTGGCTTTGTAATATTGCCTGAAGTCTGGGAAAGTTATGCCTCCTGCTTGGTTTTTGTTCCTCAGGATTGCTCTGGCAATTCTGGGTCTTTTGTGGTTCCATATAAATTTTTGGATTGTTTGTTCTAGTTCTGTGAAAAATGTTGTAATGATTTGATAGGGATTGCATTGAATCTGTAGATTGTTGGCCATTTTTGAGTAGTATGGCCATTTTTACAATATTAATTCTTCCAATCCAGGAGCATGGAATATCTTTCCATTTCTTTGACTCCTCTTTTTTTATTTTATTATTTTTTTAATGATTTTTATTTTTTCCATTATAGCTGGTTTACAGTGTTCTGTCGGTTTTCTACTGTACAGCAAGGTGACCCATATATACATTCTTTTTTCTCACATTATTGTGCTCCATCTTAAGTGACTAGATATAGTTCCCAGTGCCATACAACAGGTCTTTGACTCCTCTTTAATTTCCTTGATTAATGTTTGATAGTTCTCAGCATATAAGTCTTTCACTGCCTTGGTCAGGTTTATTCCTAGGTATTTAATTGTTGGAGGTGTGATTTTAAAAAGTATTTTTATATTCCTTTTCTAATATTTCATTGTTAGTATACAGAAATGCAACCAATTTCTGAATGTTAATCTTGTATCCTGCTACTTTGCTGAATTCGTTGATCAGTTCAAGTAGTTTTTGTGTGGAGTCCTTAGGGTTTTCTATATATGGTATTACATCATCTGCACAGAGTGACAGTTTTACCTCTTCTCTTGCAATTTGGATACCTTTTATTTCTTTTGTTTGTCTGATTGCTGTGGCTAGGACTTCCAATACTGTGTTGAATAAAAGTGGTGAGAGTGGGCATCCTTGTCTTGCTCCATATTTTAAGGGGAAGTCTTTTAGCTTTTCTCCATTGAGTATTTTTTTAATAATGATTTTTATTTTTTTGATTATAGCTGGTTGTTATACATACATAACACTGTATGTTATGTCAATTTTCTACTGTACAGCAAGGTGACCCAGTCACATGTACATGTATACATTCTTTTTTCTCACATTATCATGCTCCATCATAAATGACTAGATACAGTTCCCAGTGCCATACAGCAGGATCTCATTGCTTATCCATTCCAAAGGCAATAGTCTGCATCTATTAACCCCAAATTCCCAGTCCATCCCACTCCCTCCCCATCCCCCATGGCAACCACGAGTCTCTTCTCCATGTCCATGATTTTCTTTTCTGTGGAAGGGTTCATTTGTGCCATATTGCAGATATAAGTGATATCATATTGTATTTGTCTTCCTGTTTCTGATTTACTTCACTTATATGAGAGTCTCCAGTTCCATCCATGTTGCTGCAAATGGCATTATTTTGTTCTTTTTTATGGCTGAGTAGTATTCCTTTGTGATATGTACCACATCTTAATGCATTCATTTGTTAAGGGACATTTAGATTACTTCCATATCTTGGCTATTGTGAATAGTGCTGCAATGAACATCCTGGTGGCATGTGTCTTTTTCAAGGAAAGTTTTGTCTGGATGTATGCCCAAGAGTGGAATTGCTGGGTCATATGGTAGTTCTATGTATATTTTACTAAGGTACCTCCATACTGTTTTCCATACTGGTTGTACCAGCTTACCTTCCCACCAACAGTGCAGGAGGGTTCCCTTTTCTCCACACCCTCTCCAGCATTTGTTATTTGTGGACTTATTAATGATGGCCATTCTGACTAGTGTGAGGTGGTACCTCATAGTAGTTTTGATTTGCATTTCTCCAATAATCAGTGATGCTGAGGATTTTTTCCTGCGCTTGTTAGCCATCTGTATATCTTCTTTGGCGAAATGTCTACTCAGGTCTTTTGCCCATTTTTTAATTGCGTTTTTGACTTTTTGCTTTTGAGTTGTATAAGTTGTTTGTATATTTTGGAGATTAAGCCCTTGTCAGTTGCATCATTTGAAAGTATTTTCTCTCATTCCGTAAGTTGTCTTTTTGTTCTGTTTTTGGTTTGCTTTGCTTTGCAAAAGCTTGTCAGTTTGATTAGGTCCCATTGGTTTATATTTGCTTTTATTTCTGTTGCTTTGGGAGACTGACCTGAGAAAACATTTGTAAGGTTGATGTCAGAGAATGTTTTGCCTATGTTCTCTTCTAGGAGTTTGATTCCATTGTGTATTATATTTGCTGTGGCATGTAAATTATATCTTGATGAGAAAACAAAAGCTGTTGGAGTTCCCAGTATGGCATAGCAGGTGAAGGATTCAGCCTTGTCACTGCAAGCTGCTCAGGTCTCTACTGTGGCCCGGGTTCCATCCCTGGCCCAGGAACTTCTACATGCTGTGAGTGTGGCCAAAAAAGATATAAGTTATATACCATACAGTTTACCTATTTAAAGCATACAGTTCAGTAATTTTTAGTGTGTTTACAGAAGAAACCTCATACTCATTAGCAATCACTGTGTTTTTCCTCAATGTGCCACTCCCCTCCAGCCCTAAGCAAACATGATTCTGCTTTCTGTGTATAGATTTTCCTATCCTGGACATTTCATATGAATGGAATATGTGGTTTCATACAATATGTGGTTTTTTGTGATTGGCTTCTTTCACTTAGCATGGCATTTTCAGGGTTCATCCCTGTTGTAGCATATAACAGTACTTCATTCAAATAATATTGCCAAATAATATTCTATTGTATGAACATGCCATTTTTTATTTATTCACCAGTTGGTAGGCATTTGGGTTGTTTCTATTTCTTGGCTATTTATGAATAATGCTACTGTGAACATTCACATGCATGTTTTTGTGTGAATATATATATTTTTTATGATGTTTTTAATATATAAAACTTTTCTTTTTATTGCCTCTGGATTTTGAGCCTTTCCCTCCATTAGGGTTAAAAGATGGATTTGTCGTTTTTTTTCCTAATATTTCATGGTTTTATTTTATTTTTAATTTACTAGCTTTTTTCCTTTCCTTTTTTTTTCTTTTTTTTTTTTTCTTTAAGGGTCGCACCAGTGTCATATGGAAGTTCCCAGGCTAGAGGCTGAATCAGAGCTACAGCTGCTAGCCTACGCCACAGCCACAGCAATGAGGGATCCGAGCCTTGTTTGCAACCTACACCACAGCTCACAGCAACGCCAGATCCTTAACCCACTGAGCGAAGCCAGGGATTGAACCTGAATCTTCATGGATACTACTTGGGTTCTTAACCCATTGAGCCACAATGGCAATTCCCATTTTGCCTCATTTTTGTTGTTGTTGTTTTTGTTTTGTTTTTGCTTTTTAGGGCTGCACCCTCAGCATATGGAAGTTCCCAGTTTAGGAGCTACAGCTGCCAGCCTATGCCACAGCCACAGCAACGCCAGATCTAAGCCACGTCTGCACACACCACAGTTCATGGCAATGCCAGATTCCCTAACCCACTGAGCAAGACCAGGGATTGAACCTACGTCCTCATGGATAGCAGCCAGGTTTGTTTCCACTGCTTGCCTCAGTTTTTAAACATGTTGCATACTTTTTTATATTTATTAACCCTAACGCAGCCATAGTTAGGTCTCCTTTTATATTCCTAATATTGTTTATTTGTCCTCCCTTTTCCTCGACCTATCTTATCAGAGACTCTTCAGTCTCATTTGTCATTTCTAGGAGCTGATTTTTGGCTTCTTGATTCCTTAGATACTTCAGGTTCAGTTTCAGACCACTGCAATAAAGCAAATATCACAATATAGCAAGTCACACAAATTTTTTGGCTTCCCAGTGCATGGAAAAGTTATGTTTACACTGTACTATTGTCTATTAGAAGTGCAACAACATTATGTCTAAAGAATGTACATATCTTAATTAAAAATACTTTATTGCTAAAAAATGCTAACAGGAGTTCCCGCTATGGTGCAATGAGTTAATGATCCGACTTTCTCTTTGGAGGCCCTGGTTCAGTCCTGGCCTGTCGTGGGTTAAGGATCTGGTATTGCCACAGCTGTGGCTTAGTTCACAGCTCCTGCTTGAATTTGAACCCTGGCCCAGGAACTTCCTTATGCCATGGGTGTGGCCAAAAAAGAAAATAAATAAATAAAAATAAAAACCGCTAACCATCACCTGAGCCTTCTCTTTTTGCTGGTGGAGGATCTTGCCTCAGTGTTGATGGCTGCTGACCAATCAGAGTGGTAGTTGCTCAAGTTTGAGGTGGCTTTGGCAATTTCTTAAGATGAGTCAACAATGAAATTTGCCAACAGACCTCAATTGATTCCCACTTTTACAAACTATTACTTTTTATTATGCAATGCTATTCGATAGATTTTACCATCAGTAGTAGAACTTCCTTCAAAACTGAAGTCGGTCCTCTCAAACCTTGCCACTGCTTTATCAACTAAGTTTATGTAATATTCTAAATCCTTCATTGTTATTTCAACAGTCTTCACAGCATCTTCCTTAGGAGTAGATTCCATCTCAAGAAACCATTTTTGGAGTTCCTGCTGTGGCTCAAGGGGATTGGCAGTGTCTATGCAGCGCCAGGACACAGGTTCAATCCCCCACTCAGCACAGTGTGTTAAAGGATCCAGAATTGCCACATCTGCAGCATAAGTTGCAACTGCAGCTTAGATCTGATTCCTGGCCCAGGAACTCCATATGCCACAGGGTGGCCATAAAAGAAAAAAAGAAAGGGAAAAACAAAAACCAGCCCACTTTCTTTGCTCATCCATAAGAAACAACTGCTCATCTATTCAAGTTTTATCATGAGATTGCTTCACTTCTAATTTGAGTCCTCTTGCTGTATCTACAATATCTGCAGTTCCTTCTTCCAGTGAAGTTCTTGAACCCCTAAAAATCATCCATAAAGGTTGGAATCATCTTCTTCCAAACTCCTCTTAATGATGATACTTGAACCTCTTCTCATGAATCACAAATGTTCTTCATGGCATTTAGAATGGTGAATCCTTTCCTGAAGGTTTTCAATTCACTTTGCCCAGATCCATAGAAATCATTATCTATGGCAGCTGTAGGCTTACAAAATGTATTTCTTTTTTTTCTTTTTCAGCCACACCTGTGGCATATGGAAGTTCCCAGGCCAGGGATTAAACCCTCATCACAGCAGTGACCCAAGCCACTGCAGTGACAATGCCAGATCCTTAATCTGCTGAGCCACAGGAGAACTCCCAAAATGTGTTTCATAAATAATAAGACCTGAAAGTTGAAACGACTCCTTGATCCTTGGGATGCAAAATGGATGTTGTGCTTGCGAACATGAAAACGACTTTAATCTCATTGTGCATCTCCATCAGAGCTCTTGTATTGTCAATAAGCAGTAATATTTTTAAAAAATTTTATAGTTGATTTATAATGTTCTGTCAATTTCTACTGTACAGCAAAGTGGCCAAGTTATACATTTATATACGTCCTTTTTTTTCACATTATCCTCCATCATGTTCCATCACAAAGTGAGCAATAATATTTTGAAAAGAACTTTTTTTTGAGCAATATGTCTCAACACTGGGCCTACTGCTCAGAGAAATATTCAGTAAACCATGTTGTAAACAGATGTGCTTTGTTTTTCCATTTATAGAGCGTTGCAGAGTCAATTTAGCATAATTCCTAAGGGCCCTAGGATTTTGGGAGTGGTAGGTGAGCAGTGGCTTCAAATTAAAGTCACCAGCTGTGTTAACCCCTAACAAGAGAGTCAGCCTGTTTTTTGAAGCTTTGAAGCCGGGCATTGATTTGTCCTCTATAGCTATGAAAGTCCTAGATGGCATCTTCTCCCAGTAGAAGGCTGTTTCATGTACATTGAAAATCTGTGGTTTAGTGTAGCCACCTTCATTAATTATCTTAGTTAGATCTTCTGGATAACTTGTTGTAGCTCCTACATTAGCACTTGCTGCTTCACCATGCACTTTTATGTTATGGAGATGGCATCTCTGCTTAAACCTCATGAATCAGCCTCTGCTAGCTTCATACTTTTCTTCTGCTGCTCCCTCACCTCTCTCAGCCTTCACGGTATTGAAAAGAGTTGTGCCTTTTCCTGAATGGGGCTTTGGCTAAAGGGAATGTTGTGACTGGTTTGATCTCCTCTCCACACTATTTCCATATCAGTGATGAGGCTGTTTGCTTTATCATTCACTATTTCCATATCAGTGATGAGGCTGTTTGCTTTATCATTCATGTGTTCACTGGAATACCATTTGTAATTTTGTACAAGAACTTTAGGAGTTCCTGTCGTGGCTCAGTGGGTTAAGAACCTGACTAATATCCATGAAGATGCAGGTTCGATCCCTGGCTTTGTTCAGTGGGTTGAGGATCTGGCATTGCGGTGAGCTGCAGTAGAGGTTGCAGACAAGGTTCAGATCCCACGTTGCTGTTGCTATGTCCTAGGCTGGCAGCTGCAGCTCCAATTTGATCCTTAGCCTGGGAACTTCCATATGCCACAGGTGCAGCCCTAAAAAGAAAAAAAGAACTTTAAACTTTACCTTTGCATTCACAACCTGGCTGTTTGGTGAAAGAGGCCTGGCTTTCAGCCTATTTCAGCTTTCAATGTACCTTCCTTACCAAACTCAGTCATTTTTAGCTTTTGATTTAAAGTGAGATACATGCAACACTTCCTTTGACTTGAATACTCAGAGGCTGTGTCGTGGTATTAATTGCCTTATTTCAATATTAAGTCTCAGGAAATAAGGGGGTGCTAAGGAGGAGAGAGATGGGGAATATAGCTAGTCAGTTTAGTCAGAACACATTTATTAAAGTTTGCCATCTTGTATGATTGTGGTTCATGGTTTCCCAAGACAGTTTCAATAGTAACATCAAAGATCACTGATCACAGATCACCATAACAAACATAATAACAATGAAAAAGTTTGAAATATTGCAAGAGTTACCAAAATGTGACACAGAGACACAAAGTGATCAAATGCTGTTGGAAAGTTGTCACCAATAGGGTTGTTACAAACTTTCAGATTGTAAAAAAAGCACAACCTGTGTGAAGTGCAGTAAAGCACAGCGTAATAAAATGAGATAAGCCTATGTTGTAACTTCGTTTTCTGTTCCCACAAATTCTACTCTTACCTTTATCATTTCCTTCCTTCTTTTGAAGTTTATTCTGTTCTTTTTCTCATGTCTTAAAATGGGTGTTTATAAAAAAAAAAGGGTGTTTATTTATTTTCAGCCTTCTATTCAAATAGAAGTTTATAAAGTTGTATTTTTCCTTTAGAGTGCTGTTTTATCTATATTACATTTGAATGGTGATATAAGGTGTTTTCATAACCATTAATTTCTAATATCAAAGCTTTCTATTATTTCTTTGTTGACTCCTGAGTTTTTCACAAAAATGCTTAAAATTTTCCTAATGTATTTTTAGGTTATCTTTTTATTAATGATTTCGACAAATTATATTGTGGTCAGTGAAAGGGATCTTTATGATACAGATTCCTTAAAGTTTGCTGATATTGCTTGGTGGCCTGATTTAGGTATGTGGTCAGTTGTTATAAATGCCCCCCCTCCCAATGCTTTTAAATGAATGTGAGTTCTCCAGGTGCACTGTTTTCTATAAGTATAATTGTTCTTTAAGATCTTACGTGAACAAATTCATGAAGCACGCTCTTCATATTTCTACTTGATTCTGATTTTTGTCTGATCCACCAATTATCCACTGATGATGGGTTTGTGTAATTTTCCTTTGTAGCTCTGTCCATGTTTATTTCCTATATTTGAGACCATGTTATTAGGTACACACAATTTGAGAACCATTGTATCCTTCTAATGAACCTTTTTTCATGATGGAACATCTTTATCTCTGCAGTACTTTTTACATTAAAGTCTATTTTATCTGGTAATAATACCTAAACTAATTTTCTTTTGGTTAGTGTTTACCTAGCATATCTTTTCAATCCTTTGATTTTCAGTGTTTCTGTGGCCTCTGTTTTGCAGAAGGAACCGTGAAGTTTAATCTGATAACTGCTCTTTATCCTTGATATCCTTAAACACACTGTTCTGCCTTCTCTCCTAGCGGCAGTACATACCGGTGAAAGTGAAGAGCAAAGCCTTCTGGATCTTCTCTTGGGAGTATGCCATGATGTATGTGGGAAGCCTAGTGGTAATCGTTTGCCTCTCCTTCTTCCTTCTCAGCTCCTGGGATTTCATCCCTGCAGTCTATGGCTTCATGTAAGTAATGGCCTCATTAGAACACTGTAGAAGTAATTTAGTGTTCACACCTCCATCTGGAATCAGAGGGAGAGCAAGCACAGGCAGCATCTAGAGCAGTGGTCCTTAGCCTCTAGCGTGCATCAGAATCATCTGCAGGGCTTGAATACCCAGCTTGCTGGACTCCCTCCAGAGGTTCTGATTAAGTAAGTCTGGGGTAGGGACCAAGAATTTGCATTTCTAGTAAGTTTTCAGGTGATGTGTTCCAGGGAACACCCTTTGAGAACCACTGGTCTCTTACAGTTGAAGAACACTTTCTGGGAACTTCCAAAGCAACTACCAGCCTCTGACTGGGAGATTCTGACTTAATCCCAAACAGGAATGGATGTGTATCTCCATTGCAAGAGGATCTCCAACAGTTTTAAAATAAAGCCGTCTTCCATATGTCAGACTTTTAGAGAAAATTGAAATTCCCTTGTGGTTTAGAGTTCCCTGGTGGCCCAGCAGTTAAGGATTTACTGTTGTCACTGCTGCAACTTGGGTTTCATCCCTGGACTGGTAACTTCACATGCCGTGGGCATGACCAAAACAAACAAACCCCCAAAAAACAGAAAGAAATGGGTTTTCAAGATGAATCCTGTAGACATTTCCACATTTCTCAGGATAGTCTCTGCCCAAGCATGGGACTCACAGCCCCGTGAGTGATAGACACTTAAACCAGCCAGAGTGGGAAAGGGATCTATGTCTGGGCTGCTTATTTGTGTAAAATTTTGGCTGAGCCTAACAATGACCAGTAACCTTCAGTTTTTCATGCTCTGCCTTGGAGAAGAGTTTAGAATGCCCAATGAAAGGCTTTTCCTAGTTTTCTGCTGGTCCACAGATTGTGTGCTGTACTTAATTTCACAGAAAAGGAAATGTAGTTACAGCAGGAAGCAAAGACTTGCCCTGGGTGGAGGCCTTCGTCAGTGAAATTTGACCATGAACTGTTGCCTCTCTCTCTCCCTTTCTGCGCTCCACTTATTGTACTTTTAAGATTGTGAATTGACATCAGTTTCAACCCTGTATTTTTTTAAATAGAAAAAATATAATGTAAAATTTGTGGAAGAGCCGAAATTGCAGCCTATCTTTATCTGATATAACCAGACCAAAAGTTTTCCAGATAAATCCTTATTTCCCAAACAAGGTCTGGGATCCTAGCCAGGACCTGGCAGTGGTTCCTCAGGCCCCTGGAAGGCTCACTGCAGAGTGTCAGGCACTCAGTCTGCTGGCTGCAGCTTGTGGGCATGTGGAGCACGAATGGGGAGAACAGGATCTCTGAGCTTGTCTTCTACACAGGTCTTTGGAATGCCCCAAATAGGCATTGTTGGTTTCAGACCCATTCCTCTCTTGCTACAGTGTGGGTACCTCCTGACTTTGAACAAATACATATCCTGGACAGTAAAAGAGGGACTGGTGTTTTGATTTCTGGCATGAATTCCTGCCTTGTTTCAGATCTCTGATGCATGCTAGAGTTTGGCTCAGGTAATATTTTTTTATGGGTTATTATTCTCTGTGCCTCTGCCCATTATTTTTTTAATTACCTGGGCCTGGGGTGCCTGGAGAGCCCCTCACATCCTGATTTCTGTGGAGACAAAGTTGTCCTTGACTGCCCAGCAGTGACCAAAGCCTTCAGGAGAAAACCAGGTCAAAGCAGATTGTTTATAATTTTGTTCTCATTTTTCTCTGCCTTTGTTTTCTTCATTCCAGACTTTCTGTTCCAGATCTCACTCCAAACATTGGTCTCTTCTGGTACTTCTTTGCAGAGATGTTTGAGCACTTCAGCCTCTTCTTTGTATGTGTGTTTCAGATCAACGTCTTCTTCTACACCATCCCCTTAGCCATAAAGCTGAAGTAAGTGGTTGGACCTGCTGCTTTTTTTTGTCCACAGAGCCATTTGTAGCTTTGCAAGTACCCTTCAAAACATCTGCTATCAGGTTTTATTTTTGCCCAGGGAGCCCAGTCAGTCTTCAGTCGCTTCAGTGGCTGTACCCAGCAGGAGAGCCACACATGAGGGCAGGCTGCAGAGATGTTGCTCCAGAGCCCTGATATTTCCCCTGGCTTCACTTTGGGATCCTTGAACCCATGTTATTGCTGAGCCCAGTCGTTTTAGATAAAGGTGGGGTTCGGGGAGGAGGAGGAATCCTTAGAAAAAGTGGATCCTGTTGGGTGTCCTCCATCAGCATCCTGGTGACAGTTTGCCCAAAGGGTCTCAGGACGTGTTAGTTGGGAAGCTGGTCACCTGCAACTATGTTTAATCTTTTGATCAGTTTCCCTCAAAGGAGTTGCCTATGAGCTCTCTTCTCTAGCATAAGGGAGCTAACATGTGTTGTCCCTCCTACCTATCTAGGATTTTTTTTTTTTTTTAATCATTTTAGGTCCATACCAGCAGCATGTGGAAGTTCCCAGGCTAGGGGTCAAACTGGAGCTGCAGCTGCTGGCCTTCACCACAGCCACAGTAATGTGGGATCCAAACCACGTCTGCGACCAATACCACAGCTCACGGCAACACCAGATCCTTAACCCACTGAGCGAAGCCAGGGATCAAACCTGCGTCCTCATGGATACTAGTCAGGTTTGTTACTGCTGAGCAACTGTAGGAACTCCTGTCTAGGCTTTTTGAAATACAGTCATGCCTAACCCTTCCAGCAACTCTTACTGGTAGGCATTATTATCACTTCCATTTTATAATTGAGGGAATTGCCATTCAGAAAGATGGGATGATTTTCCCAGAGTCACATGCCAGTAAGCAGTAAAGCTGGGATTCAGACCCAGGTTTGTTTGGCTCCAGAACTTATGCTCAGTGCCCTACACATGCCAGGCTCCCGAGAGAGACCACTTACAGTAGCTCCCAGAAATGGTTACATAATCCTAGTTTCGGAGGAGGGGAAACAGGCACCAGTAGGCATGGATATACCTAGATGAGGGAAGCTGGAAGAGTGTGATTTAGATTTCAGGAGTTTAAGTTCTCTGCTCCAACCTTCCCTCTTCTCCATGGCCAGTGAACCAATGCACATGGTTCCCATTCCCTAAAAGCCCAGAGCTGATGTTTCCTTCCTGTGACATAGCCTTGGCCTGGCCTCTGACAGAAAACCATTCCTTCTTGGCCTGGCAGGCTCCTGAATTCTGGCAGCCTTACCCCGCCAAGCTCTCCAGCTGTCTGTGGTCCACATTTCCTGCCCTTGTTCTGGTCAGGCCTGGCCACTTGGCTGAGAGAAGCCGGGAGCTTGGAGCATCTTTCCTCCCTCTGTGTAGCCAGCTTTCCAGCAGTTTCTATTGTTGGCATGTGAAAGGCCACAGATAGCTCCTGGGTAGACAGTAGCACCACCATCTTGTGACGTACACAGACACTCACACACACACTCACACGGCCAGGGCCTCAGAGTTGTGGGGACAGAAGAGGTGAAGCTAGGAGTTCCCAGCGTGGCTCAGTGGGTTAAGAATCTGACTACAGTGGCTGGGGTCACATCAGAGGTGTGGGTTCGGTTCCCAGCCCACCACAGTAGATTAAAGGATCCAGCATTGCCACAGCTGTAGCTCAGATTCAGTCTCTGGCCTGGGAACTTCCATATGCTGCAAGTGCAGCTATAAAAAAAAATAAAGAAAGAAAAGTTGAAGATACCTGACTTCCCCCATGGCTGACCTCCTGTGCCTGGTTAGGAAGTTCCATTCACTCTCCAGCCCCTGGAGTGCCAGCTTTGTGAGGCCCGGACCTTCAGGTCACCTCCCCCCAGGTGGTGTTGCAGGGGATTCTGGTCTCCACATTTTGGGGGCACTACCTGGTCACTAGCCTTTTCATAGGAATGTTGCAGCTGTTACCAGCTCCCTAAAAAGCCCAAAACCAGTGGTCTGGATTATCCTTCCGAAGATGCTCACTGAGATAGCTGGACCCTTCCTAGAGGATACAGGTCTGTGTGACTTTGTCACTCTGAGTTTCGGAGTCATTTGCTGTAGAGTATTTGGGTGTGTACACATTTGTCTCCACATCTTAGATTTACACCCATTGAGTCACCCTGACCTTTGCCCTGCCAGACAAGAATGCCATTAATCTGAGGAAAAGCTGCGTGAGCTAGGCATCCAGATTACTGGGCAGAAGTAGGGCATGTGCATGTTGTTTAGATGTTACTAAGGAAGGTGCAAGCCTTCCTGTTGGCTTCCCTTCAGCCCTTGGTCAGCTCTCAGAGGAGGAGCACCAGAAATTGGGTTCTGTCTCACCCTCTCTGATCAGAGCTCTGTGGTCATTCTGGCACTCAGGAGAGCAGCATTGGTGGTGCTGAGCAGTTCTGGAGACAAATAACTCTACCACTTACGAACCCACTTACCTTCTCTGAACCTGAGTTCCTCATCTGCAAAATGCAGTGACAGCATTGCCTACCTCGAGGTGCAGTTGCAGTGTAGTCAGGATCACATGCATTGATGCAAGAAAGGACCTCGCACAAGACTTAGAGTGAGAGTTTAGGAAATGGCAGCTAGTCTTACTAGATTAAGGTCACAAGAACTCCATTTCCAGCCCTTAAGAGCAAAAAGCTGCATGCAGCTCTCAGTTCTCTTTCAGGAAAGGAGCTCATCATAGCTAAAGGTCTCTGGACCCCACTGACCATGTTGTCAGAGAGAAAAGCCTCAGAAAGGAGGCACTTCCTGCCCTGGGTCCAATGTCAGAGGGGCCTCTGGCAAGGGCGGCTGCCTCATTACTCTGACAAGCAGTCATTTAAGCCCAGTAATAAAGGACGCTGACTTCATTTGTTTTCTTCCTCCACAGCTCCTGGGGGAAGGCTCAGAGCGATGGGGGAGGGGTTGATGGGAAGTGTCTCTGTGGACTGTTTCTCAGTGTTTGCTGGGCTCTCCTCCCCACCTCTGGGCATCTTCTGGTCCCCGCAGTTTTCTGCTTCTGCTACTTGGCCTGGCCCTGTGTCTTGTGGGTAGCAGAGCCAGCCCTCTGTGAAGACCCCAGAGAGTACTTTTGGATTCGAATCGAGGGATGGGGTCAGGAGTCTCTGGGGTGGCCTGGTCCCTGACTGACCTTCCTCTCTCTGTCTGCCCTGCCCCGCCTTCCCCAGGGAACACCCTGTCTTCTTCATGTTCATCCAGATTGCCATCATCTCCATCTTCAAGTCCTACCCGACCGTGGGGGATGTGGCCCTCTACATGGCCTTCTTCCCCGTGTGGAACCATCTCTACAGATGTGAGTACTCCTACCTCTGACCCCATGCTGGCAGATTGGTGTCCCCCGGCCAGGGAAAAAGGAATGGATAGGCACTTGCTGTGCTAGCAGCACCGATCGGCCGGGACACCATGTACAATATCTGCCTCCTTGGTGCTGTGGACTAGTGATGATAATAAAAATAACTACGTTTATTGAGCACTTACAGTATACCTGGCCACTGTGGTTCTAAGAGTGTTACACACATTGGCTCATTTTATCTTCACACCAGACTCTGAAGAAAGTATCCCCATTTTGCAGATGAGGAAACTGAGGTACAGAAAAGTAGAGCCACTTATTCCTTGACTGGTAGGTAGAAGGGCTGGCGTCAGATTCCAAACCTGTGAGCCTCCAGCCAGTGCTGTCCATTTGGGCTTTCTGTGGATAGTCCCATAGAGTAGCCACCAGTATGCTAAGAAACTGAATTTTTAACTTCAATTTAAGAAGGCACACACAGCTAGTAGCTGTTGTGTTGGACAGTGCGGCACTAGGCCTTGGCTTTGAACCATTTCCCAGTGGTGTGTCAAAAGATCCACAGAAGACAGACAGGCAACATTAGACTTCCTGCCTGCTGTGAAGACCCCTTAAGCTCTAACCATCCCTTCCTCAAAAGATGGCCTAGTGGTGATCTAGTTATGCTTTCTAGTGTTTCCTAGTGTCTCCCTCAGTCTGGCTCTTCACCCTCTGTGTGAGTTCTTTTCAGTGTTTGTGGGCTCCCCAAGGGTAGGCTCATGGCTCCCTCACCTCTGTGTCTCCAGCACCCAAGATCAAACCTGACACACAGAACAACTCAGCACATGTTTGTGCTTGGCTCTTTGAAACCTCTCTAGTAAAGAGGCAGTGCCAGTGGCCCAGTACCACTTGATTCTCTAAACCGGGAAGGGAACTGTTGAACTTTCCTTGCCTAAGGTGGGTGCACAGCAAGGTGTCAAGAATGAACCCAGGCAGGGCAGACTTCAGAGGAAGCAAGTCTTTGTTATTGTTTTGGGACTGCTGGGTGTCAACCAGGAAGTGAAACTGATCAGCTGTTAGAAAGAACTCTACCTGTAGGAGTGGGCCTCTGAGTGAAGATAAACAGGCGAGTGGGCAGGCCAAGCCCTGCTGCTCCTGCAGGTGATGCCTGTTAGGGTGGTGGCCAGGCAGCTTGACTGGAAGCAGGAAGTGGCATCTTCTGCCTGCGACACCCTCATTACACAGTCAAGAATCATCCAGTCCAGCAGCCTCAGAGTCCGCCTGGCGCCCCTTGGCAGAGTGGCCAGTGGCAAGTCACAGGGCATAGGAATCTACCCCAGTTTGTGACAGGGTGGGTCTTGGGGATGTTGATCTCCTTTCCCCTCCAAATGGAGTCATTTTTGGCTGCATCTCCCTCGGGGAATATCTTTCATCTCCTATTGCTGAACATGGTCTGGAGCCAGACTGCCTTGAGTCTGAGTCCTGGCTTTCCCATTATAGCAAGTTATTTAACCTTTCTGAGCCTCCCGTTTTTTTCATCTGTCATATGGGGAGAATATCTTTCATGGGCGTTTCAAGTTTGAGAAAGAAGAAAATGTAAATAGCACTGCAGTTATTAATAGTAGTGATAATTATGCAGGGGTTGCAGGGCGGAGGGGTCTCCTGCATAGTTTTATGATCAAAGCCAGCCTTAGGCTTGGTACCCACAGTCATTCGGAGTCACTGAAATAAACATATTTTTCAAAACTTGAAATAAGCTATTTTATGCCCTCTGGGGTGGTGAGGCACAAAAAAATAAGGATGGCGTTTCTGAAACCCTGGATGATCTAATAGATGCTGTTGCTGGCTGGCTGGGCAAGTTCAGTTCATCTGAAGGTCCCTGCAGAGAGCCTGGGCTGCCACCTCTCGAGGCGCAGCTCCTGTGGCAGAAAGTACTCGTGCTCACGATGTCTGTTTGGGGCATGGCAGCTGTGAGTCATTACATTCAGCCTGGACCTGTGGAGATTCTGCAGAGTCTGTGTGCCTAGGTTGAATATATTCAGCCTTCTAATGTGGTTAAGAATTCAGTTTAAACATTAGTTCCAGTGCCAACATGCCTGCTCGCACATTCACTCTTTTGTTTTTCTGTCCGGCTCAGTGGGGAGAAGAGGCACGTGGGCCCCTCCCTGAGTGCAGGTCCCAGACGCTGGGACTCTGTGGGGCTTGGGGCCAGGATGAATCATACAGACGCGCAATTGCGGTGTTAGGGAACAGCCTGCTGGCAGAGCCCGTGCCAGCCTGCTGTGGTCCAGCTTGAAGAGCCAATTACCAAAGGGCTGGATTGTGTGTCTGTGTGTGTGTGTGCTTTATTTTGTTTTTATTAACTGTTTTATAATAAAAGAATACTGATTTTAAAATTCACATTAATTATAAAAAATAACACAACAAAGTCCTATATACCCAGAACCTAGTTTAAGAAAAGAAACATCACCACCATGACCTTTGAAGTCCCTAAATCCCCTCTGTTCCCCTCCTGATGGGACTGGATTCTTCAAGTGGGATTTTATTTCTGAATAAGCCTGAGACTCAGGGAAGGAAAATGACTTGCCTGAAGTTTTGGCTTGTCAGCAGTGGAGCCAGAGATCAGAGAAAGTCACCCAGTAAACGTGGTGGGGAATCTGATTCCATCTGGCCTAGCACAGCTGATGAAGGGTGAACCCTTGCATCTCATCAGGCCCTGGTCATCTCTGACATCTCTGATACCTCCTAGTGCCTGGAACAGGCCGTCCTGTGCCCCAGGTCCCTGGCTCCATCTGCTCTGGCATGTAGCTATAATCCTCTGGCCTGTCAGCCAGCAAGAGTGAGCAGCAGCTCCCCAGTCCTGCAAAGGTCACCACAGGCCAGAAGCCAACTGGACGCTGGTGACGACGGTTCCTCCAGGCACATGGGAATGTATCCTTGCAGCTCTTTGTGACTGCACCCAGGAGCGGCATGTGAGCCTCTCTCAACCTCTTGGTCATCTGTTGTCACCGAGTCTGAAATCCAAAGGGACTAGAAGAATAGAACAAAAATCCACTTGGGCCATCAGGTCACAGGAGTTTTATCTTAGGAATAGTGTATGTTCTTTCAGCAAAATAATTTCCAGGGGATCAGAAAGAACCACTGAGAAATGTAAAGGCCCACCAATGTTGGAGTTCTCCTTTCTTGAAGATATAATTTAACATTTATAAAAAATATGTTTATTAATAATAACAAGCATAATTCTCAGTACACACATCCCTTTTCCCAGACTTCTGTTTCTGGGAGCAAGGACAAGGCTTCCAAGAAGTCTCAGAAAGGCTTGAGTCAGGGCTTTCACCTCTCAGCTTTGAAAACCCAGAATCCTGGAAATTCAGATCAGAAAAGAGGACCTTGCAAGTCCTCCAGGTGAGCGTTTCCAAATTTTGGGGTTTCATGGACCACTAACATTTCAAAAGATCCTGGTGACCGAGTTGCCAACTTTTTGTTTTACTGAAGAAATTAAAACAGTCAGGAGTTACCTGGTGGCACAGCTTTGCTGTGGCTCTGGTCGCAACTGTGGCTCTGGTTGCAGCTGTAATGTGGTTTCGAAATCTGGTCCTAGAACTTCTATATATCGTGGATGCAGCCAAAAACAAAAAAAGAAAACAAAACAAAAAACAGTCAACTACTAGTTATTCATCCCCATTTCATAAAAGGAAGGACATTTTAACAACAGCAGCCAGCAGCAAGACACCTATCATTTTTCAATAAAGAGTGAACGTTAAGTTGAAAACATTCAGCTTTAAGAAAACTCCGAACTACCTTGTCCTGATGATTCTCAGTGTGACACAGACCCATGAAGTCTCTGTTACAGACTGGTGTGGGCTGCTTATTTGGTAAGGGTCTATAGCTGTACACCAGTGGGTCCCAGTCTTGGCTGCGTATTGGAATCACCAGGGAAGCTTTTAGAAACCAGTATGGACGCCTGGGCCCCACCCCTGTCGACTCTGATTGACTTAGTCTGGGCAGGGCTCCCCAGATGAGTTCATTTTACAACCAGAATTGAGAACCTTGTCTGTAATCCAGTCCCCCTTCCAGTGCATAAACCGCCAGGATAGCATTTCAACCAAGTCACTGTACAACCAAAACAAGAGGCCTTAAGGTTCATCCCTTAAATGTCCCAAAACTCTGACTTGGGAGAAGGGATTTCCTGAAGGTCAGGATCAGAGAGGGGAAGGGAACTTCTGATCATTAAGTGCCTGCCAGGAAACTTACCTGAGCTTTTTTAAGTGCTAAGTTTTTGGTGTTTTTTTTTTAGTGCTAATTTTTAAGGCATTCTTTTAATTAATTTTAAATAATATTTATTAGTTTATTTAAAAATGCAATAAAGTATAAAGAAACGATAGCATATAATCCTACTGTCAGAGATCCCCTATTGAATTAAATGGAAAATAAAAGCACAGTGTGGTAGGCAGAATAATGCCTCCTACAAAGATGGCCACCCCACAATCCCCAGAACCTGTGACTACATCACTTTACATGGTCAGAGGGTCTAAAGTATAATTGGAAGGCAGAAGAGGAGATCATAGTGATACAATGTGAGAAGGACTTAATCCATCATTGCTGGTTGAAAAAGGAAGGGGATCATGGGCCAAGAATGTAGGCAGCCTCTACACACTACAAAGGCAATGTCACGGATTCTCCCCTAGAGCCACCAGAGGGAAGGCAACCCTGCAGGTACCCTGATTTTAGCCTGTGGACTTCTGACCTCCCGAAATGTAAGATAGTAAATAAATGTAAGATAGTAAATTGTATTTTTTAAGCCACTTAAGTTTGTGGTGATTGGTTACCGCACCAATAAAAAACACGGCAGTATATCTGTGCCAGCTTTTCCACACATCTTGTTTAATTCATGGGATGCTCCCACAAAGTAGGCATTTTAGCCCTATTTTAGAGATGGGGAAGCTGGGACTCAGAAACTTGCTGGCAGAGGAGGAATTTTTACCAAGATCTCTCTGAGGCTAAATCTGCAGCCCACAGTCAGGCTGCCTTCTCCACCAGCAGAGCTCGGCCTACCTGCCCTCGAACCACCCTCTGTACCAGGTCCTCTGGGAGCTTGGTGAGGGGGGCGCTTCAGGTGGGATTCTGCATTCCCTCTTGGGGTGGGGGTGATGCTAGAGAGGGACGTTGTCAAAAAGAGACTTAAAGAGCAAGGCAGCGGAGAAGATCCCGTTGTGGCACAGTGGAAACAAATCTGATTAGGAATCATGATGTTGCAGGTTTGATCCCTGGCCTCAGTGGGTTAAGGGTTTGGCATTGCCATGAGCTGTGGTGTAGGTCGCAGATGAGGCTGAGATCCTGTGTTGCTGTGGCAGTGGTGTAGACCGATAGCTGTAGCTTCAATTCAACCCCTAGCCTGGGACCCTCCATGTGCAGAGGGTGCGGCCCTTAAAAAAAAAAAAAATGGGAGAGAGAAAAAGCAAGGTGAGGTTGAGTCCAAATCTAGGACATCCCACCAGCTTTGGGCATGAGGAGCTAAGGGTCTGAGGTTTGGGTCTTGGCACCCTGGTGCCTCTCCTTGTGTGTGTGTGTGTGCGTGTGTGCGTGTGTGTGTTGGGAGGCAGGGGTTCTGCCTTTCAGCTACATCAGACTTTTCCTGGACCTCTCTGTCCTGCAGGGCCATCCCTGCAAGGAAGGAGTCCCAAAGAGTCAGCAATGGGCTAACTGTGACCTCTGTCTTTACAGTCCTGCGAAACATCTTTGTCCTCACCTGCATCATTATCGCCTGCTCCCTGCTCTTCCCTGTCCTGTGGCACCTCTGGATTTACGCAGGAAGTGCCAACTCCAATTTCTTTTATGCCATCACACTGACCTTCAACGTTGGGCAGGTAAGAGTCAAAGGCACCACTGGGACAAAGATTTATTTTGTAGCCTCCGACGTTCAACCTGGGTCCTGGGTTCTGCCAAAACAGGGGGTTCGTTTGGTCATGAATGAGGGACAGTTCCTCCCCTCAAGTAGTTCCAGGACTCATAGAAAAGGTAGGGAAGTAAGAGCAGCAGGGAAAACTGAATTTGGCTAACGTTCTTGGGCATCTCGATGTGTCGAATTCTCACAGCAAGCCTGCCAGACAGTGTTGTCCCTATTTCACGAATGGGAACCAAAGCTCACAGAGGCTTCTGTTGCCCATGGTCATTGGGAGCCAAGAACCAAATTCAGGCAAGGCTCAATCCAGTTTCTGAGTCCACCCTCTTTCTGGAACTGCCTGGGCTGTGCGGCGACACCTAGAACCAGTGCAGCGTGTGAGGGAGGGGAGGGCGGCAAAGGGGAGGAAAGACTTTCCAGACTTTGGAGCAGCAGGAGCAAAGGCAGAGAGATGAGATATATAGTGGGTCTAGCTGTTGAGTAGGTCTGGAGCACACACTGCAGCCAGCGGTGGCAGGAGAGGAGACTGAGGGGGTCCGAGAAGCACCAACAATGATCTCCAACCCTCCTCTGATGGGGGAAAGCCTCTCTCTCAGAGCCATAGAGCAATGGGTCTCAGCCTCAGAATCACCCTGGGGAGCTTGTTCAAAAATGAAGATGACCTGGAGTTCCCGTTGTGGCTCAGTGGTTAACGAATCCGACTAGGAACCATGGGGTTGCAGGTTTGATCCCTGGCCTTGCTCAGTGGGTTAAGGATCTGGCGTTGGTGTGAGCTGTGGTGTAGGTTGCAGACACAGCTCAGATCCCGGGTTGCTGTGGTGTAGCTGTGGCATAGGCCGGCAGCTACAGCTCTGATTAGACCCCTAGCCTGGAAACTTCCATATGCTGCGGGAGCGGCCCAAGAAATGGCAAAAAGACAAAAAAAAAAAAAAAAAAGGACCATTCCAGGATCCACTCCCAGAGATATTGACTGGAATTTGTATTTTTTACAAGCTCTGCAGAGACTCTGTTGTAGGCGGTCTAGCAAACTTCTCTGACGTCCTCTTGTTCACCATGCTGTGTTCCCTTGGGTCAGCTCTGGCCTAATTGCCAAGGTCTTACAGGAATCAGTCATACCATTTACCATTTCAATTGCATTGGCACAGCCTGGCACTTCCTGTGCATAATGGATGGGATGGGAAGCAGGGCTCGCCAGAAAGACCAGTGATGCCAGTGAATAATTCCTAGGGAGATGCTTGTTGCCTCCAAGGTTAGCTTCTGAGAAAGAAGAAGAGAGTTAGGGCTCTTGCAGTGAGTGATGGGTCTGGTATTTCCTGCATGGACATTTCTGGACAATTCATGTCCAGTCCAGCTATTTATCTTGGTTTGTGCACAGCAGGAAGGGAAATGGAGAGCCCTGTAGCCTGGGCGGGACCAGGCCAGAGGGTCTGTACTGCCTGTCACTTACACAGGTCACTAATAGCAGATGCTAGCACCTCTTACCTGTGTCCACGCAAACAGAATTCCACAGGATGCAGCTTAGTACCTTGAGGAAATCAAGAAAAAGTTTGTTCTGGCTCTTGTGTCTTGCTGAAATCCCCTTACTTTTCCTTTGAAAGTGATGACTGGCGTGGGAGGCATTGGGCCCGCCCTGCGCCTCTGGGGAGCTTGGTGAACTCCACTGAAATAGTCCGAAGCTTGTCAGGTTGTGAGTGTCCGATGTGGGTCAGGAATACAGTTGCATTGATTACCAAGTATCCGTGGAACTTGCCAGATGACAGATTTTTTTCCCCCTCTGGCTGCCTTGAGGAGAGAAGTGTTTCTGAACACAGCATGGGGGATGTATGCAAGCTGCCAGGTGCCATCAAAGGCAGGAGCAACTCAGTTTGGGAAGAAGTAGGGTGGGGTGGGGGGTGGGAGTGTTGGTGGCTGAGCTATCTGTAGATAGGTTCATTTGTGCCATATGTTAGATTCCACATATAAGTGATATCATATGGTATTTGTCTTTCTCTTTCTGACTTACCTCATTTAGTATGAGAGTCTCTAGTTCCAACCATGTTGCTGCAAATGGCATTATTTTGTTCTTTTTTATGGCTGAGTAGTATTCTATTGTGTATATTTACCATATCTTCTAAATCCATTCATCTGTCAATGGACATTTAGGATGTTTCCATGTCTTTGCTGTTGTGAATAGTGCTGCAATGAAGACAGGGTTGCATGTATCTTTTTCAAGGAAAGTTTTGTCTGGATATATGCCCAGGAGTGGGATTGCTGGGTCACATGGTAGTTCTATATTTAGTTTTCTGAGGAAACTCCATACTGTTTTTTATAATACTTGTACCAATTTACATGCCCACCAACAGTGTAGGAGGGTTCCCTTTTCTCCACACCCTCTCTAGCATTTGTTATTTGTGGACTTATTAATGATGGCCATTCTGACTGATGCGAAGTGGTACCTCATTGTAGTTTTGATTTGCATTTCTCTAGTAATTAGTGATATTGAGCATTTTTTCACGTGCCTGTTGACCATCCATATGTCTTCTTTGGAGAAATGTCTTCAGTTCTGCCCATTTTTCCATCGGGTTATTTGTTTTTTTTTGCTATGGAGTTGTATGAGTTGTTTGTATATTTTGGAGATTAAACCCTTGTCAGTTGCATCATTTGAAACTATTTTCTTCCATTCCTTAGGTTATCTTTTTGGGGTTTTTTTGATGGTTTCCTTTGCTGTGCAGAAGCTTTTAACCTTGATTAGGTCCTATTTGTTTATTTTTATTTCTATTGCTTTGGGAAACTGACCTAAGAAAATATTTGTATGGCTGATGTCAGAGAATGTTTTGCCTATATTCTCTTCTAGTTCTCTTTCTAGGTGTCTTGTCTTAGGTTTAAGTCTTTAAGCCATTTTGAATTTATTTTTTTGCATGTTGTGTGTGTGTTCTAGTTTCATTAATTTATATGCAGCTTTCCAGTTTTCCCAGCACCACTTGCAGAAGAGATTGTCTTTTTCCCAGTTTATTTATATTCTTGCCTTCTTTGTTGAAGAGTAATTGACTGCAGATGTCTGGGTTTATTTCTGGGTTCTTTATTCTGTTCCATTGGTCTGTTTGTCTTTTTTGGTATCAGTACACACCATCTTGATTACCATAGCTTTGTAATATTGTCTGAGGTCTGGGAGAGTTACGCCTCCTGCTTTGTTTTTGTTTCAGGATTGCTTTGGTGATTTGGGGTCTTTTATGGTTTGATATAAATTTTGAGGGGTTTTGGTTTTTTTCTTTATTCTTAAAATTTTTATTTTCTCCATTATAATTGATTTACAATGTTCTGTCAATTTCTGCTGTGTAACAAAGTGACCCAGTCATACATATGTACATTTATTCTTTTTCTCACTTTATCCTCCATCATGTTCCATCACAAGTGATGAGGCATAGTTCCCTGTGCCATACAGCAGGATTCCATTGCTTATTCACTACAGATGCAATAGTTTGCATCTATTAACCCCAAACTCCCAGTCCATCCCACTCCATATGAATTTTTGGATTGTTTGTTCTAGTTCTGTGAAAAATGTCATGGGTAATTTGATAAGGATTGCATTGAGTCTGTAGACTGCTTTGGGTAGTATGGCCATCGAATGATATGAATTCTTCCAATCCAGGAACATGGAGTAGTTTTACATTTCTTTGAGTACTTTTTAATTCCCTTGATTAATGTTTTAGAGTTCTCAGCATCTAAGTCTTTTGCCTCCTTGGTCAGGTTTATTCCTAGGTGTTCAATTTTTTGGAGTGAGGTTTTTTTTGTTGTTTTTGTTTTTGTCTTTTTAGGGCCACAGCCTAGGGCCACAGCCATAGCATATGGAGGTTCCAAGTCCAGGGGTCGAATTGGAGCTATAGCTGCGGGGCTACTCCACAGTTCACAGCAATGCCAGATCCTTAACCCATTGAGCAAGGCCAGAGATTGAACCTGCATCCTCATGGATACCAGTCAGGTTTGTTAATGGCTGGGCCACAACAGGAACTCTGTGGAGTACAATTTTAAAAGTTTAAGAATGATGGGTATAATGTCTTCATTGTATGTTGGTAGAATTTGCCTGTGAAGCCATCTGGTCCTGGACTTTTGTTTGTAGGCAGTGTTTTTATTACATATTCAATTTCATTTCTAGTGATCAGTCTGTTGTTCAGTTGATCTATTTCTTCATTCAATTTTGGTGAGCTGTGTATGTCTAGAAAGTTGTCCGTTTCTTCTAGGTTATCAGCTCTCTCTCTCTCTCTTTTTTTTTTTTTTTTGCATTTCTATAGTATAAGTTGAGATTTCTCCTTTTTCATTTCTTATTTTATTTGAGTTCTTTCTCTCCTCTTGGTGAATCTGGCCAGAGGCTTGTCAATTTTGGTTACCCTTTCAAAGAACCAGATATTGGTTTTCTTGATTTTTTTCTATTGTTTTTTGAATCTCTATTTTACTGATTTCCTCTCTGATCTTTATGATTTCCTTCCTTCTGCTGACTTTAGGTTTTGTTCATTCTTCTTTTTCTAATTCTTTTAGGTGGTGAGTTAAGTTGTCAATTTGAGATTTTTCTTCTTTTTTGAGGAAGGCCTGTATTGCTATGAACTTCCCTCTAAGCACCAATTTCTTTTTTTTCAGTAGCGTGTTGTTTAGTCTCCATGTAGTCAGTGTTTTCTCATTTCTTTCCTGTGGTTGATTTCTAGTTTCATGTCATTGTGGTCAGAGAAGATACTTGAAATAATTTCTATACTCTTAAATTTGTTGAGGTTAGTTTTGTGTCCCACTATGTGGTCAATCCTTGAGAATATCCCATGTTCCCTTGTGAAGAATGTATATTCTGATTTTTGGGAGGAATGTAATGTCCTGAAAATATAAATTATGTCTAACTTTTCTATTGTGTCATTTAGGATCTCTGTTGCCTTACTGATTTTCTGTCTAGAGGACTTGTCCATTGATGTGAGTAGGGTGTTAAAGTCTCCTACTATTATTGTATTCCCATCAATTTCTCCTTTTATGTCTGTCAGTGTCTGTCGTATGTATTTGGGTGCTCCTATATTAGGAGTATATATTGACGAGTGTAATATCCTCTTCTTGAATTGATCCTTCTATAATTAAATAGTGTCTTTTTTTTTTCAGTTTACACATTTATTATAGAAATTCCCTTCCAGTGTGGGTGGTGTCTTGGGCCCAGATCCACTGGTACAAAAAGAAAAGTTTTAACACCTGGTAAAGGGGGTAGGGGAACTTGCAGCTCTGGAAAGTCACAGACAGGTATCATAGAAAACACAGCTTGTGTGGATTTGCTTAAATAAGAAGTGGTGGGTGGAAGGAAAGCCAAGGAAGACGTGACGTGGCCAGACGTCACCTGAGGATTTCACTGGCATCTACCAGATGCCAGGTTCCACCACTGCGGCATCCCAGGTTTTGTTTTGTTTTGTTTTGTTTTAATCATTAAATAATATTTTTCTTTTCTTTCTGTACGGCCTTCATTTTAAAATCTATTTTGTCTGATATGAGTATTGCAACTTCTGTTTTCCTGTCTTTTCCATTTGCATGAAATATCTTTTGCCATCCTCTCACTTTCAATTTATATGTGCCCTTTGCCCCAAGGTAAGTCTCTTATAGGCAACTTATTGTAGTCTCTTGTTTTTTTATCCAGTTGCCACTCTTATGCCTTTTGATTAGAGCATTTAGTCCATTGACATTTAAGGTAATTATTGATAAATGTGTATTTATTGCCATTTTAAACATTGTATTCCATTTGATTCCATGTTTCTCCTTTGTTCCGTTCTTTTTTTGGTTAGATGATTTCCTTTTATTTTATGCATGTGTCCTCTTTGATTTTGTGAATGTGTTATTTGGTTTTGATTTGTGATTGCCCTGTTTTTCAGGTATGTTAACCCCTTCCCCTAAATCTGCTTGGTTTAGCCTAATAGTCATATAGGCTCAAACACATCCTAGAAAAAGAGTCTAGATTTTCTTACTTTCCTTCCCCACATAATGTCCTTTTTTAACATCTTCATGTTTGTCCTTTTGCTATTCCTTGTGTTTATCATCACATTTGCAATAGTTTTTTTTGTTTGTTTGTTTTGGTTCTGTATACTGGTTATTTAAATGATTACTTTCCAATTGTGATTTCTCCCATCCTATTTCTTCCTACTTTTTTTTTTTTTTTAGAGGCGCCCTTTCAGTATTTCTTTTAGAATGGGTTTAGTATTGCTGTATTCTTTCAGTTTTTGTTTGTTGGAGAAATTCTTTGTTTCTCCTTCTATTTTAAATTATATTCTTGCTGGGTAGAGTATTCTAGGCTGCACATTTTTCCCTTTTAGAACTTTGAATATATCTTGCCACTCTCTTCTGTACTGTAATGTTTCTGTAGAGAAGTCAGCTGATAGCCTTTTGGGGTTTCCTTATAATTAACTCTTTGTTTTTCTCTTACAGCCTTTAGAATCCTCTCTTAGCTTTAGCTTTTGCCATTTTTGTTGTAATATATCTTGGTGTGGGCTTGTTTGGGGCCCTCTGTGCTTCCTGTATCTTGATATCTATTTCCTTTAGATTTGGAAAGTTTTCAGCCATAATTTCTTCAAATATATTTTCAATCTCCTTTTCTTTTTCTTCTTCTTCTGGAATCCCTGTTATGCATAGATTGGCCCACTTTATATTATCTCATAGAGCTCTTATATTACTTTCAGTTTTTTTCATTTGGTTTTCTGTCTGATTAGGTGATTTCCATCATTCTATCTTCCAAGTAACTAGTTCATCCCTCTTAATTATTCATTCTGCTCATGTGCCTCTAACTCAGTTTTTCTCTGCAAATGAATTTTCTAATTTTTCTTGGCTCCTCCTTGTATTTTCTAGTCCTTTCTAAAGTAGTCTGTATTACTGTTCATATCCACTCTTACTTCCTTCATATTTGCCCTTAATTCCGTCAGTATTTTACTATCTCCTTTTTGAACTCAGTGTCTATGAGGCTGCAGAGGTCTGTTTCACTGTTTGCTCCTTCAGGTGACTTCTTCTGTTCTTTTAACTGGGAATGTTTCCTAGGTATCTTTATTTTGCTTATATTTTTCTTATTCTTTGAGTTTTGGGAAACTAACTATTGTAGTCTTGGAGGGCTATTTATATGCAAGAGCACCCCTGCATGTTTTGTGAGGACTTACTATTTATTTTTGGTGTGAGGGTTTGGATGTTTGCTCTCTCTTTCTTCAGTTTGTGCAGGCTGTCATCCCCTTAATAGGGTGTGTGCATGCTTCCAGGGAGATGGAGGCAATGGGCAGGGCTAGTAGCCAGTGTCTGGTTGCTGAGCGCTTGACAGTAGCAAGGACCCACAGGAAGGTGGCACAGGCTGCTCCTAGTTGCAAGGCCCTGAGAAGTGGCAGTGAGCCTCAGCCAGGTTTAGGCGGCACCAGAGCATTTGGCAGTGGCAGCGGTGGGGTGTGTGCATTCCCATGGGAGTGAAAGCAACAACAGGTTGTGCTCAGTTGCAATGCCCTCCTCTGTGCTGACCTCTGAGGTGACTGGGGCCACAGGTGGTGCCTGTTCATGGACACCTAGTAGTGGCAGGCCATGCCCACCTCTGGAGTCATGGTTTGCCCCCACTGCCTGTAGATCATGCAAGAAGCGTCCCATCACAATTATCCTGTGCAGGAGGTGCTGCCACCCATGGTTGGTACAACAGGTGCCTGACCACCCATAGCCCCATCCTCCAAGAGTCCACGCATGCACAGAGAAAGATATTTCTATGGCAGTTCACCCCTGCTCCTCTTGCCCTCCCCAACAATGGTGCCTTGCTTCTCCTGCAGGTCCAGACCTCCTCCTGGGTTCCCTCAGCTGTGGTGCTCCACTTCCCAGTCCTTGGCACGCCACTCCCTAGCTCCCTCAGGCTGTTTCCACACCACTAACCCTAGTCCTCTCCCCAGAACTGAACTCCAGAGCCTGAGTCTCAGTGCCCAGCCCCTGGCTGAGCATCTCAGACTGTGGTGTCCAGGGGCAGTGGTACCAATGATCTTTGCAGCTCTCTCTGTGCTTTGCCCTCCTCAGTCCCGCTGTTGCACTTTCTCTGCAGCTTTGAGGTCCCTCCATCTTGGCTGATCTCCCATCAGTTAGGTGTCTCCCCAGGGCATGGGTTCCTTTTCTCTTTCACATCTCCCTCTCAGAAGTGCTGGTCCTGTCCTGATTCCTTTCTCATTCTCTCTCTCTTTTTTTCTTTTTGTTCTACCCAGTTATATGGAGGGTTTCTTGCTCTTTTTGGAGGTTTAAGGTCTTCTGCCAGCATTCAGTAGATGTTCTGTGTGAATTGTTCTACATGGAGATGGGGTTTTTTTGATGTATTTGTGGGAGAAGGTGAGCACCACATCTTACTCCTCTGCCATCTTGATCCTGCCTCTTGAGATCATTTTTTAATGGCTCTGTGCTCTCCATCCCACAGTGGGATGACCCATGATTTATATGACTGGGTAGGCCAATGATGGACATTGGGGTTGCTTCTGATTGTTTCACTATTAGAAATGAAAGATCCTTGGAGTTCCCGTTGTGGCTCGGCGATAATGAACCTGGCTAGAACCTATGAGGATGCAGGTTTGGCCTCTCTCAATAGGTTAAAGGATCCAGCGTTGCCATGAGCTGTGGTGTAGGTTGCAAATGAGGCTTGGATCTGGTGCTGCTATGGCTGTGGCATAGGCCAGCAGCTGCAGCTCTGATTTGACCGCTAGTCCAGGGATTCCCATATGCTGCAGGTACAGCCCTAAAAAGACCAAAAAAAGAAGAAAAAAAAAAAAAAAAAAAGGAAGATCCTTGCATATCCCTCCATAGACTCTTGTACACACATGCCAGTATTTTCTAGGACAAATTCCAGGCATCATACATTTTGGCATATTTTTGCCAAGTTGCCTTTCAGACAGGCCTCCAGGCCTCCCAGCAGTGGTCCAGGTGCCCATAAGCTAGCAGTTTGTTCAGGCATCCGGCACACCTGTGTCATTGGCCTCCTCTGGTCTGAGCTTTGTGGCTCTGAGCCAGAGACACCTCTGTTGGGTCAAATGCCTCCTGGGACTGCCAGCTTTGGGCTTTGTTGCTGCTGCTGCCAGATCACAAAAGGAGTGTATCAGGGGACACTTACTCATCAAGGCTGTCCTTGTCCTGGAGCGTTAAACTGGCTGGACAGTCACTCCTCATCCTGAAGGTTATACTATCTCTGCCCTCTGGCCTCTTGGGAGCCGCAGAGCATAGTAGGAAACATTTAGGAGTTAAATGTCTAAGAGAGGCCTTATGTAAGGTTTCCCCACCCCATGGTCTCTTTCTTTCTTTCTTTTTTTTTCTTTTTAAGGCTGCACCCACGGCATAGGGAGGTTCCCAGGCCAGGGATCTAATCAGAGCTGTAGCTGCCGGCCTACGCCACAACCATAATCATGCCAGATCCAAGCTGTGACCTACACCACAGCTCACAGCAACACTGGATCCTTAACCCACTGAGTGAGGCCAAGGATCGAACCCACAACCTCATGGTACCTAGTCAGATTTGTTTCCACTGCACCACGACAGGAACACCCCATGGTCTCTTTCTTAGCCTCTGATTGGTTTCCTACGTAGCCCTTAGACAGTTTGCAAGTGCTTCTCTCTCTGCCTCCCCAACTCGCCCATGTGCTTCGTGAAGGCAGAGGTCTGTCTCTCCTGCCCCCTGCAGGGTCCCCAACCACCCGATCAGTGCTTGGCACAGAGCAGTTGTTTAGCAAGTATTTGTAGAATGATTGAATGAACCAAAAAGAGCCCAGGAGAACATCGTGTAATTAATGGCCAAATGGGCAATGAGTAACTGCTAGAGAAATCCAGAAGCCTTGAGTACCCTTTCCTTTTGTGAGGGGACTGGGAAAGCCATAGGGGATAAGGAGTAGGTGCTGGGTCTTCCAGACTCAGAGAGGGGAAGGGGAAGGGGTCTAGGAGGGGGGCTAAGGTCAGGGGTAGCAGCTCTGTCCACAACCCTTCTCTGGCTTCTGCCAGGCCTGGTCTCCCTGGCCAGCGAAGCCCCTGTGTGTCCTCCATAGCCCAGGCCAGTGCAGCTGTCATCTGACTTACACTCCGTGCTTCTGGTGAGAGGCATGGCTTCAGGGAGTGTCCTCAGCCCCACAGCCAGCTCTTCTCAGCTCTTCTCACTGCAGCAGTGCCTAATAGTGCCTGGTCCCAATCCCCCCTCCCTGAGCAAGACAGATGAGTATGGGTTTTCAGCAGGCGTCCAGAGCCAGCCCCATCACGGCTGAATCAGAGCTGAATGAGAGAACATCTTGGCCTGGAGATTGTGAGTCCCCCTCTGTTTGAGTCGGTCAGTGCCATGCTCCACAGTAGAATAAATCATCAGTAATTATTAGTGACATGAAGGGTAAACATTTCCCTTGGGGCCAGTAAGTGTTTTTCAGCATGTAGCACAGCTCATTTGCTCATTATAAGTGTGCCCGAGAGTCAGGAAATGACAACAGTGAACCATCCATAGGTGCATAGGTGTGTGTGACATTTACATGGGAGAGAAAGAGAAGGAGGGGTTGAGATGGACTGGTTGGTGGAGGTCCCCTTCCGCTCCATCACTGTGTGACCTTCGGCAAGTGGTTGAACCTCTCCAGGGTGCAGGTGATGCCCCCCACCTCCAGGGTAGTGAGAAGATTCACCTGCTGATACATGTTGACATGGGAAGTAGCGTAAGCAACTCTTCAAACACCCAGAGCAAATTCCTAAGGAAATGTTCAGACCTGGAAACCAAGGGAAGGAGAACAATCCTCTTCCTCTTTTTTTTTTTAAACTTTCTGCAGGTCAGTGAGCAGCAGAAAGATAATGGTTATCCGGGATTCCATGTGAACGAAAATAAATATTTAAATTTAGCTTTTTTAAGAGGAAGGTAAGATGTCCCACTTACCCTAATTCAACTTAAAAACTGGCAACATAAGGAAGACTTTCCCCAAAATTATAGCTAAAGAGCTCCTACTAGGGGCCAGACCCATGTGATCCCTTTAACCTGGATCATGCACTTGTTCAGCCTTCTGGACCTTTTGCTGTGCATTGATGTTTCCTCATCTGCTCATGGAGCAGGAGTTTTGTGTGTGTGTTTTATTGTTGGCTTCATGATGGGTTCCTGACTGTTCACCCTTGCAGTGAAACAGCTCGGTGACCTCTCCTTGTTGGCACATGACAGGACCTGTTTCTCCATAGGACTCATTATCCTCCTACCAACAGCCCTTCAGGTTGTTTTCTTTTTTTTTCTAAAGAGAAACCAGTCGGAGTTCCCATTGTGGCGCAGTGGAAATGAATCTGACTGGTACCCATAAGGATGCAGGTTTGATCCCTGGCCTCGCTCAGTGGGTCAGGGATCCGACACTGCTGTGAGCTCTGGTGTAGGTCTCAGGCGCGGCTTGGATCCTGAGTTGCTGTGTCTGTGGTGTAGGCCAGCAGCTGCAGCTTGGATTCAGCCCCTAGCCTGGAAATTTCCATATGCCAAGGGTGTGGCCCTGAAAAAAAAGGGGGGGGGATATCTGAGAGAATCTGTTGGATTTTTTTACTGTTTCAGTTTCTTTTTAAAATTTTTTTAATTAAAGTATAGTTGGCTTACAATTTTCTTCAATTTCTGTTGTACAGCAAAGGGACCCAATCACACACGGCTCCCTGTGTCCTTTTTTTAAATTATGGTAAAGCATTGACTTAATCTTCATAACAGCCCTTTGAAGGAGTCACTGCCCTTATCATCTCAGCTGCAGATGAAGCAGCTGAGGCTGGGCAGTTGTGCTCTGGAGGGAGCAGTGTGTCGATTCATGCCCTGTTTCTCATGCCCTCTCAGTGACTGTGGGTTCCCCTGGGGCAGCCCCCAGGCCTGTCTTGATCATGACCATATCCCCAGCACCTAGAAGAATATACTCAGTGACTGTCTATTGATAAAAGAATGAGCAGGGGTCAGAAACCACAATTTCTAACCAATGACCTCACACAAAATTGTACGTACACCCTGAAATCCCAGTTCTAGTCTCTTTGTTGATCAGAGCAGGGCCAATGGCAGGTCCTGCTGGATCTAGGGGTTCAGAGCCAGAGCCTCCTGCCCCTCTCACCCCCCGGGAGCCCCACTCCCTCTCTGTGTCCGCATCCAAAACAGACTTCCTGGCAGCCTCCCTCTACTCTTCCCAGAAAGGTCTGGATGCTCCACATGGCTGCTGCCTCCTCACTCAGAACTCCTCTCCTTGTGCTGCAGACCATGCAGATCCTGGGCTGGCCCTGCTTTGGCCTTTCTGCCCTGAGATCTAGACACCAACCCTCTGGCATGTTGGGCCTGTTCAGGACTCACTTGTTCACCCAGTACAAGCGAAACCACAGTCCTGTTTCCTGGAATTATGTCTCCATTGGCCTGGTGTGTGTTTGGGAAGGGACCAGTGAGGAAATGTCGGGCAGATCACTATGGTTTGGTAGCACAGAGCCCACATTTGTGGACAGATGGGGGCCAAAACCCCGACGGGAAGGAATGTTTGTTCCTCCTAACCTGAGGCGCCAGTGGCCCAGGCTGGAGCCCCCGTCCTCGTCCAACAGGGTGTGCATGTTTGCTTTGCTGTCCTCAGCTGGTGGCACTTTGTCAGGATCTTAGTTCATCCTTTGCCTTTCCCATCCTCAGACTTTTGGCTCAGCACTCAGCATCCCAAGCTTATCTCCTACCCGCATAATCAGAGTGACATGAAAAGACCAGGCTAAATATAGGGGGACAAGGCCAGTGGGAAGGCCTGGACTTTGAAGGCCCAAACTCCACGGTGACTCCCAGCCTCATCCTTGCCCAGCTCCCTGGCCTTGGGCAGGTCACGTAACTCCTCGGGCCTAATTTATTGATTTGTAGGTATTATCTAGGTGCCTGCTAGGTGCCAGGTGCTCTGCTAGGGGTCAATGAGACACAGCCCTGCCTCCAAGCAGCTCGCCATCTGAAGGAGAGAAAGAAAAGGGCCAGGGCAGCATGAGAGTGCTCTGAATAGGGTCAACTCGGCCTGGGGAGCTCAGAGCTAGTGGTTAAGGATGCTCCTGGGGAGAGGCGGTGAGTCCCGAGAGATGAGGAGGGTCAAACCAGGTTCAAGGTGGTTCACCTGGGGGTGAGCAAGCCCGGGAGTGAGCTAGCGTGGAAGGCTGTTCTGTAGGATGGGCATGTGCCACCTGACAGGGAGTGAAGCCATATCAGGACAATGGCAATCAGAGCCACAAGGCCTGCATGGGCCTCATTATGCTGAGGACCATTTGGTTTCAAGCTGAGGACATCTGAGATCAGATTCATGCTCTGAAAACCTCCCACTGCCAGGAAGGGAAGAGGCCAGGAGTGTGAGCTGAAATCTGGAGCACAGGGAGGAGGCTATTTAGACCTGGTAAGGGGATAGTAGCCTCACTTTCCTCAAGAAGAATGGTTGTGAGTGGGGAATATTGAAGTGAGTGGGGAAAGTTTATATGAACTGGCGTAGATGATAATTGCCATTCTCTTACTTTGCAGTTGCTACTATGATCTTACTTTGTGACTTTCCAGACTCTTGAGGCTGAAATCCAGTGATTTTCCTATTATTTTGCTCCCCTCCCCCCCCCGCACCTGTGGCATGTGGAAGTTCCTGGGCCAGGGATCAAACCCATGTCCCAGCAGTAACCTGAGCTGCTGGAGTGACAATGCCAGATCCTTAAACCACTGTGCCACAAGGGAACTCCTTTTTTTTTTTTTTTTTTTTTTTCTTTCTAGGGCTGCACCTGTGGCACATGGAAGTTCCCAGGCTACGGGTCAAATCGCAGCTGCAGCTGCCAGCCTACACCACAACAGCAACATGAGATCCAAGCCTAGTCTGTGACCTACACCACAGCTCACAGCAACTCCAGATCCTTTACCCACTGATCAAACCCACATCCTCATGGATACTAGTTGTGTTCATTACCACTGAGCCACGACAGGAACTCTGGGAACTCCTGTTTGGCATCTTTAGAGCTAGAGGATGGAGCTCTGTTTCTCCACCACCTCCTTCCATGCGTGTCCGTTCAGGCTTGTGAGTTGGCAGGTCACCCCAAAGCCCGGTCCAGCTGCACAAGTTAGCCATTGGCTCTTGCTCCCAGTTTCCTAGCACCTGGGCAGGAGGGCAGAGGATGCACTTTGATCACCACTGGTGACGACCATATGACTTCCCCCAACCCCGGGCTGGCTTTTGAGCACTGGCATCTCCAACATAAGCAAGAGACCTGGGAAACTGGGACACGCCTGGGGTGACAGTACCTGCTTTTCCCGGACGCTGCAGCCCAGAGGCCGGTGTTGGCCCAGGCTGTGATCCCGAGCCCCACGAATTCTAGATGCATTGCATCAACAGCCTTTGCTGGCTTAGGCACTTGTCTTGCCTTCTCAAGAAACTCTCTCTCCTTGGCTAAGTGACAGAGCTGTGAACTAGGAGCGCAGCCTTGACAGGGGTGTTGGTAGAGACGAAGTGTGATGTGGAGCCATAGCAGGATTCAGCATATGTGGGTGCAGACTCTTGAGAGGGGTTGTGGCGGCCAAGGAAGGACTAGGGTTTGGGCTCCAGTCAGGCAGTACAGGCATTGCCACCTACACATGTCACCTACTTCTGAGTGGCCCTAGGCCAGACCCTTAGCCTCTGAGTTTGCTCATCTCTAAGTGGGGCTTATAAGCTCTTCCCCAGGGTGTTGGGAAGAGTCAATGATGTGCTTTTTGTTAAATGCTGGGCAGTTACTCAGGTGTTGGTTTCCTGGTCTCTCCTTATTGCACCCTGCAGTGGAGCATCTTCTGACCATTTCATTCCACTTCTGGTCTACCCTTCTCTGTCCCTGGCCACCCTTTTATCAACCACCCCATTCAATCTTCATCTTCATCGTGGCCCAAAGGGGAGCCTGGAGCTCTCATGGTTGCCAGTGAGAGGAATATGGTCTGACTGAGCACTTACTGGGGCAGTGCCAAAGGGGTGGGACCAGCACACTGCTCCCAGTGTGCCAGCCCTCCACTGGGTCTGTGGCCACAGAGCCAGGGAAGATGCTGCCTCGTTTGGTGGGGAGGCCAGTGGGAGGTGACTTCACTCAGGGGTCGTATAACTGAGCGGGAGTTAGAGAAGATTCTGGGGCTAGAGATGGAGATGTTGCCTCTCGAGGGATGAGTAGGAGCCCTTTTGCAGCAAGGATCATTCCAACCCGGGGGGTGGGGAGGGCGTGAGCAGAGGCACCGAGAGGTGGCCACACAGTGTGTGCAAGACCAGGCTGTGTCCCAGGGCTGCTGGGACATGATGTATGGCCAGGGTGAGGGGAGTGCTGGAGGCGTCTGAGCAGGCAAGTGAAGGGCTCTCGTGGTGTGTGTCTGTGTGTGTATGTGTGTGTGTGTGTATGGCTGTGTGTGAGATTACTCAGGAACCAGAGGGTGAGGGAGGTCTCCCAGCAAGAAGGGGCAGTGGGAGGGAGGAGGGGGGGCTGAGTTGGAATTCTGAGGGGGGGAATTGGTGTGACCTGGTTGTTGCTGGCAGGAGGGAGGCCGAGGGGCTCAGCTCTGGTCAGTGAGGGCAGCTTTAAAGAATGGGCTGCTCTTTAGGTCTCTGAAAGCTCAGGGGGACAGAGCAAGGACGAGGAGAGCCACTACTGTAAGTAACAAACTAGAGTTTGTCGCTCATTTTACAAATGAGAAAAATGCCACATAGGGAAGGGGAAGTGACTTATACAGGGTCACACAGCCACTAACTCACTCGTGCTCTTTCCACTTCTCCTGCCCATACTGGGCAAAGGGGCACCAGGTCCGCAGCTGCCATCTTGGCTGAATCCCAAGGCCTCTGGGAAATCCCTTCTCCTCAGCCCAAAAGGAAAGCCTCAAGGTCAGAAGAGGTTGTCTTGGACAGCCCGGGACAGCCAGGGGCTTCCCTCCAAAAGGGCCAAGCCTCCTGGTCAGCGTGTCCCTGAGACGCCCTCTCCCTGCAAGCACGAGCAGAGTACCCATTCAGGTCTAGTGACCTGTGGCTCCAGACAGACTAAGCCAGCAGTTAGAGCGCCCTCCCTCCACGTTCTCTTCCCAGTACTTTATTATGAAAGTTTTCACCCACAGCAAAGCTGAAAGATTTAACCTTGAACACCTATACCACCACCTAGATGCCACCATTACCATCTCATTGTGCTTGGATGATCACAAATTATCCCTCAGTCCATCTTATTTTTGTAATCAGTACATTTCCTGCCAGATATTTCAGCATGTATATCATTATCCAGAGCTCAGTACTTATTTACATGTTTCTTTCTTTTTTTTTTTTTTTCCCCACTGTACAGCAAGGGGGTCAGGTTATCCTTACATGTATACATTACAATTACATTTTTCCCCCAGCCTTCCTTCTGTTGCAACAGGAGTATCTAGACAAAGTTCTCAATGCTATTCAGCAGGATCTCCTTGTAAATCTATTCTAAATTGTGTCTGATAAGCCCAAGCTCCCGATCCCTCCCACTCCCTCCCCCTCCCATCAGGCAGCCACAAGACTCTTCTCCAAGTCCATGATTTTCTTTTCTAAGGAGATGTTCATATGTGCTGGATATTAGATTCCAGTTATAAGTGATATCATATGGTATTTGTCTTTGTCTTTCTGGCTCATTCCACTCAGTATGAGATTTTCTAGCTCCATCCATGTTGCTGCAAATGGCATTATGTCGTTCTTTTTTATGGCTGAGTAGTATTCCATTGTGTATATATACCACATCTTCCGAATCCAATCCTCTGTCGATGGACATTTGGGTTGTTTCCATGTCCTGGCTATTGTGAATAGTGCTGCAATGAACATGTGGGTGCACGTGTCTCTTTTAAGTAGAGTTTTGTCGGGATAGATGCCCAAGAGTAGGATTGCGGGGTCATATGGAAGTTCTATGGATAGATTTCTAAGGTATCTCCAAACTGTTCTCCATAGTGGCTGTACCAGTTTACATTCCCACCAACAGTGTAGGAGGGTTCCCTTTTCTCCACACCCCCTCCAGCGCTTGTTATTTGTGGATTTATTAATGATGGCCATTCTGACTGGTGTGAGGTGATATCTCATGGTAGTTTTGATTTGCATTTCTCTTATAACCAGCGATGTTGAGCATTTTTTCATGTGTTTGTTGGCCATCTGTATATCATCTTTGGCGAAATGTCTATTCTGGTCTTTTGCCCATTTTTCCATTGATTGATTGGTTATTTTGCTGTTGGGTTGTATAAGTTGTTTATATATTCTAGAGATTAAGCCCTTGTCGGTTGCATCATTTGAAACTCTTTTCTCCCATTCTGTAAGTTGTCTTTTTGTTTTCTTTTGGGTTTCCTTTGCTGTGCAAAAGCTTTTCAGTTTGATGAGGTCCCATGGGTTTATTTTTGCCTTATTTACATTTTTCTTATGTGAAATGACATACAGTGAAAAACACAAATCTTAAGGTACCCTTTCTAAAGCCTTCTTTCATTCAGCAGGATATTTTTAGGGTTCACTTATGTCGTTGACTATAACAATTGTACATTGCTTTTTAAAATAAACTTTTAAATATTGGAATAATTAGATAGTACAGAGTTCCCATATGCCCCCCACCCACTTCCCAGCATTGTTAACATCTTATATTATTACCATGGTGTGTTTGTCAAAGCCAAGGAACTGCCCCTGGTATGTTACTATTAGGTGAGCTCCAGATGTTATGTGGATTTCACTAGTTTTCCCTGTGTCCTCTTTCTCTCCCAGGATCCAGTCCCAGGTTCGACGTTGCATTGATTTGTCGCCTCTCCCCCACGTCCTCTGCTTACACTCTGTCTTTCCTTATTTCTTGTGACATGGGACAGTCTTGAGGAACACAGGCCAGGTGTCTTGTAGAGGGTCCTCTCTGGGTTTGTTGGATGCTTTTCCCATCATGAGGCATGTTTTAGGTTTTTGGGTGACTCGGGCAGTACATGACGGCCGCATTTCATGCCGTTCACCCTTCATCACTTGGTTAAGATCGTGTTTGCTAGGCTTCTCCACTGTGAAGTTACTGTTTTCTCTTTCCCTGCTCTTTGGATGTGAGTCATGGAGTCCGGCGGACTCTCAGGGGCAGAGGGTGGGGAGTGGGCAAGAATTAAGCTTCCCCTCCTGAGGGGAGAGTATCTACATATATTATTTGGAGTTCTTTCGTCAGGATTCCACAAGGAATTCTCTTTACTTTTTCAATCATTTATTTGCTGTTTGTAATTGGATTTTTATTTTTATCAACATAACACGTGTACGTAATTTACGAAGTTAAGGTTACAAGGAAAAAATGGCTCCCTAAGGTCTTACCGATATTTGTTCTGGTACTTGTAGATGATATACTTACTCTACTATTTCTTGATTTTTTTTCCCCATATTATATGAAGTTGAACCATATGAAATTGCCAATACTCAACCACCTTTGATCTGAAAAAAAATGGCAGTTTAATATAGTTTAACCTAATAACCTAGGACTTTGATTTCCTATTTGACCAGCTGATTGTGTGCGACATTGGAGTTGTTGTGAGTTGTGACTTTGCACCTGCCCCTCATCTGACCTGGTTCGGGGATCAGTCCCTACCAGCTCCAGACCCCCTTCCCCAGACTGGCACCTTGGGCCTGGGTGGGAATGGGGCTGCAGCGGGGTGAGGGCCGCCTCTGGGATGATAACTGCCCCCACAGGCAGCTGCGTGCAGGACAAGGCCTGAGTTCTGTGCCCTTGGCACACTGGGCCCCAGGTGTATCACCTTGTAGGGTTATGGCCACTAGTCCAGCTCTCCTACTACAGCCTTAGGCTAACAATGGAGCGCTTTGTACCTCAATTTCCTCATCTGTAAGATGGGAACCATCAGCTTTCCAGATGGGCTCCTGTGGTGACAGAATGGCAGGTCCTTGTCTTGAGGCCATTGATGGTGTGGGTCCTAAGTGCTGCCTCCAGACCTCTCTGTGCTCTGCTTCCTGCCCACAGCATGAGAGAGGCTGCTCGGGACAGGGATCTGGGGGTCAGAGGCTGAGATCTCCAGCTCAAGCTCTGATCTGCTCCAAGGCCCTAGTCGGATGTGCCCCCTGCTCCAGGTTATGTCTCCCCCATCTGCGCCGAAGTGGTTGGTGCGGACAGTGTGAGAGGCCTCCAATTGCCCGAGACCTGGGGGTGTCCTCAGTGGTGAGCTACCCTCGGGTGAGCTGCCCTGCCCCTTCTGCCCCAGGCACAGGGGGTCTTCCTTGGAAGCTCTGGATGACTGGGAAGGTAAGGCTGCAAGCCCAGTGTTCCAGAGACCTTGGTAATCCCTGTTCCCCTCTGAGCCTCAGTGAGGGGGTGGGAGGCTGAGCCACTAGGGCCCTTTTGATTCCAAGGCCCAGACAGAAAAGACAGACCGAGCTGGGCACAGATTCCACAGTGGCAGAATCACTCAGGGACCCTGCCCAGGCCAGGCACCACAGTCAGCAGGCCATCACGCAGATGAATGAATGCAAAACTGCAGTTTGGATGTGTTCATGCTGCCAAATAGAAGTTAATGGGACCAAGACCAATCTGGGGTGTGAGGAAGGGCTTCTCTGCGGAAGTGATCCTTGCTGAGACCTGCAGAGCTAGCAGGCTTGACTAGATGAAAGGGGAATGGAACATTCCGGGCAGAGGAAACAGCAGAGATCCTGCCCTGGGGGGAAAGAGGCCGGGTGGCTGGAGCCATGAGGTGGAGCCCAGGAGAGGGAGAAGCATGTACACAGGCAGGGACTGAGTGCAAGGCCGTGGAGCCCCAGGGAGTCTGATCGTCACCTTAAGAGCCATGGGCAGCCTTTCGAGGACCTTAAGCTGGTCCAGATTTGCGTTTTGAAAAGCAGCCTTTGCTGCTAGGGTGGGTGGGTGGGAGGTTTGAGATCAGGAAGCCCAGAGAGGAGAGCACTGTTGTTCAGAAGCCAGTGGCTTTATCCAGGGTGGCAGCTGTGCAGAGAGGTAGAAATAGAACTGACAGGCTTGGTAGCTTGCTCTGTGGCCGGAGACGTGTCCATTGACTCTGTGACCTGAAACACCTGAATGAAAGGTGAGGGATATGGGTTCCCAGTGGGAGAAGCAGGTTTGACAAGGGGCTTGGCTGGGGTGGAAGCACCTGTGGGCACCCCAGAGGTGAGATGGAGGGGCAGCAGTCTGGAGTTCAGAGGCCAGAGATTGGGATGAAAGTACAGACCATGGTAGGAAGAGGGCGGGAGGGCATCTTCTGAGGGGCCAGTGAGACCGTGCAGGTCAAGTGTAGGCCCTGAGGCTGGGGCGGGGGTGGGGGGGTCCTTGGGCAGTGTCTCCCCAACCCCTGCCCAGCCCCTCAGGGACCCAAGGTTCAGGGGGAGGTACCACAAAGCTTCTCACACCCTCTCTCTCCCCCCAGATCCTGCTCATCTCTGATTACTTCTACGCCTTCCTGCGGCGGGAGTACTACCTCACACACGGTCTCTACCTGACTGCCAAGGACGGCACGGAGGCCATGCTTGTGCTCAAGTAGGCCTGGCTGGGCACAGGGCTGCACGGACTTCAGGGGGTGAAAGGCCCGGAAGCTGGGCCAAGCCCTCTAGCCAGCGTTGCCAGCAGGCAAGCCCTGGGGCAGATGAGGTTTGAGTCCAGGGTCATGAATATCTGGCACCAGTGAGGAGCCAAGGCTGGCAGCAAGGCCTGTGGGGCGGAGCCAGGAGTCTCCATCTGGCCCCCAATGTGTGGCTCTGCACACCAGGAGCCCCTCCCAAGCAGGAAAGGGGAAGAAGCAGGTGAGCAGGGTTTGTTAGGCTGTGGCTACTTAATAAATGTTTCTTTTGTTATGAAAACGTCTACCTGGAACCATGCTGCCCTCGTGGAAGAGGTGGGCTTGGCCTCTAGTACCCCCACGATGCACTATACACAGGCGTGGGTTTCCTGAATGAGCCCTGAGTCCACAGCACACAAGTCTGTGCACCAGTGAGAGGACAACGGTGGGGGCAGCCCCACCCACAGCCCTCCCCACTCCCCAAGCAGCTGGAGGCAAAGGGCCAGGCAGGCCTGAGCAATCTTTATTCTGCAGAGGGACAATGACCACAGAGCCATACACCATGTCAAGACCGGGTGAGCCAGGGCCCAGTCCTTCAGGGGTGGGCAGATCCAGGCATGGGCAGCGCCTCAGGTTGGGGAGGGACAGGTGGGCAGACAGGCAGGGGTCTAAAAAAAAGACAAACCACACAGGGCAGGGGTGCTGGGGGCTGCTTCCCACTCTTCCCCCTCCCAGCCAGCACCCGGAGGGGCAACCCTAACATGACTGGGCCAGAATCCATCCAGGGGCAGAGTAGGGGTGATAGGTGCCCTCTGGCTGGGTGGCAGCATCCCTGTCCAACCCACCAGGGGCAGGGGCAGAGACAGCTTAGTTCCAGTGCCAGGAGCTCCCTGGGCAGAGCCTGACAGGGCCCCCGACTCCCAGCCAACACCCCCTACTGCTGGCTCAGAAGCCGAAGGTTTCCTGGGAGGCGTAGACCATGTAGAGGAAGCCATCCTCATCCTTCTCCTGCTCATAGATGTCCGCGATGGGCGTGGACACGCTCACCATGCTGTGCTGGTTCACCAGCAGGAAGAAGGCCTGCGTGGGGTTCAGCTGCAGGCGGCGCCTGAGGTGGGCGGGAGGGCAAGCCAAACGTGAGGGGCCTGGCCGCTGGGTGAGTGTAGCCCTCACCCCCTACCCACCCTGACTTTGATTCTCCCCCTCACACCCATCCCAGCCCCTTCTAGAAGCTCTCACCTCTGACAAGACACTGATCCCAGACCTGACCTTGACCGTTCCCAACCTCCCCAGAAGAGGGCTTCGGCACCCCATCCCATGTCCCACCCCCACCCCTTCCTTCTCAGAAGGACCCAGACCGCTGCCTGATCCCAGCAGGACCCAAGTCCCCCTCCTGACAGCTGCTGCCAGCGCACCGGATGATCTTGACCAACTCGCTCATGTTGACATGGTCTGGGACCAGGAACTTGGTCTTGTCCAGGACTGGCAGCTGCTTCTCACCCTTGTAGCGCTCAATGATCACCTGGGAGTGAGGTGGGGCGGGGACGCGTGAGCGGGAGGCTGGACCTGGGGCCAGGGAACCGGGGGCGGGGTATGCGGTAGGACTCACCGGGATCTTGCTAGGGTGCTGGTCGCGGATCTGCTGCACCTCCTTACAGCGGTCGGCTGCAGACAGCGGTCGGGGATGAGGCCAGCCGAGGTTCTCCTTGGGTTCCGCCCCACTAGTCCCCGAGGGGCGGCCCCCCAACCCCGCCCCGCCCCCCGCCAAGCCCCAGGCGGGTGGAGGTAGGGGCCGGGGCCCGGGCACAGTACTGGGATGGGAGGCGGAGGCCCGGGCCCAGGCCCTAGCCTGCTTCCCAGCCCAGGGGTCCAACCCGAGCTTGACGTCATGAAGCTGACGTCACCTGCGGCAGACAAGTAGATCTGCCAACACCCCCGACCCCCCCCCCCCACGCCCCCACCCCTAGCGCTCGCAGATCGCCAGTCGGGCCTCACCGAAGCTCCGCCGCTGCTTGAAAGGCCGGTCTGAGGGCATCGCACGGGCCCGGCGGAGCGCGCAGGCCGGGGCTCCCGGTCGCGCGAGGCGGGGAGGTGGCTGTGGTTTGGGGGCTCCGGGGGCTCCGCGTCTCCCGCTCAAGGGCTCTGGGGCTCGCGCTGAGCCCAGCGGCGGCGGCTCGGGGAGGTAACTCGCCCGGGTGACGTCAGGTCATAACATTCCTTAAAGGGGAGGCCAGCGCGCCTTTCCCATTGGGCCGACGCAAAATCTGCCCGCCCGGGCCCGTGACATCACGGCGCAGGGAGCCTGCATTCCCGCCCCCACCCCCAACCCCACACTGCGAAGGAGGGGAGGCGCCCAGTGAGCGTCACAGTCCCGTGACGTCACGGCCTGTGCAGGGGCAGGCGAGATGGGCTCCCCGAGGCCCAGGGTTAGGGGAGAATGGATGCCAGCAAGGCCAGGGAGCAGGCTGGCTGGTCTGGCGGTGGGGAGAGCTGGCCAGGCTGCGGCACAGCATCCTTCTGTTTCCACTGTAACCAAGGCGTCAGACAGCCCTTGCTCAGAGTCTTTTCTGTTCCAGGGACCGTATGAGGCATTGGGGATGACAACAGTGAACCAGAAGCCTTCATCGTGGAGTATATGGTTAGAGAAAGAAAAAGGTAGTGGTCATTGTGGGGGGGTTGGGTGAGCATTAAAACATGAAGACAGCAAGACACTGAAAAGGAACCTAGAGGTTTTAGAAGGAATTTCTAGAATTGAAAAACAGCTACTGAAATTCAGGTCTCAGAAGGACGAGGCAAGCAAGCCCTGTTAGATATAGCAAAAAAGAAAATCACTGAAGTGGATGAGAGAGCAGAAGCAATTACCTGGAAAACAAGCCATGTTTATATGGTATAAAATAAGTGATAGAAATGGCAAAGTGAGAATTCACAGGTCTAATTAGCATTCCAGAAGGAGAGAAAAGACCGTGAAGCATCTGGAGAAAAACTTCCAAAATTGATTAAAAACCAGGATCCTCACATAACATCCAGAACAGAATAAATAAAAACTCATCTAGACACTCTGTAGTGACTTTGCCCAACTCTAAGGAGAAGAAATTAGAAAAATGGTAAGCTACTAAGCTGGTAAAATGGGAAGTGGATCTAAAACACCTGCTGTGGAACAAGAATGGTGCTGATGAGTCTGGAGCATAGAACAGGAGCATAGCACATGTAGGACTGGGGAGGGTGGTCAGAAGTCAAGTGTTTTAAGAAGCTTGATTTATTGGAGAGGAAGAGGATAAAGGTAACTGATAATTATCTGGCTTTGTATAGTCAAGTATGTATTTCAAACACTTCAGAGGGATCACTCAAAGAATAGAAAGTATATGTCAATGCATAAAAGAGAAAAGTTTAGTAAAGGGTATTAAAATGTAATAGAAAAAGAGAAAAGGGAAAGCAAAGTGAAAAGAATGGTATATAAATGGTACAAAACCAGAGGTATTAAATGTTTTACATTCACCTGTTAAAACAGATGAACAAATTGGCCAAAAAAATAAAATGCAGCTCTGCTGTTTACAAGAGGACATTTAAAACCTAAGGAAATCAAAAGTTAAAAGATGGGGAAAAGTATATGAGAGAAAAACTAACCAAAAGATATATTCATAGCACAGTCACACAAAATAGGCTTTAAGGCTAGGGACACTATTAGAGATAAAGAGGCTCAACACAAAATGATGGAAACAATTTTCTAAGATATAACAATTCCAAATTTGTATGTTAGAAGTTAAAAAAATAAGGCCGAAAATGTATGAAGCAAAGGTGTCAGAATACAAAGAGAAATTGCCAAATCCTTCATCACAGTGGGAGATTTAAAACCTCTTTCAGTAACTAATAGACCAAACAGCCAAAAAAAAATGATTTAGAAGATTTCTAATACTATTAATATTCCTAGTCGAGGCTAATAGAACACCATAGCACTTTAATGTTACTTTCAAGCACACAAGAAACATTTATTTAAAAAATGACCTATTAGACCCCAAACAAATCTCAACAGAAATCAAGTAATCAATTTCACACAGACCATGTTCTCTGATCCCAGGCAAGAGCTGTGTAAACTCCAAATATTTGGATATTTAAGCATATTTCTAGAAAACTCTCTACTCAAAGATGAAATCAGCAGTTCCCGTCATGGCTCAGTGGTTAATGAACCCGACTAGTAACCATGAGGTTGTGGGTTTGATCCCTGGCCCCACTCACTGGGTTAGGGATCTGGCGTTGCTGTGAATTGTGGTGTAGGTCACAGACGCAGCTTGGATCCTGAACTGCTGTGGCTGTGGTGTAGGCCGGCAGCTGTAGCTCCAATTAGACCCCTAGTCTGAGAAGCTCCATATGCTGTGGCTGCAGCCCTAAAAAGACAAAAGACAGAAGAAAAAAAAATCAGATACAAATGAAAACTATATAGATCAAACTAAAAATAAGAATACATGTAAAATAAATTCCAGATTGGTGGGATGGGTGGCAGAGGTGAGAACTAAAGCAGTATTTAGAAAATTTGTAACCTTATTAGTGATATTAGGTAAGAAGAAATAATGGAAAATTTATGAGCAGAGAATGTCAAAGAATTTTAAAATGTATTACATGTAAATTCAAAGAATGTGGAAGGAAGGTAATAATGAAAAGAAGAAATTGATGATATAGAAAACAAAAGCACTAGTATGGACCACAAAGCAAAGCCAGATCTTTGAAAAGACCAGTAAAGTAAGCATTAATGGCCAAAGGGTTACAACCTCAGGTATAGCTGAAATAACAAAAATGAGATTATAAACTATGCCACTACATTAAAAATTTAGATGAAATGGACAATCTTCTAGAAAAAAAAATTTGCTAAGACTAATTAAAAAAGAAATAGACATATTGAGTAGCCATAAACCTCAAAAAAAAAACAGTCCAGATGATTTTCTAGTTCAGTTCTCCCAAAGTAAAAAAAGCCCAGACCTGCAGCAAACATTACCAAAGGGTAAAACACCATATTATATGGTAAATATTAAACATTTAGAGCCAGGAACAAAATTTTAAATTGTATTGAACAAAATGCAATCTTGTATGGAGGGCCCAGCCAGAGCACCAAGATAAGAAAAAGAGCAAAACTATCATTCATAGCCAGAAAACCCTAAGGAATCTACTATATTGATATCTAATAAATCTTAAGAACACACAATACTAAGTTTTGGGGTACTATGGGAGAATGAGAACTCTGCCGATGGGAGACTAAATCCCTTCAGTGACTTTGGAGAACAGTTTGGCAAAATCTACCAAAACTGAAGATGCTCATATCCTGCAAACCATGAATTACACTTGTGGGTGTGCACACAAGCCCAAGGAAATATGGTTAAGTGTGTTTATTGAAATATTTTCATAATAGCAAAAAAATTGGGATTAGCCTAAACATCATATAAAATATCTTGTGTATTCCTGTAGCAGAACATTGCTGTAGTGAAAGAGGGAGAAAGGGGGTCAGCAAACTTTCCTTTTAAAAGCTCCACCAGTAAATATTTTCAGCTTTGCAGGCTGACAATCTGAATGAGCATGGCTGTGTCACATTAATACTTTATTTGCTAAAACGGAGAAATTTGGCCTGAGAGCCTTAGTTTGCTGACTCTTGAACTCGAGCTGTGGGCACATCTCATATACACATTGTTGCAGGAGACTGTGGTCAGAGCCACGGGGAGCAACTGAAAGAACTAGGTTGGCCACGGCATGGGGGAAGTGGTTACACCTTTCTCTGGTCTGCCTAAGCCTTTGGGGACAGTCCCATTCCCCAAATCCCAGGGTTGGTTCTCCATCTCCCTCTTACCTGACCAGTCCCCGGGGCCGACACTCCGCCTACCAGTCCTCTGGCTTCTCTCCCTGCTTCCTGCTTCCGGTTCTCCCCTGAATCCAAAGGCCTGGCCTACTCGATGTCTCTCCTTGAAAGTCTAGCAGACATCTCACGCTTGACCTCCCCAAAGTGAACTCATGATCTTCCCCTAAAATGCACTCTAATCTTCCCTGTCCCCGTCTGTCACCTTTGATTCCTTTCTTTCCCTCTTCCCCCATATCTTGTCCATGACCAAATCCTCTTGGTTCATGTTCACAATACCTCCGGAACCTGACTACTTCTTGCCACTGCCACTGCTGCCATTCAAGCCAGAGCCACCATCATCTCTTGCTTGTCTACTGCTACCATTTCCTCGCTGGTCTCCATGCTTTGGCCTCGCCCAGTTCTGTCTGGTCTCACTACACTGACAAGAGTCAGCCTATGCACAGAGGTGTTTGATTATACTATTCCTTCACCTCACTCATTAGAAGCAGAAGTCAAAGGCTAAACAGTAGCCCATAAGGCCTGTAGGATCTGCTGCTCCACTGACCTTATCTCCCCTCACCCTTGTCCCCTTAGCTTCAACCACACTGGCCTTCTGGATATTGCCCTTCTGGGAATCCCAGAGACCTGTGTGCCCCAGAGCATTTCTGTACTTACTGGTCCCTTTGCTGGAGCATTCTTCCCCAAGATCTCTTCGGGGCTCACATTCTTATTTTCAAGATCTCCTCAGGGAGGTCTTCCTGAAATGGTCTTATTTAATAATGAATTATTAGAGAAATTTAAAAAACAATTCCACTTAAGATTGTATCAAAAAGGGAGTTCCCGACATGGCACAGTGGTTAATGAATCCACTAGGAACCATGAGGTTGCAGGTTCAATCCCTGGCCTTGCTCAGTGGGTTAAGGATCCGGCATTGCCGTGAGCTGTGGCGTAGGTTGCAGACGCGGCTCAGATCAGGTGTTGCTGTAGCTGTGGTGTAGGCTGGCAGCTATAGCTCCGATTGGACCCCTAGCCTGAGGACCTCCATATGCTGCAGGTGTGGCCCTAAAAAGACAAAAAAAAAAAATGTATCGAAAAGAATAAATTGCCTAGGAATAACTTTAACCAAGGTGGCATAAAATCTGCACTGAAAACTAGAAGACATTGATGAAAGAAACTGAAGACACACATAAATGGAAAAATATTCTGTGCTCATTTGGATTGCAAAAATTAATGTTAAAATCTGCAGATTCAATACAATCCCTATTAAAATTCCAATAGCATTTTCACAAAAATAGAACAATCCTAATGTGTATAGAACCAAAAAAGACCTTAAATAGCCAAAGCAAGCAACCTTAAGAAGAACAACATTGAAGGCAACACATTCTGATTTCCAACTACATTACAAAGCTATAATAATCAAAACAGTATTGTATGGGAATAAAAATAGACACATAGGGAACTCCCTTGTGGTATAGTGGGTTGAGGATCTGGCATTGTTGGAGTTCCCATTGTGGCTCCTTGGGTTGAGAACCCATGAGAATGCAGGTTTAATCCCTGGCCTCCATCAGTGGGTTAAGGATCCCGCATTGCCACAAACTGCAGCATAGGTTGCACATGCAGCTTGGATCTGGCATTGGTGTGACTGTGGTTTAGGCTGGCAACTGCAGCTGATTCAGCCCCTAGCCTGGGAACTTCCATATGCTGCAAGTATGGAAAGAAAGGGAGGAAGGAAGGAAAAATGAAGGAAAGGAAAAGGTTTGACATCCTCACTGCAGCAGCTCAGGGCACTGCTGTGGCGTGGGTCCAATCCCTGGATCCCTGGCCTGGGAACTTCCACATGTGGGTGTGGCCAAAAAAATTTTTTTGAAATAGACACATAGATCAATGGAACAGAATAGAGAGCCGAGAAATAAACCCATACATATCTGGTCAGTGTACGTACAAAGAAACCAAGAATACACAATGGGGAAAGGACAGTCTCTTCAGTAAACCGTCATGGGAAACCTGGACCACTCTCCTACACTATACACAAAAATCAACTCAAAATAGATTAAAGACTTGAATGTAAGACCTGAAGCCATAAAACTCCTGGAAGACAACATATATATGTAAGCTCCTTGACATCAGTCTTGGTGATGACTTTTTGGAATTGACACCAAAAGCAAAAGCAACAGAAACAAAAAATAAACAAGAGGGACTACATCAAAATTAAAAGCTTCTGCACATCAGCAAAATGAAGACAAAACAAGTAGGAGAAAATGTATGCAAATCATATATCTTATTAATAAGGGGTTAATATCCAAAATACATAAACTCATATGACTCAAAAGTAAAAAATAATCCAACTTAAAAATGGGTAGAGGATCTAAGTAGACATTTTTTTCTGTAAAAGACACACAGATGGCCAACAGGTATATGGGAAGGTGGTTAATATCGCTAATCATCAGGGAAATGCAAATCAAAACCACAAGGACAGAGCGCCTCACACTTGTTAGAACTGCCATTCTCGGGAGTTCCCGTCGTGGCGCAGTGGTTAACGAATCCGACGAGGAACCATGAGGTTGCGGGTTCGGTCCCTGCCCTTGCTCAGTGGGTTAACGATCCGGCGTTGCCGTGAGCTGTGGTGTAGGTCGCAGACGCGGCTCGGATCCCGCGTTGCTGTGGCCCTGGCGTAGGCCAGTGGCTACAGCTCCGATTCGACCCCTAGCCTGGGAACCTCCATATGCCACGGGAGCAGCCCAAAGAAATAGCAAAAAGACAAAAAAAAAAAAAAAAAAGAACTGCCATTCTCAAGACAAGAAATAACAAGTGTTGGCAAGGATGTGGCGAAAAGGGAACACTTGTACACTGTTGGTGGAATGTAAATCAGTCCCAATCTCTATGCAAAACAGCATATGAAACTATTGTGATCCAGCAATTACACTTCTGAGTATCCAAGAGAAAGGAAATCACTATTTTGAAAAGAAATATGCACCCCTACATTCACTGCAGCAGCTTCACAATAACCAAGATACGGATACAACCTATGTGTCCATTAATAAATGAACAGAGAAAGAAAATTTGGCATATATATACACAAAGGAATACTATTATTCAGCCATAAAAGAAGGAAATCTTGGCATTTGCAACAACAAAATGGATGGACCATAATCTCATATGTGGACTCTAAAAAACAAAGCAAAACAATAAATACAGAAAACAGAGCAGATTAGTGGTTGCTAGAGGCTGGGGGCGGGGAGTGGCTGAGTTCCCAAAGGTACAAATTTCTAGTTATAAAATAAGTACATAAAAGTCATGGGGGAGTTCCCTGGTGGTCTAGCAGTTACGACTCAGCTTTGTGGGAGTCCCCGTTGTGGCTTGGCCATAACCGACCCAACTAGTACCCATGAGAATATGGGTTCAATCTCTGGCCCCACTCAGTAGGTTAAGGATCCTGCATTACAGCAAGCTGTGGCATAGATCTCAGATGTGGCTCGGATACCATGGCTGTGGTGTAGGCCAACAGCTGCAGCTCTGATTTGACCCCTAGCCTGGAAACCTCCATGTGCCTCGGGCCCTAAAAAGAAAAAAAAGACCCAGCCTGTCACGGCTGTGTCATGGCTTCTATCCCTGACCTGAGAACTTATACATGCCATGGGCATGCCCCCATCCCCCAAAAAAGTCATGGGGATGCATAATGTACACCATGATGACTATGGTTACTAGTAGTGGGGGTTTTTTTTGCCACACCCATGGCATGTAGAAGTTCTTGGGCCAGAGATCGAACTTGTGCCACAGCAGTGACCCACTGTGATACAGCAGTGACAATGCCGGATCCTTAACTGCTGTGCCACCAGGGAACTCCTACTATAGTGTATATTTGAAAGGCACTAAAAGAGTAGACCTTAAAGTTCTCATGATAAAAAAATTTTTTATAAGAGTGTATAGTAATGGATGTTCACTAGACTTAGGGTGGTCATTTCACAATATGCAAATATTGAATCATTATGTTGCTATGCTTGAAATTAATGTTCCATATCTTATCAATAATATATGGGTCTCCCAAGGCAATAGAAATAAAAACAAAATAAATGGGACCTAATTAAACTTATAAGCTTTTGCATAGCAAAAGAAAAAAAAAGGCCATTAAAAAAAAAAAAGGCATCCTAAGGAATGGGAGAAAATAGTTGCAAATGATGTAACTGACAAGGGCTTAATCTCCAAAATATACAAACAACTCATACAATTCATCAATAAAAAAACAACCCAATCGAAAAATGGGCAGAAGACCTACATAGACATTTCTCCAAAGAAGACATACGGATGGCCAGCAGGCACATGAAAAAATGCTCAACGTCACTCATCATTAGACAAAGGAAAATCAAAACTACAGTAAGGTACCACCTCACACCAGTCAGAATGGCCATCATTAATAAGTCTACGAATAACAAATGCTAGAGGGGGTTGGAGAAAAAGGGAACCGCCCTACGCTGTTTGTGGGAATGTAAATTGGTACAACCACAATGGAGAAGAGTATGGAGGTACCTCAGAAAACTAAATATAGAACTACCATATGACCCAGCAGTCTCACTGCTCAGCATATATCTGAACAAAATTACAATTCAAAAAATATATGCACCTATATGTTCATAGCAGCACTATTCACAACAGCCAAAATATGCACACAACTCATCAACAGATGAATGGATTAAGATGTGGTACATCTATGCAATGGAATACTACTCAGCCATAAAAGAACAAAATATCTTTTGCAGCAACAGGGATGCAACTGGATTCTCATACTAAGTGAAGAAAGAAAGACAAATAGCATATGATATCACTTTATTTGTGGAATCTAACATATGGCACAAATGATCCTAGCTACAAAATAGAAACAGACTCGCAGACATGGAGAACAGACCTGTGGTTGCCAAGGGGGAGGTAGGTAGGTAGTGGGACACACTGGGAGTTTGGTGTTAGTAGATGCAAACTTTTACATTTAGAATGGATGGGCAATGAGGTCCTACTGTACAGCACAGGGAACTATATCCAGTCACCTGGGACAGACCATGATGGAAGATAATATAAGAAAAGGAATGTATATATATGTGCGACCTGGCCACTTTGCTGCACAGCAGAAATTGTCACAACATTGTAAAACATTGTTAATTTTCAACAACAAAAAAAAATTCCATTGGAGTTCCTGTCGTGGCTCAGTGGCTAACAAATCCGACTAGGAACCATGAGGTTGTGGGTTCAGTCCCTGGCCTTGCTCAGTGGGTTAAGGATCTGACATTGCCATGAGCTGTGGTGTAGGTTGCAGACGCGGCTTGGATCCTGCATTGCTGTGGCTCTGGCGTAGGCCGGTGGCTACAGCTCCGATTCGACCCCTAGCCTGGGAACCTCCATATGCTGCAGGAGTGGCCCAAGAAAATGGCAAAAAGAAAAAAAAAATCCATTGAAAAAGAAATAAAAGGGAGTTACCTTCATGGCTCAGCAGTTAATGAATCCGACTAGGATCCCTGAGGATATGGTTTGATTCCTGGCCTCGCTCAGTGGGTTAAGGATCCACTGTGGCCATGAGCTGTGGTGTAGGTCACAGACACGGCTCAGATCTGACGTTGCTGTTGCTGTGGTGCAGGCCGGCAGCCACAGCTCCAATTCAACCCCTAGCCTGGGAACCTCCACATGCTGTGGGTGCAGCCCTAAAAAGGCCAAAAAAAAAAAAAAAAAGCATGGGAGTTCCAGTTGCTCTGCTCCCTTTCCAAAATTTGGCGTTGCCAGTTTTTAAAATTTTAGCCATTCTGGTGGTCATGTAGTGATTGCTCATTGTGGGCTTAACTTTAATATGCTATATAATTTTAAAAATGTATTTTACTTACCTTTCCCACTAACATGTAAGCCCCGTTGGGCAGTATTTCCTTTAAGTGTGGTTCTTGCACCATCCCACTCCGAGTGTAGCACGTGGTAGGTGCTCAGTAAATTCTTGTTGGATGAGGACCTCTCCTCTGAGCACCCGCTGCGTCATCTCTCCGAGTCCCTGCCCATCTGAGGGTTAGTCTGCCATCTGCACCCCATGGGCAGGACTGAGTCTGGGCCAAGGACTGCTGCTGGGCACCCAAGGGGTCTGAGGGGACTCTTTGGGATGGTTGGGGAAACTGTCAGCTCAGGGCAATGTCTCATCCATGCTATTCTGCGGCTTCTGACTGGGACTCAGGGACCTGAGAAAAGGCAGAGCTGGCCTTAGCTGGCCTTTCACCTGAGAGTAGATATCTCCTGGCCTGTAGGCCACCAATTACTGTGTAACCATGGCAGGTCCCTTTTCTGGGCCTGTTTGCTCCTGTATACAACAGCAGACATATCTGGGTATAAAGTTGCTTCACCACTTACTGGATAACTTTGAGCAAATCCTTTCTTTCTGGAGCCTCAGTTTCTTCATCTGCAAAATGGAGTTAGTAACAGAGCCTCCCTCTGAGGTTGAGGGTCAGTGAGTGACCAGGAAGACACAGAGTCCTGGGGAAACAGGACCTGGAATCAGATGAACCAACTTTGGTACCACGGTGCTGGGTATCTTATTTAAGGCAGTGAACTCATTTGTAAAATGGGCCTCACAGTGGGAGGACCCAGGAGTAGTCAGGGTCATTATCTCTGATTAAGGATTGGTTGTTCCTGTTTACAGAAATATAAGTGGAGTTTTCCAGAGGCAGGAGGGACTGAAACCCACCCAGGGGTCCCCAAGCCTCTGGCTGGGGCTGCCCCACCCTTCCTCCTTGAAGTCCCTGGTTTCTCTGGGATGTGCAGGCCATGACCGCCAACCCCACTGCCCACACGGGACCTTGTGATAACCACTATGGTACGGAGACACCCACGTGGGACCTTGGACCCAGCCTTTCTCTGGGACTCACTCCCTTGGTCCCCTTCCCTCTCCATCCAAGGGAGAGCTCAGTTCTCATGCTACCTCCCCGAATGACCAGGCCAGGGTCTCCACCCTCTTCCTCTCCTCCTATGTCCTTAAGCCCTGCCGTCCCCAGATGGGTGCCTCCCCTTGGCCTTATCAGCTGCCCCTCAGGTTCTCGCCCTGCATGGGCCTCCGCTTTCCTCAGCCTGCTCCTGTCAACCTTGGTCGTGTCCACATTCACACCGTCAGGGCCTCCAACATGACACTGACCCCCAAATCCCCACCTGCAGCCCTTGGCTTACACTCTGGGCCTCCGGAACAAAGAATGTTTAGGCGTCTCACACTCCGCTGAAAACTCAAGCTCAAAATTTCCTTTGACTATATCCACGTACCTGAGATAACCTATCAGTTTTGTTTTGTTTTTGGAAGCATCCTTCTACCCCATTCAGGACTGCCTCTGAGTTTGCTGCCCAGCACACTTCACCATCCTCCTGACACAACCCTTTGACTCTCTTGTGCTGGAGACTCAAACTGCCTGGGTACCATGCTTTCCATTCTTTCTTTCACTCTCTAATTTTGATGTACATTCGTCACTAGCTCCCTGGGAGAACATGCAAGGCAGATAAATATAATCTGAAAATATTTACCTTACTCTTACACTTAACAGTGGGCTGGGTGTGGAACTCTAGGCTTTAAATTATTTTTTTAATCAGAATTTTGAGGGCATCACTCCATTCTCTTCTAGTTTATAGTGATATGGATGTGATTTCTAATCCTTTGTACTCTGTTTTTCTTTTTCTCTGTCTGGATTGTATCTGTCCACAGTGTTCTGAGATATCATGATGATGAGGCCTGGCACAGGTCTCACCCGCACCCACGGCACATGGAAGTTCCCAGGCAAGGGGTTGAATTAGAGCTGCAGCTGTTGGCCTACACCACAGCCACAGTAACACCAGATCTGAGCCACGTCTGTGACCTACACCACAGCTCACAGCAATGCTTAGATCCTTTAACCCACCAAACGGGGCCAGGGATTGAACCCGTGTCCTCATGGATGCTAGTCAGGTTCTTAACCAACTGAGCCACAACAGAAACTCCTTGTTGTCTCTTGTTGATAATGTTCTATCCTGTCTTCTCTTTCTTAAACTTCTTTTAATCAGATGTTGACTCTCCTGGACTAATCCTTTAATTTTCTAAACTTTTCTTCCTCTTTTTTCCCCCCGCTTTTTTTTTTTTTTGTCTTTTTGCCTTTTCTAGGGCCGCTTCCACGGCACATGGAGGTTCCCAGGCTAGGGGTCTAATCGGAGCTGTAGCCACTGGCCTACGCCAGAGCCACAGCAATGCCAGATCTGAGCCTCGTCTGCGACCTATACCACAGCTCACAGCAACGCAGGATCCTTAACCCACTGAGCAAGGCCAGGGATCGAACCTGCAACCTCATGGTTCCTAGTCGGATTCGTTAACCACTGCGCCACAACAGGAACTCCCTCCCCACTTTTTTGTTGGAGATTTCCCCAACTTTAGCTTGCACCTCTTCTTCTGATGCATTTATTCCTCATTTTTTATCTTTCAAAAGCTCTTATCTCTGACTGATATTTTGGTTATAGCCTCCTATACTCTTAACCATGGCATGTAAGACTGTGCCTGTGGTTCCCAACCCTAGCTACATGTCACAGAAACCCAGGCAGCCTTTACAAACTGATCAAGTCCAGAGTTTACTCTCAGGGATTATTTAATTGGTGTAGGGAGGAGCCCAAACATAGTTTGATACTTCTTTTTCAATTGGCTATCTCATCTCCATGAGAAATAAGCTCTTGTCACCAACTCCTTTACGTCTAGGCTGGGGCCTGGCACTTAGCAAGCATTCACCAAATAATTGAATGAATAAACGAATAAAGTACTGTTTTCTAAAGAAAGACTGCAAAATAAGAACCAGTTACAATCAGTCTGCTACTTTGCTTATGATGTTTTTCCTAAATACATATGGAAACCTAATACCTGAAAGTCAAAACAACCCAGGGAATTAAAAAAAAAAAAAAAATCACAAAATTCCACCTCAACTTTAGGCAAGTTTTTAACAACGTATTTCTTGTGAATAAAGACGTTAAATTGTAATTATTTTTGTCTCAGTTTCTGCTGAGACCCCAAGGCAGTAGTTGCCATGTGCCAAGAGGGGAACAGGGACCAATGCAAAACAGGGTGGCCCCAAGTGAGTTCACACTCTGCCTCATCTTTAGCTTATAAAAGAGCTAGAAGTTAGAGGGTGATTTTTAGAAGCCATTGATGTGCTCGAGTCTCACCATCCACAGAGGGAGGTGGCAGGGTGATTCTGCTTCACCCTGACTCCATAAAGGGGGACCCTGAGCACCAGGGGCCAAGAGGAAAGTTACAGGGAGCCAGCCAGAGACCACACTTATCACCCAAAAGAAGGGAATGGGGGTTGGGGGAGTTCGACAGAAGGTGACGACAGGACAAGAAGGGATCTTTGAAAACCCACATAAAATGCACCAAAAGCACAAGTGGCAGCTTTGAACACACCTCCGGCTCAGAGAGGAAGAAGCCGGTTCACGGTGGTAATGAACTTTCCTCCCCTCATCTTACTCTGCTCTCAGCAACACGGGAGCGCTCAAGGCCAGGGTCACACATGAGCTGCCCCCTCCACTGCGGAGGGCAAGGCTGGCACTGGGCCCAAGATGGGGAAGGGGTGGCCCCTCTCTCCAGACGCAGCCCAAAAGCTTTGTTACACAGGGCTGGACACATCATCTACGGAAGGGAGAAGCCTGGGACCTGCCCTCCATTCCAGCCAGGGAAGGGGAAGAGCTGGCCCCAGAGGACGAGATTAATGGCAGGACGGCAGGAAACCCAAATAAAACTGCCCTTTGAGCCAATTGAGCTCGTTTAACTAGAACCAGCACTTTGAATGTGTTCTGTGTTCTTCCTTGACTGAATGTGGTTGATCAGCTTAAGCTCACCGACACTGGATTGCATCTACCATCTGGATGTGCTTGGCAACTTAACGACTTCCACTTTGCTGCGGTGATCCAATTTATGAGATCCTTTCTCATGTTTTCTTTTTCCAGAACCTGAATTTGGTGTGGAAAGATGGTTTCGGGATCTCAATGAGAACATGTACAAAGTGCAGTTGGTTTGAGTGTCAAGTGGATGAAAGAATAGAGAGCCTACATTTCCCAGAGTGTTTTTAGAACATGTATTTTTGGAGAAAAGGCGATACCAGCTCACAGAGGAACATCAGGAAGTGCTGAGGTGGAGGGATAAATGGAGATGACAGCTGCAGCATTTTCCCTGGGAGGCAACCACTTCCCTGGACTGCAGGCCCCCTGCTCAGGGACCCCAGCCGAGAGCTACAGCTTGGAGGGTGAAGAGCCCACCTGAAGGGAATCGGAGAGGGGTTGCCTCTGGTGACTGGAGGCACTGACTGGCTGGGCAGCAACAGGAGATCTCATCTGGGATGATGAGATCTTGACAAAGGGTTGGGTTGACAGATGTCAGCATTTGTTAAGATCTATATGCATTTCACCGTATGTAAATCTTACCCATTCTCCAAAAAGGGTCAACAAACTAGGTAATGAGACACGTGTCGAAGTGTTTAGGAGCATGTACTTTGAAATGCATCTAAAAATTGGATGGATAGATGGAGAAATGGATAGTTATGCGATAGAGCAAAATGCTAATTGTACCAATTATTGAGTTAAATGGAGGATACACAATTATTTCAACTTCCATGTTTAAAAATGTTAATAATGCTAGGAGTGGAAACACCCCGTTGTTTTGGCAAATGGACCTCTGGAACCCAGAAGCCACGCCCTTCCCTCATGCCCAGCACCATATCAGTGTCTAACCTTTTAGTTACGGTTTGCCCCGACACTTGCTACTTTTAAGTCAGAAACACTAGGGCATCTGCATGTGTTACACCATTATTTAGACTTCTTAAAACCTGGAATTTCACACCTGAAGACGTGATCAGGAATTCTGCATGCCGCCATCAAAACTGAAATGAAGCCGAGGCAGGCTGCCCAGGTGTGAAATCCCACCGCCCAGGGCACTGGGAGGTGGAGCATCTTTCTGTTCATGGGTCCTCTGGTTTTCAAAGCCAGACGGAACCCAAACTTCCCTCAGGATGGAGCACTTTAAGGAAAGCAAGAGGGACGGGCAGAGGAACTAAACCAAAAGAAGGTCCAAACCCTTGCCCTGGAGCAGCCCTCCCCTGCCCCCTGCCCTTGCCTGGGGGAGGGGGGTAATTTACATCAATCAGACAGTCTTCCCCCCATTATCCTTCCTGGAGAAACTCTGGAACCTTGGACTTGGATCCTAGCTGCAATAGCATCTGAGAACAAAGAGAAGATACGGGTGGCCATTCCTCACTTTTTTTAAACATTGGATCTCTGAGATATTTACTGATTCAGGGTCATTTTGGTCCAGTCTCGCAGTTACCCCTCCTGAGAATATGCTTCTTGGTCCACAGGGATGGGGGCAAACATGAGGTGATTTCCCAGAGAATCAGTTTTACTCAAAGATTTGGGGGAAATTATTTGAAAGGATTATTTCTATGTTAAAGACAAACATAGATTATGGAGTGGAAAATTCCTGTGGTCTTTCAAAAAAATAGATTTTGAAAAAATTCTGCTGAGCCCTTATAAACTATACCTCTTGGCTCCCAAAGGTCATGCTTTACTCCCCAGGTCCTGCTGAGGAGAACTTCACTGGGCAATTTAAGAAAGTGTTTTTGTTGAATGGAAGAACTCACACTGCAGATGGAACTCAATGCTGGGGAAGGGAGGAAGACAAGGAAGGGGAGTTTCCAGGCTTGCACTACAGTTTTAACTTTTTTCCTTCTGTAACAAGAAACAAAAGACAAAAAGAAAACCTAATAAAAAATAAATAAATACATGTGGTTTCTGCAGGGGGAAAAAATCCCAGCGTGCTTCTGGATGGTGAGCGGCCTACAGCCTCATGAGAGGCAGGCGCACCCCGCCTTCCTCGCTGCTCCCACGCCCACCCCACCCCCATGACTCGTGTCTAAGGGAGGGGTACGCTTACCCAGGAGGCGCCCACTCAGGTGACCATCTGGGGTTTCTGGGGAAGGCCGTGTGGAAAGAGCAGAGACCGACGCTTCTGCCTGTGTGACCTCTGGCAAATCAACCTTGAGAACCTTATTTCCGCTTCCTTAACAGGCCTTTAAATAGCCGTCTGCGGGGTACTTCGAAGATGGTAGGAGCCACACCTGGTACTCAACCAGTGTCCCTCATTTCCTTTCCCCAGTGAAGTGCAGTTAAAAACAATCTTTCGAAACATTGGCGGGGGAGTTCCCATTGTGGTGCAGTGGAAACAAATCCAACTAGGAACCATGAGGTTGTGGGTTCCATCCCTGGCCTTGGTAAGTGGGTTAAGGATGCAGCGTGGCTGTGGTATAGGTGGGCAGCTGTAGCTCCAATTGGACCCCTAGCCTGGGAACCTCCATATGCTACAGGTGTAGCCCTAAAATAAAAAAAAACCCAGGGAGTTCCTGTCGTGGCGCAGTGGTTAACGAATCCGACTAGGAACCATGAGGTTGCGGGTTCGGTCTCTGCCCTTGCTCAGTGGGTTAACGATCCGGCGTTGCCGTGAGCTGTGGTGTAGGTCGCAGACGCGGCTCGGATCCTGCGTTGCTGTGGCTCTGGTGTAGGCTGGCAGCTACAGCTCCGATTCGACCCCTAGCCTGGGAACCTCCATATGCCGCAGGAGCGGCCCAAGAAATAGCAGAAAGACAAAAAAAAAAAAACCCAAAACATTGGTGGAAGTGGGAAATGACAGAAGAGATAGCTAGGGACAAGAGGCCCAGAAACCAGGACACCAGTTATAAACCAGATTCAAACCCAGTAAGTGTGGCCACAGGTACAATAAGGAGCACCATCCACCACTGGGCTGCGGGTGGCATTGGGCTTCACCTTCAGACCATGTGACTACACAGGAAGTGAGGCCTGAGAACTAGTGTTTAAAGACACACAGCAGGGTAAGTGTTTTGGTTATTTTTAGTTAAAGAAAAACAGCCTCTTCCAAGGGCGACACAGTGAACTCAAATTCAGAGGGAAACAGGGTGTGGACTTCTCACGAGCTCTTGCTCCGAAACTTGGACGAGAGGAATGCGGGCTCTGCCGGAAGATCAGGTGACTGGCTAACAGAGGGATGGCTTTAGTGGGGTGGGTGGAGCCACAGTCCACCCGTCACTGGTAGGGTCTAAGAGGGCACTAAAGTGACTTCCACGTGCCAGTCAGCTGACATGATTCACGCTCTTCTTCTTGAGGGGCATTAAATTAAGAAATGACACAGGGAGCCAAGAGAGTGGCTTATTCGGTTGGATTCTGTATCACAATCAGGAAATAGTCTTTATCTGCAAAAAAGAAAAAAAAATCACTAAATTTAGAATGGGAGAAAAACACACTACAAAGCAAGCAAATCATTAAATCACCAACTATAAAATGAGAGGTTGGGGGGAGGGATAAAAGCACCAATGCTCAGGCTACTTCTATTTGCTGGGGAAACAGGAGATGAACTTGGAAATTTCCTGTGGGGGCTTCTGCCCTGCGGCTGCTGGAAAGCGGGTCTGCAGCACCTGTCTTTTCTAATCCTCCCAGTAACAGGAGATGGGATTTCCTGGTTTTTGGGTAGGGAAACTCAGGTTCAGAGTTTAAATGAACTGCCTACAAGAATGGTTCTCAACCTAGAGGATGTAGAAATTACTTGGAGGGCTGTTTAAAACAACAGTGCTGCTCCCACCCCAGGCTTCCGACTCAGTGTCTCTGGAGGGAGCCTGAGAATTTGCATTTTTTAACAGTTCACAGGCGATGCTGATGCTGCAGGTTCGGGGAGAACTGTCAGTTTAAGGTTACCGAGGTTGTTGGTATCAAAGATGGAATTCTAACCTCAACCCCACTGGTCTTGGATAATGTCAGCTGTGTCACAAGCTGCTGGTCTTCCAGAGCCTCTGGACTAGAAAATTTCAAAGGCACCAGGTCATAGGGGGTCAAAGCTAACTGAATTCCAGCTCTGGGGATCCAGCCCACTCAGAAGGAATGTCCATCATGAAATCACAGAAAGTCCAGGTCCTCAGGGGTGAGCCCAAGTGCCTCTCATTTGACAGAAGAGGATATGGGAGAAGCGGGTGTTTCAACTTTACCCACTTAATGATCAAACTGCAAACACTGACCAAGGTCTCCACGAGCAGACCCCTAGGTGAATCACTTCTCATACAGCACCTCAATGAATCTTTGAATCACTCTGAGGCAGGGACCAGTGTTTTCTCATTTTTACTAATGAGAACACTAAGGCTCAGAGAATTAAATGACTTGCCCAAGCCAAGGCAAATATGCCAGGTAGGGTAGGTGGGTTTGACCCAGATGCTGAATGCCTCTGGTCTGCCCTCTGCTGAATGGAAGAGAAATGGCAGGACCCTGGCCATGCCTGCTTTGTGCCTGTTCAGATTCAAGCCTAAAGCTTCTTCGCATGATGATGAACATCTGGGAAGAAGCAGATATTATATGACTGAGTTTTACGGTTAAGGAATATGCATAAGTTAAAAATCACTAATAAAAATAGAAATAATATGGAGTTTCGATTGTGGCTCAGTGGTTACGAACCCGACTAGCATCCATGAGGACACAGGTTCGAACCCTGGCCCCGCTCAGGGAGTTAAGGATCTGGCATTGCTGTGAGCTGTGGTATAGGTCGGAGAAGCAGCTCGGACCCTACATTGCTGTGGCTGTGGTTGCAGTTCCGATTGGATCCCTAGCCTGGGAACCTCCATATACTGCAAGAGTGGCCCTAGAAAGACAAAAATACAAAAAAAAAAAAAAGACAAATAGAAATAACAAGCCACCAATAAAACTGATAAAAACATTTAGAATCAGCAATACCGTCTCTTACAAATAATCAAGTTCTACGTTCAACAACACTCCCAGTACTTTGTGGGAAGCAGTGTGTTAAAGCTTGATAACACCGTGTTAACTCGGCTGCTCCAGAGCAGACATTTTTTGCGTGTGTGCGTGTGTGTCTTTTTACCATTTCTTGGGTTGCTCCCGCAGCATATGGAGGTTCCCAGGCTAGGGATCCAATCGGAGCTGTAGCCGCCGGCCTACACCAGAGCCACAGCAACGTGGGATCTGAGCCGTGTCTGTGACTACACCACAGCTCACAGCAATGCCGGATCCTTAACCCACTGAGCAAGGCCAGGGATCGAACCTGCAACCCCATGGTTCCTAGTCAGATTTGTTAACCACGGAGCCATGATAGGAACTCCAGAGCAGACATTCTTGGAAGCTTTAAGCCAAGAGACACCGTCCATGGAGACCACATAATTTGTCCACCATGAGATCACAATTCCCCTCTGTGGCTTAGCACCCAGGACAGAGTCTGGCCCAGAATCACCATAAATGCGTAATTTGTTGGGCTGCCAGCTGGAGACAGATCAGACAGTGAGGCAATAACAGCTGTACCTTCAACTCCTCAGACCCATGGAGAGGCCCATGTGCTCAGCTTCCTGATATGTTCAGAGCATGCACCGTGAGGGTCTGCTCCTAAGTCGGATAAGGAAGACCGCTTACCTGGTGCAACCATAATTTCATTTTTCTTGGAGCGAATTCGAAGGAAGGTGAGGTCATTCTGGGGGTCAATTTCACGCACGGTGCTCCGGGCCTTCAAGATGAAGCTGTGCATGAGGTTGGCATACTGTGTGGTGGTGGGATTGTCCATGGTGCTCTTGATGGGAATGCCTGAGGGGAGAGCAGAAAGGGACTGAGCAGAACACTGGAGCTCCTTTCTGCCCAGGTGCCAGCCCACGCCCCTAATTCTAGACTGGCAGTTCATAGTCTAGACTGGCAGTTCATAACTGATGCCACTATTTACTGAAGGCCTAGTGTTGGGTGCTTTGAGTGTGTCAGCACTAGTTCCCAGAGCTCCTCTGAGGGCCTCACCATCTTTACCTGCCAATGAGGCAACAGAAACTCTGAGTGGGGAAGCGGCCTGTCTACAGTCGCATAGCAGATAAAGATAAGCAGTAGGGCCAGGATTAAAATGCAGGCCTGTTGACTCCATGGCGGGGCTCCATTCACAGGGCTGCACCATACTGACTGGCTTCTAGCAATGGAAGGAGAGACTGTCATTCATAACACTTAGGACATGAACAAGGAGAACAGCTCCTACAAGTAAATACTGAAAAGTGTAGAAAAAAGGTCAGCCTGTGTCAAGACAGAACCACTGCTAGCATTTTGCTCTAGTTCCCACCAAGGAGGCTTAGGGCCCAATTATAAACGTGTGTGTACACACGATTGTGCCCCCACTTTAAAGTTTCTCTCCCTTAATCCACCCTTGAAAACAGCACTGCTACTGCTTTCGAAGAGCCCACAAGTGGCCATTCCACAGGGTTAATCATTCCCCTGTTGTGGGTACTTAGGCTGGACTTTTTAACTTAATTATCATGCAGGAGTTCCCATCACAGCTCAGTGGAAATGAATCTGACTAACCTCCATGAGGATGCAGGTTCAATCTCTGGCCTCACCCAGTAGGTTAAGGATCTGGTGCTGCCATGAACTGTGGTGTAGGTCGCAGACCTGGCTCGGATGCTGCATTGCCCAGGCTCTGGTGTAGGCTGGCAGCTGCAGCTCTGATTAGACCCTTAGCCTGGGAACCTCCATATGCCGTGGGTGCGGCCCTAAAGACAAAAAAAAAAAAAAAAAAAGGTATCGTGCAGTGAGCAACATCCTACGGCAAGCCTTTTGTGTTTTAAGGACTGCTTCCTCACAATGAATTGTTAAATGGACCTACTTCAATGGACGGTGCCCACTGTCATGGAGGTGAGGAATGGGCTCAGCTTGAGCCACCTCAGGCCACCAGGTGCCTAAGAATTACCATAACATGTCAGCAGTGCCCATAGCTGACAGGTTCTTGTGATGAATGTGGGACAAGTTGTTCCCAACACATAAGTGGCTGGATTTGGGTCCCAGGAACCTATTGATCCGGCCCATAACTGACCAGCTGAGGGTCTCAGCCAAAGACGGTCACCCTCAGGCCTACCCATGGGTGGCAAGAAACTGACCTTGTAGGGCACAGGAACACAAGGATGGGCAGAAGAGGGCACAGTAGTAAGAGAAGCAGCTGAGTCAGAGAGGCTGTCCTGAGCTAAGTGGAGCTATGAGAACAGGTTGTAGTGATCACTTGCCTTGAAGGGACAGGATGACCAGGGCTGCTGGGTCCTAGATGGCAGTAATATACACAGCGGGACCTCATGAGGCCGCATTCAAGAGCGGAACCTTCTAAGGATGGCAGTGTGGGCAGCCGGGGAGATGGCTGAGCAGGAGCTCTGACATCTGATGACCGGTGCTTATACCCCAGCTCTGTTCCTTCATGGCTATGTGGCCTTAGACAAGTGACTTAACCCCTCTGAGCCTCCATTTCCTCATTGCTAAAATAATGCTTGGGCTTCAGAGTCCAGGTGTGAGAATTAAATATGGCTCGATTCCTCTGAGAATGTTTCACAGGAATCTGCATGTAGTAAGTGATCTGTTATCAGCACCACCCACACAATAAACGCCATCCCCTGGGCGACCTGAGGGGCCAGTTTCGAGACCTGGCGAAGTTTGGGTGGCCAAACCTCTCGCCCTCTTTCTACACACCACAAAGTCCCTCTGCCTGGAATGTTCCTTTCCTCCCCTCTTCTCATGACTCCCACTGTCCCTGATGTCTCCATCCGCCTCCAGATGTGGTCAGGTCCCCCATTCTACAGTCCCAGCACCAGGCAATCTTCCTTCAGAGCAGTTACTCAAGTTTGGTATCACAGCTTTAGGGAAGTGATCATTGTGTTTGTCCCCTAAGAGACTATAAGGCCCCTGAGACCAGAACCAGGTCTGACTTGCTCAGCAGTATCTTTAGAAAAGACATTTTATGGCTGTCGATAAATGAGTAAACAGAAGGTATTATTTCAGTAGTTCAAATACTGTGAGTTTGAAACCATTTCTACCAAGTGAGAGGATGTGTAAAGAAGACAAGAAACTAACCTCTTGTCGGCTCACTTTAAAACAAAAGAAAACACAGGGGGGGGCAGGGTGAGGGTGGGGGCAGGGACAAAACTGGGATAATTTCAAACAAGGACAAGAGATCAATTCCAGATTCCCAGGATGCCAGAGGTGGGGAATGTCTCAAATATACCCTAATGACTGGGCTGCCAACGCCAAGCCTCTGCCTTCACAAATGGGGACCAAATAGCCCACAGAAGTAGCTGGTCACCTCGAAGGCACGATTTCATTTTTGTTTTTGGCCACACTCACAGCATATGGAAGTTCCTGGACCAGGGATTGAATCTGAGCTGCAGTTCAACCTAAGCCAGATCCTTAACCCACTATGCCAGGCCAGGGACTGGCTGCTGCAGAGAAAACGCTGGATCCTTAACCCACTTCGCCACAGCAGGATCTCCCAAAGGCGAGATTTCTAATCTGGGGCTCAGGTCTGTCAGGTTGTACAGCCAGGTCCTCTCACCAAACCTGCCTCTATCAATCAACAAAAAACATTAACAAAATTTAACATATATTTATTAAGCACCAACTTTGTGTCAGCATTGTTCCAAGTGTTGGGGATACAGGAGTGAACACAAGAGACAAATCCCTGCTTTAGGGAGTTTACATTTGAGTCTTTTTTTTTTTTTTTTGGTCTTTTTGCTATTTCTTGGGCCGCTCCCGCGGCATATGGAGATTCCCAGGCTAGGGGTCCAATCGGAGCTGTAGCCACCGGCCTACGCCAGAGCCACAGCAACACGGGATCCAAGCCGCGTCTGCAACCTACACCACAGCTCATGGCAACACTGGATCGTTAACCCACTGAGCAAGGGCAGGGACCGAACCCGCAACCTCATGGTTCCTAGTCGGATTCGTTCACCACTGCGCCACGACGGGAACTCCTGAGTCTTTTTTTTTTATTATTTGCTTTTCTTAGGGCTGTGCTCACAGCATATGGAGGTTTCCAGGCTAGGGGTCAAATCGGAGTTACAGCTACCAGCCTACACCACAGCCACAGCAACATCAGATCCGAGCCACGTCTGCAACCTACACCACCACTGCTCACAGCAACGCCAGATCCTTAACCCACTGAGCAAGACCAGGGATCGAACTTGCATCCTCAGGGATACTAGTCAGATTGGTTTCCACTGTGCCACAATGGCAACTCCCTCTGATCTTTAATGGAAGCTTCAAAGGGTTTAAAAGCCCTATAGAATAGTGAATTCTGACCCCATCCACCTATGGCTGGCTGATTGGGACAGGTCACCTCCCTGCTCTCAATTTCTGGTTTCTCATCTGAAAAATGGGCAAATCTCCCTGTTTGCAGGGTCACTGTGTGAAATGTAAATAAGACACTAAAGTGGGAGCTCTGTAAATGGAGCACGAATTACAAATAAGTAAACACACAATAATTTTACTATTCATGTGGCATTTACTATAATAAGGCACTATTCTAAAAGCTTCCCTTAGAGGAAATAGTATGACTGCCCACATTTTACAGATCAGAAAACTGGAAGGGAATGCTTAAATGACTTGTCTAAGATCATACAGTTGATACATAAGTAGAGTCAGGATTCAGACCTAGGCAGTCTGGTTCCACATTCTACATTCTTAGCCACTGTGCAGGACTGCCACATTAGTATCCAAAAGGTAAGCAGCTGGGGCTATATTTTCCCAATGAAAAGGCTCAACTTTTGCAGGTGTAGGTCTTAGACGAGGCTTGGATCCTGAGTTGCTGTGGCTGTGGTGTAGGCTGGCAGCTACAGCTCTGATTCAACCCCTAGCTTGGGAACCTCCATATGCCATGAGTGCAGCTCTAAAAAAAAGACCGAAAAAAAAAAAAAAAAAAAAAGTCTAGTCCCAGAGGAGAGTTTCTTTTTGACTCTTGGGTCTTTTGGGTCTTGGAGCAAGAAGCTCCTAGAAGCAAGGACCAAGCACTCCATTTGGGGCAGCTTAGGTCTGAAGAGGGGAAGGGGAAGCCCAGGCCACCCAGCTGATCAGTGGCAGACCTGAGCTGCCTCCCCTGGTGTCCTCTAGGCTCCTCAACCTGTTGCCTCCTTTGAAGGCCATGACCACAGGGTTTAATTAGACTCTGACAAAGGTGGAGAGCACTCTGGCTGGCCAGGGTTTGATGACTTGGAAAACAACATTCTGAGGACACGCCACCTCCAATTTGTCACCCTGGGTGACTTGTGCTCTGTCCTATTTATGTAGACCCTGTTGAGATTTCTGCCTTTCCTAAACAAGGGCTAAAATGACAATGCATACACACAGAGGTGCTCAAGCAGCCCTGAACAAAACCAGAGCTGACTGAATGAACTGGGCTAGAGACCTGGGAGAGCCCAGCTGGGTGGTCCTGGACGTGGCCTGAGACATCATCCAGAAGCTACTCTCTGGTCCTTCACAGCACAGTGTGAGAGCACAAGTGCGCTCAGACAGATGTGGGATGAAATCGTGGCTCTATAACGGTAGGTAAATCAACTAAATTTCTAGACTCACTTTTCTCCATGGCAAAATGGAGCCCACAGAGCTGCTTGAAGGAATAAATGAAATAACATGTTGGTAAAGTACCAGCCAGTGGCCCAGCACAGAACAGGTGTGTGATCATGTCAGTCCCCGTTTTCACCATGTCTACCACAGTTTGGGAAAATTAGTATCTGTGCTCTTCCAGCTGTTGAAATAACATCCCAGAAGAGGAGTGAAAACTACAGGCCCAAAGAAGCTGACGTGAGTATTATCTAGCCAAAAAAAAACCACAAAAAAACAAAACCCAACATAAATGTGGGATGATCAACAAACACTGTACTGGCAGTTAAAATTTTGCTTATGTTAACCATGGAGCAAAAAAAAAAAACAACCATGGAGCAAACAAACAAATACTCACGAATAAACATATGCAAAAGGGTAACACCTGCCACTATGACCAATAGAAAATGAACCCAAACAAGGGCTAAAAAGCATGGCATACTGAAAAGTATGTGTCAGGGCAGTAGGATAGAGTGAATTTTTCCTTTTTTTAAAATTTAGAATTCCAATAATAATGCTGGCACACCAGAGGTTTTTTGTTTTTGTTTTTGTCTTTTTAGGGTTGCACCCACAACATATGAAGTTTCCCAGGCCAGGGGTCCAATTGGAGCTGTAGCTGCCGGCCTATACCACAGCCACAGCAACGTCAGATCCAAGCCCCGCCTGTGACCTACACCACAGCTCATGGCAACACCGGATCCTTAACCTACTGAGAGGGGCTAGGGATCAAACCCATGTCCTCATGGATGCTACTTGGGTTCGTTAATCGATGAGCCACAACAGGAACTCCTAGAGGTGTTTTTAAAAAAGGATGAAAAATAGACCAGGTACATGAAGAGGCTTAGTAAAGAACAAGTGTTATGTTGTGCTGGGCTGTTTTCCGGGGGCCTGTGTGCACTCAGGTCACAGCTGGAAGGAGGGGGTACCTTCTGTGTTCACCACGATGATACCCTGCACGCCTTTCTGGCTCTGAAGTCGCTTCAGTGTCTCCTCCACCTCCGCCTGCCAGAGAGAACAAGGTCAAGGTTAGGAGGGGTCAAGAAGACTGAATCAACTCCCTTCAAACCCCTGGCAGATGAATCACACGTTCCAACAACAAACAAGTAACACCTAGGCACGTGGCACCTCCCCAGCATTTGGAATGGTCTCTAGGCCACCAGCAGCATCTAAGCTACCATACTCCAGTATGGGGTGGGGTGGGGCTGCTCCTGGCCCTTTTCCTACCAGGGACGATTACTCCTTCTCCCTCAGCTATTTGGAAGCAGAGATCAAATACCATCCCCAGGAGTATAGACACATCCATGACTCATATATTTGGCACAGCTGGGGGACAAACCAGAGGACTCTGATGACTTTAAAAAAAAAAAAAAGAGGGGTATCCAACAGGAAGGAGACATATTGTCACTTGTGGCCCAAACAGCACAACTGAAAACATTCCAAAGGAAGCAAAATGATCCCATGAGGATAGACTCAGGGACTTAATGATCTGGTGTCTGAGATGCTGTGACGCAACGCACACAGCCAGAGGAAAAGCTGGAGAAGGGACTCATTAGTCCGGATTCTCCAGGAGCTAGTCAAGGTGGGATGGTCTAGCACACGGAATCTGTAAACAGAATGGACAATCAGACTTTGGGTCCTCCCCCTGCCATGCGAGGCCTTATTATTACTGCTCTATTATTGCTCCCATCTCTTTACCCTCCCCTGCACTCTCCACCTGCATGTCCAAACCTCTGTCTCCACATCTTTTTACCCAAACAAGGCCTCTTCTCTGCTGAAATCCAACAAATTCTCCTAGAGCATCTAAGATATCACCTCCTCCAGGAAGCCTTTATTGATGTCTTTGCCTGCTTCTGACTCCCTGAACTCTTGACTGTGGCACTCTGAGGATGCAGTAAGTACCATCTGACTGAAGAGTAGGGGCTCAATAAACAGCTGCTTAACTGAACTAGGCCTAACTCTTCCTGTGGATGGAAACTGGCTTAACATGTGTGTGCTCTGAGGAGGGCCTTTCCAGACCCATTTAGAATCCAGTCAGAAGCTCCTCAAAGGCTGAGAGTCATACTGTGTTGGAAATAGAGGCTCTGTTCACCAAGAGTGGTTCTCTACCCTCCGGGGCTAATGAGTTGGCCCAGGGGGAGGAGCCTCTAAACAGAGGATGGAGACAGCACAAAGAAGGACTGTTTTCTAGTAGGCAGAAGCCTGACAATCCAGTCACAGCCACCCACTCCCCAATGATGTACCAACACTCTCAAATGCTGGAAGGAAGGGCAAATAATTTCCTCCTACAAAACGGCAAAAAGCCTGATGGCTCTATAATCCAGAGCCTTGGTAAAAGGGCAGAGCTAGACATGTGCATGTGACAGTACCACACAGTGGGCCACGCATGTATGAGATCACAAGTGGTCCAGCACATTCACCGAGTTCCTACCATACACTGCTCTGGAGAGGAGACGTAAAGGACTATAGTGGTCAAGACTACACAGTACTCAGTCTGACCTGGTAACCCTCCTAGAAATTTACCCTCAGGAAATAATCCAGAAGGACTAAAAGAACACAGCAAGGTATTTGCTGCAGTGGTATCTGTGCTAACAAAAAGCAGGAAGGGCCAGAAATGCCCAATAATTAGGGAAAAGGCCAAGTAAATTATGGAATGTCCATTCACAGGAATATAATACACATATTAACAACGGTGATCAGAATACTTATACCACTGCAAAAAGTGCTTGGTGACTGCAACCATATGAAAACAACAAGAGGGCTAGAAGGATTATGAAAAAAATAAAAAGCCACACTGAGAGCAGGGAACTCTAGATAAGGTTTTACTTATTTTTCATTCTTTGTCTCTTTAGAGCCACACCCATGGCATATGGAGGTTCCCAGGCTAGGGGTCGAATCGGAGCTGTAGACGCCGGCCTACACCACAGCCACAGCAACTCGGGATCTGAGCCGCATCTACGACCAACACCACAACTCACAGCAACACTGGATCCTTAACCCACTGAGCTGAGGCCAGGGATCAAACCCGCGTCCTCATGTATGCTACTCAGATTCGTTTCTGATGAGCCACCCCAGGAACTCCTATATTCTTTTTTAAGAAAAGAGTCTCTTTTATTCCATTATATTGTTTCTATTTAAAAGCATTTTTTAGAAGTTCCTTTGAGACACAGGGATCCAGTTTTGTCACTGTAGTGGCTCGGCTTGCTGCTGTGGCACAGGTTCAATCCCTGGCCTAGGAACTTCTGCATCTTGTGAGTGGAGAAAAACAAACAACAAACAAACCCATTTTTTAACTCATCTCTCTGTGTATCAAGAGATCAGAGATCTCTGATTTGAGGACTACAGGGCTCTGATAAGTTCAACGTAAGAATAAGAACAACGTAAGAATAGAACAAGCTCAATCAATCTGCAATCAAACTGGAGAAGAGGAACCATCCAAAGATGTCAGAACTGAAGTTCAAAATATCCCCTGGAGGTCTTAAAGTGGGCCCAAAACGAGAAAAATGAAATTTCATAAGATGGCTATTCATTCAATATGGGTACCTTCTATGTGCCAGACATTGTTTAAGAGCTAGGGGTGCTGTATTAAACAGACTGTAACAGAAATCCCTCCCTCAGGAAGTCAACGTTGGTAGACAGTGTAGTCAGACATTAATAAAAACATAAGTAAGATACAAATGTCAGATACAGTAGGGATGGGGGATCTGGAATGCAGGGGCTGATAGCAATTTTATTTTATTTTTTATTTTCTGCTTTTTAGGGCTGCACCTGCAGCATGTGGAAGTTCCCAGGCTAGGGGTCAAATGAGAGCTACAGCTTCCAGCCTACTTCCCAGCCATAACAATGCCAGATCTGAGCCACGTCTGCAAACTACACTGCAGCTTGTGGCAATGCTGGATCCTTACCCACTGAGCGAGGCCAGCGATCAAATCTGCACCTTCATGGATACTAGTCAGGTTCTTAACCTGCTGATCCATGACAGGAACTCCATGATGGCAATCTTAAATAAGGTGGTCAGAAAAAGCCTAGCTCAGGTGATAGTTGAGTAGCGATCTGAAAAAGAGGGAGCTTAACCATGTGGATTTCTAGGAAGAGTGTTTCAGGCAGCATGAAGAGCAAGTGCTAGAGCCCTGAGCGGAGAAGTGGTGTGTTCAGGAAAAGCAAAGGTGCCAGTGTGGCTGAAATGCAGTGAGTGGCAGGCAGCCAGATAAGAGAGATAGATAGCTAGCTAGGATCAGATGCGATTTCAGGGGGCCTCAGAAACCACAGTAATGACTTTAATGGTGGTAGTGTGGGGAGCCACTAGCAGGTTTTGAGGGCGTTTTGAAAGGATGGCTTTGGCTGCTGTATGGATAATGGACTGCAGGGGGCAAGCACAGCCAGCCTGAGCCTGGGCCCTGGCATGCGCTGCTCCCTCTGAAAGAAGAAACCTCTCCCTCACTCACTACTTCATGAAACTAACTCCCAACTCTTTAGACTCAGCTTATGAGCCTCCTGTGGGAGGCTTCTCCGACACCTGCCCCTCTTCTAGGTACCCATGGCTCCCTGACTCCAGAGCACTTACCACAGTGGAGTATAACTGCGTTTTGCATCTGTCTCTTCCTCCAGACCCAAAGCACCCTGGGAACAGGAAACTAGTCTTTATGATCCCAGTACCCGGTAGAGTATAGGCTCAATAAATACTTAAGAAGCAAATAAAAAGCATTCCTACAATAATGTTTTACAAAAATTAACCTTTTTAAGTAGAGGGGGGACATGGTCTTACCTTCCAGGGTAAAAGTCAGCTAGGGTTTAGCTGATCCTAAATTTAATAAGAACAAACCACTGAGATCTGGCTTCTTAAAAAGTCAACACACACTTACCAAGAACGGGAGAACATACAAGGATACACTGATCTACTCAGTACCTTCTTCAGGTCAGATATAGGATCAATGTTTTCAGATACATGACCATCTGAATTTTCCATGGTTAGTATGATATCCGTTTTACAACAAGGAACCGAAGTTCAGAAGAGTTTTGCCCAAGCACACATAGCAGGTCAAGAAAAGAGCTGAATATACCACTGACCACAAATGATGAGCTCCTTGTCCTCAGAGAGCTCACATTTTGGTGCAAGAAACCTTCAGAAATAAGTGACAAAGATTCGCTGTACAGGGACAGGGTGGGGTGGGGGGACAAGGGAATGCGACTTTGGCTAGTGTGGTCAGGATATCATCTTTAAACCAAGAATTAAATAAAGGGAAAATAAAGCACTCTGGGCAATGGGATGAAAGCAAAGTGGGAAGTGGGAAGGAGTCTGGTATGTTCGAGGAACAGAGATAATCAGTACTTCCAAGTTTTTTGGTTTTTTGCCAATCTAATAGGCAAAACCCTGGAATTCTCTGGTGGCTCAGGGGGTTAAGGATCCAGCATTGTCACTACTGTGGCTCAAGTCACTGCTGTGGTAGAGGTTCAATCCCTGGCCCAGGAACTTCCATAAGCCCCAGGCAGGACAGAAAACAAAAACAAACAAACAATAGGCAAACCCCAAATAATAGAAAGCCAACTTTTCAATAATTTTTAAGAATTATCAGTGAGGTTGGTCAGAAAAAAAAGGCTTATTGTAGTTCCCATTGTGGCTCAGTGGCTTAAGAACCCAACGAGTCTCTGTGAGGATACAGGTTTGATCCCTGGCTACACTTGGTGGGTTGAGGATCTGGTGCTGCTGCAAGAGGCCATGTAGGTCACAGATGCAGCTCAGACCTGGTGTTGCTGTGACTGTGGCATAGGACTCAGCTGCAGCTCTGATTCGACCCCTAGCTTGGGAACTTCCATATACCACAGGTGTGGCCATAAAAAGAAAAGAAAGAAAAAGAAAAAAGAAAAAAAAAAAAGACTTAGTGAAGATAGTGGAATTTATTGTCTGCATTCCTCTTTTTGATTTTTCTACAAATCTTACTGATTTTCAAAATCTCTTGTTAGAAATATTAGACTTTTGCCCATCATATAAATCACGATTCTTCCATGTTTTTCATTTAACCTTAGTATTTTTTTCAATAATCAGAAGTTTAAAATTTTTATTTTATATTTTAAAATTTTTAATGTAGTCCAACTTAATAAAATTTTTTCCCTGTAAGGATGGAGAGTAGCTTGTCCAACCTGAACCCAACCAGTAGGGTAGGGCTAGGCCTAGGTGAGTGAGAGCCGTAAGGCCTAGAAGGGTCTCCAGAAGGCATAGAGCATCTGCTTTCAGGAGAAATTGCTTAAAACAAACTTCAAGTTCAGCCCTAAAGGAAGGAGTCAAGAAAGAAAACACATGATGCCAAAAAGCCACAAGCAGCAACAGGAACATTTGCAGACAGGAGAAGAAGTCTGTCATCCCTGCAGGGCTAGCTAACTGGTACCAGAAAAATCTGAGGGGATATGGAGCCCCCCAGAGTCAGCTCCTATCTCCAACTTCCCATCCTACTCCTAGAAAGAGCCCAACTGGTATCTTCAGCATCCTGAGTCGTCGTCGTCTTTTTTTTTTTAATTTGGCTGCACCCACAGCATGCAGAAGTTCCTGGGCTAGGAGTTCCCATCGTGGCTCAGCAGTTAATGAACCTGACTAGTATCCTGTGAGGATCCAGGTTCGATCCCTGGCCTTGCTCAGTGGGTTAAGGATCCAGTGTTGCCTTGAGCTGTGGTGTAGGTCTCAGACCCGGCTCAGATCCCATGTTGCTGTGGCGTAGGCTGGCAGCTACAGCTCCAATTTGACCCCTAGCCTGGGAACCTCCATATGCCATGGGTGCGACCCTAATAAAACAAACAAAAAAAAGAAGTTCCTGGGCTAGGTATTGAACCTGTGCCACAGCAGTGACTGAAGTCACAGTAGCAACAACGTTGGATTCTTAACCAGTTAGGCCATTAGGGAGCTTCTTTTTTTTTTTTTTTTTTTTGTCTCTTGTCTTTTTGTTGTTGTTGTTGCTATTTCTTGGGCCGCTCCCACGGCATATGGAGGTTCCCAGGCTAGGGGTTGAATCGGAGCTGTAGCCACCGGCCTACGCCAGAGCCACAACAATGATGGATCCAAGCCGCGTCTGCGACCTACACCACAGCTCACGGCAACGCCGGATCGTTAACCCACTGAGCAAGGGCAGGGACCGAACCTGCAACCTCATGGTTCCTAGTCGGATTCGTTAACCACTGCGCCACGACGGGAACTCCCATTAGGGAGCTTCTTGAGTCTTTATTACTATTAACATGGGTGTCTGCATCAGAGAAAAGACAAAACTCCTGGGTGCTCTAGTTCCCAGGTACATGCTGCTGACAGATTAAAAAAACAAGTAAAAATAAAATTTCATGATTATTTATTGGTTTTGCATAGGAGGGATAATTATCCGAAGCAAATGTTTCATAAAGGAACAGTGTCCAATCCGACTACTGAATATAAAAATTTTAATTTCTAGGAGTTCCCTCTGTGGCACGACAGATCAGCGGTGTCTTGGGAGTGCTGGGATGAGGGTTCAATCCTTGGCCCAGCACAGTGGGTTAAGGATCCAGTGTTGCCACAGACGCGGCTTACATCATAACCACGGCTCAGATATGATTCCTGGCCCAGCAATTCCATACACCACGGGGTGGCCCAAAAAGAAAAAAAAAATTTGTCTTAACTTCTAGAAAACAAAAAAGGAGTCGTGGCGCAGTGGTTAACGAATCCGACTAGGAACCATGAGGTTGCGGGTTTGGTCCCTGGCCTTGCTCAGTGGGTTAACGATCCGGCGTTGCCGTGAGCTGTGGTGTAGATTGCAGATGCCGCTCGTATCCATCATTGTTGTGGCTCTGGCGTAGGCCGGTGGCTACAGCTCTGATTGGACCCCTAGCCTGGGAATCTCCATATGCCGCGGGAGCGGCCCAAGAAGTAGCAAAAAGACCAAAAAAAAAAAAAAGGAGAGAAAAACAAGTGCATCAAATATAACAGGAGTGCCCACTGTAGTACAGTGGGTTAAGGATCTGGCATTGTTTCTGTGATGGCTCAAGTTTGATTTTAACAAAAGCATCTGGCATTGCCACAGCTGTGGTATAGGTTTCAGCTGCGGCTCAGATTTAATACCCAGCCCAGGAACTTCCACATGCTGTGTGGGTAAGGCCATTTTATATATATATATATATATATATAAAACAGACAAAAGAATAATTCCAGGAGTTCCCTGGTGGCTCAGCAGGTTAAGAATCTGGCATTGTCACTGCTGTGGCTCTGGTTTACCTCTGTGGCATGGGTTTGGTCCTTGGCCTGTGAACTTTAATATGCTGTGGGTATAGCCAAAAAAAAAGGGGTAATTCCAAAATATCACACAGAATACTTAAGAAAAACAGTTAAGTCTCTAAAATTAAGAGGGCAAGAAGGCTACTAGGAGAAAATACACCCAAAAGAAATTCAAACACACAGAAAAATGTTCATTGTTCCCTGTATGTATGTATGTATATATATATATATATATATTTTTTTTTTTTTTTTTGTCTTTTTGCTATTTCTTGGGCCACTCCTGCGGCATATGGAGATTCCCAGGCTAGGGGTCTAATCAGAGCCGTAGCCACCGGCCTACACCACAGTCACAGCAATGCAGGATCCGAGCTGCATCTACAACCTACACCACAGCTCACGGCAACACCGGATGGTTAACCCACTGAGCAAGGCCAGGGACTGAACCTGCGACCTCATGGTTCCTCGTCGGATTCGTTAACCACTGCGCCACGACGGGGAACTCCCTCTGTACATATAAACATGAAAATTATAGCAATGCTGAGATATCTTTTGAACACTGGCAGTATTACAGCAAAACTGGTTGTTGTTCTGTCTTTTTAGGGCTGCACCAGAGGCATATGGGAGTTCCCAGCCTAGGGGTCAAATCAGAGCTGCTAGCCACTGGCCTACGCCACAGCCACACCAATGTAGAATCCAAGCCACATCTGTGACCTACACCACAGCTTACGGCAATGCTGGATCCTTGACCCACTGATCGAGACAAGGGATTGAACCTGCATCCTCATAGTTACTAGTCAGATTGTTTCCACTGAGTCATGACTAGAACTCCAATGCAACCTTTTGAGAAAGCTACAGGACAACACTATTGCAAGTGTTGGTCCCCCGGCCTCAGAGATTCTCTTCCTTAGAATTTCTCCTGAGAAAATCATCTAATAAATTTGTTTAAAAGAAAACAAACTCTACACATACAGAGACATTCATTAAACTGCTATCTTTATTAACAAAGAATTAGGAGCAACCCAAATAGGGAAATGGGTTGGCAAATTATGGTTCAAATATTTCATGGACTACCATGTAATCATTAAAAATAATTCAATACAAAGATGATGTGGCAACAAAGTTATATGTCTCTGGACATTCAAACAAACAGAAACAAAAAACTAGAATGTATATCTTGAAAAAAATATGCATATGTAAACAAAGATGAGGAGAACATAGCATACAAAGATGAAAACAGTTGTGTGGTAGAATAAAACTGGATGTGATTATGGATTTTTTTTTTTTTCTTTTTAGGGCCGCACACTAAATGTGTAAATTCCCAGGCTAGAGGTCGAATCGGAGCTGCAGATGCCAGCCTACACCACCACTCACAGCAACGCTGGATCCTTAACCCACTGAGTGAGACCAGGGATTGAATCCACATCCTCATGAATACTAGTCAGGTTCGTAACTCGCTGGACCACGACGGGAACTCCCTATGGATGTGGATGACTTTTATATCACCATCCAAAAGAGCTATCTGTCAGTTTCTACAAAATGTTTAAAATGTGCCTGTCAGAAGTACCACTTCTGTTTACCGCTACACAAACACTAGCATGACAGCAAAAAAAAAGGACAAAAACAGCACTGTAGCATTGTCTGGAGTGAAATACTATAATACATCTCAATGTATATACTGCAGTAGAAGATAAATACACTCCTTTAAAAGAATGAAGTACGTTTGTATATAATGACATGGAAAAATACCTGATAGTTTTTAGTGAAGAGTGTAAGTTCCAGAATGAGATTATCTACCCATATAGCCTAGAGTAAACTTAATATGTATAAATATGTTCCAATATCATGTAATGAACAGGTTATATATAAATATGCTTATGCACTTAATAAATATGGAAAGAAACACACCCAACTGTCATTACCAGAGAGGAGTGAGGTGGGAACTACATATACTTTCTACATTACAAACTTTGGTACTGCTTGAATTTGTTGAAATGTGCATCTAAATATATTTTGCTTTCATGAGTAGAAGCACACAATAGCATGGTAGAAGTTGCAGGAAACCACTATTAGTGTAAGAAAAAGACAGGACATATATACATGCTGGTATACACATAAAAGGAACTAATGTTTCTAAAGGAGATTGAAGCTGGGTATCAAGGTTTGGTGGAAGATTTATTTTCACTTAGATCCTTTCAGATGCTTTTTTGTTTTTACTGTGTGCAATTATTATCTGCTAAAAGTCAATTTCTTTTACAGTTTAAAAAGTGATATGAATGATAAAGTTACCTCATCTAGTCTATAAACTAGCTAACTATAAACTATAAATAGCTGTATCTATTCTACATACAGCTAAACTATATAAAGCAAAAACTGACGAAAACACAAGTAATCTGCCTAATTATAAGTCGTTACCTCCAGGTATGGTACTGTTTCTTATTCCCTTTCAATTTTTCTTTTAGGCTTTAAATTCTTAAATACGATTTTTTAAAACCGTTCACATGGTTTAACGTTCAAAAGCTCTTTCCAAGTTTTTTTTTTTTTACAAGTTGGGAGGATTAAAAACACAAGAAACCAAACCTGTAAAGGCATAAAGAGCCCACAGTTCCAGTCAGCAAGGCAGGAACCCCAAGGGTGGATCCCGCTCGTTTCTGACTCATGCACCATTTCTCAACGGCTCGAAAGAATCACACAGAAAGGCAGCAGTCAAGTGTCTAGGGTTCAAGTCCATCTCCGTCATTTCCTGGGGCAGGGCACTTAGTTTCACCGGGTTTTACATCCCGAGTGTGTAAAACAGGGAAAATGGTCGTACCTACTTCACAGAGTTACGGTGAGGAGGCAGGCCAGGGTATGTAAAGCGTATAGCAGTGCCTGGCACGAATTAAGTTTCTAGGAAATATAATCACTATTGTTGTTATAGCTCAACAAGGCCAAGGTTGCTAGGATGCAGGGGCCCGTGCGCCCAGCTCCGTCAATCCTTCCCCGTGACACGAGCAACTACTTCCGGTCAAAGGACCACTGGATCCGGTGGCCCCGCCTCGGCCCCCTCGGTCCGAGTCAGGAGGCCCGCGCCGCCCCGGTTCCGCCCTCCAGACTGCTTCGGTCCGGCGCGCCCAGCCCCGCGGATGCCGCCCGGAAGGATGCACCTCTGAGCTGAGGGTGGTGGGAGGTCGTGGTTGGCCACCTCCCGGCCGCTGGCCACAAGCTCCCGGCAGATACTCACCATCTCGGACCGATCCTGTAGCTCCTCGTCGCCGGCCTTCAGCCCAGTCCCGGAGCCTCTCTGCGCCTGCGCACAGCTCCCTGTCAAAGCGGACAGGCTCGGTAGCCTATCAGGAGCCAGCAGGCGGGTAGGCGGATCCTGGGGAATTGGCCCAGTGCTGTCCGCGAACAGCAAAATAGCAATCCAGCTGTGGAAAATTCCCAGCTCCAGCTATGCCGAAAAGATGCAAGTTGGCTTTGTTGGAAGAGGCTTTCAACACTTAACCGAGGCCTGAGCTAGCTCTGGAGGTCCTGGGTGGAGGGTGGGGAGAGACTCTGAAGGAGTGGGTGTTGCTGATAGCCACTTTGCTCCCGAATTGAGGCAAGGCGAGGCTCCGAGCCAAAATGCGCTAAAAAGTCCGAAATTCGAACTGGAGCCAAGAATCCATAGGGCCTCGTGAGCGACTCCCTCGGATTCCATGCGGGCACCGAGGTAAAGTGGTCGGGGCTAACCTGGGAGTCTTTTAGTCTTAGAACCTCTAGCTCAGCGCCGCCCTTGTGTTGCCTTAGAGAAGCCACTTCAAATTTCTGTAGTCCCTCATTTGCTCACCTTTAAAAGGGGGACCCTTCTTCCTAGAGCCCTATGTTAAGTTTTCCACACAAAAAAATTCTGGGTTCTCTAGCAGGAAATAATTTGCTAAGACAACTGCCATTTAGTGAACCTTGTGCTATGTTACTGGGCTTACACCCACGCTATCTCCTGTAGCCTCAGCTTAAAGTTTCTTGGAGGCACTGGAGCTTGCTGAATTCAAGCTCCAAACTTTCATTCCACTGTCGCCTCGTTCAGTTGAGTAAGGATTTGGTTTTCCTTCCAGGGGCGTCTGCATGTTAAGAAGATTGAATAGTGACTTTATGGTGAAGAAACTTGGGAGACACCATCATAACCAGAGGATCAAGGTTAACATAACTGGTTAAGGGATATATTAATATGTGCCCTCTGATAATCTTGCAAAGGGCACTTTACATCTGTGGTGTTTTTCTCAAAAATCCATGGCCTTAACCATGAGAAAACATTGAACCAAACTTGAGGGACTCTATAAGGTACCCAACCAATACTCTTCAAAAAATGTCAAAGTCACACACACACACACACAAAAAGAACTGGAGTTCCCGTCGTGGCGCAGTGGTTAACGAATCTGACTAGGAACCATGAGGTTGCTCAGTGGGTTAACGATCCGGCGTTGCCGTGAGCTGTGGTGTAGGTTGCAGACGCGGCTCGGATCCATCGTTGTTGTGGCTCTGGCATAGGCTGGTGGCTACAGCTCCAATTGGACCCCTACCCTGGGAACCTCCATATGCCACGAAAGCGGCCCAAGAAAATGGGGAAAAGAAAAAAGACCAAAAAAAAAAAAGTCAAAGTCAGGAAAGAAGGAATGAATGAGAACTGTTACAGATTGGAAGAGACTGAGAAAAGGGACATTGGTGGAAAAACTAGTGAAATCTGTAAAAAGGTTTTAGTTTAGCATTATTTTACAGATGTCAACTTATATGAGATGTTAACATTGGGGAAAGCTGGATGAAGAGTGTGCAGGAGGAGTTCTCCATACTATATTTGCAACAGCTCTGTAAGTCAAATTATTTCAAAGTTTTAAAAAAAGTATTAGATACAAAGAAGTGATTAATGAACTCTGGAAACATTTTGCAAGGGGAAGAAGGGCTGTAGTAACTGGACCTCAAAATATCCTGTAAGAGGAGTTCCCGTTGTGGCACAGCGGAAATGAATCTGACTAGGACCCATTAGGTTGTGGGTTCAATCCCTGGCTCGTTCAGTGGGTTAAGGATACAGCATGGCCGGGAGCTGTGGTGTAGGTCGCAGATGCGGCTCAGATCCTGTTTAGTTGTGGCTGTGGAGACCAGCAGCTGTAGCTCCGATTCGACCCCTAGTCTGGGAAGGTCCATATGCTGCAGGTGCAGCCCTAAAAAGCAAAAAGCAAAAAGCAAAAAAAAAAAAAATCCTGGAAGAAAAGCACAGAAGGATCATTACCACAATCCTACATATAGAGAACTGTACTGAGAGGGGTGAATGAATTGAACATCACAGTCACAAAAGCAAAAAAGAGAATGGCCAATAGTCCATGTGTTCATGACTGATTTGGAAATAGTTAGGGCCTTGAGTGGACAGGCTTATGAGCTTTAATTAGAGTTTATTCTGTGGCAATGGAGGAAACTTGTAAAATTTTAAGAGGGGAGAACCATGAGACTGAAGTCTTCCAAGGGGCATTCTAAGGTAGCACAGGTGGACTGGAGAGAATGGAAGCAATGACAAGAGGTTGCTACAGCAAACCAGGGTAGGGATGAAGAATGTGGGCTGTGGCAATGGGGCAGCTCTGAGAGAAGTGATTCAAAAGAAGTTCTGGAGATGGATTCGACAGGATTTGGAGACCAATTAGATGGAACAGCTAACCCATGGAAGACTCCCAGGTTGCTGTAAGTAGCAGTACAGCAAAACTTTTTAAGCATGTAGTCTTTGGCATCAAACAATCCTGAATTCCAATTTGCACTCTTGCCACTTAATAACTGGACGCTTCCAGTTACTCAACCACGTTTAGCCTATTTTCTTTTCTTTAAAATAGAGATAATCATTCCTCTCTGTGAGTGGCCAGGAAGACTAAATGACAGTGCATATAGCATATCTAAGTTCTTGGGACACAGTAAGTGTTGACAGTTATCCTGGACTAAGTGAATATGGGTGTGATACCAGTTGCTAGGATAGAGAAGACACATAGAGGTCTTAATAAGACAGATGGAAATAACAGTATGGCTGGTTTCAGTGGTCTGCAGGTATGACTGTAAATTCTCAAGGTCCTTCCCTGTGGTTTCTTTGAGGAAGCCCTCTTGCCCACAGCATCTTTGCTCAGTGGGAACCTGTTCACAAGGGACCAGTATTATCTTGTGAACCAGTATACTGTTCACAAGGGACCAGTACAGGTCTCCACTGAAGACCCTTGTTGCCAACCAGGAAGATTCCTGTGGATCCTCCTAAATGTCCTGACCACAAAGGAGCCCTCCAGACACACAGAAATAGATAAATGAAATGGGAATGACAGCAGTTTCTGTGCTGGAGTTACAATGTAAGACGCTTTTCATAAGAGTCTGGAGAATTCTATTCCAGAGAACAGAACAGTCTCAGCCACAGCGGAGTCCCAGTTTGATGCTTTGTAGGATCTGGGCTGGACAGGCAAATGATCAGAATAAACAACTAGTTGGGGGAGTTCCTTTTGTGGTGCAGTGGAAACAAATCCGACTCAGAACCATGAGGTTGCGGGTTCGATCCCTGGCCTTGCTCAGTGGGTTAAGGATCCAGCTTTGCTGTGAGCTGTGGTGTAGGTTGCAGAGGTGGCTTGGATCCCGCATGGCTGTGATGTAGACCAGCAGCTGTAGCTCTGATTAGCCCCCTAGCCTGGAAACCTAGATATGCCGCAGGGGCAGTCCTACAAAGCAAAAAACAAACAACTACTTGGAAATGAATCTGACTAGTATCCACGCGGTTTGAATCCCTGGAGTTGATCAGTGGGTCAGGGACGCAGCATTGCCATGAGCTGCAGCTGAGGATCTGGCATTGCTGTGGCTGAGATGTAGGCCAGCAGCTGCAGCTCCGATTCTATCCCCAGGGCTGGGAAATTCCATATGCCTCGGGTGCAGCCCTTAAAAGCAAACAAACCAACCCAACTACTTATTTTCCTGTGGAAGATTTCCTCACGCTGGGGGGAACATGTTTTCCCTCTTTCTCTTAGCCATGCTGAAACTAGCTTTCCAGCTGCTTATATAGGATAAACAGGATAGGGTCTAATTTGCAGAACCTGGGAGGAACCTGTAATTTCTGTCCTCCAGTCACTGTTAGATCACCGTGTTTAAAAAAACAACAAATAAATTCCCTCTTCTTTCCATGGAATCTATTTTAAAGGAGAACATGGTCACTTGTTTTCCTAATAAGAAAAAGGTCTACCAGGAGTTCCCGTCGTGGCTCAGTAGTTAACGAATCCGACTAGGAACATGAGGTTGCGGGTTTGATCCCTGGCCTTGCTCAGTGGGTTAAGGAATCCAGCTTTGCTGTGAGCTGTGGTATAGGTCGAAGAGGTGGCTTGGATCCCATGTGGCTCTGGTATAGACCAGCAGCTGTAGCTCCGACTTGACCCCTAGCCTGGGAACCTCCATATGTCGTGGGTGCAGCCCTAAAAAGCAAAGAAGAAAAAGGTCTACTGAAACTAAGTTTACTGACAGTCTTGGTAGCTAGCTGGTGGTTCTCTCTTGAGCATTTCTGGCTGGGATCCTGTCTTAGAGAACCATTAGTTGTTCAAGAAAAGGAGACATCTTCATCTTGCTTCTCTTCAAAATGGGCACCAAATCCAGTCTCACCTCAGTGAGTTTTTTTTTTGACAGTACAGGCAGGCTGTAACTTGCCCACTTACAGAAGCAGAGGAGTAGAAATCTATATGACCTGTTCATACAGAAGGCTTCCCTGCAGGTGGGGAAAACCTTAAGACTAACAGAGAAGTGTGCAAATGAAGGACCAAAAAGTTTAATTGTAAACAGTCTTACATCTTTTAAAGAAATGCAAGCGAGGCATCCCCTGAAGGACCTTATAAGAGCACTTGACTCCTTGTGAAATTTGTAGTTACCTGAGTATTTGCTATTACAGTTCAAGAAAACAAAGGAACTCCAATACAATAATATACAATCCAGTGCTGCAATCCCATTTTTAGTTAAGAAAGCATAGCATATATACAAATAATTTTGTAAATAACTCTAAAAAAAATGAGGGGGGCTGGAGATGCCAACAATATTAAATAGCAGTAGTTAACCTAAAGGAGTTTAAAAACAAGGAAGGATATAAAAACAGAAGTCTAATTTCCATGAGTCATTCCAAATAACATTTCAGACTATTAATCAGATAAATAAAAAGTGGCAGAGTGGGCTTCAATGAAATAGTTCATCTAGGATGAGACCTTGGTGGACAGCTGAGTCATGCTTCACTAAAATTTCTGATAAACTGATATTGGTGTGTCAATTTCCTGGTGAAAAATTAGTACCTGAATTTTAAATAGAGTTATTGTAAGTCTTATGAAATTAGATTCTTCTGCACTCTCATATAGCATAAAATAATTATTACAAGAATTCATTGTTATTATCAGATGCTGGATCAGTTTTAAATCACTCTATTTGATGAATCAAGTGATGTCCTTCCCTGCTGACCCATGGTATGTGAAACGATACCTTCCCCAACCTCCCAAAAGAGCAGAAGAATAAGGCAATTGCTCATTTTACTTTGTTTTTATTTCAACATAACATGCAGTAAAAAAATTAACAGGATTTATTAGCATTTACAATGCTTACAAAGAAAAAGGACTCTAAAAGCAATTTAGCTCAGATTTAAGAAATCGCTCTAATTAAACACTTACAATAAATCTATTTCCAAATGTTCAGTTTGGACCAAAATTTAAGATAGCATTTGATAGATATTTATGTCCACTGTCTATTTGCATTATTTTTATATAACCTCTGATTCTTGGGATATCCAGCCCCCATTTTCCTAACACAGCAGGGAGAGACATATACATGTGGCCATTTAAATTAAAGGAAGAAATGGAATAAGGGAGATCCCAGGCTGCAAAAATATATACAAGCATTTACCTTTTCCAGAACTAAACGTTTCTTCCATAAAAATATTAAATAGCCAAGCCCTATAGAACTAGGGCCGGGACTACTTCAAATATAACTATTCTGTATTTTAAAAATATAGGGCAGAAAGCCTTTTGGGTGATATTTATACATTTTCACACAATATTTCTAGGTCCCTAAATGAATCATCAAGCATTATGTAGAACAAAAAAGTCTACTTTCTTACATTATCTCTTAATTTAATCTCATAAATCTCTAGTAAATATTGTAGGTAACTACATTTCAATATGAGCATTCACCTCAATAAGAAGTCTTTACAGAAGGCTTAATCTCCATAGTCACATATTACCAAAGTTCAGACTTATGTAACAAAGGGGCAGTTGGCAGACGTTTGCTCTGTAAGACAAAGCAATAGCTTTCCCCCTCCACAACAAAAAGGCAGGGTTGCTACTCTGAAGACAAATAGGGCTTTTAAGAGACCATACCACATTTCCTAGCATATGTAGGATAAAATAAAAATAAAGATAGGACTGGGGAGACCCCAATCTCCCCCCTTTACACCAACAATTTCTGGATGAGGCAACCCTTTTACATTAAGTCTGCTTTTTGATGGCAGTGTTTTAAAGTACAGATACACAAGTTTAAAAATGTTCTTGTTGTTGTTCCAAGATGTAAAAGCAAGAGTAGCTAAGGACAAAAATAATTTTTTTTTCTTTCCACATGGAACAGGGGTTTGTTACTCTCTGATTATTTTTGTCTCAATACTACTTGTTCATGCAATGCTACTGAAATCTGCCAAAGTCCCTATTTCATGAGTTATGAGGCCACCCTCAAATCAAGATTCAGCTATGACAGGCACTCAGCTGGCTTAGGCTTCCTCCCAGTGTCCATAATGTCAAACCTCTGACAGCAGCCATCTTGACAGAGTCAAAGCTAGGCTAAGTTAAAAGAATTACTACAGAGAAGGTCAAAGTGCATTAATCAGTTACTAATGGGGCAATCTATTATTAAATAGTTAAGGGGAAAACCTGTTAAAGTTTTTAGAGGTGAAGAGAATATTCAAATCAGGACAATAGAAAGAATGGAAAAAACTATTCTAACATACGTCAGAAAAATGATAAATCTGAAGTTTTAATTCACATAGAGAATACATTTCTGTGGTTACTAGAAATGTATTGAGAGTAAATGTATGACTCCTGTCTTTTTAGCTAATACCACAGCTCTCCCTCCCTAATGAAAGTATAATTTTATGGGCTGTTTCACTGACCTCTACTTGGATTTGAAAACATTTTAGAAAGCATTCTAGTTATAGCCTGAACTCCTTAACAATAATTAAATATAACTGAAGTTGTTGGATTATGATAAAATCATGAAGATGCAATTTATGTATAGGAACATACAAAAATTATCAATGATGGCCTCTGATGAAATCAGTTAAATTAATTCCAAATCTAGGTTAAATTTTATATAGTGAAGGGAGCACAGTGTTATCATTATTTGTAAAGTTTAGTATTTCCAAGGCAATTAAAACAATCAGATTCCCAAATGAAGAGAGTTATGAAGTCATTTGCAGGCTGGGACCAACTTCTCCCTGAATTCAAGTTAACAAAACTACAAGAATCTAGCATCTGTCCTTTCTAAGGATAACATCAAAATGATGTATGGATTCATGCTCCAGAAAGGAAGAAAAACAGTCAGGCCAGGCTGAAATAAGAGGAAGAGCACAAGCCAGAAGTTTGTTCACATCCCCAGAAGTTGGGCTACTTCAAACAAGTATCTCTTAACATGAGGCTTAATAAGAAGATCTTATATATTTTAGTTACCAAGGGACTTCCTTGCATATCTGAAGAATCTCTAAAAGAAAAAAACTCACTCCCCAAGTGAGACTTCTGATACACATATACATAATTGTTAAGGAAAACAATCTAGTGGAATAAGACAAGGCAGATTTCATTGCTGTGTTAATCTCATGTTAAGTTTTGACTAGTCATTTGCAGATCTGATTTCTGGAAATGTTAAGATATCCAGAATCACTGGGAGAGAAATCTCAATGATAACATTAATTTACTTACACTCAAGATAACTCTCTCAACAGTCACAGTCCAATTTTATAAGATGTACAATAGGCAAAGAAGAAAAAGGACAAACACTGCAAGTTAAGTTCTTGTCCTTTGGTGGTACAAGTTCTCAGAAGTCACTCTTGTCCAAATCCTTCTGTTTCTTCAATAGCAAATAATAGCTTTTCTTTCAGTTGCTCATAACTCTTGTAGGGTGGCAGGTCCAGGCGGTTAAAACTAAAAGTAAGAATCATTAGCTTAGAAAAGGAAATACATGAAGAATCATATGGGCAGTGTAGTATTTACCACACTGGTTTTAAAGCCAAGAAAGTGGGGTTCAAATCCCAGCTCTTGTCACTAAGCCTTTTAGCACAAGCATTTACCTTTCCCGGTCTCAGTTTCTTCTTTGGTAAAATGGGAATAATAACGTTTACCTCTCAGGATAGAGTGAAGAAGAAACAAGCATATAGATAGCATAGTACCTGGTGCTCAGCAGGTACTCCAAAAAATGTCAGTCCTCTCAAGCTTTCCCATTGACCCTAACCTAAGTGTAGTTAGCAAACTTTTGCTGTAAATATTTTAGGCTTTGTAGGCTATAGGTCTCTTACCAAAAGATTTTAAGTATACCTCATGAAAAAAAAAAATTTCTGCTCTAATATCTAATTTTCTGGTCCTACTGAATTTCGCTAACCCCTCTTAGCTGTGAGTTTTTTAAAGGGCATCTTCTAATTTTGGAGCCATGTTCAGAACACTTTCACTCCCACTCCTGGGCATCTATCCAGAGAAAACCATGACTCAAAAAGATACACATACTCCAATGTTCACTGCAGCACTGTATACAATAGCCAAGAGCAACCTAAATGTCCACTGACAGACGAGTGGATAAAGAAGGTGTGGTACACATACACAAAGGAATATTACCCAGCCATAAAAAGGAATGAAATAGTGGCATTTGCAGCAACATGGATGGACCTAGAAATTATCATGCTAAGTGAAGTCAGACAGTGAGACACAACCGTCATATGATACCACTTATATGTGGAATCTTAAAAAAGGATACAATGAACTTTGCAGAACAGAAACTGACACACAGATTTTGAAAAACTTATGGTTACCAAAGGAGACACACTGTGGGAACAGGGATGGGCTGCGAGTTTGCGATGGAATGTAGTAAAATTGGGTTGTGATGATGGTTGTACAACTATAATAAAATTCATTGAGTTAAAAAAAAAAAAAAAGAACACCTTCACAAGTTAAAAGAGTGAATATGCACTAAAGCCATGGCCCTCTCCTATATATTTAGGTTAAGGTGCAGGAAGATGTTTGTCAACAGAAGAAATAATGCTATCCACAAAAGGAAAATAATTTTACAGTTATGGAGATGAACAAATGGAAACATGGAACTGGAAAAAGTCATGAAGCTGATTTTCACGTGTGACGGAGATAATTTTTAACCCGTTCACAATAATCTAATGGTATAGTCTGTCCCAAGTTTGAAAAAAAGGAACGAAAGGTCAAATCAAAACACATATACAGAATGAATGTACTTTAATGAACTGTATTTCTATATTTAGCGATGAATAATCTGAAATGAAATTAAGACAATTCCCATTTATAACAGCTTCAAAAAGAAGCTATTGTACTTGGAAATAAATTTATCAGAAGAAAGGCAAGGCTTGTATAATGACTACTACATTGTTGAAATTAAAGAACACTTAAATAAATAGAAATACATCTGATATTCCTGGATCATAAGCCCAAATATTATTAATGTGGCAATACTCCCCTAAACTGATCAAAGCAATTCCTATTAATATCCCAGATGACCTCTTTGCAGAAATGGACAAGCTAATCTTAAATTCATATGAAAATCCAAAGGACCCAAAGAGCAGAAACAACCTTGAAAAAGATGAAGAATGCATACCTAATTTCAAAACTTACTGGCAAGCTACAGTAATTAGTAACTGCCAATGTTACTGCCACTAAGGATACAGATCAATGGAATAGGATTAAGAACCCAGAAATAAACCTGTGTATTTATTTACTGTCAACTGATCTTCAACAAAAGTGCCAAGTTGTTATTTTTTTGGTCACACACGTGGCATATAGAAGGTCCTGGGGCCAGGGATCAAATCCAAACCAAAGCTTTGACCTGCACTACAGCTGTGACAACACTGGAATCTTAACCCACTGCGCTGGGCTGGGGATTAAACCCTCACCTCCACTGTGACCCAAGCCACTACAGTTGGATCCTTAACCCACTGCACCAGAGAGGCAACTACCAAGCTGTTATTTTTAAAAAGCACATGTATGAACACATAAAGGAGTAAACAATTTAACAAATACAAAAGGAAAGAGCGAATTCCCTGGTGGCTTAGCAGTTAAGGATTTGGCATTGTCACTGCTGAGGCTCATGTATGATCCCTGGCCCAAGAACTTTCATATGCTGCTAAAATGCCCCCCCCCACTACAACCCCCACCAAAAAAAAATTTTTTTTAAAGGACAGATAGGGAAAACAAATGGATATCCATCAAGGTATATGTAGGACCACTGAAATGTCTCCCAAAATAAAGTTCAAATAATGTTGTTGACATTAGGTTCAATTCCAACATACTCTATTAAAGAAAGATAAGGTTTGGTTTTTAGTTTTGCACATTTTTGAAAATGTGGCTAAACTACATTTTTTTTTTCTTTTTAAGGCCACATCTGCTTCATGTGGAAGTTCCTGGGCCAGGGGTCAAATCAGAGCCGCAGGTGCCAGAATATACCACAATCACAGTGATGCCAGATCCAAACCGCATCTTTGACCTATGCCTCACCTTGTAGCAATCCCTGATCCTTAACACGCTAAGTGAGGCCAGGGATTGAACCTACATCCTCGTGGACACTACATCGGGTTCTTAACGTGGTGAGCCACAACGGGAACTCCTAAACTACATTCATAATGACAAAATATTTGTCACCATTTTAGATTAGTTCTCCCTATACTCTAGATTTGATTTCTTCCTCTGCCTGCATAGAAAAGTTAAAAGTTTTCTAGATGGTTACTTCTCTGTAAATTTACTAAATATTACTGAATGAAAGTGGGTTAATTTCTTTCCTTCTTTTTTTTTTTTTTTTGGTCTTTTTGCTATTTCTTGGGCCGCTCCCGCGGCATATGGAGGTTCCCAGGCTAGGGGTCCAATCGGAGCCGTAGCCACTGGCCTACGCCAGAGCCACAGCAATTCGGGATCCGAGCCACGTCTGCGACCTACACCACAGCTCACGGCAACGCCAGATCGTTAACCCACTGAACAAGGGCAGGGACCGAACCCGCAACCTCATGGTTCCTAGTCGGATTCGTTAACCACTGCACCACGACGGGAACTCCTCTTTCTTACCTAAATTAAGTCTCACTAAAGTTTTCAAAAACAATTCAATACCATGGTGAAAATTTTTCATTTTTAATTTCTAACATGTAGTATATATAGGATGAATGAAGAAAATTTTTCTTTTTTTTTTTTCTTGGTTGAAAGTTATGTTGTATTTGGAAGACATTCTTAGGACATCAAGCCCAGGAGGCAACATCTCAAGTAACCCTGGGAAAACTGTTCCCAAGCCTATTTTCTATACTCTTTCTGATTTTACTTACCAGGTATGACTTCTAGGCAACCAATTTTCTTTCCCAACTTTTTCAATGCAGAATTTCTGTGGTCCATTGCTCCCTAAAATACAGTGAAATCATCAAGAGTTTGACAGTACAATGGTTCTCAAATTGTTATTCCGTCGCATCAGCATCACCAGGAAACTCATCACCAGGAAATTCACGTCCTAAACCCAAGCCTATGGAACTGGGGGGTGAGGCTTGGCAATGTGTGTTTTAACAAGCTTCCAGATGATTCTAACAAGTGCTATAATTTGAGAATCATATAGGTAATGTATGCCCAAGAAAAGAAAATGAAGTTTTATATAGCATTCCTCAGCAAAACTAACAGAATACTATAATTAGTAATACCTCACATAAGAACAGAACACATAAAAAGTTTAAGTTTAGTTTTAAACACAACAGGAAAACTACAACTATCTTATTAAACTTGATTTACATAGAAAACTGGTTAAACTTCAGAAAATGTAATGAATTCAGTATTAATGTTTGTGCTTATGGGTCCTGCAGGGCACACCCTTACATACTTATACCAATTCTTGCCTCTCATTTACTTTGTGTTATATACAGCTGTGAATGGTGATCTTTGCACACTGGTTTTCTTCAAAGTCACCACAGCTCCCTGAGGAGCATTTATTGGGTGGGGGTAAAAGGATTAGTAGTTTTACCAGATTTTAGTTTTGTCTTTTTAGGGTTGCACCTGTGGCTTATGGACGTTCCTAGGCTAGGGGTCGAACTAGAGCTACAGCTGCAAGCCTACACTACAGCTAATAGCAACACTAAGTGGGGCCAGGGGTCAAACCCTTATCTTCATGGATACTAGTTGGGGTCATTACTGCTGAGCCACAACAGGAATGCCTGAACTTTTTAATTAGAAGGGGCCAGGGACACTAACTGTTCTGCCATGTGTGAGAGTCACACCCAAAGAATTTTTTCATGTCCCACCTAACAAAACCCAGTACAAATTTAAATTGGTATAATTCTGTACCTAATGACATCAAAGTGTTTTCAAAAGTAGTTATTTAGGAGTTCCCGTTGTGGCGCAGTGGTTAACGAATCCGACTAGGAACCATGAGGTTGCGGGTTCGGTCCCTGCCCTTGTTCAGTGGGTTAACAATCCGGCGTTGCCGTGAGCTGTGGCGTAGGTTGCAGATGCGGCTCGGATCCCATGTTGCTGTGGCTCTGGCGTAGGCCGGTGGCTACAGCTCCGATTGGACCCCTAGCCTGGGAACCTCCATATGCCGTGAGAGCGGCCCAAGAAATAGCAAAAAGACCAAAAAAAAAAAAAAATCAGATTTCCGGTTTGGATTGAGAAGCTTGTCCCAATTTGTTTCTCATTTTGGACACTATTCCTTACCTCAACCCACAACATGGTTTATCTTTTTCTAATTTTTCTTGGCGGGGGGTGTGGGTAGAGGTGGGGGGGCAAACCCTTGTCATGTTTAAGATCCCAGGCCAGGGATCAAACCTGCCCCAGAGGAGCAATCCAAGCCGCTTGAGCAACAACGCTGGACCTTTAACCTGCCGTGCCGTAAGAGAGCTCCCCTCTTTTCCAAACAGCATCCTCAAAGGTGCCCCTCTCCAAAAACTTTACTTAGAAATTTTCCTTTCCAAGTCCTTTCTCCCTGTAGCACTGGATAAAAACTTCTACATTGCATTGGAGAGACTAGAATATTTATTTCTCCTCATTACTCTCTGGCCTATCTACCCCCCCCCCCTTTTTTTGGTTTATAGGGCTGCACCCACTCCATACAGAAGTTCCCAAACTAGGGGTCAAATTGAAGCTACAGCTGCTGGCCTATACCACAGCCACAGCAATGCAGGATTTGAGCCATGTCTCCAACCTACACCAGAGCTCACAACAACACTGAATCCTTAACCCACCAAGTGAATCCGGGGATTGAACTCACTTTTCCTCATAGATCCTAGTTGGATTCGTTACCACTGAGCCATGATGGGAACTCCTGGCCTCTCATTTAAATCTGTATCTAGGCTATTCCTATCTCATCCTTAAATAGAAATGTTTCTAAGCGTCAGCTCTCCATTCTTCTGTTTTCTATTTCTGCATAAGCCTGTGCATTCCCACAGCTTCGAATATCACTGCTTCACTGCCCTTACGACTCTACTTTCTCTCTCTACACTTACCTGTCTAAAAACTGCTCCCCCCCCCCCCAGATTTTCTAGGTACCTGTCTGATTGCCACCGTAAGCTCAGCAGATTCTTTATGCTTCACAACTTCTCCATGTTTCATAACATGGTAATATCTTTGACATTTTCCTTTATATTTCGTCTTCTACTCAAGCCCTATTTCTATCTTTGGAACTTCCCTAGCATTTTATCCCTTCTTTTCCATCCCTACTTCATCTCCTACGACCAGGTTCTTATCATTGCTGTAATAATTCCTTCCTATTTCCAGACTCTCCCCATCTTTCAATACAAGCCATATCTTACTATAAAATCTTCCTAAAATGTAGCTTCAGCAAGTTCTCAGATCTTCAAAAAGTTTTCATAGCTTCCAAAACCCTAAGTAATATCCAAGTTTTAAAGTCTTTTAAACTGGTTCCACACATTGTACCCCAAATTGCCTACTTGCTTCTTTAATTCTGACTCTGAAGCACCTGAAGCAGACTTAAGAGTCACACCTTCTCTTCTATCTTCCTATGGTACTTGCACAGTGCTGGTGTTAAAGACCTGAATTCACTACACTTATTATTTAGTCATAAAATAAACTCACATTGATTAAAAACAACACACAGGAGTTCTCGTCGTGGCACAGTAGTTAACGAATCCGACTAGGAACCATGAGGTTGTGGGTTCGATCCCTGGCCTTGCTCAGTGGGTTAAGGATCCGGCGTTGCCATGAGTTCTGGTGTAGGTTGCAGACGCGGCTCGGATCCTGCGTTGCTGTGGCTCTGGCATAGGCTGGTGGCTACAGTTCAGATTAGACCCCTGGCCTGGGAACCTCCATATGCTGCGGGAGTGGTCCTAGAAAAGGCAAAAAGACCAAAAAATAAATAAATAAATAAATAAAATAAAAATTAAAAAACAACATACAATTTAATCAGTGACTATTATGTGATAAGCACTGTGCTAGGCACCAGAAATAGAAAGGTGAAGGATCATTATCTCAAGGAACTTCAGGTATCACAGAGAAGAGTAGTAAACAAGTCAGGAGTTTCCATCGTGGCACAGCAGAAATGAATCCAACTAGGAACCATTAGATTGCAGGTTTGATCCCTGGCCTCAGTCAGTGGGTTAAGGATCCAATGTTGCTGTGAGCTGTGGTGTAGGTTGCAGATGTAGCTAGGATCTGGCATTGCTGTGGCTGTGGTGTAGGCTGACAGCGACAGCTCCCATTGGATCCCTCACTTGGGAGCCTCCTCCATATGCTGCGGGTGCACCCTTAATAAGACAAAAAAAAAAGAAAGAAAGAAAGAAACAGATTTACATATAGATGGTTATTCTACTGAGTTAAAATGTGGGGTCTAGCTTAAGGCCTAAAAATTTTTAGAGATAAGGAATACAAAGTGACTTAAAAGTTTACACAAATCCAGGTTAACAATGATTAAGAAAATGGTGATACTTATTATTTCTGATATTAATGTAACAGCAGTGTGATAAACTATAGGAAAAGTGACCATGTAGACATACCCATGAGGTCAGCGAATCCTCCAACTGGCAATCGGCAGGTTCCAGTAACAAACTGCAAAAGTCTCATTCTCTTCTCATTATCAATTTCTTTAACAAACTATTAAAAGAACATTTTAAAGAAATACATAGATCATATGTGACAGCATACTAAACAGGAAAGAAAAAGATTTCAAATCTTAACTGAACTCCTAGTATCAGATGCACTAGAAAGTTAGTGTACCCACCACAATGGATTTTGGAGCTTTTCCATGGTGGTCAAAGCCCCACCAACCATGCCTTATATAAATCTTACTACCACAAACCTATAGGGAGATAGAAGAGTGCCCTAAGGAGTTCCCATTGTGGCTCAGTGGGTTAAGAATCCAACTAGCATCCATGACCAGGCAGGTTCAATGCCTGGCCTCACTCAGTGGGTTTAAGGATCTGGATCAGCTGCGTTGCAGACACAGCTCAGATTCTGCGTAGGCCATCAGCTGCAGCTCCTATTAGAACCCCTAGCCTGGGAACCTGCATATGCTGTGGATGCAGCCCTTAAAAAAAAAAGAAGTGCCCTGAGACCAAGAACTCCCTTGTCATGCAGTCTCAGGTTCAGCTATTCTGGGGCAGCTCCTACTTTTCACTAGATCTAACTGTCCTGTAGACATTCATATATTGTAACCTAGGACACAGAGCTCAAGTCAGCTCAAACTCTTTGGTTTCACAAACAAATGAAATTAAGCTAATGAAATCAAGCTAATGAATGCTCATCCAGATGTATCCCAGTAATGTTGTCCTCTCAATGTCTTTTTTTTCTTTTTCTTTTTGTCTTTTTAGGGCCACCTACAACAAGCATATGGAGGTTCCCAGGCTAGGGGTTCAACTGGAGCTGGAGCTGCCGGTCTATACCACAGCCACAGCCACACCAGATCTGAGCTGGGTCTGCGACCTACACCACAGCTCACAGAAATGCCAGATTCTTAACCCACTGAGTGAGGCCAGGATCGGACCTGTGTCCTCATGGATCTAGTCAGATGCATTTCCACTGAGCCACAATGGGAACAATGTTCTTTATATCTTGGTGTAGCTATATGTTGCCAGAATTATGTGGCTTTAACTCCTACAAATGTGACTCAAAACCTTTAAGTTTCTGGAGGATGCTTTCTAGCCTGAAGCACAAGTATTTTGGCTCAGAAAAAATTTTTTTTTGTAAAGAATTTTTATCGTACTGCATTAATTGTATTTTGTTACAAGTGCTCAGTCACCTGATCTTATTTTTTCTTTTTCTTTTTATGACAGCATCTGCAGCATATGGAAGAAGCTCCTGGGTAGGGGGTTGAATCAGAGCTGCAGCTGCCTCCAACACAGCATCACTGGACGTCAGCTACATCGCTGACCTATGCTGCAGTATGAAGGCGCCTGATCCTTAAGCAACTGGGCCTGGCCAGGGGGATCTAAACTGCATCCTCACAGAGAAAACATCATATCCTTAACCCACTGAGCCACAACAGGAATTTTTTTTACATAAATAGCAGGCAGGAAAAAAAATTTTTAATATGGTAAATTACATATAAGAAAAATTTACCATTTTAAGTTTATAATTCAGTGGTACTAAGTACAATCACACTGTTTGCAGAAGTGTTTTTAATTATAACAAACAAAAACTCATAGCATTAAACTTATCTCCTCACTCTGCCTCCCTACTCCCCAGTTCCTGGTAACCTCTATTCTACATTCTGTCTCTATAAATTTGCCTATTCTAGGTAACTCATATAAGTGGAAACACACATTACTTGTCCTTTTGTGGCTAGCTTACTTCACTAAGCATAAAACCCTTCAGATTAATCCATGTTGTAGCTTGTATCAGAATTTCCTCTCAATTTCACAATTTAAATTTGTATAAAATTTACTTTTTTTTTCTTTTTTGGCCGACCCGCAGCATATGGAGTTTCTGGACCAGGGATCAGATCCAAGCTGCAATTACAAGCTACACTGAAGCTGCAGCAATGCTGAATCCTTAACCCACTTTGCTGGGACCAGAGGTCCAACCTGAGTCACAGCACTCCAGAGACACTGCCAACACCACTAGGCTACAACAGGAACTCCTATAAATTACTTTTTAGAAAACGTATTTAGGACTAAAATGTGCATATTCAAGAGTGGAGAAAATCTCTATTTGCCACATTTGACCATAAAAATTACTTAACTATATAGATAGCATTAAAAAAAGGGGGGGGATTTCCTTTTCTTTTTAAAATTGGACAATATTTCATTGTATAGATATACCACCTTTTGTTTACCACTCACTTGTTGGACATTTAGATTGCTGCATCTTTTTGTGAATAATGTTGATATGAACACAGACAGTCAAACATTATCCATCTGAGTCCCTGCTTTTAATTCTTTTGGATATACCAAGGAGTATAACTGCTAGATCATATAGTAATTTTTTGTTTAACTTTTTGAAGAACCAATAAACTGTTTAATACAATGATGTACCATTTTATACTGCCACTAGCAATGCAGAAGACTTCCAGTTTCTCCATATCCTTACCAAGGATGACTGTTTTCCTTTTATTTACATGGCAGCACCCGTGGCATATGGAAACTCCCAGGACAGGGGACAAATCAAAGCTGCAGCTGCAGGCCTATGCCATAGACATGGCAACACCAGATCCAAGCTTCATCTGTGATTTACACTGCAGCATGTGTCAATGCTGCATACTTACCCACTATGTAAGCCAGCGATTGAGCCCACAACTTTTCAGACACTATGTCGGGTTCCTAACCAGCTGAACCACAAGAGAAACTCCTATTTTCCATTTTTCAAAATAATAGCCAGCCTAATGGGTTTATATCTCATTGTGGTTTTGTTTGTCTTTTGTCTTTTTAGGGCCGCACCCATGGCCTACGGAGGTTCCCAGGCTAGGGGTCTAATCAGAGCTGTAGCTGCTGGCCTATGCCACAGCAACACAGGAATCCAAGCCACGTCTGCGACCTACATCACAGCTCACCGCAATGCTGGATCCTTAACCCGCTGAAAAAGGCTAGGGATCAAACCAGCAACCTCATGGTTCCTAGTCGGATTCGTTAACCTCTGAGCCATGATGGGAACTCCTCATCATGGTTTTGATTTACACTTTCCTAATGCTTACTTTTGATGTAACTTTTCATGTCCTTATAGCAGACATTTTTTGAGGAGACACTATTATGATTCCAAAGTCTCTTAAGTCATGCCTTCTGACCATTATTTAATTCTTAATGAGATATAAATGATGAAAACGATACTTCAGACAGTTTTATAAAATTCCAAAAGCATTTAGATCAGATGCAAGGGAATATTATCACCTGGATTTGTCTTAGGTCCTGGGCAATAATGCAAGGTGTGTGTTGCTTATTTGGCAACAGTCTTTAAGAGTGCTGTTAAATCAGTATTCATTTATTATAATGCATAGAATAGAATAAGGAGCCTTAATATAATGGTACATTTTGTTCTGTGAAGTATTTCCCTATGTGGTAAGCAAATTCTAAAAATTTATGGCATGTCTTCCAAAAGAAATAAACTGGGACAAACCTGCCAAAACCACATGATTTGTTTGCTTGTCCTAGTGTAATGACGGTAGATGGCATGTCTTTGCCAGTCATTCAAATCAATCTCTTGCATTCCACATAAAAGGACCTTTAAAAATGAAAAAGAAAAATGGTTTCTTTAGGTAACTAAACAAGCTTCATAAAAATGCTAGATATAGGTAAGAAAAGAGTAGTAGTAAACAACTTTCAAAAGATTAATCAGGGGACTTTGGCTTGTAAACGGTTTATCAAGAATTTTATCAAAATCTCATCTATTATACTTAGGAAAGTTGAGTTTCGATGTTTGGTGTCACATATACACATATTTAGTCAGTCACTCACTGGACAGAGGTTCTAAAAGCCTTTTTTTTGCTAACACTTTTAAATACCGGGGGCTATTTCAGAAACATCCAGCCAGAATAAAAAATACTATTGCCACTGAAAAGACGGCAAAGCAAGGTGAAAGTAGACACCTGAAGACATCATTTACCAGCGTGCTACAGATGAAGAACTCATTACCTCCAATTCCTTTGCATCAAAGTACTGCAAATACTGTTGGGGAAGGATTTCATTAAAACCCTCAAAAAAAGCTTGTGTCTGTTCTTCAACACCACGAGACAACCTCCATTCAGCTACCATTCTGGTAAATGAATATAAAAAAAGCTATGAGGAAGTTTAGATTTTTACCTTTAAAATCTGAGTATAAAAATAACTTTTAAAAACATTTTTATGAAAACTGTCATACATAAAAGTAAAGTAAACCCCATGTACAGATATCTCAACTTTAATACAATACTAATTTAATTCATTATGTCCCATCCATACCCTAGATAGCACACAATTTCATTTAAAACAAACTTTTCAGTATATATTTCTAGAAGATGAGCTCTCATTTAGAAAACTAGGGACTTTCTGCTGTGGCTCAGTGGGTTAAGAACCCAAGTAGTATCCATAAGGATGCAGGTTCAATCCCCGGCCTCCCTCAGTGGGTTAAAGGATCCAGTGCTGCAATGAGCTGAGGTGTAGGTCGAAGACATGGCTTGAATCTGGCATTCCTGTGGCTGTGGTGAAGGCCACCAGCTGCAGCTCAGATTCCTCCCCTAGCCCAGGAACCTCCACATGCCACAGGTGTGACACCAAATGGAAAATAAATAATAGAGATAAATTAATAAAAACATAACTAATTTTATCATCACACAAAAAAGTCAAAAATAATTCTTTTATATCAAATATTCAGTGCTCAACGTCTACAGATTAACTCAATCTTAAGACATACTGACTTGACTTGATCAGAATCTGTAAAAGATTCCTACACTGCCAAAATCTAAGCTTCTTTTAACTTATAGGTTTCCCCCAAGCAATTTTTTTTGGATGGCACTTTTTTGGGGAGGGGGGGGAGCACTCCCACTCCCATGGCTTGAAAAAGTTCTTGCCAGGGATCGAACCCATGCCATGGCAGTAATCAGAGGCACAGCAGTGGTAATGCTGGATCCTTATCCCACTGAGACACTACTGGATAAAAGTATTCTTAATGAAAAATGGTTTGCACTAAATATAGCAGATTTAAACTTTTGACGTTCTTGTAATCTGCATCTACAAATATACACATTAACAGAGTTAAAAAATCACATCAGGAGTTTCCGTTGTAGATCGGTGGAAACGAATCTGACTAGCATCCATGAGGACGTGGGTTCAATCCCTGGTCCTGCTAAATGGGTTAAGGATCCAGTGTTGCCGTAAGACATGGTGTAGGTTGCAGATTCGGCTTGGATCCTACATTGGCTATGGTATAGACTGGCAGCCACAGCTCTGATTCAACCCCTAGCCTGGGAACCTCCATATGCTGCTGGTGTGTCACTAAAAAGACAAAAAAAAAAAATCGCATCAAATACAGACATTTTAAATGTTTACTTCTTAATGATGTTAATAAGCAAACATGTACTTTAGGCATTTGATTACTTGATGATAAGTGGAGACAATGACAGTCCTAAAGTTAATTAAAACTGATTATGATTATAAACACTGGGCAAATTTTAAAAAATGTTTGAAGATATGAAAGAGAAACAAAAAGAGGCAGAAACTGGTGGGGATATGATTCTTAGAAAACATGGAAATGAAACTCAAACTAAAATAGAGTATTATTGGTCTAAGAAGACATGAGGATGGTGGTGGCTATAGAAAAATCTCTGAAAGAAAGAAAACAAAGAAACTCCCAAATTTGCGCAGAAATATACTTTAAAACCTTAGATGACTCATAAATACATGTGTAGCATGATAAGACACCAAGGAAACCGATGCAATGCAGCAACTGGAAAGCCAAAGACCCAAGCAAAAATTTCATCAGCCATATGCTAGAGACACACAATTTAGGAGTTTAACTCTCATAAAGTTAAATGGAAAACACCTAGGGCTTTCCACTGTAAGGAGTATGAACAATGTTTGAGGAATAAAGATTTTTCTGGGAATTAAAAGCAAAATGGAAATAGATGTGCTCTAACAAGCTTCTCCACAATCAATGTGATCTGCACACAAGGTTAACTGCCTGTCAAAAGAAAACTCAGTATTCACCAAAGGGGGGGGGGGGAAGGAATTCAGAGTCTCTACCATGTATCATCCACAATTAAAAAACAGCATCTGGAGTTCCCGTCGTGGCGCAGTGGTTAACGAATCCGACTAGGAACCATGAGGTTGCGGGTTCCGTCCCTGCCTTTGCTCAGTGGGTTAACGATCCGGCGTTGCCGTGAGCTGTGGCGTAGGTTGCAGACGCGGCTCGGATCCCGAGTTGCTGTGGCTCTGGCGTAGGCCGGTGGCTACAGCTCCGATTCAACCCCTAGCCTGGGAATCTCCATATGCCGCGGGAGCGGCCGAAGAAATAGCAACAACAACAACAACAGACAAAAGACAAAAAGACAAAAAAAAAAACCACAAAAAAAACAGCATCTACGCAAAGAAGCAAAAAAAAAAAGAAAGAAAGAAAAAGAAAACAAACGTGACTCATAAGAGAAAAAAAAAAACATAAAATAAGGCCCAATGTTGAGTTAGTAAAGATGTTTTGTTTTTTTTTTTTTTTTTCTCCTTACAAATGCACGTGTGGCGTATGGAAGCTATAGGCTAGGGAGGGGCTGAATCAGACCTGCAGCTGAGGTCCATGACACAGCCATAGCAACTTCAGATTCAAGTCACCCCCAAGACCTAGGCCACAGCTTGTGGCAACACCAGATCTCCAACCCACCTGCATCATCATGCAGACTACTTCGGGTCCCCTCACCCAGTGAGCCAAAACAGGAATTCCTGGTAAAGACTTTTGAAAAGGTATTAGCCTGGGAGTTCCCAGGTGGTGCATTTGATTAAGGATCCTCCATTGTCACTGATGTGGCACAGGATTGATCTGTGGCCCCAGAATTTCCATATACCCTAGGTGCAGCCAGAAATAAATAAAAGCTATTAGCTAATAGCTACCTTTTCTTGTGATATCTTTGACTGGTTTTGGTATCAAAGGGATAAATGGCCACACAGAATAAGTTCAAAAGTGTTCCTTTCTATATAATTTTTTGGAATGGTTTCAGAAAGCTAAGATACTAAATAACTCTTCTCTAAATATTTGGTAGAATTCCCCTGTGAAGCCATTTGGTCCTGGACTTCTGAATCAAATTACTGATTCAATTTCGGTACTGGTAATTTGTATGTTCATATTTTCTAATTTTTCCTTGTTAAGCTTTGGGAGATGGTACCTTTCTAAAATTTGTCCACTTCTTTGTTGTTGGCCATTTTATTGGTAGTAATAATACTTGTAGTAATTGGTCATAGTAATCTCTTGTGACCTTTTATTTTATGGTGTCAGTTGTAACTTCTTTTTTACTTCTGATTTTATTGATTTGGGTCCCTCTCCCTTTTTATTTTATAAAAGCTATTAAAAATGTATTAAAGAATCTATAGGATTAGATGGACAGAATTTATGAAAAGACGAAGATTCTTTTTTTTTTTTTTGTCTTTTTGCCTTTTCTAGGGCCGATCCCGTGGCATATGGAGGTTCCCAGGTTAGGGTCGAATTGGAGCTGTAGCTGCTGGCCTACACCAGAGCCACACAACATGGGATCAGAGCAGCGTCTGCAACCTACACCACAGCTCATGGCAACGCCGGATCCTTAACCCATTGAGCAAGGCCAGGGATCAAACCTGCAACCTCATGGTTCCTAGTCGGATTCGTTAACCACTGAGCCACGATGGGAACTCCAAGATGAAGATTCTTAACACAGAAACTCCCCAGGTTTGATCCCTGGCCGTGCTCAATGGGCCCCATGTTGCCTCAAGCTACAGCATAGGTCACAGATGTGCCTTGGATCTGGTCTTGCTGTAACAGAGGCTGGCAGCTGCAGCTCTCATTTGACCCTAGCCTGGGAACTTCCACAGGGGTGGCCATGAAAAGAGAAAAAACAAAAACAAAAAACCATACAAATAAAATCTTTTGAAAGTTCCCATGTGATACAGCAGGTGAAGGATCTGTAGTTGCTGCAGCTGTGACACAGTTCACAACTGTGGTGCAGGTCTGATCCTTGGCCTAGGAACTTTTACATGCTGCAGGTATAGCCGGGGGGAAAAAAAGAGAGAGAGAGAGAGAGAAACTCTTTTAAATGTCACAGAAAAACATTTTATTCACAAAATAAATACAATGGCTCACATAATCAAAAATAGAAGCCAACAATGTAATGACATCATTGGGAAAAAGTGCTTAAAAAAGTAAAAATTATAATCCTAGATTTCTAAATCTAGTGAAAATATCCTTCAGAACTGAAGGTGATATAGACTATACTATAGAGCAACAATCATCAAAACCACATGGTACTGGCACAAAGACAGAAATATAGATCAGTGGAACAGGATAGAAAGCCCAGAATTAAACCCACACACCTACAGCCAACTAATCTATGACAAAGAAGGCAAGGACAGCTTGTTCAATAAGTGGTGCTGGGAAAACAGGACAGCCACATGGAAAAGAATGAAATTAGAACATTCCCTAACACCATACACAAAAAATAAACTCAAAATGGATTAACAACCTAGATATAAGACCAGACACTATAAAACTCTTAGAGGAAAACACAGGCCAAACACTCTCTGACATAAACAACAGCAACATCTTCTTAGAACCACCTCTGAGTATTGACAATAAAAAGAAAATGAACAAATGGGACCTAATCAAACTTCAAACTTTCTGCACAGCAAAGGAAGCCCTAAACAACACAAAAAGACAACACACAGAATGGGAGAAAAATCTTTGCAAGTGAATTGAGGGACAAGGGATTCATCTCCAAAATTTATAAACACCTTCTGCAGCTCCATACCAAAAAAACAAAAAACCCCATCCAAAAATGGGCAGAAGATCTAAACAGACAGTTCTCCAAAGAAGGCATACAGATGGCCGAGTTACACATGAAAGGATGTTCAACATCACTCACGATTAGAGAGATGCAAATCAAAACTACTCTGAGGTACCACCTTACACCAGCCAGAATGGCCATCATCAAAAAGACTACAAACAGTAAGTGCTGGAGAGGGTGTGGAGAAAAAGGAACACTAGTACACTGTTGGTGGGATTGTAAATTGGTGCAACCACTGTGGAAACAGTATGGAGATTCCTCAGAATACTCAAAATAGAACTACCATTTAATCCAGCAATCCCACTCCTGGGCATTTAACCAGAGAAAATCACGACTCGCAAAGACACATGCACTCCGATGTTCACTGCAGCACTATTTACAATAGCTAAGACATGGAAACAACCTAAATGTCCATCGACAGAGAAATGGATCAAGAAGATGTGGAACATATACACAATGGAATATTACTCAGCCATTAAAAAGAACAAAATACTGGCATTCTTAGCAACATGGATGGACCTAGAAATTATCATGCTAAGTGAAGTCAGCCGTACAATGAGACACCAACATCAAATGCTTTCACTGACATATGGAATCTGAAAAAAGGACAGATGGAACTTCTTTGCAGAACAGATGCTGACTCACAGACATTGAAAAACTTATGGTCTCCAGAGGAGACAGTTTAGGGGGTGGGGGGATGTACTTGGGCTGTGGGATGGAAATCCTGTGAAATCAGATTGTTATGATCATTATACAACCACAGATGTGATAAATTCATTTGAGTAATTAAAAAAAAGCACAAATAAAAAAAATAAATAATAAATAAATAAATAAAAATAAAATTTGTAAGGCAGAACCAAAAAAAAAAAAAACTGAAGGTGATATAACCAGATGTTTCTCAATTAAAGCTGAGAATTTACTGCCACCAGGCACACATTAAGAGAAAAGATAAAGTTTACAAAGCTGAAGGGAAATGAATCTGCAGAAAGAAATGATGAGAGTAAGAAATGGTAATGGTGAGTAAATATAAAACAATATTATTCTCTAAAGTCTTTAAAAATCTATTGATTGCTTAAATCAAGAATATGGTATTATGTGGTTACAAATAAAACAGTAGTGGCACAAATGCTAAAAAGAGATAAACAGAATTACATTATTATGAGCCTCTTATATTATACAAGTGGTATATTAATTATGTTAGTGTTACATACATTAACGTATTAGTATAATATTAATTATGAGTATTAAGGAAGCACACATATATCCATTAAAGCAATCATTAAAAAAGTGAAAAGGTGGAGTTCCCCTGTGGCTCAGGGGAAACAAATCCTAGTATCCATGAGGATGCAGCTTTCATCCCATGCTGTACTCAGTGGATTAAAGATTTGGCATTGCTTTGAGTTATGGTGTAGATCACAGACACAGCTCAGATCGGGTGTTGCTGTGGATGGTGGTAGCTCAGATTTAACCCCTTAGCCCAGGAACTTACATATGCCTAAGGTGAGGCGCTTAAGAAAAAAAAAAGAGATAGAAAAAGAAAACTAGATATTACTCTTATTAATACAAAACAGGGCAGGAAAGGAGGAACAAAAGAAACTGGAAGAAAATAAGAAACGAGTAAGTAGCAAGGTGACAGACTTAGGTCCAATCCTACCAGTAATAACATTAAATTTAAATGTATTAACTACAATGAAAAGTAAAGATTATCAGACTGAATAATGATAGTAAGACTTAAGAATATGCTTAAGGCTTACTTAAAAGACAACTTGCAGAATGGGAGAAAATAATTTCAAATGATATAACTGACAAGGGCTTGATCTCTAAAGTATACAAACAACTTATACAACTCAACCCAAAAAAGCCAACAATCCAATTGAAAAATAGGCAAAAGAAACACAAATGGCCAACATTTGAACACACATGAAAAAATGCTCAACATCACTGATTATTAGAGAAATGCAAATCAAAACTACCATGAGATACCACCCCACACTAGTCAGAATGGCCATCATTAATAAGTCCACAAATAAATGCTGGAGGGGGTGTAGAGAAAAGGGAATCTCCTGCACTGTTGGTGGGAATGTAAGCTGGTACAACCACTATGGAAAACAGTATGGAAGTACCTTAGAAAACTACACACAGAACTACCATATGACCCAGCAATCCCACTCTTGGGCATATATGAGGACAAAACTTCCCTTGAAAAAGACACATGCACCCGCATTCACTGCAGCACTATTCACAATAGCCAAGACATGGAAACAACCTCAATGTCCATGACAGATGACTGGATTAGGAAGACGGGGTATATACACACAATGGAATACTACTCAGCCATGAAAAAGAACAAAACAATGCCATTTGCGGCAACATGGATTGAACTAGAGACTCTCATACTGAGTGAAGTAAGTCAGAAAGAGAAAGACAAATACCATATGATTATCACTTATATCTGGAATCTAATGTATGGCACAAATGAACCTATCCACAGAAAAGAAAATCATGGACTTGGGAGAATAGACTCGTGGTTGCTAAGGGGGAGGAGGAGGGAGTGGGATGGACTGGAAACTTGGAGTTAATAGATGCAGACTATTGCTTTTGGAATGGATAAGCAATGTTGTGTAGCACTGGGAACTGTATCTAGTCACTTATAATGGAGCATGATAATATATGAAAAAGGTATCCATATATGTATGTGTAACTGTGTCACCATGCTGTACAGTAGAAACTTGACAGAACACTATAAACCACCTATAATGAAAAAAAATCATATATGTAAAAAAGAAAAAAAAAAGAATATGCTACGAATAAGAAACATACTTTTGGGGGGCACATCTGTAGCACATGGAAGTTCCCAAGCTAGGAGTTGATTTGGAACTGCCAGCCACAGCCACAGCCACAACCATGCCAGATCCAAGTCACATCTGCAACCTACACCACAGCTCACAGCAACACAGTTCCTTTAAGTAACCGGGTGAGACCAGGGATGGAACCCATAACCTCATGAACACTAGTTGGATTCTTAACCTGCTGAGCCACAATGGGAACTCCAAGAAATATACTTTGAACAGAAAGACAAAGGATTGAAAAAGACCAAAAAAAAAAAAAAGATGGTGGAAGATATACAATTCAAAGACTAATCACAAGAAATCTGGAAAGGACACATTAAATATTTTAAAGTAGAAAGGTAGGCAAGAGACCCAGAAACTAAATCTCAAGAAGTAGTAATATGAAATCTCATGCTAATCTGATAGAATTGGTGTTGAGAGGATGCGAGTGAACTAACAACTCTTGAGACAAAAGGTATGAACTAATGCAGAGTCTAAAAGAATACACTAATAAAACAATCATTTAAAAGTTTTTACCTGCTCTTCCAGTATTCCCCATGAAAACAATCTCCATACAATTTTGAGATTCTTTTCAATGACATGATGTCACATAGCAATGTAGTTACAGAATTGGTATTTTAAAAAGTGATCCAGCACTGCTTCTACCCTTTAAACTCCCACTTCTGGAGAAAAATTCAAAGTTCTATACAACCAAATTTTTTTCTACCACTTTATAAAAATCTTCAAAATTCTGGTTAAACTGAAATATACCAGAAAGGGATTATAAAACCCATTAGCACCCAGTAGACTAATTCTATGTAAGGTTTACAGTTTGCATTAATCTACAGAACAAATAGTCTCTCTAACTTGCTGCATCCACAAACATCCATCCGACTTCTCATGGCTTTGCTGCCAGACTTGTTAAAAAGAATAAACCACTACTGAATTTAGTACTTAATTTCTTATAATCTGGCTCTACATCTACCACTGGCTATAGCTCTAAGTGCTCACTTAAGGGTTATCATAACTTGTCAGACTCCACATCTTCTAAGGATTCACTTTCTCTGGCTTCTGAAATGCAGGACATCACAGAAAGGGCCACCAGCTCTGAGCTACCTGACAGCACTAAAGACCATGGCAACTCTTCTCTATTTACTTTTTGTGCCTTGTCTAGCCTACATATCTCCGCACATAACTTTTGCTCTTATTTCTACATAACTGAATACTTCCCAACCATCAACGCTCAAATGAAATATATCAGATTCCTGCTCCATGACTATAACCAGATAAAAGTGTTGTCTTCTACAACACTTTTATTGTCCCTCTATCAATGTACTTATAAGGTAGGAGGTGGTCAACTGTGTCCTAAATAGTCTAATACATACAGATCAGTTCTCATAATTATTAGTAAAAAGGCAAGTATTTTTTGAAATACTGTCCACTAGTCTTACTAAGCAATTATTAATGTACTTTAAGTCCAACAGAAAGGCTAGAGACTATATCAAAATAAGCATTCTCTCTTACCTGATGTATTCCTCTTTATTTTCTTCTGTTACAAGAATATTGCCACCATTGGGTTTCAAATCATGACTCTTGATTTCACCTAAAATTTCTTTATCAACGGAGAAATACATTTCCAAACCACATTCCTCAATATTGTTTTCTCTGTACAAATCAAAGTAACACTGTTACACTAATTAATCATGTAAGAGTTTTTAACTAAAGGACTATGTTCTTAAATAATTATTTTTAAACTGTAACATAAGAATCAATAAGAAAATTGGAACATCATGATCTAAAGTCATATTCTTGTCTAAGACATTGGGTATATTGTTGTAAAATTAATCCCAGTGAATGAGAAAGTTCATTATAAACCATTTAACATCAGTAAAATAACTACATGCCTACGGTTTGAATAAGCTACCAACACCATAATGAAAGCAGATAGACTATATTTTGATAAATTAAATGAAAACAAACTTACTTAACCCAGATGAGAGAATTATAAAATTCTGGATCAATAGATTCTAAATCCTTGAGTCCAACTGGTTTGTTCAAGATACGCTTATAGAATGGCAAAGAAAAACCTGTGTCTATGAATTTCCCATGGAATAGAGCCTATACAAGAGGAAAACGAAATGATTTAAAATAATTTTATACCTTAGTCACTGTGTTTCAGAATGTTAGATGAGTTCTTCATTCAATCCCCACCCACCCCCGGCAAAACAAACAACTCCGGTCATATGATTGTGATGGAATATTTCTGGGAAAAGGGCAGATATAACAAGTCCAATCTTAGAAAAATGTTGAGAAAATTAATTTCAGATGAGAAATTTTAAAGAAACAATGCTTAGGTATTGCTGAATTAAAGCAAACACAATTCTCCACGAGCACTTACCATAGCAATAAACCTGCCAATAAAACGAAAATATTTCAGGTGATCTGGATTGATGTAAGAAGCAGGGTTTATCTGCAAGCAGTAGTTATCCTTTCCTGCATATTCAAACAGGCAATACATTGGGTTCAACACCTCATGTGACAAAAGAAAGAACCATTCTCTGTAACCAAAAGAAAATTTAGGATGAAATATCTTTAAGTAACCATGCCAACAAATCAAAGAGCAGCACTACAAAGTTCTCAGGAATCTATGCTCCTCAGGTGGTAATAGTTCTCTAATCTCATGTTGATTTTTACTGCTTTGGTGTAAAGTGACATCTATTTTACAGAGATGTTTACACACTGCTTATTTTATTTCAGACTCTAAGACATTATTAACTTTAAAGACAACATTACTTAAAACTACTAAAAAGATATTTTTCTAATTGTGATGCACATCTCAATTTCAGATATATGAAAATTTTAGTCTTAGAATCAATGAAATACGGTACATAGGCAAGTTGAAAATTCACTGTTGACCCATGTGGTTAGAGCAGCTGACACAAATCTAGCATTATTCCATCCATTACCAAGCCCCTCAGTGATGCTGATTAAGTGCCACTGCTCTCTAAATCTTAAATAGGAAAAACCTTCCAATTTCAGAGAGGCAATAAAACACTTAATTCAAGAAATCAGGAAAATACTCTGAGAAGGTTGCTGTGAAAATACCAACCAACGCTAATGTAAGATCATAGTTACCATGTAACATGGATGAATCTTGTAGAACAGTAGACAGGGGCAATGTCAGGCAATTCATGTGGTATCAGCCTGTGCCTGAGACTTCTTTTCCTATTGGTTTACAGCCTCTGGTTATAATCCTGCTTATACTTTTAATACTGCAATTTGATTTTCTAATTAAGAATGAATGATTGGAGTTCCCATAGTGGCTCGGTGGTTAACAAATCCAACTAGGAAGCATGAGGTTGCAGGTTTGATCCCTGGCCTTGCTCAGTGGGTTAAGAATCTGGTGTTGCCATGAGCTGTGGTGTAAGTGGCAGATGCAGTGGCTTGGATCCCGTGTTGCTCTGGCTCTGGAGTAGGCCGGCGGCTACAGTTCCAATTAGACCCCTAGCCTGGGAACCTCCATATGCCAAGGTGCAGCCCTAGAAAAGACAAAAAAAAAAAAAGAATGATTGACCTCACCTTTATTATCTTTAACTTATACAAGAGTAAATGTTTTTACTAATATTTACCATGTACCTGTGATTATTCCACACATTTTGAATGTGAGCTATGAAACACAACCTAGGAAAACACCACTAAAATGCAGCCAACCAGTTAGTGACAACACAAAGACTCAGGGTCTGAACTAGCATATTAATAAACAGTATTTTTCTTCTTCACAATAATCCTAGAAAAGTAGAAAGAACTATTCTTTTGGAGTTCCCGTCGTGGCGCAGTGGTTAACGAATCTGACTAGGAACCATGAGGTTGCGGGTTCGATCCCCGGCCTTGCTCAGTGGGTTAAGGACCGGTGTTGCGGTGAGCTGTGGTGTAGGTTGCAGACGTGGCTCGGATACCGCGTTGCTGTGGCTCTGGTGTAGGCCGATGGCTACAGCTCCGATTGGACCCCTAGCCTGGGAACTTCCATATGCTTCGGGAGCGGCCCAAGAAATAGCAAAAAGACAAAAAAAAAACTATTCTTCTTTTACAGATGAAGACACTTGCCCTGAATCATACTAATGAGTGCAGAAAAATGATCAAATCCTATTTTGACTCTAAAGTCCCTGGCTTTACATACTGCCAATGCTGTGCAATTTTTTAACCTAGTGTGATATACTGTTATGAAATAAGCAATTTCTTTTGGTTTTTTTCTTTTTAATGGCCACACCTATAGCATATGGAAGTTCCTAGGCTAGGGGTCAATTGGAGCTGCAACACTGGATCTGAGCCACCTTTGCAACCTACACCACAACTTACAGCAACACTGGATCCTCAACCCACTGAGCCAGCCAAGGATCAAACCCACATCCTCATGGAGACAACATGAGGTCCTTAACCTACTGAGCCACAATAGGAACTCCAGCAAAGCAATTTCTTGCTTGAGCCTATCTTCTAGAGTTTGATTAGAAGCTTCAATATAAAGAAAGGAGAATTTAAAATTTGAACTATTTTATACAACCTTATATATTCTCAGTTGGGAATTGAATGACTGTCACCTATATCGGGAATCTGTGATGGGGTAAGTGACCTGAACACTATATGGCCTTGCATGCTCTGTGGAACAGATATGAGGTGGTAGACTGAACACCGGCTTCTAGTTTGATGGTGCAAAGCTTGCACTTAGGCTGTGCAACTCAGTTATGTGGCTGGTGAGTCTCTAAGTCTTATCATTAACTGTAAAATATTCTCAAGAATTATCCTAAGGATTAAATGAGTAATATGGGTGAATCGACCAGCAGTAACACTGAACTGATATTTCTAGAAATTTTATAGTTTCAGAATAAAGATATAATAATGTGCTACATTTCATTTTCCTGAAATAGAAAATTGAGAAAATAATACTTGCAAGCAAAGTGTAATGATACCTTTGTAGGAAAGGAACTAAGTTCTGAGTATTCATATTATCACTACCTTGCTACACCTCCATAATCTAAACCTTCTTCTCCTGGAAAAATCACCCACAAACGTCTTCGCAGATCTTGGGGACTGAAGCTCATTATCTACCAAAAAAAGAAAAAAAAGAAGTAATAGACTGGTAAAAGTAGAAACACCTTCTACCACTTAGAAGGTCTGAAATGTCTTTCATTATAAATAACTTAAAATTACCTATGAAACAGAATGTTATCTGAGGGTTGGTCAACACCACACATATAGAAAATACAGCAAAGTTTCACCATATTTTATAAATTGTACATATACTTTATAAGTATGTAATTTGCTTTTAAATGATCCTACTACTGACATAAAGTTGCTTCTCTCACTTGCTTAGAGCAGAATAATTTGTGGCTATGAGCAAAAGTTAGGTCCTTTTGTGGTTGGGTAGGTTTGGGTCTGTTTTATAGCCCAAAGGTACACATAATAGTTAACTGGTTAATTTGGAAATGAAAGAGAAAATAATTAACTTGGGAACTCATTTTCAGAGGAAACCTGAAAAACTATTCAAATTTTATATTTTACTACAGTGGTTAATAAGATCATCTTCATGTTTGAAGGACAGTACCATTACTGAGCTACAACGTATAGGTCATTTGGGTTCTTTCTTTTTAAAAGTATTTAATTACTTGCCCAAAACTGGGCCAGTAGAACATAGCAAATATTAATTACTCTTAGGAGAAAAAAAGGACAGGGCTTGGATAGAAAAAAGTCCATTCAATGACACTATTTTATGAAAGGATAAGAATGAGCAACCATATTTATCTATCCAGAAGGTCTCAGCAAGTGACTTGCTTGTGCTAGGGCTCTCTCAGTTTCAACAAAACAGATATATCACGTTTATGAATTATATCCCACCCCAACAAGAAAACATCAGATGTAACAAAAAATTCAATGCTCATGACAAATATTCGACAAACACTACAGGCTAGAAATACAGCAATGAAAATGAGAAATGTTACAGGTTTTACTCATTTCTTAGTCCTTCTGGGTAATCCTTGTCCCTGTGACCACTCTTCAAACTGTTGGGCTGTCCCTGATCTTGTTTGCTATTCCCCTGGAGAAAATACCTTTAAATAATACTCTTTAGGAGTTCCCGTCATGGCTCAGTGGTTAACGAATGCGACTAGGAACCATGAGGTTGTGGGTTCGATCCCTGACCTTGCTCAGTGGGTTAAGGATCTGGCGTTGCCATGAGCTGTGGTGTAGGTCGCAGACGCAGCTCGGATCTGGTGCTGCTGTGGCTCTGGTGTAGGCCGGCGGCTACAGCTCCGATTCGACCCCTCGCCTGGGAACCTCCATACGCCCTAGGCGAGGCCCTAGAAAAAGGCAAAAAGACAAAAAATAAATAATAAATTAAATAAATAAATAATACTCTTTAACAAATGTCTAATATGAAGGGGGAAAAATGTTTCTCCTGCAATGTCCCCCATAAGCAGTTATCCTATGAAAACGAAAACACTTACTCCCCCAAAGTCATCTAATAGTTATTATGAACATCTAATGCTAATTTTGCTATATGTCACTCTTCCAAAATAATCGAATTTTTCTCTTCAGTTTTTATTTCACATTTATTCAACGGATGGTGTTTTTGCACCATCTGGTCTGTCATTTAGCAAAACTCTCTAGGTTTCAAAAGGTAAAAAGACATTTAATCATGTTTTGCATTTTTCAGCATTTTGCATTGTTTAGGAACATAACAGACTGGCAAGTTATGTTCCAAAAAACTGGCCTACCAGAGACTGACTACTCAATGACTGTATGCTGGTTACAAACAAGAAAATTAGAAATAGGTAATGACTGTGATAGAGAATGGCCTTGGAATCTTACTGAGATCAAGAGAATGACTCTAAAAAAACCTTAGTCAACCTCTGCTCTAAAAATTTATCTGCTCCTAAACTAAAAATAGAATTACCATTTGATCCAGCAATCCCACTCCTGGGCATCTATCCAGAGAAAACCATGACTCGAAGAAAAGATATATGTACTCCAATGTTCACGGCAGCGCTATACAATACCCAAGACATGGAAACAACCTAAATGTCCATCAACAGAGGAGTGGATAAAGAAGATGTGGTACATATACACAATGGAATATTACTCAGCCATTAAAAGGAAGGAAATTTGCAGCAACGTGGACGGACGAGGAAATTATCATGATAAGTGAAGTCAGACAGTGAGATACCAACATCAAATGCTATCACTTACAAGTGGAACCTAAAAAAAGGACACAATGAACTTTGTAGAAAAGTTACTCACAGATTTTGAAAAACTTATGGTTTCCAAATGAGACAGGCTGGGGGGTGGGGGATGCACTGGGGGTTTGGGATGGAAATATAAAATTGGGTTGTGATGACTGTTGTACAACTATAAATGTAATAAAATTCAATGAGTAATAAAAAAAAGAACTCTGCTGTCATCATCACAGTCCAGTTTTGTGATAATTCCATCACCCTCGAGCTCAATTTCTTTTTACTTTCTTCCAGTTACATCACTAATATACATTAGCAAGTTCTTCTCTAAATCCTTGAGACCGGAAGTATTTCTGAACTTGGGTTATTTTTTTAATTCTAAAAAGGTGAATACACTGTTTTTGCCACAGTATAGTAAGCCCATCGAAACTTGGGACAGCAACCTGTAGGTGAACATATCCACATTGCTGCTTATCACATGAATATTCACACTAATTAGGCTAAATAATCACTATAAACAGCCTCATGTCTAATCAGGTCAGGTTTTGTTATCAATGAATTTGTACTAAATTTGAACACACAGCTTTTTGTTTTAAAAGCTTTTTTTGGAATTATATTTTTAAACCAGAGATGTAAGTGTATTTAATAAGTTTTCTTCTTTTGAAAAGGAGTAAATAAACATAATCTAGCCCCACATTAGGAAAATAAAATGACTTCTTAAAAAAATAAAAAATAAAAATTTATCTGCTCCTACTTAGCAGGATATTCACTGGCTTCAGTCTTAACAACTGAGAATCCATTAGTAAAGAACCAGTGTTTCTGAAAATAAGTAGACAGCTACTGTCAACTATCTCAGACAATCTCTTTTCCCTTTGTATTCAGTTTGGTACATATTAAAGCTATAGCTACCAAAATCATGGTTAAGGATTTGATAATAAAGAATCATCCCACATCTGGCCATAAAATAAAAATGAACTGGATGTTTTCATTTTAATACATATGTTCACTGGTTATTTTAATATAACAAAGTCAGTTAATACTTAGCTGCAGTTAGCTGGTTAAGTTGTAAAACAAATGTTAAATAACTCAGATTCTGAGGACAAATAAAACACTGGTTGACTACTCCTGAAAATATTATTTATAGATACTGTCATCAATGACCAATTACATTTTTACTGTTTAAAAAAATAGTTAAATTGTAAGAATAACTATGCTTATTGTAAAAATGCAAGAGATAAAAGCATGGTCTTCCCTTCCTTTGATACCTGCATCCAACAATATTCATGGATATTTCCAAACTTTTGTCTACCAAAATCCTATTTCTTACTGAAATATCTATTTCAAATCAAACACTGAGCTTAGAAATGGAAATCTGAAAATAAACACTAAGTTACTCTGACATTTTAAAGGCAAAGAACTTACACAACTGTCTGCACTTCCTACATTTTGAATACTAAAGCATCTGGCAATGAGATCAGACTTTAAAATTCAAGGACTCCAAGTCAAAAAGTTTCAAACACTTTAAAGTGCCAGCACCAAAAGGTTCTGGACTGGAAGCCATAGGGTAAACCATTTAATGGATGAAACAGTACCTGCTGAAAGGAATCCTCAAACAATGTTTTTCTTGTCACTGTAATCTTTATGTGCTGTGGCATGGCCAGTTGCTGAAATATAAGAATGTCTTAAGTCAATTTTCACCATTAAAATGGCCTATCAAAAAACCAAAAGAGTAAAGTTTTACTTACTTTTTTCTTTACAAAAACAAGTAGACTATGAATACGAATTTACATTTAATAATGTTTAACCATGCATTTATGAGTATTCATGCTAATATAGATCACTTGATATAGAAGAAACACAAGAAAGCAAGATCTCATTTGCACAATGATTATTTAATGGGTTAAATCTTTAATTTTATTTTTAAAAAGCTAATTCAAAATTTTTTTGCTTGGATGGGTCTAGTTAATTACAACAGTTTGATGTACAAGGGTTTAAAATATTCAAAACTTTGACTAAAGCATTAAATTTATTTAGAACCCATAACGAAATCATTAATTCAGTAAATATGTCAGAAATAGTTCATCACTTGTTTCAAATATAACTATATATATAATATACACTAAGGTATGTACCAAAAGGATACATATGGATGGATCTATCAACGTCCTTTATATCAAATAATATAATGAAAGGGACTGGCTATAATTCATACATCAGAAAAAGTAACTCAGGAGTTCCCGTCATGGCTCAGTGGTTAACGAACTGGACTAAGATCCATGAGGTTGCGGGTTCGATCCCTGGCCTTGCTCAGTGGGTTAAGGATCCAGTGTAACCTTGAGTTGTGGTGTAGGCTGGCAGCTATAGCTCCAATTCAACCCCTAGCCTGGGAACCTCCATATGCTGTGGATCCAGCCCTGGGAAAAAAAAAAAAAAAAAAAGAAAATGTAACTCATTTGTTTGAAGATTTCTGCATTCTGAAAACAATGAGTACTGGAATGAGTAGCAACATTTTCTTATTCAAATGGTTTCAAATTTATTCTTCTGGACAACATAAGCCATAAATTATCTAAGTGATAAATCTCTTTGACCTAAAAATAGGAGAAAGATTCCAATGCTTCTATTTTACCTGTTTTTCTTTGAGTTAATTGTTTTCCCAGTCAGACTGTATAAGCAACATAAGAAAAGAAAATGAGTACAGAAACACAGTCCCAATACTAACCTGACACCAGAACCGGAAGTACTGAACCTTTGCCTTGAAGTCCCGTACGTAGGCTATCTGGGGTCCATTGTCTCTGAGAAAGAATGTTAATATGACACATTATGATAAAATATTTAAGGAAAACATAATTTCACACTCCCTAAGTACTTACCAGTCAAATACAAAAGTGCCCTGGTATGCCATATTCCTAACACCACCTTTTTCCTTCTTAACAAATACTTCTGAAGACTATTTTAACATAAGAAACAGAAATAAATAATGATCTTTTTAAAGCCACTGAGGGGGAGTTCCTGTTGTGGCTCAGTTAGGGATGGGATGTTGCTGTGGCATAGAGTGATGGGTGTAGTGAAGGCCGGCAGCTGCAGCTCCATTTCATCCCCTAGCCCAGGAACTTCCTTATGCCACAGGTGCATCTGTAAAAAGGAAAAAAAAATTTTTTAACTAAAAATTAAAAAAAAATAAATGAATAAAGCAACTGTTGAGGGAAGAATTGAAAGAGTGGGTGTAACATACACATTACTGTATAAAATAGATGATTTGTTTTGTTTTGTTTTTTAGGGCCGCACCAGCAGAATATGGAGGTTTCCCAGGCTAGGGGGTCCAATCAGAGTTTGGACAAAAACTCCTGATTTTTGTATGTTGATCATATTATATATATTAAATATATTAATATATTTTTATATATTAAACCAACTTTGCATTCCGGTGGTAAACTCTACATGATAATAGTGTAACCCTTTAATATCTTGCTGGACTATTTTTTTTTTCTCTTTTGATGGCCTTAGGGCATGTGGGGTTCCCAGGCCAAGAATCAGATGCAAACCACAGCTGGAGCGATTCCAGATCCTTAACCCACTGTGCCAGGCTGGAGACTGAACCTAGTGTCCCAACACTCCAGAGATGCCATTGATCCCACAGCGGGAACGCCTTGCTGGACTTAACTTGCCATTATTTTGTTAAAGATTTTTACACCCATGTTTGGAAGTCAGTAATTTCCTTATCCTGTTTTTGTCTGATTTGGGTATCAGAGTTACAGGAGCCTCATAAAATAAGGTGGGAGGTATTCCCAACCTCTTATATTTTATGAAAAAATGTGAATAGAATTGGCATTACTTATTACCTATAATTTTAATAAAATTTACCACTTTAGTCATCTAGGCCAGAATTTTCTTTATGGGAATAGTGATGAATTCAATTTCTTTAGTAGATCTAGAACTATTTACACTGACTTTTTTTTTTTTTTTTTTTTGCTGTACCAGTGGCATGTGGAAGTTCACAGGCCAGGGATTGAACCCTAGCAACAGCAGCGACCTGAGCCATTGCAATGACACCAGATTCTTAAATCATTGCACCACAAGGAAACTCCACTATTGACTACTTCTGTCCCTTTGGTGATTTCTGCCTTAGGTACAGCCTTAAGAAGGAAAAGAAGAAAAAAAAAAACAACAACCCTGTGCCATAGCAGCAACAATACCAGGCCCTTAACCTGCTGAGCCATGTGGGAACTCTGGAATCAGTTTTACTTTTTAAAAAAATTTATTGTAATTGATTTACAATGTTGTATAAGTTTCTGCTCTACAGCAAAGTGACCCAGTTATACATACATACACATTTTTTCTCTCATATTATCCTCCATCATAATCTATCACAAGTGACTGGATATATGTTCCCTATGCTAAAAACAGCAAGCAGTTTTACTTTTAATTAAAACATTGGAAAAACTTACAAGGCAGATTTTCCAGTTCGGGGATCTATATAGGTAGTCGTTCTTCTATTGTGGTCCACAAAATATGGAATTCCATCTACTGTGAATCTCATTTCCCAGCCTTCAGGTAAGGGCTTTTCATTTAATTGACTATTTAAAACATAGAAAACAAATAAAGAATGTTGTGAGTTGCTTATTTGCCAAGTACAGAAACTAAAAATACCCACCCATAAATGTAGTGGAAATGTTCTAAAAAAAATCATTTATTCTAGTACTTTCCAATTATTTACTACAAATCCTATAGGAACATTAAACATGTCAACAAGTACATCAACCATAAGTCTTCTCCCCATTACTTGGCCTTTATTCCCTATCTATCTAAAACAAGTTCTGCCAATTATACCTTGGAAGTTTTCATGTTCATCACCATTGTGAATCCCCAGCACCATCCTTACCTTGGCTTTATTCATCTCTTCTAAACTTTCACAATAGCCATCCAGCTGGTTTTCCTACCTCTAGTCTCACTCTGATTCTACACTCTATTGTTGATGGTACTAAATAGAAATCTGAACATATCCATTCTCAACTAAAAGTGATATTACTATTCACCACTAAGCAATGGTTAAACCCCTCCATTTGGCCTGAATTCTGCCTCTATACTCTACCCTCAATGGTCCCTATCTGTTTTACCTCTTCACTCTACCTGCAACTTCGTTACGTGAACCCTGTGCTTTCATGGTGTACGGCTACACCACAGCTCCCATCAACACCTGATCTTTAACCTACTGAGCGAGGTCAGGGATTGAACCTGCAACCTCATGGTTCCTAGTCAGATTTGTTTCTGCTGTGCCACGACAGGAACTCCTCAAGTATTCTTCTATGGATTATTCCTACCCACCTCTTTAACACCAGTCTTTAGACCTTAAACTCTTTGAACTTCAGTTTCTTAGTTCATAAAATGGAACTAATATCTATGTAATAAGACTAAGGAATAAATAAGACAATACACGTAAAAATCTCATGAAGTAAGCCTTCAAATTGTACCTATTATTACTTCTCCTACCATGTTTTGATTCTTCTCTTCAGGACTCTTAAAGTACTTCCTTCATAGTGCTAGCACCAATGTTTATCAAATATTTCAGCTTGTGTGTCTAGCAATAATTTTCCACCATGTAAGTAACATGTAAATTTTAAAATAGGAACTAGATTACAAGCACTTATAAATGACTTAATTTTAATTTATTACATATTAAAATTAAGACATCAGCAAAATATAATGAACACTGGTCACTCATGAGTCTAAGAAATTTATTTTTACATTTCAAAATACGACACTAAAATGAGTAGGGAACCACTGAACACACCTCTTGCAATCTGTATTTGTGCATTCTGTCATAATGACAGCCAATTAGCTAATTAAGTATAATATGTGTTCCAAGTTTTTTCCATATTAGCCAGTTTGTTTTTCTCTACAATTTCAAATTAATTTTCTTATCTGTTGGCTTTATTGAGAAAACAAAACAATGGCAATACTCAAGTTCACATCAGAAAAAAAGAAGAGGAGCAGTTGGAGGCATTTAATCTCATTGTTTTAAAGAGCCAATATTGCTGATAGGAGGGTCACTTTCTCAAGCGTACTTATTTCAGAAGAACAAAGGCTGAGAATCACGGCCTAGTACAGTATTTTGTGAACTATGTCGATAGGTTAAGAATATTTAACTGTATTCACTTATAACTAATACAAATGTCAGATAAAATAGACTACCTAAAAATTTAAGAAGATAACAATTCTCCTTAGTTGAAATAATATTTGCAAGACAGGCTCAGTAATAAGTATTACCCTGAAAACAAAATGGAAAGATTCAGGGTAAATTGTGTTATTAAAAATATGATTCTAGACAGATCTGGAAGGGCTGTGCTTGCGAAAGGACCAACATGCCTTTGGCTAGAGATTTACTGCATCCTTCCTTGGAAGAGGAAAAGAAAAAACATAAAAAAGAAGGCTGTTTCAGAGTCCAAATTCTTACTTTATGGATGTTAAATGTCCAGGTTCCTACAAGATCACCATGGTTTTCAACCATGCTAAGATAGTGGTGCTTAGTGTAGGTTGTTCAACAGTGTTGTGCCAGCCAACAGGAGGGAAGGTGAGACTCACAAAAGGATGTTCGGTAAGAAGAAAGCAACACTAATGTCCAAACAACTTCTTGAATTTCGATCTATTGCAGAAAGCCTTATTAGTTCAGTAAATCTACCAAGATAATGTCATTATGTTTAATTTTGTAAGGAACACAATAGCAGTCTCCTATTTTGGTGTTAGTTTTTCACTTAAGTTTTGATTATGGGCTAAAAAAAAAATATGATTTTAACTTCAGCTCTAAAACATTAAAGATCCAAGGAGGGAGTTCCCATTGTGGTATAGCGGAAACAATCCGACTAGGAACCATGAGGTTATGGGTTGGATCTCTGGCCTCACCCAGTGGGTTAAGGATCTGGAGTTGCATAAGCTGTGGTGTATGTTGCAGATACAGCTCGGATCTGACATGGCTGTGGCATGGGCCAGCAGCTGTAGCTCTGATTGAACCCCTAGCCTGGGAACCTCCATGTGCCCTTAAAGGTGTTGTGGTCTATTCTAACCATAGGAGTAGAAGGCTACAAAGAAACTAAAACATTACTTATGAAATTCTTAGTCTTTCTTAAGAAACTGAATATATTTAAGATACATATTATAACTCCATAAAAATGTTTTGCTTTGCTGGTACCCAGAAACAGATTTTATTATTACTTCTGGTCTTTTTAGGGCCACACATGCAGCACACGGAGGTGCCCAGGGTAGAGGCTCAATCAGAGCTGTAGCCGCCAGCCTACATCACAGCCATCGCAATGCCAGATCCAAACCAAGACTGCGGACTATACCACAGCTCATAGCAATGCCAGATCCTTAACCCAGGGATCGAACCTATGTCCTCATGGATGCTAATCAGATTCGTTTCTGCTGAGCCAAACTCCCAGAAATAGATTTTAAACTTAAAGCATATCTTTAAAATAGAAGGCCTTAAAACTCCAACCTATGACACATGTGAAGAATTAATCACACCTAAACAGAAGTGAGACTTTTGCCCTTGACTATTGGAAGGTGGTCTCTAGGCCTCAGGAATGTCCTGCCTGTCAAGAATCTCTTTATTTGCTTGGGGGCTTTCAACACCAGATAGTCAATAATGTTATTTATGATGGAGGCTTTTGGATATGCTGTATCAGCTTTGACCGCTAGAGTAATTAAACACTAAAAGGTATTAGACCAAACACTGCAGAAGGGCTAGAAACTAAAGGTTAGCCATGCATGCAGTACATATTGAAGCCACAATAAAAACTCTGGATTCAAGAGATTAAGGTGAGATTCCCTACTGAGTATTACCAAGCACATATTGTTCCATATCACTTCGGGACATGTGGACTCCTCCCAGACTCTGCCCTAAACATCTGGTTCCTTCTGTTGGTTCTAATTTATATTCTTTCCCCCTAATAAAGGTGGCTGTGAGTATAATAGGTTTTGGTGAATTCTAGTCTCTATAGGAAGCTACTGAACCTGAAAGTGGTTGAGGAGACTCCCTACATTTTACCCAGTCTGACGGAAGTGAGAGCAATCCTGGAAGCCTCCCAGTTTGTGACTGATGTCTTAAGTTAGGACAATTTTGTGGGGACTGTGCCTTCTGACTACAGAACTTGCCAAATTCCCTACAGAATGGAACCCCATGGCAGTCTGATAAACCAACAGCATTACATATTGTTATGTGTTGACTTATGTCGAGCCAAATTCCTATGTTGAACTCCTAACCTTTGGTACCTCAAAATGTGATCTTATTTGGAAACAGGATCATTACAGATGTAACTAGGTGAAATCATGCGGCAGTAAGGCAAGCCACTAATCCAGTAGGACTAAAGTCCTTATTAAAATGTGAAACCTGAAAGTTCCCTCGTGGCACAGTGAGTTGAGAATCTAGCACTGTCAGCATAGTGGCTCGGGTTGATTCTACACGCAGGTTCCATCCCTGACTTAAGAACTTCCACAGGCCACAGGTGTGGGAAAAAAAGAAGGAAGGAGGAGGGGGCAACTGAACATTAAAGATATGCGTATAGGAAGAATGCCATATGAAGACTGGAGTTAGGCTACCACAACCAGGGAACTACTAAAGATAGGAAAAAAGCTAGAACACATCCTTTCCTATTGCCTTCAGAGGACATAGCTCTGCAGATACCTGGATAATGAACTAGCCTTTTTTTTTTTTGCGGTGATATAACACCACAGCTCAGGGCAACGCTGGATCCTTAACCCACTGAGCAAGGCCAGGGATTGAACCTGCAACCTCATGGTTCCTAGTCGGATTCATTTCCACTGCACCACGATTTTGGGAACTCCTGAACTAGCCTTCTAAACTATGAGACAAGTGTCTCTTTAAGTCATTCAATTTGTGGCATTTATTAAAGCAGCCCTAGCAAACTAACCCATACACTATCACTAATATTACAAAGAAAAACAATTATAAATAATAAATACTAAAAAGATAAACCTGTAAAAATTAATTTGTCTCTTTAGTTGTATATTAACTATAAGTTCTTGTAATTATGTGTAAACAATATTTTGAGATATCTGGAACAACTGCAGAATGATACAAAAAAAACCTATCATTTTTACTGGTGTCAAAGTCCTACTCATTGTTAATTCTACTTTGGCTGTAGCCTACAATCATAATGGAAGGAATACTCAGTTTCAGGTGAAGGTTAGTGAAACTGAATGTATATTTTTCTGAAGTCAAATACTCCCTGAATTATATCCAGATACCGGAGCTTGCAAAACCTTGCTTCAGAAGTACTAAACTGGCCTTGGCAATAAGAAATAGGTGCTTGGTGAGAGACACACACACACACACACACACACACCGCACCCTACATTCATTATATGAAAGAACACGAAACCTTGGCAATAAGAAATAGGTGCTTGGTGAGATACACACACTCACACACACACCCTACATTCATTATATGAAAGAACATGAAACCTATCACACACACACACACACACACACACACACACACCCTACATTCATTATATGAAAGAACACGAAACCTATATTCACAATATGACAGTAATAATATAATATTTTTTCTTTCTAAAGAATGTAGATGATTAATGTTTAAGGCCTTTGGGGGGAAAATAACTAAGTTTAAACTTTTTTATAACTGAGCCAGAAATAGGGTACAATCTTAAAGTTTATCTATATACTAATAACTGAAAGTTCTTACCCTTGATTTCTGGGATCTTCCCACTGTGTAATACGAGTGTTGTGGTTGACAAAATATACTCTACCATTGCTGTCCGTTCTCTTCTCTTTAAAAAAAAAAAAAAAGGCAAAGCATTAGAGTTGGCATTGTCTTCTTCTTCCTCAAACTAAAACAATGAGATGAGCTGACTTGACCCACTGCACTACTGATTTTTATAGTTTTTGTTTTCTTTTTAGAGCCACACCTGTGGCATATGGAAGTTCCCAGGCTAGGAGTTGAGCTGGATTTGCAGCTGCTGGCCTTTGCCACAGGCACAGCAACACCAGATCCAAGCTGCATCTTTGACCTACACACAGCTTGTGGCAATGTTGGATCCTAAGCAAGGCCAGGGATCAAACCCACATCCTCAAGTGTAATGGTCGGATTCTTAACCCTCTAAGTCACAACAGGAACTCCCAATGTTATAGTTTTATTTTTTTCACGATTTTATAAGTTTTACATCACAACTTTAAAAGGGTTAATTAATTCACTTACTAAAGTTATGAAAATACTGTATTCTAGAAGTTAAGTAGACTTAATTCACAATGTCTTGCTCAATCTGCTCAGCCCCAGCAATAGTAGCAAGAATAAATAACTATTTTAACTTTGCATATATGACCTCATTTAAGCCTTATCAGTCCTATGGATTAAGGAGTTTTTATTTATTTTGAAGATATAGAAACTCAGACCAGTTAAATTATCTAACCCAAATCTCAGAATTGAGTAGCAGCTGGAAGATGGAAACTCATCTCATTTCTTAAAATATAATGGGGAAATAGAACTGGTACCTGTTTCACTGTGGAGATTTCCACTGTTGTCATTGTTTTGGCAGTATCTGCAGCATGCCAAAATTCTCTGGCCAGGGAACTTAACTTGCTGAGCCACAAGGGAGCTCTTTGTTATATTCTTTTCGTCTTTTTTTGGGGGGGGGGAGTCTTTTTAGGGCCACATCCACAGCATATGGAGATTCCCAGGCTAGGGACTGAATTGGAGCTATAGCTGCCAGCCTACTCCACAGCCACAGCCAAGCCAGATCTGAGCCACATCTGTGACCTAAACATCTCACAGCAATGCCGGACCTTTAACCCACTGATCGAGGCGAGGGATCAAACCCACGTTCTCACAGATAATAGTCAGATTCATTAACCACTAAGCCACCATGGGAATGCCTTTGTTATATTCTAATTAAGCATTATTCATTTTTTTCTTGGAATTCTTTTGTGGGACAGCAGGTTAAGGATTCGCCATTATCACTGCAGGTTGCCACTATGGTGCAGGTGCAATTCCTGGCATGCCACAGATAAGGCCAAAACAACAACAAAAACAAAACATATTTCTTCTTTTTTTTTTAAATGGCCACACCCATGGCATAAGGCAATTCCCTATCCAGGGACTGAATCTGAGCTGCAGCTGTCACCTATGTCACACACGTGGCAACATGAATCCTTTAACTCAATGTACTGGGCCAGGCATTGAACCCAAAGCCACTGCAGTCAGATTCTTAACCCAGAGCACCACGGCAGAAACTCCTAAATCCTGTTTCTTCTTAATACAACCAGTTTCCAAGTCACAAATATCTTTAACTTTATAATAACTTTATACATAAGGGTTGGGAAGCAGGGCTCAGTTAATTTACTGCATCTGAAGCAGCTATTTGTTTCTCCACTGGAATCTTACTTTAGAATTCTCGTTTTCTTGTCCCATTCTACAAAATTTGCCATGCTTCTTTGGGCTTTCTCATTAAGGTTTAGAAGATGGGTGATATTATTTGCTCTTAATAATCAAATAGTTTTGAAATTTTAATGTTAATATTTGCTGTTGTTTGAACTATTGACTTTTCTGCTCATTACAAATAAATTCTTCAAAATAAAAGCTCTCTTCCAGTGTCTGAATGTTTTAAATTTGGCCAAGATGTCTCACAATTAATAAATGAAGTATTCAAGAGTATAATATGGATTCTCAGTTTTTTTTAAGTACACTATCCTAAAATTAGTAATTTTCCAAAAAAAAAAAAAGCTTAAATCTATGGTAAAAAAAAAACCAATTTTCATTTCTTACAGTTTGAAAAGTTGATATCTAATTTTTTTCCAAACTTTTTTTAGACCCTTTGGATCTTTAAGCAAGATATTGCAGAATGAGTGTTAGGCAAAATTATATAGCACTGTCAAGATAATGTCTGTCAACTTTTATCTCCAGCACTGAATCTATGATTTTAAGTAGCAATGATGATACTGGCAGGGGCTGGGAATAGGGAGTAGTCATCAGAAGGTATATATTGGCAAGTATCATAAATCTGCTCTGGACATCTCAGCTACTTTCTGTATCTGCTGAGCCTAAAATGGAACTAGAACTTGGGTGTATACAATATACAGAAAAATGGGACTCTGCATTTTGTCACATATCCTAAATATTAACAATGGCTTTGGTGGTCATGGCATCTTGAGATGCAAACATCTAACACAACTAAGAGTTGTGTCTGAGGCAAAAGAAGTACCTATAGTGCTACATCTAACTACATGAAAACAAAGTAAGGTCATGTTCTTGGCAGTCATATTAAATTCAAATTTTTAAGTATATTGCAGATCTATAATTTCATATAAACAAATAATTTTAAGGAACTTCCTTAATCTAAAATTAATATCCAGGAGTTCCTTGGTACTCCAATGGTTAAGGACTGGGTGATGTCACTTCTATAGCTCAGGTCTGATCCCTAGCCTGGGAACTTCCACAGGCACGGCCAAATAAATAAATGAATAAATAAAATTAATATCCTAGGAGTTCCCACTGTGGCACAGAGAATGGTTAAGAATCTAACTGCAGAGGCTCTGGTAGCTATGGAGGTGTGGGTTCAATACCCAGCCTGGCACAGTGGGTTAAAAGGATGTGGTGTTGCCCCAGCTGCAGCTCAGGTCATGGCTGTGGCTCTGATTCAATCTCTGGTTCAGAAACTTCCATATGCTGCAGGTATAGCCATACAATAAAAGAAAATAAATTTAAAAAGCTTAACATGAGCAGAGTCACTGCCTGAGGTCTCCAAGGTTTCTGAGGTCTGAGCACCCTGCCAACCACATCAGAGCTACCCTCATCTTACTCATGGGTAGTCTGTACTGAATGAAGGCATGGAGCTCAGAACTGCAAGGGATTTTCCTCTTTCTTTTTGGATGAACAGATTTAAGGGTTTGGTTTACATCATTTTTAAAAGTCTTAACTAAGAAAATTTTCTTTTTCATGAAAAATATCTAATTGCTTGGGATTTTACTTTTTTTTTTTTTTGGTCTTTTGTCTTTTTAGGGCCGCACACTAGCACTAGGCACATGGAGGCAGGCCAGGGATCCAATCAGAGCTGTAGCTGCTGGCCTATGCCAGAGCCACAGAAATGCCAGATCCAAGCCACGTTTGCAACCTATACCACATCCCACGGCAACACCGGATCCCTAACCCACTGAGTGAGGCCAGGAACTGAACCCACAACCTCATGGTTCTTAATTGGATTCATTTCCATTGTGGCATGGCAGGAACTCCGATTTTATTTCTTGATGCTTTAAATATTTAGTTTGTACACTTCTATTACAGCTCATACATTTTCTAGTTCTCTAATTTTACTAGTTAGACTTTCTAAATAAAAGTTTAAAAACATTAAAAAAGTGAAACTAAAAAGCTAACACGAGGTAAAATAAAGAAAATATAAAACTTATTTCTATGATTGTTCTATGTATACCGCTGATATCAGCATTTCATTAGAAAGGGGAAGGGGTGTGCACTTCAATTTTAGAAGAGAGAAATCTAATATTTTGCAGAACATAAGGCAAGATTCTGATAATATAAATAAGCTGGGATTGGGTCTTCAGAGGCATTATTTTAGGGAGGTGCTATTTGTTGGCAGAAGTAAAAATGAAAAATGGAGTTCCAGTTGCAGCTCAGGAGGTGAAGAACCCAATATAGTGTCCGTGAGGATGCTGGTTCGATCTCTGGCCTCCATCAGTGGGTTAAGGACCTGGCGTGGCCGCAGGGTGCAGCATAGCCTCCAGCTGCATTTCAAATTCAATCCCTAGCCCAGGAACTTCTATATATGCTGCAGGTGCGGCAATAAAAGGCAGAAGTAAAAATTTAAAAAAAAAGAAAAAGATTCTGATAGTGAGGATGATGATACAGAACATGAGGACCAGCTTTGCAAAAAAAGCTTTTCAAATAAAGGCACATAGCCTATAATTCAGGTTACTATGAGCAAGAAGTAATTTTTCTTACAACTGACCTAGAGAACAAGTAGAATAGCTCGTGTTTCTAACAAAAGCTAATCAGGTTATGGTTTTTCTGAAATAATTATTAACAAGATGAGGCACCTTCAGATATATCTTTTGAGTGAATCCATTTCTCCTCTGTAACACAAGCATGAGACAACTCTAAAAATAAAGCTGAGAAGACCATCAGCCTGGTTCAATATGTTTCAAAAGGGCAATATCCCCTCTTCTCAAGTACTTCATACCAAATATATACTGTCCATTATGACTCCAATAGAGCCAGACCCAACAGCTAGACCCACTGAAGACAGAAGTTCACAATGCTCATATGCCTTCCCTTTGTTATAAGCTAGTAACAATAATAACTATGAATTATTACGTTTTTTACTTCGTTGACTCAAAAGAATATTAGGCATAAATAAGTTTAAGAGCAATGGGGTAGGCCTGCTCATTATGGCTCAGTGGAAATGAATCTGACTGATTCATGAGGATGTGGTTTCGATCCCTGGCCTCACTCAGTGGGTTAAGGATCTGGCGATGCTGTGGCTGTGGTGTAGGCCAGCAGCTACAGCTCCCTAGCCTGGGAACCTCCATATGCTGTGGGTGCAGCACTAAAAAAAAAAAAAAAAAAAAAAAAAGCAGTGGGGTAACTGAATGGCAGGCTTATACAGCCAGTATTACTGATTGCCCAGAATCATGTGATCTTGGCACATCAATCTTTTCCTTCTGTTCACAAATAAAGTAATGCTTAAGCAATCTATCTTAGAAAAAGATGTTTCCAAAACAAGACTATCTGGAAATATCACTTTCTAAAATATCTGCAGCTCTTAAAGATAAAACTTCAACTAGTTCCATAAATAGCTTTACTGTGCTGTTTTCTACTTTCTATACTCTGTCTTCCATTCAAAACTTTCCATGCTGCAATGTTTATTCTGGAAACTTGCTACAGCACTATGATTCATGTAACAGCTTTAAAACAACCTGGAATGGATAAGCAATGAGGTCCTACTATATAGCACAGGGAACTATATCCAGTTTCTTGGGATAGACTATAATGGAAGATAATATGAGAAGAGTGTGTGTGTGTGTGTGTGTGTATACGACTGGGTCACTGTGCTGTACAGCAGAAATTGACTCAACACTAAATCACCTGTACCTTAATAAAAATCAAATAAAAATATTTTTGAAACAAGATAGAGGAGTTTCCGTTGCAGTTAAGCAGTAATGAACCTGACTAGTATCCATGCGGATGCAGGGATGCAGGTTCGATACCTGGCCTCGCTCAGTGGCTTAAGGATACAACGTTGCCATGAGCTGTGGTACAGGTTGCAGATGTGGCTCAGATCTCATGTTGCTGTGGCTGTGGCCAGCAGCTGCAGCTCCAATTCAACCCCCTAGCCTGGGAACTTCCAGACTGAGGGAGAAAAAACAACAATGTGGCAGCAGGCTTAACTATTAATTTATTAATCTATTAGCAAAGTGTCCCCCCCCCCCGATTTTTTGGGGGGTGCAACTGTGACACATGGACGTTCCTGGGCCAGGTATTGAACCCAAGCCACAGCAGCAGCCCAAGCTGCCACAGTGACAACGTCAGATCCTTAACCACTGCGCCACAAGGGAACTCTAGCAAAGATTTAATAACTAAGGTACTCTATAAGAGAAAATGCTCATGAGCTCCATACTACAGGAAACAAAGTTACTACCCTAACATGTTACCCCTTCCACTATTCTTTGAATAACATCAACTCAATCAATTTCTGAACTGTGTTTTGGAATCACCTATGTGATCAAAGTATTTTTAAAGTTTGTTATTTTGAAATAATTATTACTGACAACATGTTGCAAAAATTGTTCAAAGAATCTCACATACACTTTAACCAGTTTCCCCCAGTGACATCTTACGTAGCTGTGTCACAGTATCAAAATCAGGAAATTGAGACTGGTAAATTACTGTTAACTACAAAATTTATTCAATTTTCGGAGTTCCCGTCGTGGCCCAGAGGATAACCAACCCCACTAGCATCCATGAGGACTCGGGTTCGATGCCTGGTCTTGCTCAGTGGGCTAAGGATCCAGCATTGCTGTGAGCTGTGGTGTGGGTCACAGACGTGGCTCAGATCCCACGTTGCTGGGCTCTGGCGTAGGGTGATGGCTACAGCTCTGTTGGACCACTAGCCTGGGAACATCCATATGTCACTGGTGTGGCCCTAAAAGACAAAAAATTTAATAAAAATTTAAAAATTCAATTTTCACTATTCTTTAAAATTTAAATTCATTGATGTAAATGTATAGTTCTATGCACTTTTACCCCATGTATAGATTTATGTAATTAGTACCACCATGGTAAAGACACGGAACTGTTCCATCACCACATAAGAAAAGCTTCTGTGACCTTCTGTATTTGTACCCACCTGCAGTGGCTCTGTCTCACTACTATTCTATTTTCTATCCCTTTAGTTTTATCATTTCGAGAACGTTATATAAATTGAATCACTAAGCATAATGCCCTTGAGGTCATCCAGATCATCATGTGTATAAATAATCAATTTCTTCTTCATGCTGAGTGGCAAAATACTTTTAAATTTTAGAAGAGTAAATTAGAACTTTGGGGAAGTTTTTTTTTTGGGTGGGGGGGCTGCTCCTGCTGCATGCAGAAGTTCCCAGGCCAGGGATCAAACCTACACCATATGTAGTGCTGCATCTTTAACACACTGTGCCACCAGGGAACTTCACAACTTTTTGGAAATTTAATGCTCATTTGGCACTCTGAATTAAACCAACACACCCAAAAAGCTTTCCAGATATTCACTCAAACAAGAGAAGGGTGTATTATCTATCCATAATACCTGATTGTTAAAATAAATGAATTCAATTTTAAAAATCCACGTGACTTACCCCATCCAGGTGGCAAGGGACCAAGGGGATCAAATTCTTTATTTTGTGATGTAGCGAACAAATCTTGATTCTAAAAAGAACCACCACCAAAATAGTGAAATAAAGAACTTAAACAGATAAGTAGAGAACAAGCTAATAAGTTATGATATGCCTTCCCTAGCCATGAGCAACTTTGTATCATAGGTACTCTTACCATGTTCACATCTTAGAAATCACACAGTCATGCCAATGACTCTGATGGAGAAATAAATCTTTGTCAATATAATTTAACATCTGAAATTATTTGAAATTCATATACTATAAATAATTTTACATCCAAATGGCTTTTCCTTCCTTTCATACAAATCGGTAAATCACAGAAGTATATAAGCCATCCCAAAGTCACTTGTAAATAAAAGTACTCAAAGTCATCAGCTGACTGAGAAAAATCTTGTATTTCTAACTCATTAACAGAAGATCATATACAAAACAAAGTATATACAAAGAATTGTGAGAAGAGAGCTGGGGGAGCAGGAAGAATAAATAGGCTGTCAGATGAGTCAAAGGAAGGAACTGCAGTTGGAAGGAGGTGATGACTGTATAGATGACTTCTTAAATTTGTTTGAAATTATCACATTGGTGAAGAGATTTGGTTAGATAAATGGCAAGTAGGAGTCAACCACTGGAATAAGAGAAGCAAAAGTCATATTGACTATGCAGGGTTAATGAGTGTGTTTTAGTTTAAACGTATAAATAAATGGGGAATATTTTGTGATCTCTCAGTAAGATGTGCTTATTAAAGCCTTTCTTTTTTTTCTTTTTTTTGCCTTGTTTGCCATTTCTTGGGCCGCTCCTGCGGCATATGGAGGTTCCCAGGCTAGGGGTCCAATCGGAGCTGTAGCTGCCAGCCTACACCACAGCCACAGCAACGCGGGATCCGAGCTGCATCTGCGACCTACACCACAGCTCACGGCAACGCCGGATCCTTAACCCACTGAGCAAGGGCAGGGATCAAACCCGCAACCTCATGGTTCCTAGTCGGATTCGTTAACCACTGCGCCACGACGGGAACTCCTAAGCCTTTCTTTTTCATAATTATACTTGATTTACAATGTTGTGCCATGTTTTAAAAATGTCCTGGCACCTTTCTTTAGTAAAGCAAATAAAAAATAGACTAACTGCTGAAAAAATAATTATAGAAAAAAAAACACAAGTAAAATAAAACAATGTATCCAATATACCCAGCACCAGGACTCAAAATGTAGCACATATTTACACTGGAATATTGCTTAGCCATAAAAGAATGAATTAATACCATTTACAGCAACATGGATAGACCTAAAGACTACCATACTAAGTCAGACAGAGAAACAAAAATATCACATATCACTTATATGTAGAGTCTTGGGGGAAAAAAACAGATGGGAGTTCCCTGGTGGTCTACTGGTTAGTAATCATCACTTTAACTGCTGTAGCCCTAGTTTAATCCCTGGTCTGAGAACTGAGATGCCATATCAAGCTGATGCACACTACAGCCAAAGTAAAAAAATAAGATTAAAAACCTAAACAGAAACAGACTCAGACTTTGAAAACAAACTTAGAGTTACGTAAGGGGAAATGTGTGGGGAGGGATAAACTACAAGTTGGGAATTAACATATACACACTACTATATATAAAACAGAAAGTCAACAAGAGCCTACTGTATAGCACAGAAAACTACTCAATATTCTGTAGTAACCTATATAGGGAAAGAATCTGAAAAATAATGGATATATACACACACACACTAAGATCCCACATCACGCTAATGCACACCACAGCCGAAGTAAAAAATCAGATTAAAAAGTTATATTTATGAATCACTTTGCGATACACCTGAAACCACCTATATAAAATAAAAATCAAATTTAAAAAAACCCCAAGTAAATAGATAAGGAAGACCTACTACTGGAATACAACTCAGCCTTAAAAATGAATGAAATTTTGTCACTTATGCCAAGACAATATGGATGGGCTTGGAGGGCACTATGCTAAATTAAAATGTCCTACAGAGAAAGACAAATACTATATGATAACACATGTATGTGGCGTCTAAAAAACACAAATTGTAAATATAACAAAATATAACAAAAAAAGTAAAATAAGACAGTATGTTCCACATACCCAGCACCAAGATTCAACTAGCACATTTCTTTATTTTTGTCCCCCATTGTTTGCTAAGGCAAAAATCAGTCATCTTGGAGTTCCCGTCGTGGCACAGTGGTTAACGAATCCGACTAGGAACCATGAGGTTGCGGGTTTGATCCCTGCCCTTGCTCAGTGGGTTAACAATCTGGCGTTGCCGTGAGCTGTGGTGTAGGTTGCAGACGCGGCTTGGATCCCGCGTTGCTGTGGCTGTGGTGTAGGCCGGTGGCTACAGCTCCGATTGGACTCCTAGCCTGGGAACCTCCACATGCCGCAGGAGCGGCCCAAGAAATAGCAAAAAGACAAAAAAAAAAAAAAACAGTCATCATTTCATTCCTATGTATCTTAGACGCCTTTCTAAAATTTATGAACATTTCCTTACACAATCACAATATCATTATCACATCTAGCAAAGAATCTATGCTAGTTTTATTACCTAGTACACAATCTCTAATTAAATGCTTGATTGCTTACTGGGTTAAATCAGAATCCAATTAAAGTCATCACATTGCATTTGGTTTAGTCTCTTAAGTCTAAATCTACAGCAGATCTTACAGTGTCTCTTTTTTTCCATATCACTAACTTATTAGAAAAGCTGAGTTAACAGACTAAATTTTAAAGCACATGAGAAATACTGCATTTCTGATTTAAAAGCTCTTGGATGACAGACCTGCAGAGAACTGGTCTTGCTGGAAATTCCCTTATAGTGCAGTGAGTTAAAGATCCAGCATTGCTGGAGTTCCCGTCGTGGCTCAGTGCAAACGAATCTAACTAGTACTTACGAAGATGCAGGCTCGATCCCAGGCCTCGCTCAGCAGATTAAGGATCCAGCCTTGGCATGAGCTGTGGTGTAGGTTGTAGACACAGCTTGTATCCCCAGTTGCTGTGGCTGTGGTGAAGGCCGGCAGCTGTAGTTCCAATTCAACCCCTAGCCTGGGAACTTCCATATGCTGCAGGTGCAACCCTAAAAAGCAAAAATAATAAAATAAATAAAATAAAATGCTGTGTGAGTATCTACAGCCCTGTAACCAGGGTCAGAACAAAGGCCACTTCATATAACCAATAGAAGAGACTTTCTCAGCAACACCAAATGACTTTTTCCTGCTATGCCTCTGGTCGATGCTCTGGTGCCTATATGACCCTAGGCCAGGAAACTTCCACATGCTGTGGGTGCACCCCCCCCCCCCCAAAAAAAACAAAACATATCACCTCATGTTTATCAGAATGGTTATCATAAAAAAAACCCAAAATAGCAAATGTTGGTAAGGATGTAGAGAAAAAGGGAATCCTACACACTACTAATAGAAATGTAAATTGGTGAAGTACAGAGTTCCTTAAAAAACTAAAACTAAAAATAGAGGGAGTTCCCATCATGGCTCAGTGCTTAGTGAACCCGACTAGCATCCATGAAGGCACGGGTTCAATCCCTGGCCTGGCTCAGTGGGTTAAGGATCCAGCATTGCCGTGAGCTGTGGTGTAGGTTGCAGATGCGGCTTGGATCCTGCGTTGCTGTGGCTCTGGCGTAGGCCAGTGGCTACAGCTCCGATTCGACCCCTAGCCTGGGAACCTCCATATGCCACGGGAGCGGCCCAAGGAAATAGCAAAAAGACCAAAAAAAAAAAAGACAAAAAGATGAAAAAAGCCCCCACTAAAAATAGAACTACCACCACATCATCCAGCAATTCCACTCCTGGGTGTATGTATCTGATGAAAACAAAAACACTAATTCAAAAAGATACATGCACAATGTTCATAGTAACAACAGCCAAGATAGGGAAGCAACATAAGTGTCTGAATAATGAATGAATGAATGAATGAATGAATAGATAAATCTTACTCTAAAGGAAAATGTATAAAACTTCAATCATTTCCAGAAAGGAGATTTTTTTTTTTTGCTTTTTTTAGGCCACACTCACAGCATATGGAGATTACCAGGCTTAGAGGTCTAATAGGAGCTACAGCTGCCAGCCTACGCCACAGCCACTACACCAACAGATCCGAGCAGCGTCTGTGACCTATACCACAGCTCGTGGCAATGTTGGATCCTTAACCCACCGATCGAGGCCAGAGATCAAACCCACAATCACAACCTCATGTTTTCTAGTCGAGTTCGTTCCTGCTGCGCCACAATGGGAACTCCAAGATGTTTTGATACCAAAGATAACATGACTTCAAATATTAATATATTTGACATTATCCTATAAGGAACTGAATTTCTTTAGACACCCGGAACACCAAGTAATTTATTGCATAAACTTTATGTGTTACAAAATGGTTCAATTCTATCATCAGTTCTGAATGACCACTTGAGTCAGGTGCTAATTAGATCCAAGCAGTCTAATGTTCTGCTAAGTTAGACAGTATTAAATTCAGAACTGTTTTAATTCTTTTCAAACTGCTTGGATTTATTTTTACTATTCTTTTCTAAACGAATTTTGAGTTGTCCTAACTTCTTGTTTTTGACAGTAACAAAACAAAGAAGGTTGAACTTTAGGAAATTTTTAAAATCAAAGAATAAATCACCTACACAGAATACACAGGACAAGGTCTAAAAATAATATCAGGAGTTCCCATCGTGGCGCAGTGGTTAACAAATCCGACTAGGAACCATGACGTTGCGGGTTTGGTCCCTGCCCTTGCTCAGTGGGTTAACGATCCAGCATTGCCGTGAGCTGTGGTGTAGGTTGCAGACGCGGCTCGGATCCCGTGTTGCTGTGGCTCTGGTGTAGGCCGGCAGCTACAGCTCCGATTCGACCCGTAGCCTGGGAATCTCCATATGCCGTGGGAGCAGCCCAAAGAAATAGCAAAAAAAAAAGACAAAAAATAAATAAATAAAAATAATATCAGCAGCAAACAACTGGGTTGCCATCGTATTTCTACCTATTTTTAGTGCATTATTTCTCATATGTAGAAGGTTAAAAATCAAACACTTTGATAGCAATGGTATCCTGCTATATATAGCACAGTGAATTTGTGATGGAACATGATGGAGAATAATGTGAGAAAAAAAAAAATCTATCTGATTGTGTCACGGTGCTGTACAGTAGAAACTGACAGAACACTGTAAATCAACTATAATGGAAAAAATAAAAATCATAAAATACTGAAAACAAACAAAAAAATCAAACACTAAGTTTTTTAATGCAAGTACATATGCTCACCCCATAAATAAATCTCTGGTTAAACTGCTGCATAGCTCCTTGAAGTTGACTACGTTGGAGCTGCCATTGTTCATAGTTCCGGACGGATTCCAATGTTGGCCTCTGCCAAGTCGTGGTTCTTGTGAAATGGTCAACATAATAAATACGTCCCATGTTGTCAACCCGTCGTTCCCAGCTAAATCAGGACAAAAACAACCAGATTCAGTACATACTTGTGAAATAGATAAGAATTAAACTGGACTTCATTTTATCCCTAGTACAGGTTTGGTAAGATTTTTACCTTCAAAATTACTTTTGATTTCTGAGGTCTTTCATATATGTTTTTTTATCTTTTTATTTCTTTATGTTTTCCTAGGGCCACTCCTGTGGCATATGGAGTTCCCAGGCTAGGGGTCTAATCAGAGCTGTACCACCAGTCTACACCAGAGCCACAGCAACGTGGGATCCGAGCCACGTCTGTGACCTATACCATAGCTCACGGTAATGCCGGATTGTTAACCCACTGAGCAAGGCCAGGTATCGAACCCGCAACCTCACGGTTCCTAGTCGGATTCATTAATCACTGCACCACAACGGGAACTCCAAGGTCTTTTACATATTTTTCAATGGACTCCATAAGCAAACGTAAGAGGAATGTTTCTAAAAATTTCTTTCTTAAAAGTTAAGAGGTATCAGTTAGGTTTTTGAACAACATATTTAATGGAGTAAGTTTTAAACAGTCATTAAGACAAAAGCTATAGAAGAAGACAATGATGAAAAGGCAAGGCTGATGGGGGATTAAGATGTTGGAATAGAAGTACTGGAGCTCACCTTCTCTCATAAAAAAACAACAAAATTACAACCAAATGATGAAAGACCTTCAACCAGGTGGACTAGAAACTTTCAAAAAAAGATATCCTACTCCAGAAAACAAACAGAAAGCCACATCAAGAGGTACAAGGGGCGATTATGTGATATTAGCGACCCCATATCTGCTGGGTGGGGGGCTCACAGACTGGAAAGTATCACAGAGACTCACCTATAGGAGTGAGAGTTCTGAGCCTCACATCAAATCCCCAAGCCTGGGGATCTGGCATTGGGAGAGAGACTCCAGAGAATCTGGCACTGAAGGCCAGTGGGGTGTGTGTGCAGGAGCTCCACGGAACTAGGGGAAATGGAGACCCCATTCTTCAAAGGTGCACACAGGCTTTCAGGTGCACTGGGTACCAGGGCAAAGCAGAGGCTCTATTGGAATCTGGGTCAGACCTGATTGCAGTTCTTAGGGGAGCTCCTGGGAAAACAGGGAGTGACTGTGGCTCCATCTGGGGGAAGGACACTGCAGACAAAGCTCTTGGGAATATTCATCAACAGTGTTCCTCTAGAGGTGGCCGATTTGGAAAATTCTGGCCCCACCCATCAGTGCTGAGAAGCACCAGGCCAAACAATAACCCGAGTGGGATCACGGCCCCACCCATCAGTAAACAGGCTGCCTGAAGAACCCAGCCCCCCAGGCACACGGGCCTCTCTAATCTCACTCAGAGACAAAGCCTCATCCACCAGAAGGATAGGAATCAGCACCACTACCAGTGGGCAGGCACCAGTCCCTCCCATCAGGAAGCCTACAGCAAGCCTCTGTACCAACTTCAGCCACAAGGGGGGCAGACATCAAAGGTAAGAGAGGCTGTAACTCTACTGTCTGCAAAATGGACACCACACCAAAAACTTATAAAAATGAAAAGGCAAAGAACTATAACTCAGATAAGGGAGCAAGAAAAAACCCCAGAAAAACAGCTAACTGATGTTGAGATTATCAGCCTCCAGGAAAAAGACTTTAGACTGAGGATGCTGAAGATGATGCAAGACACTGGAAATAAACTGGAGGCAAGATTGATAATTTACAGCAAACACTGAGCAATGAAATACAAAATTTAAAACCTAAGCAAGCAGAGATGCAAAATACAATAACTGAAATAAATTCATTAGTAGCAACCAACAGCAGAATACAGGAGGCAGAAAAACGAATAAAGGAGGTGGAAGACAGACTAGTGCAAATCACAATGCAGAACAGAAAAGAGAAAAAAGACTTAAAAGAAATGAAGACAGTATTGAAGAATTCTGGGACAATGTTAAACACACCAGCATCCATATTATAGAGGTGCCAGAAGAATAGAGAGAGAAAGGGACAGAAAAAATATTCAAAGAGCTAATATCCAAAAACTTCTCTAACATGGGAAAGGAACCACTCACTCAAATCTAGGAAGCACAAGTACCATGTAAAATAAACCCAAGGAGGAACACCCCGAGACACATCTTAATCAAACTGACCAAAATTAAAGACAAAGAGAAAATATTGAAAGCAGCTAGGGAAAAGAAACAACATACAAGGGAATCCCGATAAGGTTATCAGCAGATTTTTCAGCTGAAACTCTGCAGGCCAAAGGGTGTGGCACAATATACTTAACATGATGAAAGGGAAAAACCTCCAACCAAAATTACTTTACCCAGCAAGACTCTCATTCAGATCTGAAGGAGAAACAAAAAGCTTTACGCATAAGCAAAAGCTAAGAGAATTCAGCAACACTAAATCAGCTTTTCGACAAATACTAAAGGAACTTCTCTAGGCAGAAAAGAAAAAGGCCACAATTAGAAACAAAAATACCACAAATGACAAGGCTCACCAATAAAGGCATATTACAGCAAAGATAGGAAATCATCCACACACAAATATGCTATCAAAATCAGAAATCATGAAAAAAGAAGGGTACAAGTGCAGGACACTGGAGATGCACTTGCAATTAAGAGACCAACAACTTAATACAACCCTGTATATATACAGGATATCAAAAGTTCAGGGTAACTGAAAACCCAAAATCCACAATTGATACACACACAAATAAGAAAAATTAACTCAAATACAACACTAAAGATAGTCATCAAACCAAGAGAGGAGAGAACAAGAGAAGAAGGGAAGGAAAAAGAGCAACAAAAAGAAAACCAAAACAGTTAATAAAATGGCAATACGAACATACACATCAATAATTACCTTAAAAGTAAATGGACTAAATGCCCCAACCAAAAGACAGAGACTGGCTGAGTGGATACAAAAACAAGACCCATATATTATGCTGTCTTCAAGAGACCCACTTCACTTCTAGGGACACATACAAATTGAACGTGAGAGGACAGAAGAAAACATTCCATGCAAATGGAAACAAAAGAAAGCTGGAGTAGCAATACTCATGTCAGACAAAACAGACCTTAAAATAAAGAATATTTTAAGAGATAAGGAAGAACGTTAATAATGATCAAAGGATCAATCCAAGAAGATGATATAACAATTGTAAATATATATGCACCCAACATAGGATCACCTCAATATGTAAGGTAACTGCTAACAACCTTAAAAGGAGAAATTGACAATAACACAATAATAGCAGGGGACTTTAACAAAGCACTTACAGCAATGGACTGATCATCCAGACAGAAAATCAACAAGGAAACACACGCCCTAAATGAAGCATTAGACCAGATGGACTTAATAGATATTTATAGGATATTCCATCCAAAAGCAGCATAATAAACATTATTCTCAAGTGCACATGGAACATTCTCTAGGACTGATCACATTATGGGCCACAAATCAAGCCTCTATCAAGCATCTTTTCCAATCACAAGGCTGTATGCTATATGACTAGAAATCAACAAGAAATAAACCACAAAAAACACGAACACGGGGAAACTAAACAACATGCTACTAAACAACCAATGGATCACTGAAGAAATCAAAGAGGAAATTTAAAAATACCCTAGAAGCAAATGACAACAAAAATACAATACTCCAAAACCTATAGGATGCAGCAAAACTACTTCTAAGAGGGAAGTTTATACCAACATAAGCCTACCTCAGGAAATAAGAAAGAGCTCAAATAAACTATCTAACTTAACAGCTAGAGGGAGAACAGACAAGACCTAAAGGACACAATGAGCTTCTTTGCAGAACAGATACTTAACTAACAGACTTTGAAAACTTATGGTTTCCAAATGAGGCAGGTTGGGGGATATGGGGATGCACTGGAGTTTTGGGAGGGAAATGCTATAAAATTTGATTGTGATGATTGTTGTACAACTATAAATAATAACATTCATCCAGTAATTTAAAAAAATGAAGAGAAAAGCTCTCATTTTCTGTCAAATGGTCTTTTGACTATTGCAATCCTAACAGGAATATATATAGCTTTTCACAGATTTAAAAAAACAAATTTTCACAAGAATAGATCTTATTTATCTTTCAACTGGGTACATAACACTAAGTAAACAAACACTGATAAAATAATTTGGTGATTTCTACCTGGTTGATTGCTTAGGGTTATTTCTACTACTCTAATATTATAAATACAGAATTGGTTCCAGGATACTCCTTGGATACTCAGGTTCCTTATTAAAAATGATATAGTATTTGCATATAACTAGGCACAACCTCCACATATCCCCTCATATACTTTATCTGGGTTTTTTGGGTTTGGGGGGTTTTCTTTTTAGGGTCACACCCATGGCATATGGAGGTTCCCAGGATAGGTGTCAAATCAGAGCTACAACTGGCGATCTACACCAGAGACGCAGTAATGCCATATCTCAGCCATACCTGTGACCTACACCACAGCTCACGGCAATGCTGGGTCCTTAACTCTGAGTGAGGCCAAGGATTGAACATGCAGCCTCAAGGATACTAGTCAGATTCTTTTCCGCTGAGCCATGACAGGAACTCCCCCCTCCTATACTTTAGATAATCCTACATTACTTACAATACCTAACACAATGTAAATGCTATGTAAATAAGTGCCTGTATGGGCAAATTCAAGTTTTGTTTTTAGGAACCACCTGGAATTTCTTCCCCCCAATATTTTTGACCCATGCACACAAAAGGCCAACTGTAGTAAATTAATAAATACTTTTATATATCAAAGATATTTTGTTCCTTTGCATTGTCTGTTTAGAATTTCTGGAGAAGGTTTTACTAAGAGTATGTGTATTTCTATGGTTATATATATTTTCTGAGGGCTTTAGCTAATTTATACTACCACCAACAATGTTATAAGGTAACATTCCTCCACAATCTCACAAATACTGGATATTATCTGTTTTGTTTTGTTTGTCTTTTTGCCTTTTCTAGGGCCGCTCCCGTGGCACATGGAGGTTCCCAGGCTAGGGGTCAAATTGGAGCTGTAGCCGCTGGCCTGCACCAGGGCCACAGCAATCCTGGATCTGAGCCACGTCTGTGGCCTACACCACAGCTCATGGCTTATCTGCTAATTTAACAAGTAAAAACTACCCTTTAGGTGTCTATTTAAGATTATTAGCAAGATTAGGAGTTCCCGTCGTGGCTCAGTGGTAAACGAATCTGAATAGGAACCATGGGGTTGCGGGTTGGATCCCTGTCACTCAGTGGGTTAAGGATTCAGTATTGCCATGAGCTGTGGTGTAGGTTGCAGACTCAGCTCAGATCTGGCATTGCTGTGGCTGGCGTCTATAGCTCTGATTAGACCCCTAGCCTGGGAACCTCCATACACCGCGGGTGCAGCCCAAAAAAGACAAAGACAGAAAAAAAAAGATTATTAGCATGATTAAATATTTCCCCATTTGCTACTGAATACTTTTTTTTCTTTCTTCCTTTTTAAGGCCACACCCATGGCATACGGAGGTTCCCAGGCTAGGGGTCGAATCGGAGTTGTTGCTGCCGGCCTACGCCATAGCCATAGCAATGCCAGGTCTGAGCAACGTCTGAGACCTACACCACAGCTCTCAGCAACATCAGATCTTTAACCCACTGAGAGAGACCAGGGATTGAACGTGCAACCTCATGGTTCCTAGCTGGATTTATTTCTGCTGAGCCATGACAGGAACTCCATGCTACTGACTACTCTTGAATAAAATTTTTTTCTTACAGTTTTTACTTACAATTATTTTATATAAATGTTAAATGCTTAACACCATGAATTTACATATCCCCATTTTACTAATTATCCCAAACTATCTTGCAGTCATTTCACTAACATATATGAATTTTTTATTTAAGAACTTTATCTTAATATATATGACAGAACCTATAATTCTTATTCAGTAAAAAGAAACTATCTTATAACTCTATGGTCTGAGACAGGTAAAAGTTCACAAAGGAAAACTTAGAAGTAGCAAAATCCATGAAAGTCAGAAATGAGTGAAAATAAGTCATTCATCATGGTCAATCAATTCCTTGACTTTCTTCTCCCCAGTCTGCATCTATCACAAAACAAAGTAGACAGAGAAAAGACCAACAAGAAGAGGAAAAGTAGAAAGGTAGGGAAGATTTCATACAGATATATTTCTATAGTAAATACTTTTTTTCTTCTTTAATTCAGATACTTACCCAGGAGGTAGAGGTTCTGGTCTATCCCAAGTAGTTCTCTTTTCAATATGATCTACGTAGTAAACTCGTCCATGCTGGTCCACTCTCTGCTCCCAACTTAAACACAAAATTTAAAAGGCTAATATGCTACAAGCATGAGAAGGCTGCCTTTTAATCCTGTCTTTGTTTTTTTCTCTTATATGGTATTACAGAACTTGGGACAAGTAAGCATGTCAGTATACACAGCAGATTATCAGAATTTAAAAAATTAGGAATAAAATCAAGAAATACTATCCCAAGGATGACACACAGTGAATAAGTAAGATTTCTCCTACAGAAGTCCTGCTCTAGATGTCTTACATTTCTAAAAAGGCTTGAGGCAATGAACTATGAAGACAAAATCCATCTCAATCTGATCAGATTATACAGAGGACTTGAGTGTAAAAGAAAACTAATTAATGTTATGAAATCTGAAGACAGACTGAACTGTTAACTAAAGGGCAAAGGACAGTTACCATTCTAGAAAAGCTGAAATCAAAGAATAAGACTTGAGCAGATGTGCCCCTGCATAGTCCCATGGACAAAGTCAATCTGAGTATTCTCATTTCCTTGGTAGGTTTATTCTTTTTTTTTTTTTTTGTCTTTTTTGCTATTTCTTGGGCCGCTCCCACGGCATATGGAGGTTCCCAGGCTAGGGGTCGAATCGGAGCTGTAGCCACCGGCCTACACCACAGCCACAGCAACGCGGGATCTGAGCCGAGTCTGCAACCTACACCACAGCTCACGGCAACACCGGATCGTTAACCCACTGAGCAAGGGCAGGGATCGAATCCGCAACCTCATGGTTCCTAGTCGGATTCGTTAACCACTGCGCCACGACGGGAACTCCGGTAGGTTTATTCTTAAAGTGAAAACCATAAGAATAAATCAAGATAGTTCAGAAGAACCAATCACTTCAGAGCACCTACCCAGATTCTCTTTGCTAATATCCCTTGCACAAACAACATTCTGATCTGGCTTCCCATGTAGGGCTTTCAAAAAGGAAAATGGCTTAACTACCCACATAAGTAATACAGACTGTTTAACAATAAAATCCTCATCATTAAAGTTTATCAATTCATCACCTAATCAATTGATTTGATTAGCATTCTGAGCGCTGGAATATGAATGCCACAAAGTGTGTGTGTATACAAAAATAATAATTTTTTAAATATCCAGTAGATATTTAAAGACTGAATATTAATTTTGTTTCCTAAATTACTATTACTTTGCTACATATGACTTTACGATGGGAAAAAAAATTTTATGTAATCTTTTTCTCCTTCAAAGAAATGGCAATTTGTCTTTTTTTTTTTCTTTTTTGTCTTTTCTAGGGCCGCACCCATGGCATATGGAGATTCCCAGCTAGGGGTCTAATATCAGAGGTGTAGCCGCTGGCCTACACCACAGCCACAGCCACAGCAATTTGGGATCCGAGCCACGTCTGCGACCTACATCACAGCTCATAGCAACATGGGATCCTTAACCCACTAAGCAAGGCCAGGGATGGAACCCACAACCTCATGGTTCCTACTGAGCCACAACATGAACGCCAGAAATGGCAATTTGAACTAGGTGAATATTTTATTACTTGGCCTTAGTTATTTTTTTAATACCTCAGAGTTCTTCAGTTTAAAAAAAATTTTTTTCTTCCACTTTGCTATGGAAATGAGGGAGAAATTTCAAAAGTATTTTTTTTTTTTGTTCAGTTTGACTCTAGACAATACCCCACTCCACATACGCAAATCAGAACAGCTTTTTAAAGAATGGAGTTCAGCGTGGTTCAACAAGGAATGGTTTTGTCACTACAGTGGCTTGGGTCACAGCTCTGGCACAGGTTCGACCACCGGCCCTGAAACTTACGTATGACACGAGTGCAACCAAATATAAAAATGAAGAATACAAATGTTTTTGGTTTTGTTTCATTTTTAGGGCCGCACCTGTGGCATATGGAAGTCCCCAGGCTAGGGGCTGAATTGGAGCTACAGCTGCCAGCATATATACCACAGCCACAGCAGTGCCAGATTCAAAACACATCTGTGACCTATACCACAGCTCAACAGCAACACCAGATCCTTAACCCACTGATCTGGGCCAGAGATTGAACTGGCACCCTTACAGATACTAGTAAGGCTTGTTACCACTGAGCTATAATGGGAACTCCAGAAAACAAATGTTAACCAAAAACAATTACTCACCCAGGTGGAAGGGGAGCTTGAGGTACAGGATTTAATGGCCTAGGGCCTGAGCCTCCAGAAATAGTAAGAGGAATTATTAATCCAGATGTTGCTCCTTCAGATGTATTTGAATTTGTATTCGTTGGTGGCAGAGAGCCTGTACTAGAGCCATCACTTTCAGAAGTGGCAGATGGTGAGCCATTGACAGATGCTTTAAGATTTGAGAAAAACAGAAAAATTTTCAGAAATCTAAATTTAGGATAGAATATTGACTTAAAAAATAAAAAGGTAGCTGACAAATACACAACTTAAAGTATGGATATGCCAGTAAAAATCACTTAAAAAAGATAAATAATAGGAGATAGCCAATGGTCCCACCTAATAAGCCTGTTTACCACTTTTTAGATCCTGTCTACCCTGTGTTTCATTATAATTTTGAAGCACATACAGATTCTGATTTCCTGATGCCAAAGGAAATAAACTTTTAGAAAAGTGTTCATGTCCCTTGGTATAGGTTCATTTAGTAATTTTTCATACTCTTAAAACAGGTCTGAAACCCTACAGATATCTGACCAACTATTGTTACCTATAATATGGAAGATTTGACTGATAATAACTATTATATATAGTGATACATAACTTATGTAACTATAGGGATATTATTGCTTAATTACGTATTATATCTTCAGGAAATACTTGTTGACAAAACAATTCCTGGAGGAAGTCATCAATATTATGACAAAGTAATACATAAACTTAAGGACTTGGAATATACTGTTAACATGATAATCTACAGAAAAAAGGGCAAGATGTATAACTAAACACAAAGTGACTGGGGGAAGGGGAAAGGAGTGGGATAGATGAGGAGTTTGGGGTTGGCAGATGCAAACTATTACATATGGAATGGTAAGCAATGGGTCCTACTATATAGCATGGGGAACTATGTCCAACCTCTTGGGTTAGAACATGATGGAACTCAGTATTAAAAAAAATATATATATACATATATATATATGTATGACTGGATCACTTTGGTGTATAGCAGAAATTGAAGGAACACTGTAAATCAACTATAATTTAATAAACAAGTCATTAAATAAAATCATTTGTGGACAATTTGCTTTTCTAATACTACTTGAATTATTTTATATTTCCTGTCCACATACTAACACATGGAAGTTAAAAAAAAAAAAAAAGAATTAAAGATTTATTCTCGTTAATCAGAACATTAAATATTCTAATTAGAGATGTCTACACTTTTATTACATGAAAAATGTTTACTTATATAATTTTTGCTTTAATATCTGAATATCATTTAGCATTGTTGGGTTACTTGCCATTTATTGACTGGCTTTTTAAAGGATATAATGAGAATAAGCAGCCAGATCCTTGACTCTATGAAATGCTTATGTTGCAAACCCTGAAAAAAGTTGCAATCTTATCTGTACTCCCTATACTTTTATATAGCACACATGTGATTTTCATTCTCAGTAGAGCACCTGCCTCAATAACTTTTCTGCCACTCTGGGCAGAAAAACTTAGATTTTTGATTACTTGATTATTATAGAAAGCACATCTTGATTACTACAGAAAGATCATTCTTCTTGGCCAAAATCTTAACTGTAAAAATACAGCTAGAAAACCAACCTAAAAGGGTCTCTTAACACTTACCTGAGAATCAAATCCCAGAGAGAATATTATTTACAATCACAGTACTAAGAGCTACATCTCTAGTGTATGGCTGGAATACACACCTGGTCTACGTGGGGTAGGTGGAGGTGGTCGTGAAGGTCTTGGAGGCCTAGAAGGTTTAAAACCGCCATTTGAGAGTGAAGGAGAATTATTCCCATTGACCCTCCTACTGTCACCAGACCCTGCATCCTCAAGGTCATCTGATCCATTTGTGTTCACTCTGGGTAAGAAGAAAGCAAGAGAAGAAGAATGCTCTATCAATTTAACAAAAAACCAGAAGGAAGACCAAAACTTAAAGTTCTAGGAGCCTGAGAAAGCCACCTAATTAATTTCTCACAGCCCACTGAGAAACAGAGAGGTTTTAAACAAGGGCAAAGAAATACTTGGGACCATTCCGAATTACTAGGTATGCTGGTTAGGAATACGGGGTTCCTGTCATGGCGCAACAGAAACAAGTCCAACTAGCAGCCATGAGGTTGGTGGGTTCGATCCCTGTCCTCGCTTAGTGGGTTAAGGATCCAGCCTTGGCATGAGCTGTGGTATAGGTTGTAAACACAGCTTGGATCCCACCTTGCTGTGGCGTAGGCCGGAGGCTACAGCTCCAATTAGACCCCTAGCCTGGGAACCTCCATATGCTGCGGGTGCAGCCCTAGAAGAAGACAAAAAAAAAAATTTTCAAATGAATTTAAAAAGAACACCATTTTATCACAAGAATAGATAATTTAATCATTATTTCCTTGGTTTACATCAGTTCATAATATTATTTAGGTTTGGGGTAGGGCTGACTTTCATAGCACGAGAAAAAGTACTCTACCCCCTTTCAGCAAATAGTATATAAAATATTCAAAGTTGGTGATCTAGAAGAGAGGTACTCACAGACTTTTTTAAAGGCACTCTCATTTCTTCAAAGCAATTTGATATCAATTGGAGGGAAGAAAGGGGGGAGAACAACTAAGAGGAATGTCAGGCTAGTACTGTCAGTTATACACAATTGATTCCTTTCCCTAGGGAGTCCAGTTGTTGACTAGAAAGTAGAGCATGAGTTAACAGGTCTGGAGGTGCTTCAGCTAAAGCTCTGATATGTACGACCTGGAACCACTACACAATATTACTGTATACTCCTGGATCTCACAACAGGTCCGAATAAAATCTAATCGATTCAAGAAACTAAAATAGAGCTAATAACCTATTAAATTCCCCCCCCACCCCCCGGTGGGGGGAGACAGATCCACAGCATGTGGAAGTCCCTGGGCCAGGGATCAACCCCATGCCACGGCAGAGACCCAGACTGCTGCAGTGACAACACTGGATCCTTTAACCCACTGTGCCACAAAAGAACGCTTTACATGACTTTCATGCTATGTTTCCCAGAAGTCTTTGGGCATTTGCTACTCAAAGTATAGCATTTAGACCAGAAACAAGCACAATACATAGGAGCTTGTTAGAAATGCACAATCTTTGACTCAACTCCCAGTGCACTATAACAGAGATAGCATTTTAACAAGATATCCAGATGACCTGTGTGAACAGCAGGGTATAACAAGTACTGCTCTGGGGGTTCCTCAAATGCTTATAAATGGAAATGCTCAGTAATAGGCAGTCAGCTCTAACCAGGCACAGCAAGACTGTCTGCAGGAAAGACCAAGCAATCCCAGAATATAAACCGAATGTAGCAAGCAAGAGTGAGCTTTGACACCGCTCTCCTTCCCCCAGATGTTGAGTCATATACCTGTTTGTTTGGAGTTGTATGCCTCTGACATCCTGAGTACTGCCTCTATATACTCTTTCAAGAGGTGACTAGTTTAAAAGAAAGGTACTTGATGCTTTTAAAAAGACAAATAATTGGTAGAATGGACCAAAAATGGGAAACTACGGTTTCTAGCCCTAACTCTCCAATTGACAAGTTATGTAACCAAAGAAAAGTTATTTAATGTCTCTACACCTCACAAGTGCACTGACCTAGAATAAATGATTCCTTAAAACCTTCTCTGCTAGAAGGTTCATACTAAATTACCCACCTACTGCTATTGGAGTTTTAGGGATTTATGAAGGAGACAGACCATTCAGGGCATGTTGTAAATCTGCTATGATAAGGAAAGGCACAGCAGAAACTGATTCTAAAAATGTTGTCTTGTGTTTAAGGTTAGAATCTTAAATATTAGATTTAAGATTTTAACATGCAGCTATAGCTGCAGGCCTGCATCACAGCCACAGCAACACAGGATTCAAGCCCTGTCTTCAAGCTACACCACAGCTCAGGGCAACACCAGATCCCCAACTCCACTGAACAAGGCCACGGATCAAACCCACATCCTCATGGATACTAGTCAAGATTTGTTTCTGCTGTGCCCCCTATTACTTTATCTTTAATTCAGTCTCCACGACCTTTAACCCCCTCTATCTTCACAGTCCCTCAGTTCCCTTCAGGTCTCATTAGGGCTCTATCACAGGCTACACCTTTAATTCACTATTGCCCAACACTTCCCCACCCCCAAGCAACCTTTTGATACTAAAACTAGTCTTTCATTTACTTTCCCCACTACCGTTCTCTGAGGTCAGCAAGTAATCCTGGAGAATGTTCCAGCTGAGAAATTAGATGCTTATTAGTAAATAAACTAGGTAAAGTATCATATTAAAGGGGCAAATAGTTCTGCAAAAATCCTAATTTTCCACTGAGAGAAGTAAGGAAAAGTCCTGAGGTTTTCATTTTCAATGAATCACAAGATAAAAATTCTTTTTTGGGCTACCAAAATGGGTATTATTTTCTCCTGTAATAAAAAAGAAAAAAAAAAAAAGTCAAAGCTCAAGTTCCCCAAAAGAGAAATAATTAGAAATGACAGATGACTATGAAAACCTCTACCACAGGTTCAATGGGATTGGTGAACTAGTGTTAAAATTAACAGCAAAAAATTTTAATAGTAATTTTTAATTTTTAATAATTTAAAATTTTAATAGTAACTTTAAAAATTTTAATAGTAATTTAAATATTTTAATAGCAATTTCATGGGACAAAGGGCTTTTGCTAGGTCCTGTACAATTAAAGACACAAGCAAAAGACAGAAAAAGTTAATATTTGTGCTTCTTCAGTTTATAATCTTTTTATTCTAACAAACTTCAGTTCCTAAAGCTTGATCACTTCAGAATAACTGAGGCAACATGGACTTCAGTTTACATTATTCGACAACTTCAACTGAGCTACAAAGTCATTCACTACATCTATTCCTGGCCATGTTCCCATTGCTCTTTCTTAAGACTTTTTCCATCTCCTCAAATACCTAATCCCAATTTGTAGATGAGCCTGACTCCTCCTCTTCTCTAAAATGATGATTTTCAGCTATTCTTGAACATTCTTTTCCACTTTAAAACTTCTGTGTGACTAAATATCTCCATTTCCCATTTCTGTGGAAAAAAATCGATCTTCGCTTTTTCAAGGCTTATCTGTCTGTGTGTCCTTAACATATTCCGTAAGACTTTTCACCAACATTTAACACCTTTCTTGTCTCTTCCATTATCTTCCTTCTTCTAGATTATTCCTCTCAGCCACAAATATAACTGAACACTTCCAAAGAAATCCCTTGTGGCTCAGTGGATTAAGGATTTGGTATTGTCCCTGCCGTGGCTCTGGTTATAGCTGTGATACAAGTTTGATCCCCCACATATGAACTTGCACAAGCCACAGAAGAAGTCAAAAACAAAAAAACTTCCCTAGATCTCTTGTAATGCAGCAGGTTAAGGATCTGGCTGTGCCTCTGGTTTCTCCCGTGGCACAGGTTCAATCCCTGGCCCAGGAACTACCAACATGGGGCGAGCACGGCCAAAATAAATAAATTAAAATTTAAAAAAAATTTTATATTAATTGCTCAAGCTGTTCTCTCATTCTCCTTTCCTACACATTATTTTTTACATTTACGCAATTAATACATTTATTCCATTTTAACTTTTAACTAAAAATCGAAATTAAAAATCCTAATTATAAAATAAAAATTACCATCAAATCTATATTCTAGAGATTATTACCATTAAGAAATCAAAGCACCTCTTAGCTGTCCTTTTTCATTGGCTATGACTGACTATATTTATACAATGTATGTGATCATACAGTTTTCATATCCTGGATTGAATTTTTGTTTTATCATTCATTACAAACTGGGCATTTCACCAAAATTATCCAAAAACATTTCTGGGTTTTGTTTTGTTTTTTGTCTATTGTCTTTTTAGGGCCACAGCTGCAGCATATGGAAGTTCCCAGGCTAGGGATCCAATTGGAGCTGTAGCCGCCAGCCTACTCCATAGCCAAAGCAACAAGGGATTTGAGCCACATGTGCAACCTAAACCACAGCTCACAGCAAGGCCAGAGATCAAAACCGCAACCTCATGGTTACTACTTGGGTTCGATAACCACTGAGCCACAACGGGAACTCCCAAAAATATTTCTAATGACTGCTGAATACTTGATCATGTGGACATAGCATAACAATCTTTTTTCAGGAAAGAGGGGTGACATTTTCTATTTCCTCCGGGTAGACTGCCTGAACAGAATAGCTGGGTCATGTATGCAAGTATTTTGAAGGCTGAAATACCAACTGCTAATTTAAGAAAAAAAAAAAAAAAAAATATATATATATATATATATATATATATTATTATTTTAGGACTGCACGTGTGACATATGGAAATTCCTGGGCTAGGGATCAAAGTGGAAATAAAGCTGCAGACACCTATACCTATACCACATCAACAACTGATCCTAGCCTGTGTGCTACAGGTGCAAACAAACAAACAAATCCCATTTCACCATAAAGTACTTATGTATTTTGAAGTCTGCCAATTTAGTAAGTAAAAATGTTAATGTTTAACAGTACTTATAGGGCATCTGAGTTTCTTCTTCCATGCACGACTATATATATGTCTATGTCTTTTGTATATTTTTCTATTATAAAAGAATTGTTTTTCCTTATTACTTTATAATACGAAGACATTAATTTGTATCATTTAGTGATGATAAATTATTTATCATTAGTTAAATGTCATTTGTTTTAAATTTTGTATTTCTGAAAACACAAGGTTTTTCCATTTCTATATAATTAAATGTATTTAGAAATATTTTGTTCTAACAGTTTTATAGTTTCATTTTTAAAAACTAATTTCTTTGGCCACACTCAGGGCATGGAGAAGTTCCTAGGCTGCCAGCCTACACCACAACCACAGCAATGCCAGACCTGAGCCTCTCCTGTGACCTACACCACAGCTCATGGCACTACTGGATCCTTTAACCCTTTGTGCAAAGCCAGGGGTCGAACCCGTGTCCTCATGGATACTAGTTGGGTTTGTTTCTGCTGAGCCACAACAGGAACTTCTGGTTCCTGTTATTTCAGTTAATCTTTAAATATTTCTATGGGATAGGTAGGTATCATTTTTGCAAGTGATGAGAAAAACAAAACTTGGAAAAGGAAAGGAACTTGCCTGAATTAATAGCATAAGTGGCATAGCTGCACCTGGGACTACCTTACCTTCGGAGCCTGAATTCATAATCATTGTTTTACTTTGCCTAAAGTGGAATGCTTTTTTTCCTCCATGTAAGTGCTTATTGTTGAATAAATGTTTTCATTGCACAAGCTAGCGCCACATGGAGACTTTGTTTGCAAGTGTAGGCATATATATTTTTTGATAGAGAGAAATGTCTTTCAAAGTATCTGAACAGGGACATTGATATGGCCAAAACTCCATATGAAAAATTATTTGATGGTCAAGTATAGTTTGGATTATATGGTGGTAGTGGTGAAGGTAAGAAGACCTTTTTGGGAACTTATTATAGTCATCCACTGAAAGATAGTGAAGGTTACAACTGGAGCAGTGCAGAAGAATAGAGAGAGAATGTGGAAGTGAAATCAGTGGGACTTAGGCATTGAGTGTCAAGAGGCACATAAGAGAAGAAAAGTCAAATTGCCTGGGAGGGTAGCAGTGTCATCCACAGAACTAGAAGACTAGCTTTGGGAGTGCAGTTATTCCAGATCTACATTTATTGGTACCAGTGGATGAGAATGAAACAATTTCCGATTTCAAATTATTTTAGGTATTATCTTTGGAATCATGGAATTTGAGACCCTGGGGGTGGGGGGGCAGAATTCATAGAGAAAGAAAAGAAAGACAAGAACAGGACCACAAGTGCCTATATTTAGTGAAGAGGAGGAAAAGGACAAACTGAAGAAGGATATATGGGAGTGTAAGATTAGAAAAGCAGTGTCACAGACATTAAGAGAAAAATGTTGGGAGTTCCCATCATGGCGCAGTAGTTAACGAATCCGACTAGGAACCATGAGGTTGCGGGTTCGGTCCCTGACCTTGCTCAGTGGGTTAACGATCTGGCATTGCCGTGAGCTGTGGTGTAGGTTGCAGACGCGGCTTGGATCCCGCGTTGCTGTGGCTCTGGTGTAGGCCAGGGGCTACAGCTCCGATTCGGCCCCTAGCCTGGGAACCTCCATATGCCGCGGGAGCAGCCCAAAGAAATAGCAAAAACACAAAAAAAAAAGAGAGAGAGAAATATTTTTAAAAGATAGGCTATTTAACATTGTTAAGCACTACAGAAAGAGAATGAGGTTTTAGCCTAATCATGCCAGGGAAAACTGGCTGTATGGAAAAAGAAATATCAGGTTAGAGTTCTGGCTCTTCGCAAAATCAGACTAGATTCCAGGTTGATTTCAAAATTGATTTTTGGAGTTCCCATGTGGTTTAATATCAAGGATCCAATGTTGTCACTGCAGTAGCTCTGGTTACCTTCAACCCCCAATCCTGGGAACTTCCATATGCTGAGGGTGCAGCTCTAAAAAAAAAAAAAAAAAAATAGGAAACATGTTCATCATACTGCCAGAAACAGAGTAAGAATAAATAAATTTTGATTGATTCTACTCTCAAATTCACCACCTACCACTTCCTACTTCCATTCACTCATTTTCAGCCAGTGAAGATTTCCAATAAAACTCCCTCCTATGTTCTCCTCCACCTCCATGACTATATTCCTTCTTTCCACCTAAAACTCCTTCCTACAATTCCCTCAAGACATACATATGGAAATTATAACCATGTTTTATAGTCTCTGGTCAAATGCCATTTCTTCCATGAATTTTTCAAACATTTTATATACACTATTTCACATTTTAAAAATAACCTATCATTTTCTAATAAGCAAAACTAAAGAGTTCAAAAAAGAAACAAGATTCAAAGAAGTTTGTACTAAAAGAAGATAAAATTAAGATGCAGTGATGGAGTTCCCTTGGTGGCGCAGTGGTTAACGATTCCGACTAGGAACCATGAGGTTGCGGGTTTGATCCCTGGCCTTGCTCAGTGGGTTAAGGATCCAGCATTGCTGTGAGCTGTGGTGTAGGTTACAGACACAGCTCGGATCCTGTGTTGCTGTGGCTCTGGCGTAGGCTTGGCAGCTACAGCTCCGATTAGACCCCTAGCCTGGGAACCTCCATATGCCACGGGAGTGGCCCTGGAAAAGACAAAAAGTCGGAAAAAAAAAAAAAAAAGATGTAGTGATGACATTTCTGGAAAATTGTGAAAGCCTGAATTGAAAAAATTAGATTTTGTTATATATCGGAAAAGATTTTCCATAATAGTTTGTTGTAATCTAAGAAATAACTATATGTCTAACAAACAGTGATTCTCAAAGTGTAAGAGCTCATCTACCAGTATCACCTGGAAGCTTGTGAGAAATGCAAATCTTGGGCCCCACCCTAGATGCAAGGATTTGGGAACAGGGGGAAAAAAATGAGCAATCTGTGGCTGAACAAGTTCTCTAGGTGATTCTAATGTAAAGTCTCAGAAACATGGTGATACTAAAATAGAACTGATGGTTTCAGTTTCTTTAATGAGTGGGTATGTAGCTAAAAACCTGAAATGGATTTTGAAAGCCAATATGGAAACCTATATACTATATAGAATTTTCAGTGTGAACTAAACACCACCATTATATTTGAAAAGTGAATTAACTGTTAGTATAGCTTTGTTCTGCTTCAGTCTTACAAACCTGGGCTTATCATCATACATATATGTACTTGATCTGCTCATAAGCTCAGACAGTTAGGGACAAGATAAAGAACGCTATGCAATCATATATTCACTGCAGCACTATTCACAATAGTCAAGACATGGAAACAACCTAAATGTCCACTGACAGATGAATGCATTAACAAGATGTAGTATATATGTACACAATGGAATGCTACTCAGCCATAAAAAAAGAACAAAATGATGCCATTTGCAGCAACATGGATGGAACTAGAGATTCTCATACAGAGTAAACCAGAAAGAGAAAGAAAATACCATATGGGAGTTCCTGTCATGGCTCAGTAGTTAATGAATCTGACTAGGAACCATGAGGTTGCAGGTTCGATCCCTGGCCTTGCTCAGTGGGTTAAGGGTCCGGCATTGCCGTGAGGTGTGGTATAGGTTGCAGACGCAGCTCGGATCCTGCGTTGCTGTGACGCTGGAGTAGGCCCACAGCTACAGCTCCAATTTGACCCCTAACCTGGGAACCTCCATATGCCTCGGGAGTGGCCCTAAAAATGGCAAAAAGAAAACAAAAAAAAAGGAAAAGAAAACACCATATGATATCACTTATATCTGGAATCTAATATACGGCACAAATGAAACTTTTCACAGAAAAGAAAATCATGGACTTAGAGAACAGACTTGTGGTTGGCGAGGGGGAGGGAGTGAGATGGACTGGGAGTCTGGGATTAATAGATGCAAACCATTATATATGGAGTAGATAAGCAATGAGATCCTGCTGTACAGCACAGGGAACTATATCTAGACACTTGTGATAGAACATGATGGAGGATAATGTGAGAAAAAGAATATATATATATACACACACACACACACATATATATATGATTGAGTCACTTTGCTATACCGTAGAAAATTAACAGAACAGCTATAATGGAAAAAATAAAAAGCATTTAAAAAAAAAAGGAAGTTCCCGTTGTAGCACAGTGGTTAACGAACCCGACTAGGAACCATGAGGTTGCGGGTTTGGTCCCTGCCCTTGCTCAGTGGGTTAATGATCCGGCGTTGCCGTGAGCTGTGGTGTAGGTTACAGACACAGCTCGGATCCTGCGTTGCTGTGGCTCTGGCGTAGGCTGGTGGCTACAGCTCCAATTGGACCCCTAGCCTGGGAACCTCCATATGCCGCAGGGAGCAGCCCAAAGAAACAGCAAAAAAATAAAAAAATTTAAAAAATTAAAAAAAAGAACGCAAAAAAATGCTATAGAACAAAGATGCTGATAAGACCATATCGTCATAACATACAAATTAAAGTTTAACAGTCAAGAAGGCACAACCAACAAAAAAATCTTGAATGCCAGGCACCAATCATCTTTGGTAATTCATAAAATGATGGAACACTGAGAAACATCCAGACATGACATGAGGGAAAGGAAACTAAAGGAACTAGCCTGGGAACCTCCATATGCCATGCGTGAGGCCACAAAAAGACAAAAAAAAAAAGAAAAAAGAAAATCTATTAAAGGAGTTCCCTTGTGGCCTAGCAGGTTAAGGATCCAGTGTCATCACTGCGACAAAGAACTTCCATATACTGAGGTTGCAGCCAAAAAAAAAAAAAAATCTATGAAACATACTAAAGAGAAACACAAGAGGCATAGGTTGTCTTCCAGTCTTTAGAGACAGCTTTAAAACCTTTTCTAGGAGTTTCCGTTGGGCACAGTGGAAATGAATCCACTGTGGGTTCAATCCCTGGCCTCGCTCAGTGGGTTAAGGATCCACTGTTGCCATACGCTGTGGTATAGGTTTCAGACACGGCTTATATCTGGCATTGCTGTGACTGTGGCACAGGCCGGTAGCTGCAGCTCTGATTAGACCTCTAGCCTGGAAATCTCCATATGCCACGGGTGTGACCCTATAAAGCAAAAAAAAAAAAAAACCCAACTTTTCTTTTCTACTGCTTTTAAATCACAATGAGAAGTAACAGTTATTTTTCTGGGCAAGAAGTTAACTAAATATTCTACTTCTTAAATTACTATTTATCACAGGAATGACTGTGAAGGTAGATTTCTATTAGGTTAAACAGTAGCTTTATAAATTCTGATTTTCCTAAAGATCTTGATGAGTTTTTCATACATCATCAAAGTACATGGACTCCCATGTGCCTAACAACTTTTCTACAACCACCATCAACATTCTGGCCTACTTGCTCCACCTATCCTCCCCTGCAGCATCTGAAACTGTAATACCCTATCTTTCTGGATATTTTCCCTTATGTCCTATGACACTGGTCTTTTCCTCTTCTGATTTTTCCTTCTGTGGTTCATCCTATATCCACCACTTAACTGGTTTGGGGGGAAAAAAAAGAATCCAACAGGATTTGTAACTCTCTTCTTAAAACATGTCACTTACTGCTTCAAGACCAGGATCAGCTTATTTCCTAATTTTATCTCCGATTCCCAGTTTCCAGGATAACCAATAAACACTTAAAATTTGTTAACTGAGTTAACACAACACGATTCATTCAACATTTTTTAGGTCCTAGAGTTGCATAGCAGATGGACTCATTAAAATGCTGGATATAGGTTAAGAGCAAACAGCTGGTACAAATCTCTGTCCCTTCTAATGAAGATCCGAAGACAGCAGAGCTAATAGTGATCTTCACATACAACCAAAAATTACAGTCCAGCTTTTGTAGAAAAGAACACATCCCAGTAATGACTCTGGGACACAGAACTTCCCTACCTTTGAAAAGTGCCAACATACTCACCTTCTGTAAGCTGAAGTATTAACATCTGAGTACCTCTAGTCTACTCTAGAGAACTACAGTCACATAACCTAAGAGTACTGAATATACCATAAATATTTCCTTCTTACCTTGAGCCCCCAAATTTTTGATGCTCATTTATTCCTTTATCAATATGAATTAAAGTTTCGACTAAAATAAAACTTATTCATCCCCCCCTTGTTGTTTCTTTCATTCTGTGGTATGTGGTAAGTGAACACTTACCTTGTTTCATCCTTGGGTCTGGAGCCATCATCATTCTGTGAAGCACCTTTAAAATCGATAAAATTTAGACAGAAAATGAGTTTCAAAAAGTGGTTTTCACCATTTTTCTAAACATGCTATGTAAACAAAACTTCTCATTAAATGTTTCTAGTAAAGAACATACTGTAACACAGTTAAAGGCCAACACATTTAAAATGAAAATGTGATAAATGTTCATGTGATTAAGAAGTTTTACCAAAATTTTGCGTAAATGATTATTCTGTGTGTGTATACAAGTGATTATTATAAGAGATGTTAATGAGTCAAGGTATATTGCTCATGTGCTACTGCTACTTCTGCCTTCGTTGAAATACATGTTTGCTTGATTCTAATCCAATTTTAGCTATTTCTGTATTCCAACTACCACCCCCTAAAAGTGGCAATTACCAATAAGATGAAGAATAAAACAGATTTTGAAAACAGAAAAACCAGTAAAATCTTTCTTTTGGAAGGGAACTGAAAACAGCTTCAAGAATAGGAAAGGCAGAAATGGGTCTCAAAGTAGCCAAAATGAGTGCCACAATGTTCATACTTTTTTTTTTGCCTTTTGTCTTTTTAGGGCCATACCTGTGGCAAATGGAGGTTCCCAGGCTAGGGGTCAATTCAGAGCTATAGCTGCCAGCCTATGCCACAGCCACAGCAATACCAGATCCAAGTTCCATCTACAACCTACACCAAAGCTCATGGCAACACTGGATCCTTAACCCACTGAGCAAGACCAGGGATCAAACCCACATCCTCACGGATACTACTCGAGATTGTTACCACTGAACTACAACAAGAACTCCTAAAGTTCCTAAGTGTGGAAAAAAAAAAAGGAAACCAACAAATATTTGTGTTTCAATCTTGACTCTGATTCATAATTATTGGTGTGATGCTGGACATACTATTTAAACTCCAGAGCCTCACTTTCCTTTATGTGCAAAATGCAGGTAATGCCTTCCAAAATTGTGATGGTCAGGTGAATACTTATATAAACACACCATAGTGCCTAGCACATGATAAACATTTAAAAAATGGCAGCTACTGTATCTGGCAACTCCAACCAAAATCCACTAAGACTTCCCAATTAAAGCCTCTTTTTACTTCAAAGAAGCAGGTTATATTCCATCAATTATTTCCTACTTTAGTGGAAAACTGGTGACACAAAAATGTCCACTTCTGGAGTTCCTGTAGTGGCGCAGTGGTTAACGAATCCGACTAGGAACCATGAGGTTGCGGGTTTGATCCCTGGCTTGCTCAGTGGGTTAAGGACCCGGAGTGGCCGTGAGCTGTGGTGTAGGTTGCAGATGCAGCTCAGATCCCGCGTTGCTGTGGCTCTGGCATAGGCCGGTGGCTACAGCTCCGATTAGACCCTTAGCCTGGGAACCTCCATATGCCTCGGGAGTGGACCAAGAAACGGCAAAAAAAAAAAAAAAAAAAGTCCACTTCTGTAGGAAATAAACAGCAAATTCATAAGCATAAATGTGCGGATTAGATTCTACTCTGAAATATAAAGACTGACATGCAGACTTTCTGCTGTGGCACAGTGGGTTAATGATCTGGTTTGTCTCTGTGGCACTGTTGTTTCGATCCCTAGCCTGGCAGTGGGTTAAAAAATTGCCATGGCTGTGGCATAGGTCACAGATACAGCTTGGATTTGATCCTAGGCCTGAGAACTTCCCATATGCCACTGGTGCAGCAGGGGAAAAGGGGGGGGGGAGACTAACATGCTTTACTTTTGCTAATTATTAAGTATTCTGCAGAAGTAGTAGTCTCAATTTATAGAGAAAAGGATTTAGGAAACTGTAAATACCGGAGTTCCGGGGCAGTTTAACAATGTAATTTAACTTATATTATCTTCTAGAATTCCAATTTATTTTAAAATGTAACTATTACAGAGTTCTATCAAAGTGAATGTTTCAATTCTGAAACAGTGTGACCAATTCAGTGTGACCAATTCACTCTCATTAACCACAAAGAACCAATCTGGAAGTTACAACAGGACTATCTTGAAGGCCCTGCTATTGAAAAAGGTCATTAGGTAAAGAGGAAGTAGGAAGTCTTCCAAAGTAGAAACAGAAGTACAGCAACACCTGACAGATGCAAAAGGTTTCATAACGACTTTCTAAGTAAACAAAAAGATCTCTGTCAGAATAATCAAGGAAACAATCTGCTCTTTGTCTTGAGGCCGCTAAAATCTATGTTTCATGTGAAAATATACTTATTAACATATTAGTAAGGGAAAGAAATACATCCACTGAGAAGTTGTTTTAGTAAGCATTCTAGATGTTCAGGCACTAACTCAAATGCCTTCAAACTTTTTTTTTTTTGTCTTTTTGCCTTTTCTAGGGCCGCTTCCCGAGGCACATGGAGGTTCTCAGGCTAGGGGTCTAATCGGAGCTGTAGCTGCTGGCCTACACCACAGCCACAGCAACGTGGGATCCGAGCCACGTCTGTGACCTACACCACAGCTCACGGAAATGCCAGATCCTTAACCCACTGAGCGAGGCCAGGGATCGAACTCGCAACCTCATGGTTCCTAGTTGGATTCGTTAACCATTGCGCCACGACAGGAACTCCAAACTTCTTTTAATTATAGCTTGTATTTATTCCCTTTAACAAACACTAGCAAATCATAAATTGCAAAATATATCAGCATATGTATATTATAATTTTTTCTGTTATTATTACAACTCAAAGACATCTCAATAAATGTAGCCTATTAAAACAGAAGAGGAAACAGATCAATTTCAGCTTGTACTTGTTTTTCTAGTACAGTACTAAGCAGGTTCTGAGTCAAGTTAAAACTCAATCAGACACTGCTACAGAGAGTTAAGTATATCTGCCAATGCACTGGAGAAGATGTGGCATCAAGTATGCCATATTAACAGCCATTGATGGCCTTACAGAATGGATACTTTATAAATTAGTTCATCACTCAGAGGGCCAAGTGATGTGGCTTTTATTTAGCTAGCTTTTCAACTTATAGAAAACCATTTTCTTCATAGAAACAATGTGCTAAAAGGAAAGCTTAAAATGAACACTTTTTAAAAAGGAAATAATTTCTTTAATGTGAAAAATGGCAATAATTACAACATACTACAGTGGCTAATGTAAGAAGAATCATTAGAGACTATGTAAGAAGTTATTACTTACTTTCTGAACATGAAGTTTCACCATTAGTAACAACTTCAGACTCTAACTGTAGCCCATCAAGGCAAACTGACAAATCTCCTATCGTTTCTGTTGGTTCTTTGTCACCTACAAGCTGTAAAGTGACAACTACTTCCTCAACTGGAAGAGAACAAAATTACATAAAAGTCACTTTTTTTTTAAAAAGTCATCTTAATAGTTAAAAACAATGTCAGAAAAAATTTACATTTCAGTGTAGACAATTTAACAGGTTTCACACAAGCTTCCAGTCCATTTGATATCAAAACATTTTTAAAAAAACACGATTAATACCCGCAATGTAAAATACTGAACAGGTCAATCATCCCACTTACATACATTTTCTCCTTATATAAAATCAGCCACAAGACTACTCAGTAATAGATGTCTGAATTATAGTCAGTGAAAATATATGATTTAAGAATGAATCTAGAGGAGTTCCCATCATGGCACAGCAGAAACAAATCTGACTAGGAACCATGCGGTTTCAGGTTTGATCCCTGGCCTTGCTCAGTGGGTCAAGGATCTGGCGTTGCCGTGAGCTGTGGTGTAGGTCACAGACATGGCTTGGATCCTGCGTTGCTGTGGCTGTGGCACAGACTGGCAGCTATAGCTCTGATTGGACCCCTAGTCTGGGAACCTCCATATGCAGCAGGTGTGGCCCTAAAAAGAAAAAAAAAAAAAATTGAATCTGGAGTTCTCTTGCGGTGAAGCAGGTTAAGGATCTGGCACTACTACAGCTTGGGTTGTTGCTGTGGCTCAGGTTTGATCCCTGGCCCAGAATATGCCAAAAAAAGAAATCATAATATATTAATTAAAATAAGCCCATATTTCAAGTTTTTATGTATCTACAAACAGATACAGATATACACATATAAATAAAACCCCAGCATTCTAAAATAAGGAAATTTTAAAATAAGCATTTGAAAAGGAAATCAAAATATTAACCCTATTTGTCTTTCTGAAGTGATTACATTTCCCTTCATCTTTATTTTTTTTAGCTTTTCATAATTGAGTATCAAGCATTAGAATAAACATCTTTTCTACTAAATAATTTTTTTAAATATTGGATTCAAAATATTGGCCAATCTATGCTTACTCAGAATGCTTTAAATAGTTCAAGACTCAGGTCCTTATTAATATTATTATCAAGGAAACCTGGAAACAAATAGTGAACACAGTCATTCTCCATGTTTGGCACATGAATTTCTTGAAGAAAAACAAAAGCTGAGCATAACTTCTATTATTTTTACATACATACGTTTCATATTATTTGACTTCAATGTTTCATAGATATCTAATGCAGCCGTTCCCAACAAAACATCAGATTTCAGCGTCTGGTGACTCCACACACGAAAATGTAATTTACTCACAGGGGTGACGATGCTACAAGTAAAAAAAGATTAAAAAATAAATAAATAAAATTTTTTTTTCATTAAATATCACAACGGGATCCTAAACAAATTACAATTGAAACTTCTCACCACACTCTTTATATTTTACTTTACAACCAGCGTTGCTGTGGCTGTGGCGTAGGCTGGCAGCTACAGCTCCAATTTGAGCCCTAGCCTAGGAACCTCTATATGCCACATGAAGTGCGGCTCCCCTCGCACCCCCCCCCAAAAACTTTCATACAGCAGAAATTGGTACAACACTATAAATCAATTACACTTTAACTAAAAAAAAAAAAAATACTTTCAAACGTACACTGTGAGAGGTTGCTTCCATTTGGGACTGTTCGTATTGTTGCATTTTTCTGTTTTCTTTGACTGTCCATCTACTGTGACTTCAACGTAAGGACTTGGTCCAAACCAATTCTTTTTATTTTCTTTAAGTTTTGCGGAAATGACTAAGTAAAAGAAAAGGGAAAATATTTAATTTCATAAAGGTTAAACAGGAGTTCCCATTGTGGCTCAGCAGAAACATATCTGACTAGTATTCATGAGGAAGCAGGTTAGATCCCTGGCCTTGTCCAGGGGGTTAAGGATCCAGCGTTGCTGTGAGCTATGGCGTAGGTCACAGACTCAGCTCAGATCTGCTGTTGCTGTGGCTGTGGTGTAGGCCAGCAGCTGCAGCTCTGACTCGATATCTAGCCTGGGAACTTCCATATGTTGCAGGTGTGGCCCTAAAAAGACACACAAAAGAAACCCTCAATTCTGTGAGCTGGGTATTATCATCTTAACTTCTAGATGTAAAAAAACAAGCTCAACAGAATTTAAAAGTTTATTCAAGGGCTAATGTAAAGCCTGGACAGGAGGAATCATTTAAGTATTCAAATCTCGAAGTTGAGATTGCATAAAACTCTCATTACTATGCTAATGTTATAAAATAAATCAATGTCTACTTGCTAAAATTTAAACTGCCGTAGTAAATTAAAAGAACAAAAGAACTACAAACTGAAAGAAAGAGAACCAGGAGTTCCATTGTGGCTCAGCGGAAACAAAGCTGACTAGCATTCTGGAGGACGCAGGTTCAATCCCTGTGGCTATGGTGTAGGCTGGTGGCTACAGCTCCAATTTGACCCCTAGCCTGGGAAACTCCATATGCCGTGGGTGCAGTCCTAAAACGCAAAATAAATAAATAAACCGAAAGAAAGAGAACCAGAAAAATGTCAGTATCATCTGTCACCTCAGCTACTCCAAAAGGCCTCTTAACAATTGTGTTCTTGCTCTCACTTCTCTAATACTGACAGCAACTAGAATTAGAACAGATGTGATTAAGTCAAAACTTTTCAATGATCCACTAATGCTTACAAAATGAAGATTAAACTCTTCTGGGACATTTTACATTGTTTACTAATCTACCTTTACAATCTCTTTCTACCAAGTCCCTCCAAGGTCCCTGGTATTCTAAACCACCCTTTGTACATTGCTGTACCTCATAAGGCCACTTTAACTCCTCATATGTGCTACCCTCTCTACTCATAATGATCTTCTGTCTCTTCCTTTTCATCCAATAAAATTTTAACTTTTTTTTCTTTTTTGGCTGCCCTTCTGATTACTTAAACCTAAGAAATTAAATTGTTCTTGTCACTATGCTTCCACAGCATTTTCATATTTATCTATGGCTCCTACAACTTTCATTATTTCAGTTTATTGATTTTTACGTAACTCACCCTGTAATCCCCTTCATGGCAATGTTATGACCAGTCTTTATAACTCATACAGTACTCAGTGATTTAAACCTGAGAGACATTTAATACATCTATTGAATTAAATGATTAGTCATGAAGATGCCTTGCTTTACAGTTGCACACACACACAGTAACTACTGCATATGATTTCATGTTATTAATGTTCTTCTAATCCTTGCTTTCATTTTTGGCCTCGCCCACAGCATATCAAGTTCCTAGGCGAGTGATGGAATCCAAGCCATAGCTGTGACCCATGCCACAGTTACTGCAATGTCGGATCCTTAACCCACTGCCCTGGGCCAGGGATTGAGCCTGTACCTCAGCAGTAACCAGAGCCAGTGCAGAGACAACACTGGATCCTTAACCCACTGTGCCAGAATGGGTACTCCTGATCCTTCTGTTCTGAAGATCAATGCTTTCACCTAATTTCGATTCTAAGAAATTTGTAGGGAGTTTCCTGGTGGCCTAGAGATTAAGGATCAGGCAATGTTGGGGTGAGGGTTCCTTCCTTGACCCAGGAACTTTTGCATGCCATGGGTGTGGCAGGCAAGAAAGAGATAGACAGGAAGAGACAGAGAAAGAGACAGAGAGAGAGAAAGAAAAAGAGAGAAAGACAGACAGATCTATGTCCAAAACCAAGGTAAGGACCCAGGCCATGTAATTACAGATAAGGAACAGATAATCCAAGAAATCCAAGAATAAATATCAGCAGAATCTGATGAGACACACAGATTTGAAGCATAGATGACAAAGAGGCAAAGAAAATTTTAAATATGTGATCCACTCTTAAGCCTCTTGATAATGCTAACACAATATTCTAGCCATACATTAAATTTTTACAATTAAACATCGATGCTCTTTCACCAAACAGTATCATTCATTCCAGTTCCTTTTAAATTTTAAGAAAATCAGAGTGATAGTGTTAAGAAAGAAGACAGCGTAAAATAAATAACAGCCTTATAAAATTTTTAAGCTTAGATTGCTATTAAGATATCAATTAGATACGAGTAATTCTACTGAGAGAAAAAAAATAAAGAATTCGGAGAAAGAAAATATTTCCCTGCACTTATACACTGTTGTAGAGTTCTCCAAATCATATACATTGTTCTCCCAACAACCATGTGACAAAGATATTAAAATCCTTAACATACAAATAAAGCTATGGAGCAAGCACATGGACAAACAACCATTAAGGATCAGAACCAGGACTAAAATCCAGCAGTGGCGCAATGAGTTAAGGATTCAGGGTTGTCCCTAAAGTGGCTCCAGTTACTGCTGTGGCACAGGTTTGGTCCCTGGCCCAGAAACTTCCACATGATGGGTGTTATGTATATGCGATAAAAAGATTTTAAGAAACAAATTTGAGGAGTTTCTGTTGTGGCGCAGCAGAAACAAATCCTACTAGTATCCATGAGGAGGTGGGTTTAATGCCTGGCCTTGGTCAGGGAATCCAGAGACGCCGGGAGCTGTGGTATATGCCAGGAACTGCAGCTCCAATTCGGCCCCTAGCCTGGAAACTTCCATATGGGTTTGGCCCTAAAAAACATCAGTCTTTTATAACAACATTTTCGGGGGTTTTTTGGCAGCCAGCATGGGGGGGGGGGGTTCCAGCCACACCCAAGCCATGTGGAAGTTACTAGGCTAGGGATTGAACCACCAGGGAACTTATGTACACCATGGCCAAAAAAATAAATAAAAATAAAATAAACTTGTATATTTATGCCTTCCTTGATTTTAGAAGATGCTGAGGCAGCTTACAAAAAACAAGTAGAATCACTGAGAATCTCAAGTTCCCGTTGTGGCTCAGTGGTTAACGAATCAGACTAGGAACCATGAGGTTGCAGGTTCCTTGCTCAGTGGGTTAAGGATCCAGCATTGCTGTGAGCTGTGGTGTAGGTTACAGACGCAGCTCGGATCTGGTGTTGCTGTGGCTCTGGCGTAGGCTTGGCAGCTACAGCTCCGATTAGACCCCTAGCCTGGGAAGCTCCATATGCTGAGGGTGCAGCCCTAGGAAAGGCAAAAAAAGAAAAGAAAAGAAAAAAAAAAAAAAGAATCACTGAGAATCTGACATTGCTGAGAAAAGAGACTAGCATCATTGTATTAACAGAATAAAAAATACAATGTCAATTAAGAGGTTCTGTGCAAGAACAGTTCTGAGGTTTGTAGCACCAAAAGCAAAGAAGTAAAAAATGATGAAGGACATTTGATTCTATTCAGCTTGGCACTTCACTGTTTATTACTTGATGTTCTCTGGCTGTCTCACATCTAATGATATATCTGCTAAATATTTAACTTTTATCCACTATTCAGTGTTTGATTTATTCAAATGTTTTTGCCTATACATGTATATTCTCAGAATTTTTTAGACCCAAGACTGAAAGCTTTAGAGTGGTAAAGATGTATTTAAGCATTTATTAAATGTCTTTCTTACTATGACAATAATGATAGCAAGTAAGATAGCCAATTTATGCAAAGAAAAAAGTGTAAAAGTATATATACCTAAATCTAAAGCAATATAACAATATTTATCTCTGAGGATGGAGACTTCATCTCCATTTATTATTTTACTGAGTTTTTAAAAATAAAAAGCAGGTATATTAGGTATGTAACATGAGAAGTTTAAAGAATTTGATTGTTCTGGAGTTCTGGTCGTGGCACAGTGGAAACGAATCCAACTAATAACCATGAGGTTGCGGGTTCGATCCCTGGCCTCACTCAGCAGGTTAAGGATCCAGCGTTGCCGGGAGCTGTGGTATAGGTCACAGATCCAGATCGGATCTGATGTTGCTGTGGCTATGGCGTAGGCTGGAAGCTGTAACTCTGATTAGACCCCTAGCCGGGAACCTCTATATGCCAAGGGTGCAGCCCTAAAAAGCAAAAAGAGAGAAAGAAAACAGTTACTTTCATAGATACATAACTGGTAGGAATACAGAATGGTGCGGATGATTTGAAAAATAATTTTGAATTCCTCACAATGCTAATCATGGATATTATATGACCTATGACCCAGTGATTCTACTCTTAGGTATAAACTCAAAAAAACTGAAAACATACATCTTCATAAACACTTGCACACAAATGTTCATATAATTATCCATAATAGCCAAAAAATGGTACCAACTCAAACATCCATCAACTAATAAATGGATAAAATATGTCCTCATATGGAATAGAACTGGGCAACAAAAATTCTAATACATGCTACAACACAGATGAACCTTGAAAACATTATTATGATAAGTGAAAAAAAATCAGAGGCAAAAAGCCAAAACATTTTATGTTTCTATTTATATGAGACAATAGGTAAAGCTATAGAGATAGCAATAAATAGGGCTGAGGGTAGTTGAAGAACATGGGGCAGAGGTTTCTTTCTGGAGTGGTGAAAATGTTCTAAAATTGACTGGTGATGGCGGCACAACTCTGAGAACATACTAACAATCACTGACCTCTAAATGGATAAAGTGTATGGTACATGAATTATCTCTCAACAAAAGCTAATAAAATCTAAAACAAAAAATTCAATAGCAACTGCCCAAGCATGTTTAATGGATAAAAAACAAACCCAAATCCTTTAATATACCCAAGAATATCCTGAAACATATTCAAACATTTTGTTCATTTATTCAGCAAATTATTAATTCAGCACCTGATATGTAACAGCCAATAAAGACTTAAGTTTTTGGTTTTTCTAAATCTTACGTGGGGGAAAAGTAAAGCAATAGATTTTTTTAAGACATACCAGTAATCTGAAGTTGTGATTTCATGGTCAGGCTACCCATTGAACCAAGCTGTGATCGACTGTCAGTCATACCACCACCAAAACAGCAAACCTGAACAGGACAAAAAAGACACTGTAAGCAACAAAAATCCCCCCTTAAAAAATATGTAGAGTTCCCATAGTGGCTCAGCAGAAACAAATCTGACTAGTATCCATAAGGGTGCAGATATGATCCCTAGCCTCACTCAATGGGTTAAGGATCCAGTGTTGCTGTGAGCTGTGATGTAGGTCACAGACACGGCTCGGATCTGGCATTGCTGTGGCTGTGGTGTAGGCCAGTAGCTATAGCTCCAATTCAACCCCTAGCCTGGGAACCTCTCCATATGCTGTGGGTGCAGCCCTAAAAAGACAAAAAATAAAAATAAATTTAAAAAAAATGTAAATAGTGCTAATCAGGCTATTTCCATGTCCCACTGAAGGCCATATCATAACCAGTGGCCTTCTCATTGCTAAGTACCATTTTCAATTCTAGCATTCAACCTACATTAACTTACTAGCAAAATCTGACATAGTTGATCATTCCTTCTATGAGTTACTTTCTTGCCTTGAGTTCCCAATACACATTCTCTAGGTTTATGACCTACCTCTTGACTGATCTTTCTTAGACTCCTTTGACGATTCTTTCTCTTTTCTCTACTCTCTTATATTGAATGTCCTAGGACTTTGTTCTTGGTTCCCTCTTCTCTCATCTTTCCATACTCATTTCCTCAAAGATATCATCCAGTGTTAGAGCTTTAAATATCATCTATATACTAACGGTTCCAATTTTATACATTCTATCCCAGACTTCACTGCTGAACTCCAAACAACTTCATTTAGGTATCTAAAAGACATTCCAGGGGTTCCCATCATGGCAAAGGGGAAATGAATCCGATTAGGAACCATGAGGTTGCAGGTTCGATCCCTGGCCTCAATCAGGGGGTTAAGGATCGGGCGTTGCCATAAGCTGTGGTGTAGGTCGCAGATGAGGCTCGGATTCGGCATTGCCATGGCTCTGGCGTAGGCCAGAAACAACAGCTCCGATTAGACCTCTAGCCTGGGAACTTCCATATGCTGCAGGTGCAGCCCTAATAAGAAAAAAAGAAAAGAAAAATGGAAAATGCAAATCAAAACCATAATGATCCACAGAAAACCATAATGTGAAAAGATACATGCACCTCTATGTTCACTGCAGCATTATCTATAATAGCCAAGATATAGACGTGACATAGCTGTCCACAGACAGAGAGGAAAGGATAAAGATGTGGTACATATATACAATGGAATATTACTCAGCCATAAAAAAAAAAATTGGAGTTCCTGTCGTGGCGCAGTGGTTAACGAACCCGACTAGGAACCATGAGGTTGCGGGTTTGGTCCCTGCCCTTGCTCAGTGGGTTAACGATCCGGCGTTGCCGTGAGCTGTGGTGTAGGTTGCAGACGCGGCTCGGATCCTGCGTTGCTGTGGCTGTGGCGTAGGCTGGTGGCTACAGCTCCGATTAGACCCCTAGCCTGGGAACCTCCATATGCTGCGGGAGCGGCCCAAGAAATAGAAAAAAGACAAAAAATAAAATAAATAAAATAATGCCACTTGCAACAACATGGACTTACCTACAGATTGTCATACTAAGTGAAGTAAGTCAGATAAGAGAAAGACAAATATCATATATCATTTAAAGGTTCAAATACACTTATTTACAGAAGAGAAACATATTAACAGATCTTGAAGTCAAACCTGAAGTCAAACTTATGGTAGCCAAGGGGAAATGTGAGGGGAAGGAATAAATTGGTAGTTTGGGATTGACATATACACACTACTATATATGGAACAGATAGATTACTAACAAAGGTCTACTGTATAGCACAGAGAACTCTACGCAACATTCTGTAACATAGAAGGGAAAAGAATCTGAAAAAGAGTGGATATGAATATATCCAAGGCTGATGCACTCTGCACACACCTAAAACTAACAAAATGCTGTAGACCAACTATACTCCAATAAAATTTATTATTATTATTTTTGTCTTTTTCTAGGGCCGCACCCACGACATATGGAGGTTCCCAGGCTAAGGGTCTAAGCAGAGCTGTAGCCGCCGAACTACACCACAACAGCTCCTGGGAGGAGTTCCCATCATAGTTCAGTGGTTAACAAATCCAACTTGGAACCATGAGGTTTCGGGTTCGATCCCTGGCCTCACTCATGGGTTAAGTATCCAGTGTTGCCATCAGCTGAGGTGTAGGTAGCAGATGGGGATAGGTCCCTACATTGCTGTGGCTGTGGCACAGGCCAGCAGCTGTAGCTCTGATTCAACCCCTAGCTTAGAAACTTCCACATGCCGCAAATGTGGCCCTAAAAAAAAAAAAAAAAAAGTTAATTCCTGTTCACTAAGGCCAATGTAACACAGACTAAGGAGCAATGTTTAGATCCCATTCTCCACTAAAGATAGCAAATGGGCTGACCTTGGTGTAAGGGTTGATACAGGTATTGTCAGAGGGGTAAGAGTTTTCCGAGTTGGGATAGAAGGTAACTACTCTTTTCCATAACTTCATTTTTCAACAAAAGGGGAGGAAATGAACTCAAACACACTTATGACAGAGAAAAGGTACTTTCTTATTTACTGCGAAGTTACCTTAACAGGGAGGTAAGATATGGACCAGCCCCTATCCCCCACAACAATGACATATTGGCTCTAAACATCATGTAGTAATCTCACATTAAAGTTCTTTCCCATTTTCCGGCCAAATGAGAATTCAGCCTGGATTCTTAAGCATATGCACAAAGAGGCAATTATCTTAAAAAGAAAAACAGGAAGGTAAAAATTTCAAGGTTCAATAGTATATAAGAGTTAAAGAAACTGGCATCAGAATTTAACTTTTAGCATTCATCTGCTGGTTTGAACTCTGTACCCAGTATTCCAGGAGGAAATTTTCTCCCTGTTCTCACAAAAGGCTTTTTGACTTAATATTAACTATTACAAATTGTGTCCTGGTTTTGATTGACTATTTAGTGCTAGAGTTTAAAGAATTTGACATGACACAATAAATATAGCTACTGTTATACTACTATAAATACTGCTCTCGGAGTTTCCATGGTGGCTCAGCAGTTAATGAACCCGACTGGTACCCATGAGGACGCAGGTTCAATCCTTGGCCTCACTTAGTGAGTTAACGATCCTGCCTTACCATGAGCTGTGGTGTAGGTCGAAGATAAGGCTCAGATCTGGCGTTGCTGCAGCTGTGGCATAGGCCAGCAGCTGTACCTCTGATTGGACCTCTAGCCTGGGAACCCCCATATGCTGCTGGTGCAGCCCTGAAAAGCAGAAAAAAATATATTTTTTTTCTCTTTTGCAAACAATGCTTGTGTGAAATTATAAAAACTAATTAAATATAAAGTTGAATTTCCTAGCTCCCCCCCAAAAAACTCGTTTTGTGACCATCTCTTCAAAATCCACTAATTCTCCTCAAAATATAAGACCCTGGATAGTCACCACCCCCATCCTTCCAGCAAACCTTTCTCAGATTATTTTTATACATTATTTAAGAACTGTCAAGTAATGAGTAATGACTATGGAGACCTTATAAACAAATTCATGCATTTTACATTAAAAGAACTTTTCAAAAAGTATTGTTTTAAGGATTGCATTAAAAAACCAGAAAAAAATGAGAGAACCATTTACTTCCAAGAGCCCAAAATAGGAGGCAAACAGGATTTTGAAAGCAGAGCCAATTCTACCTTCATTTTGGGTCTGCAGATCTTTACCTTAGTATTCTGCTCTAAGACTGCCTCCTCTACTTTGACATAGCCCAAAAAGGAACTAAACAGGGAGTTCACTGGTGGCTTAGTGGTTGGGGACTCAGAGTTGTTGCTGCTATGGCTCAGGTTTGGTCCATAAAGGAGGCAAAAACAAAAAACAAACAAAAAAGCAAGGGAAAAAGTAAAAAAAAAATACTTATGTCATTGTTGTGCATGAACTTATTCAGTTTGGTCCTTTTCAAAATTATTAAAATAGAGTCTATGAGCACTCCCAAATCCCTTTTAAACAAAAAAGCCCTAACAAATAACATAGTCTCAAAGTAAGAAATTCCAAATCATCCCAAAAACTCGAATAAGTGAATCACTGAAATGATTAAAACAGATTTTCTTCCCTTCAGAATTGCAAAAGTAAAAACCTCTGTCTGGATACCTCAGGATGACAGATATTTTCTGTAGGCAAACAGTAACAGCAAGTCCTCTAAAAGGAGGCAAATATCTTTTTAATAAGATTCCGTAACTTCCTTCTCCAAAAGAAAATTTAGATGACACAAGGACTTCTTTGCCTAAAAGCTTAATCCTTTATAAATGTTTACCCCACAAAGTAAATTGTTAAAAGATATTAGAGAATTCTAAAACCAGAGAAAAAGATCCTGCCCCAACCATCCTTCAACCTTTCCAGAAAGCACTATTTTTAACATTTTATCAAACATTTACTGAGGGACTATATATTAGAGAATGGTTGTAACTGCTTATCAAGAATAGAGAAAAGGAAGAATAGCAAGAAACCAAGAAGATGTAGGCAGCAGCCTACAAAACAATCAAGACATCAATAAAACCAAATAATCCAATTAAAAAATGAGCAAAGGGAGTTCCCGTTGTGGCTCAGTGGTTAACAAATCCGACTAGGAACCATGAGGACGTGGGTTCCATCCCTGGCCTTGCTCAGTGGGTTAAGGATCCGACGTTGCCATAAGCTGTGGTGTAGGTGGCAGACACGGCTTGGATCCCGTGTTGCTGTGGCTCTGGTGCAGGCTGGTGGCTACAGCTCCAATTAGACCCCTAGCCTGGGAACCTCCATATGCCGCAGGAGCGGTCCTGGAAAAGGCAAAAAGACAGGAGAAGAAAAAAAAAAAAAGAGCAAAGGACTTGAAGAAACATTTCTCCAAAGAAGCTATACAAATAGCACATGAGAAGACATTCAATACCACTGATCACTGGAGAAATGCAAATCAAAACCACAATGAGATACCACTTCTCCCATTAGCATGACTTTTTTTTTTGTTTTGTTTTGTTTTTGCTTTTTAGGGCTGCACCCCACAGCATATGGAGGTTCTCAGGCTAGGGGTCTAATCGGAGCTGCAGCCACTGGCCTACACCACAGCCACAGCAATTCGGGATCCGAGCCATGTCTACAACCTACACCACAGCTCACAGCAATGCCAGATCCTTAACCCACTGAGTGAGGCCAGGGATCGAACACGAAACCTCATCATTCCTAGTTGGATTCCTTTCTACTGTGCCACAACAGGCACTCCAGGATGACCATTTTCAAAAAAAAAAAGTTCCCATGAAGTTCCCCTTGTGCCTCAGTGGTAACAAATCCAACTAGCATCCATGAGGATGCAGGTTCAATCCCTGGCCTTGCTCAGTGGGTTAAGGATTTGGCGTTTGCTGTGAGCTGTGGTATACGACTCAGATGTGGCTTGGATCCTGCATTGCTGTGGCCATGGTGTAGGCTGGCAGCTGCAGCTCCAATTTGACCCCTAGCCTGGGAACTTCCATATTTCCCACATACAGCCCTAAAAAGCAAAAAAGTTCCCTAGGTTAAGTATCCAGCATTGTCACTGCTGTGACTCCAGATTGATCCAGGCCTGGGAACCTCAATGTGGCAAGGGCCCAGCCCCCCCACCCCACCCCCCAAAAAGTTATAATTTTAAATCTTATTTGATATATATTTTACCACAGTAACAAACAAAAAATAATGAGGACAGACAAGTTAATCATTTTCTTTGTCCCTTAAAAGTGAAAACACCAATTTATATAGTAAAATCAACTAACAGTACAAAGTGAACGTATGTGTTACATCTCCATGCCCTCCTAAAACCCTAGCAAAAAATAAAGAAAAAAGTTTGAACCCCGAAAAGCAAAGGACAAAAGGAGTGGATGACAGTAGATCAACATTCTGAACAAATGAAGACCAGGAGTAGCTAGGTTCTGCACATTTCAGTACATATAAAATACAATTTTTTTATTTTTTGTTTTGTTTGTCTTTTTTAGGGCCGAACGAGTGGCATATGGAGGTTCCCAGGCTGGGGGTCAAATCAGAGCTGCAGCTGCCGGGCTACACCACAGCCACAGCAAAGTGGGATCCTTAACCCACTGAGCAAGAAGAGGGATCGAACCTGCGTCCTCACAGATACTAGTCAGATTCGTTTCTGCTGCACCATGACGGGAACTCCCTAGAATACAATTTTTAATTATGTCCTACAGTAACTTATCTTTCCTCCTAAAAATTCAAGTAAAAAAAAGATAATCTAGGATTTCCCTTTGACTACTAACTCTCCACAGCAGCAAATGCAGCTAAACCCTTTTCCATGTTCCTTTCTTTCAAGTAGACTTATTAAATGAACCACTTAAAGATACCTTTTAATTTTCACAACAAATGAAGCCCCCAAACTAGGTTAGACCACACTTCAAAAGTTCAAAAAACAAAAACTAAATCCCTTCTCCATTAAATGAGATTTAGATTTAGCTAAATTTTACACTATCACTGCATCTCTATGATGGCGGCAACTCCATCCACTTTTCAGAAGCTCAGTTCAGTGTTTCTATTCATCAATAAGGGAAATGTGGCTATTTCTCAAATATTCTTAATTTTCAGGCTACATCTAACACACTATCCAACTTACTCACTAAAAAAGACTCCTTACAATAACAACATTTTGCATTGTAGCTAAGAATAAGGAATAACTTTCCTGTGTATGTCAAGAAAATTTCCATGAGAGTATAAATGAACAAAAGGTCCACTAAATCATGAAAATTAAATCCTAAAAATCACTTTCTCAGGTTATACAGAACAAACACATTCCACCTTCCTACAACATTTACCAGCTTCTTTAAACATTCTAAATCATAAATTACTATGCCAAGTTTTTGCAACAAAATTCCACATCTTTCTTTTGTCAGTATTTCCAAACCCTGGTAAATACAAAAATTCCATGTATAAATTCAAGTCTACACATATCTATCAGAGGTTAACTGAGATCATCAAAAATCCAAAACTAGAAATGTAATAAGCTGTTGAACTACTTTGATTCTTCTCTGTTCTTCTTATGCAAGCTGGGAAATCATAAGACTATGTATGTGATCCATTATTAAAGAGGATAACTGGGCTGACAGTATTAAAGATGTATAACATGAAAAAAAGATAACCTCTCTAGTATTATTCTCCATACCCTAATTTTTACAAAAGAATCAATACAGGAAAAGCCTTCAAAATTTGCCCTCTTTACTGCAGGATTCCACTGTCCCTCTCTTTCCATTCCCACTACCACCTCCCTAGCCTGGTCTCCCTGCCTCCAGAAGCTATCGACCCTACTGTAAACCTCAACAGTACCAAAAAAATCTTCACAAAATACCAATTTATCCTGTTAGTCAATAGGACTTAAGGTTATCCCAAAATAAGAAGGCTGGTGAGGGGAGCAGAATTTGCCATCCCAAATATGCCACTTTTGCATAAGGATTATTTTGAGCTAGAAACAATCAAAACCCAGCAGATTCAGGAAAAGCTCCTTACCTCTTCTCTCCCCATCTGCCTAAATTTACATTGGAAAGGAGGCCTGTACCAGGAAAAGAACTGTTTGTTATCAGACACATCTTTTTATCTAAGAACTTTAACCTGCATTAACAGGGCAACCTTATTTTCCAAACATCTCCTCTTCTTTTTCAGTGAATGGCCTTTCTCCCTTTACATCACTAGACCCTTACTCCTTTCCTTAGCTCACTGTGTTAATATAAGCCTCCATTAGCAGGCTGCCCTTTAGGTCTCTCTCATACATTTATGAGGCTCTGGTACCATACTTGGAAAATTTGTTTTTCTTCTATCAATCTGTCATATCAATTATTGGGCCAGCCAAAGAACCTAGAAGTGAAGAGAACTTTTTTCTGTCCCTGCAATGGTCTCTTTCCAAACTTTCTCTTACCAGGACTATACAAACCCTCTTTAGACAAATCTAAATTCCAACTCCTATTCACTGTACTCCCACCACCTCAGGTCCATTTGTGTCATTTCTCCCATTCTGAATCCCAGTCTTAAATAACTTTCTGACTCTTCTTTGCCTTTATAATTACTCTATATCCTTCATTCAGCCCTAGACTACTTTAAGGTACTGCTTAAACTTGTAAAAATCTCTATGTGGATAAACTTTCTTCCCAGAGGGAACATGGGTTATACAAAAAGTCAAGATCAGTGTTTGCAGAGTGGCAACCCACAAGACAAATTCTGCCTGGTGACTGTTTGGCCAACAGTGTTTTTATGAATTCATTCAGTTGCCAGCATTTAAAAATAAAAATTTCTCACAAAATCTGGAATTCCAGCTTCTCCTTAGAAGAAAGTTAAGATGTTCAGGCCACATTACATCTATAGCCACCCCACCCCCCATCAATAGTGAGCCAACATTGGAGTACCCATTGTGGCTCATGGGTTAAGATTCTGACTACACCAACTCAGTTCACTGTGGAGGCACAAGTTCAATACCCAGCTCTGCACAGTGGGTTAAAGGATCCGGCATTGGAGTTTCTGTCATGGCACTGCAGAAACGAATCTGACTAGGAATCATGAAGTTGCAGGTTCAATCCCTGGCCTTGATCAGTAGATTAAGGATCTGGCGCTGCTGTGAGCTGTGCAGTGTAGGTCGCAGACACAGCTCAGATCCTGCGTTGCTGTGGCTGTAGCTCCGATTAGACCCCTAGCCTGGGAACCTCTATATGCCGTGGATTCGGCCCTAAAAAGCAGAAAAAAAGGAAAAAAAAAAAAAAGATCCGGCATTGCCACAACTGTGGCATAGGTTATAGCTGCAGCTCAGATTTAATCCTGGGCCCAGGAACTTCAATATACATGAATACAGCCATTTAAAAATAGTGAGCCAACATTGAATTATACATTTTATCTTATTTTATTTTTTTGGCTACACACCTGACATGCAGAAGTTCCTGCGTAGGGACTGAGCCCAAGCCACAGCAGTGGCAATGCCAAATCTTTAAACACTGGGCCACCAGGGAACTCCTGAATTATTTATTTAAAAATAAATTTGGGGGAGTTCCTATGGTGGTGCAGTGGTTAACGAATCCGACTAGGAACCATGAGGTTGTGGGTTCGATCCCTGGCCTTGCTCAGTGGGTTAAGGGTCCCGTGTTGCTGTGGCTCTGGCATAGGCCGGTGGCTACAGCTCCGATTAAACCCCTAGCCTGGGAACCTCCATGTGCCGCAGGAGCAGCCCTAGAAAAGGCAAAAAGCCAAAAAAAATTAAAATAAAATAAAATAAAATAAAAGTAAAAATAAACTTGGGGGAGTGCCCATAGTGACCCAGCAGATACGAATCTGACTAGTGTCCGTGGGGCCTCACTCAGTGGGTTAAGGTTTCGGCATTGCCGTGAACTATGCTGTAGGTTGCAGACATGGCTCATATCTGGTGTTGCTGTGGCACTGATTCGATCCCTAGCTTGGGAACTTTCAATATGTTGCAACTGCAGCTAAAAAAATAAAATAAAATATAAAGTGAACAAAAGCTAAAAAACAGCTGTTCCTCTGGATTCACATTAATTCCCTAATTCACTTAACTTCCAATCTGATCTACCATTACTTTTTTTTTTTTTGTCGTTTTAGGGCCACGCCTGCAGCATATGGAGGTTCCCAGCCTAGGGGTCCAATTGGAGCCTACGCCCACAGCCACAGCAACGTGGGGTCCAAGCCCTCAACCTACACCACAGCTCACCACAACAGCAGATCCTTAACCACTGAAGGAGGCCAGGGATCAAACCTGCGTCCTCATGGATACTAGTCAGGTTTGTTTACGCTGAGCCACAAGGGGAACTCCTACCATTAGTATTTAAAATGTTCAGATAGTGGTGTAGGTCGCAGAGGAGGCTTGGATCCTGCGTTGCTGTGGGTCTGGCACAGATGGGCAGCTACAGCTCCAATTGGACCCCTAGCCTAGGAACCTCCATGTGACGCAGGTATGGCCCTAAAAAGACAAAAAAAGTGAATAAATAAAATAAAATGTTCAGCTAGCCCTGTAGAGGAATCTGACTTTACAATACACACCACAGATAAATTTACTGAATGAGTTAATGAATTGAGGTGATAATTTAAGACAGACAAGGTTGGTGGTAACAATATGATAATGACAACAATAGCAAAAATAGTAATTAACATTTCCTGCTTACTCTCAGCCAACTACTGTTCAAGCAAAAGTACATTATCTCATTTAATCCACACAACAACTCTATGGACATATGCTATTATTGTTCCCAATTCACAGATGAGAAAACTAAGGCACCAAGAAGTTTTACTGACTTGGCCAAGGTCATACTGCCAATATGTGGAAGAGCCAAAATTCAAAATTAGACAATGTACCTCTAGTGCACAATGTTAACCCCTAAAATAGGATTCCTTTAGACTACCATCCTTTCCTCTGTGACCATTTCAGTTGACTCTCTAGGACAAAAAAAAAACAAGACTAAATTTTATTTATTTATTTTTGCTCTTTAGGGGCGAACTCATGGCATATGGAGGTTCCCAGGCTAGGGGTTGAATCGGAGCCACAGCTGGCCCTGGCCTATGCTACAGCCACAGCCACACCAGATTCGAGCCACATCTGCGACCTACACCACAGCTCAACTCACTGGATAAGGCCAGGGATCAAAACTGTGTCCTCATGGATGCCAATCAGGCTCATTTCCACTGAGCCATGACAGGAACTCTAAAAGACTAAATTTTAGAGACTATTCTTTCTTCGCAAAAACGACTAAGAAACAAACCAGTAGTTCCATCGTGGCTCAGTGGTTAACGAATCCGACTAGGAACCATGAGGTCGAGCATTCGATCCCTGGCCTTGCTCAGTGGGTTAAGGATCTGGCGTTGCCATGAGCTGTGGTGTAGGTTGCAGATGCATCTGGGATCCTGTGTTGCTATGGCTCTGGTGTAGGCTGGCAGCTACAGCTCCAATTCGACTCCTAGCCTGGGAACCTCCATATGCCTCAGGAGCGGCCCAAGAAATGGAAAAACAAACAAACAAAAAAAACCAACAAACCAAAAGTTTACCTAAATGCAGATAGCATTTCTGGATTACTTTCTTGTCTTAAAAGAAAATTTTCCCTGTAATTAACAGAGAAAAGTTTAGGGAATCCAAAAAAATAATATACATAATATATATTTGTTGGACTATTTCTGCAGTAAGGCAAGTAAGTTCAAACACAGACGAATTCTTATTTTTTATTTATTTATTTTTTTTGTCTTTTTAAGGCCGCACCTGCGGCATATGGAGGTTCCCAGGCTAGGGATCTAATCGGAGCTGTTGCTACCAGCCTACACCAGAGCCACAGCAATGCCAGATCTGAGCCTCATCTGCGACCTACACCACAGCTCACGGCAACACCAGATCCTTAACCCGCTGAGCAAGGACAGGAATCAAACCATCCTCGTGGTTCCTAGTAGGATTTGTTTCCTCTGAGCCACGACAAGAACTCCGATGAATTCTTGGTTTAAAACCACAGGTGTTCCGGAGTTCTCTTGTTGTGCAGTGGGTTAAAGATCCAGACTTGGGTCACTGCTGTGGCATGGGTATGCTCCCTGGCCTGGGAACTTTCACATGCCATGGACATAGCCAAAAAAAATAATAATAATAAAATAAAATGGCTCCTCATTTATAAAGCACTAAATATTACGAAGTCCTACTATATTTTAAACCATTCCTATATTGTGATATCAACAAAACCCTGAAAAATTAGTACTTAGCAAATGAAGCACAAAGGACAAAGAATGAACTAGAAGGAGCTTAAGAGAGCATCGTGTTTATACTTTCAATAGAATAAGGGCCAGAAAGATTTAAGTGAATTGCTCAAGATCACAGAATTTAGGGAGTTCCCGTTGTGGCGCAGGGGAAATGAATCCAACTAGCATCCATGAAGATTCAGGGTTGATCCCTGGCCACACTTGGTGGGTCAGGGATCTGGCGCTGCTGTGAGCTGTGCTGTAGGTCACAGATATGGCTCAGATCCTGGATTGCTCTGGCTGTGGCATAGGCCAGCAGCTGTAGCTCCGATTGGACCCCTAGCCTGAGAACTTCCATATCCTTCAGATGTGGTCCCCCCACCAAAAAAAATCACAGAATTTAAGTAACAAGCAATACCAAGGCCATAACCCAGGCCTCCTGAATGTTGGCACAGTTTTCTTTCCAAAAAGAACTACTTTGTGCCCTCAGGATGAAGTGGATACTTTTAGAACTATTTTAAAGATATTTGGTATGGAAAATGATCTTTCTTAGCACATAACTTTTTGTCAAGTATTATCACCATTAAAGATAGGAAATGTGTCTTGTTTCTTCAACTGCAGAAAACACTATCTTTTTTGTTTTACATGTTTGTTTGTTTTTCCATTTTCATGATTTTCCATTCATTATCCTCTAAGAATTACTCTCACCATCTCTTTTCCTCTTATCCACTTCCCTTTCCTAGGATCTCTCACAAAGCATCCCCACCAACTCCTTCCTTTCTCTTCATAATTACATAAAAGAACAGATTAAACACACATTTGATTATCACACTGGCCTGGTATACCATAATAAGCAAATCATAGCCTTGGTCTCTCATAAATATGAGGCAATTAGTTATCAAAAATATAAACTAGGAGTTCTCTTGTGGTGCAGCAGGCTGAGGAGATCTGATGATGTCATTGCAACGGCTTGAGTGACTGCTGTGGCATGGGTTCAATCTCTAGCCCAGGAACCTCCACATGTGTGGCCAAAAAAAGTCCCTAAAACACAAAAAGTCACAAATCGAATCGATAAGAAACACTAATTTTTATAATGGAGACAAGAAGCTAAGTATAGATGGGACACTTATATGAAGAGAGCTGGTAATGACAATAATAATAAAAATATTGGGAACAACCTTTTAATTCACAAGGTTAGGGTTAGCAAAACGAAAGGGACCCTCTCTTCTTATTCAGCTTTCTCATCTACCAATTCATGTGCTCTACTTCATTCACTCCCTATTCTCTCACAGCTTGACTTTTTTTTTTTTTTTTTTTGCTTTTTAGGACCACACTGGCAGCATATATGGAGGTTCCCAGGATAGGGGTCAAATCAGAGCTACAGCTGCCGGTCCTCACCACAGCCACAGCAACATGGGATCTGAGCCATGTCTTCGACCTACACCACAGCTCATGGCAATGCCGGATCTTTAACCCATTGAGCAAGGCCCGGGATCGAACCCACAACCTCATGGTTCCTAGTCGGCTAAGTTTCCACCATGCTAAGATGGGAACTCCCTTGACTTTTTCTATACTCTACTTTTTTTTCCTTAACCAGTAGGCTTTTTTTTTTTCTTTCTCCTGATCTTTTTTTTCATCTCTCTCCTAATTTTATTTTCCTCTTTTCCCACCCCCATGGCATATGAAAGTTCTTAAGGACCTAGAGCGGCTGCAGTTGTGATGTAGGTCACAGATGCAGCTCGGATTCAATCCCTGGCCTGCACCAGGGATTAAGCCAGCGCCTCCACAGAGACAAGCTGGATCTTTATTCCCTGCACCACAGCGGGAACTCCTCTCCTGACCTTTTAAAGTGAATCGTGTTTTCCTTTTCAATATTGTTGCCAACTTTTCCCACCTTATAGATCTAGATAATACCTCAAATTATGAATTCATTTTTTTCTAAAAATTTAATGTATTGTTTTATTTGATCCTCACAACATGCCAGGGAGGCAAGTAGGAATCAACATTTTATAGATATATAAACTGAGTCCTGTCAAGATTAAATAATTTGCCAACAATCAGAATTTATCAGTAGCAAAATCGAATCAGAACACAGACCTTTCCTCTCCAAGTCCTCTTTTCTTTTTCCACTATATCATTCTGACTTCTTTTAAAGTCCTACACTTTTCAACCATATATGTCCACATGTCTGGACAAGTACATAGAGGTAAATGCTTATAAAAGAACACAAGAAAAGCATGTATATGTCTAAGGAAGCCAGACAAACAGAAAAGTCAGAGGACCCAAATTAAATTAAGAGTACAATGTGGGAGTTCCCATCATGGCGCAGTGGAAATGAATTTGACTGAGAACCATGGGGTTGCGGGTTCAATCCCTGGCCTTGCTCAGTGAGTTGGGGATCCAGCGTTGCTGTGAGCTGTGGTATAGGTTGCAGACACGGCTCAGATCCTGTGTTGCTGTGGCTGTGGTGAGGGCCAGCAGCTGTAGCTCTGATTTGACCCCTAGCCTGGGAACCTCCACGTGCTGTGAGTGCGGCCCTAGGAAACACAGGGAAAAAAAAAAGAGTACAATGTGGCTCACAGGCTAAGCCTTGTAGAGAGGCAGCTTATGGTTTCAGATCCAAGTGGAAACCATCTCTTTCTTGAACCAATTCATGTAGCCAACATCAACAATGGTCTCTCCCCATACCTCCCCATACCCATTAATATGATCAGGGCTCACCCTCTGCATCATCACTGTCCCCAAACTCTCTCACAGGCATGCCACAATACCTGAAGTTTTCACCGTTTGAGTCACTTCTTGGGGTTAAGGCGCTGTCTCCAGAAGGCCACTGCTAAATGCATGTTACCTGAGAGAGGAAGGAGGGTCCATTAACACATTATCTCTGTAGTTAAATACATCAGATCAGTGATGACCTTGGGAACCTGAGGACACAATGTGCTTTAAAAAGTTTCACTGGGGAGTTCTCTTGTGGGAGCAATGGGTTAGAGATCTGGCATTGTCACTGCAGCAGTTCTGGGTCGCTGCTGTGGTGTGGGTTCTATTCCTGACCCAGGAACTTCCGCATGCTGCAGGTGCAGCCAAAAAATAAAATAAAATCAGAGTTCTTTAAGTGAAAAAAAAAAGTTTGCTAGGATAATTTTTTTTTTTTTTGCTATTTCTTGGGCCGCTTCCACAGCATATGGAGGTTTCCAGGTGAGGGGTCGAGTCGGAGCTGTAGCCACTGGCCTACGCCAGAGCCACAGCAACGCGGGATCCGAGCCGCATCTGCAACCTACACCACAGCTCACGGCAACGCCAGATCGTCAACCCACTGAGCAAGGGCAGGGACCGAACCCACAACCTCATGGGTCCTGGTCGGATTCGTTAACCATTGCGCCACAACGGGAACTCCCTAGGATAATTTTTGATGGAGCAGGCCCAATAAGAAGGTAAGTGAGGGAGAAAATGACTCACATAGTATGAGGTGATCCCTACCTGCATTTGGCCAAACGGCAAAACAAGGATGGCCATATAAACACATAGTCTACCTACTGGGATCACAGTAAGGGTGGTCCCTGCCAACTTGGAAGCTCATAGGAATAAGAAAAGAAAAAGCACTCCAAGGATCTGAGTATAACCAGTTCTGAAAAGAAGCAAAGAGCTGAGCTGGCAGTAGTTCTCCAAGAACAGTGCACTATATTAGACTGAAAAAGGACAGAGGCAAGGAACAGCTTCTGGTTAACTACTTCTGGTTGTGAGGCTAGTTTCCAACCCAACATTTTTAGCTGAGGGCTGACCTCTCAACCAGAGAATGCTGCAATTCTGTTCTGTAACCCCCCTTGCTAATTTATATTGATTCAAAGCCAGTATAATTTACAGCCACAAAAATCAACATGCCTTTACTGAGCGTTTATTATGAGACCACAATTTGGATAGGTGCTATAAATAAGGGGGGAGAAAAAGCCTTTATATACTTTTGCCTTAACTCATATAAAGGAAACCAATCCCCAAAACCCAAATTGAGAGAAGGGTAAAGAACAAGAAAGGAAAAGGGGGGAGGCTATTTTCTATAAATACTACTAACACAAATTTCTTAAGCCAGAATGAATACAGCAAAACTCACTGCTAGGTCAAAGTTCTGGGTTAAACTCTCTGTCAAGAGATATAGGCCAGAAATACTTTTTTCTTTTGGTCCAATACCAAAAGCTCTTTAGTAGCACACATTCATCTTGATACACTGGAAAACATAACAAAAGTTAAACTTGATTTTACTTCTAGTTCTGTTTTTTTTTTTTTTAGCTCCACACCTGCAGCATATGGAAATTCCCAGGGTAGGGGCTGAATTGAAGCTGCAGCTGCCAGCCTATGCCATAGCCACAGCAACACCAGATCCAAGCCTCATCTGTAACCTACACAGCAGCTCACAGCAATGCCAGATCTTTAACCCACTAAGGCCAGATTAACCCACTAAGGCCAGGGATCGAACCCACATCCTCATGGTTATTAGTTGGGTTCTTAAGTCACTGAGCTATAATGGGAACCCCTAGTGGATTCTCAACTAGTTTTTTTGTTTTGGTTTTGTTTTTTTGTGTTTTTAGGGCCACATCTCTGGCATATGGAGGTTCCCAGGCTAGCGGTCGAATCAGAGCTGTACACCACAGCAACACCAGATCTGAGCTTCGTCTACGACCTACACCATGGCTCATGGCAATGCCAGATACTTAGGCCACTGAGCAAGGCCAGGGATAGAACCTTCATCCTCATAGATATCAGTCAGATTCATTTCTGCTGAGCCACAATGGGAGCTCCTTAGTTTTTTTGTTTTTTTAAAAAACAAATAGAAAACTAACAGGTTGGCCTAGTCTAAGAATATATCTGGCATATACTACCCACTACATAACTAGTGTCCACAAAAGAGGCATCAGTAAACCAGTATCCACAGAGGAGTCATCAATAATCAATCATAACTCACTTTCCCAGAGAACACATATGGACTAAAATCCTTCCCAACACAGGGCTTCTGGCAGCTACTTCAAAGGAAAGTTGGCCCCATAAAACAAAATACATCTGCCACTGTGGACTAGATAAATTTTTACAATATCTTCCAGCTCTAAAATTCTAATACCAAGTTTCTGAGGGTTGGAGAAAAACACTTGCAACAAGCTTAAAGCAATGTCATAAATTTCAGTCTAATCTCCAAATTTTCCTCCAAATTGCACCTGATCTGATACTAATTTTTCAGGATGCTACTGAACAATACATTCTGATATCATTAACATATATAACCTGGCAATATATTTACTTTTGCTAATGGGTTCTTCTGACAGAAAACAGCCCTTTACCTGGACTGGCCCCCAAAAAAATTAAAAAAAAAAATCCTCATACAGAAAAAGGGCAACAAAATTGCACAAGTGAGGAATTCAATCCAATCCTGTGATCATCCCCACAGCCTCTCTCCAAGGTAAAGCCTTTTCACTTCTCACCTAGACCTCTACAATAGCCACTCTTCCATCCTTTCACTCTTAATCGCCAGAGGAATCTTTCTAAAGCAAATGTACTCACATAACTTCCCTGTTTAAAAATCTGTATCTTTTGCTAACAACATAAAACAAGTTTTTTTGCATTACACACAGAACTTTTCATATCGTTGCCTCCTTTTACCTTTCTGGCCTCATATACACAACGCTCTCCTTCCCCATTCCACTCTTTGCTCCCTTTTTCGTCCACAATTCTCTGCATTTACACACAATATTAACAAGTTTCCTCTGCCTCCCCTGTCCTTCCCTTTCCCCATCACAATCACACTCCTACTCATCAACCAAGACCTAACTTAGGTCCAGGGGCAGATCCTTCCTCCTTTCCAAGGTCAACCCAAACATAACTGGCTACTTCCTCTTTCCTATCAAAGCTTTTTGGTTTGAACACAGCATTGTTAGTCTCAGTGGTTCCCAAGACCAATAGAATTGCCTGAGGCAAGTTTAAAAAATAAATTTGTCAAGGTTAAATCAAAAAGTATCAAATCGATCTCAGGAAATGAATCTCTGGTATTTCCACTTTTAAAAAACTCCCCTAGTTATTATAATGATCAAATTTAGGGACTACTGGTTTGTCTATTCCAATAGGGGTAAAGATGTTTCTTTAATGAATATAGAGTTAACTCTAGAATAAACTGAAGAAGTATTCTGCACTTGTTTATTTCATATCATATCATATCCCTGCTGACTTGACTCATGATGAAGATGAAGGAATTCCTTTGGGACTCAAACCCCAAAACTTACACTGCTCAAAAAAGCAGCTGAATTTCCACCTTCATTTCTAAATCTTAAAGATGAAGTAATTACACCTTGAATAAATCTATGAATAAACAGTGCAGGTTCTCACCAGATCTGTCATGAAAACTTTATACAGGCTGAGAAATCTTTATTCTGTTGTGAGATGGAAATATACTGCTTTTAGCACTTTCTTAAGATCTGGTTGTATTCGAATTCATGCAAGACCCCAGCTAAGTACAATAATATATGCCTGGCTCCAGTGCCTCATTAATTTTCAAAGAAAAATTCCATTCTTCCTTCCCCACTTCTCACTCACAAGGTATACTTAAGCTCTAGAATGGCAGAAAAGCTAACAAGATCAAGATACGAATATAACCAAAGAAACATGTTGAGTTATTACTGGAGAACTATGAATTTCGTGTGGTTTGCAAAATTCATCTGATTACATCGCCAACTTTAGGCCCAACATTTACCTGGGGCCCACAGACCCAGTGTTTATCTCTCTCTGAGCATCGGCCCGAAGCTAAGTCTGAAAACTTGAGTTCCCCACTAGTACCCACTAAGTCAGCCCTCAAACACCTTTCGACCCTTAGAACACGTTCACGGCTACTTTTTTCCTTTCTCCGCTAAAGAAAAGGGCACTCTCAAGAGGAAGGACAGTGACAGCTCCACGTCTGCAAAACTCAGCGCCGGGAGGCGCCGGCTGGGTCGGGGCGGCGGCGGTAGCGGGCGCGGAGGAGGGAGCCGGGGCCGGGACCACCACGATGGGGGACAATGGAGGGAGGAGGGGAGTGCAAAAGAGAAAGGCGGCAGCCGCTGTGCTGGGCCCCTCGCGACTGGGGGCTCCGAAAAGTCTCGGGAAGGGCAGTGGCTTGCAGGTGGGCCCGGCCGCCGCCCCTTGCAGGGCCACGTCGCCCGCGCCGGCTGCTGCCACCGGGCCCCGCGCGTAGGCCGGGCCGCCGGAGAGTGGCCCCCGGGCGGGGCTGAGGGGTACCGGGCCGGACCCTGCTGGCGCCCGCCGCGGCGGTCCAGTCCTTTCACAACTGGGCGCCCGCGAGGCGAGGGGCTTCCAGACGCCTGAGCCCAGCAGTGGCCGCAGGGCGCGTCTGGCCAACCCACCCCCCGCCAGGCCCCTGCCACTAGCCCGAGCTCCCCGCGCCCCCCACGGGCACCGGCTCTGAGGGAAGAGGAGGCAGCCGCGGCTGTGGGGTCCCGGCAAGCGAGCCGCACTCCTCTACCCCTTGCTCGCCTTGGACACTCTCATCCAGGACCTTCCCTCTCCCCAGAACTGCCTCCGGTCCGCCCGGGGATTTTTACCAGGACTCGGGGCGGCGACGACTCTTCACTCCCTCGACTAAGATGGCAGCCGGTCCCGAGCCCCAACCGCAGCTAATAGAGCGAGTTGGCGGCCAACGCGCAGGCGTCTCTGGCTTGGGCGCGATCCCGACTACAAGCCCCAGAAGGCCTTGCGCACTAGCCAGCTGCGGGCACGAATAGCTGGCAAGGCTGGTGAGCGCCGCTAAATCGAAGTTTGCTCTCACCCAGGTGGGAAGGACTCATGGATGGCTTCCAGGCATTTCAAAAAACCCTCCCAGCTACTCACCAGAACCTCTAAAGACTTGTAGCTGCTGATCCCAAGCTAGTGTGCATCAGAATCACCTGAAGGGCTACTTAAAACTTTGACTACTAGACCCCACCCCCGGAGTTTCTAATTGAGCACATTTGGGATAGAATCTAATAATTTTAATAATTGGCATTTCTAACGATCTCTCTGGTGTGCTGCTGGTGTGTAATCACATTTTGAGAACCACTGAACTATTAACTTAGTCCTTAAGAAAGTACACTCGAGGAGTTCCCGTCGTGGCGCAGTGGTTAACGAATCTGACTAGGCACCATGAGGTTGAGGGTTCGATTCCTGGCCCTGCTCAGTGGGTTAAGGATCCGGCGTTACCACGAGCTGGGGTGTAGGTTGCAGACGCGGCTCGGATCCCGCGTTGCTGTGGCTCTGGTGTAGGCCGGTGGCTACAGCTCCGATTAGACCCCTAGCCTGGGAACCTCCATATGCCGCGGGAGCGGCCCTAAGAAATAGCAAAAAGACAAAAGAAAAAAAAGGAAAAAAAAAGAAAGTACACTCGAGAGTTAAATTCATTGGGTTCAAACCCATGTTTTAACAAGGTGCTTTTAGAGGTGATGAAAATCACTACACGGAAGTGGTGCCAACATAGCAGGTATTCTAAATGCTGATCAATAAGCTTCTTTAATCCTCCCAACAAATCTACAGTGGAAGTACCTTCATTTTCCTCACTTTACAGATGCACAAACCAAGTCACAGGCTGGATAAGAACCCAAGCAATCTGGCTCCTGAGTCCATCCTCTTCCGTCATGGATTGTTTGTGAGAATTAGTAGGCTATGCGGGTAGACTCAGAGGCACAACAAAGTGCGCAGTAACTTGTGACCTTTGCTATTACTGTTTAGCATGTTTTCCCTCCTAAAGAAAATTTTATTTTACCATCTGGAAAGTCACTTACACTTTTCAAATTACTTTCGAATTCTCCATATCAGTGTTTCCTGCAGTGTACTTCAGGAGAGCTGGTTAAAGACAGATTCCTAGGGAAAAGAAAAAAGATTCCTGAGAGTGCCCTGAAGGCTTAGCAGGATCCAATGTTGTCACTGCTGTGGCCCGGGTCACAGCTGTGGTTTAGATTCAAGAATTTATGCATGCTGCAGGCGTGGCCAAAAAAAAAAGGTACAGAGTCCCATAACTCCCCCTATTCAGACTGTGTAGGGCAGAGGTTCTCAAATTCTAGTGCCTATCAAAATCACCTGAAGGACTTGTTAAACAGTCTATTGCTGGGCCCCACCCCTAGAATTTCCAATTCAGAAACTCTGGGCTGGGCCTCATGATTTGCATTTTTTAACCTCAGAACACACTTGGAGAATCACTTGTGGTTGCGGTAGGGCAGTGTTTCTCAACACTTCCCTTTTGAAGTTATCATTTCTGGGAGTTCCCGTAGTGGTGCAGTGAACATGAATCTGATTAGGAACCATGAGGTTTCAGGTTCAATTCCTGGCCTCGCTCAGTGGGTTAAGGATCCAGCATTGCTGTGAGCTGTGGTGTAGGCCGGCAGCTACAGCTCCAATTCGACTCCTAGCCTGACAATCTCCATATGCCTTGAGTGCGGCACTAAAAAAAGCAAAAAAAAGAAAAAATTATCATCTCTGTAAGGAACATTTTTAAACACTTTTTCCCTAAATTCCCTCATGAAATTTTAATATCACAAACATACTGTTTATCGATTTATGTGCCATACATATCTGTGCTTTTACATTAAAAAAAACTTTTTTTTTGTCTTCTTAGGGCCACACCCACAGCATATGGAAGTTCCCAGGCCAGGGGTTAAATTATAGCTGTAGCCTCAGGCCTACACAACAGCCACTGCCATAGCAACAAGGGATCCCAGTGGTGTCTTCAACCTACACCACAGCTCATGGCAACACTGGATCTCATGGCAACACTGGATCCTTTAAACCACTGAGTGAGGCCAGGGATTGAACCCGCATCTTCATGGATATTAGTCAGGTTCGTTACCACTGAGCCACAACAGGAACTCTTAAATAAAATTTTTTTTTTAATTTCCTCTCTACTCTCACCTAATTTTTGTCCTATTAAAAATGTATGCAGGAGTTCCCGCTGTGGCACAGTGGTTAACAAATCCAACTAGGAACCATGAGGTTTCGGGTTTGATCCCTGGCCTTGCTCAGCGGGTTAAGGACCTGGCGTTGCCACGAGCTGTGGTATAGGTTGCAAACTTGGCTTGGACCTGGCATTGCTGTGGCTGTGGTGTAGGCCGGTGGCTACAGCTCCAATTAGACCCCTAGCCTGGGAACCTGGGAACCTCCATAGGCCACAGGTGCGGCCCTAGAAAAGACAAAAAGACCAGGAAAAAAAAAAAAAAAAGGAATGTATGCTCTGGAGGAATGTGGGTTTTTAACTCATGCCCCAGGTGATTTTTTTTTTTTTTCTTTTTGGCTACTCCCACAGTATGCAAAAGTTCTCAGGGCCAAGGATCAAGCCCTCCCTGAAGTAGCAACGGAAGCTGCTGCAATGACAATGAAGGGTCCTTACGGAGGAACTCCCTATTCTTATCACTAGGAGAGATTGGCGAACACAGTGTGCCTTTAAGATATGAGGTATTTTTGTGCCCATTATAGCAAAAAATAAAAAAAGGAGTCGCAAGGAAATTAGATGAGTGGTTCAAGTTCATTCAACCAGGAACCAGGGGTCTAACCAAAGTCCTCTGGCTCAAAACACATTGTAAATTAAATTTCAATAAAAATTTTAAAAACAAACAAACAAACAAAAAAAACCAAAGTTCTCTGGCTCCAGATTCTGTCTTTATCTACAATTTTTAAATTGTATAATATCAGGAGTTCCCGCTGTGGCGCAGTGGTTAACAAATTCGACCGGGAACCATGAGGTTTCGGGTTTGGTCCCTGCCCTTGCTCAGTGGGTTAACGATCCGGCGTTGCCATGAGCTGTGGTGTAGGTTGCAGACGCGGCTCGGATCCCGCGTTGCTGTGGCTCTGGTGTAGGCTGGTGGCTACAGCTCCGATTGGACCCCTAGCCTAGGAACCTCCATATGCCACGGGAGCGGCCCAAAGAAATAGCAAAAAGACAAAAAAAAAACAAAAAAAATTGTATAATATCAGGCAAAACTAATGCATGGTGTTTGAGGTCAGAATAGTGATTGCCTTAGAGGAGAATTAATACCAGAAAGGAGACACAAAGAAGCTTCTTAAGCCTGATAAAAAATATCCTGTGTCTTGGAGTTCCCATTGCCGCTCAGTGGTAACGATACCAACTAGTATCCGTGAGGACTCTGGTTTGCTCCCTGGCCTCGCTCAGTGAGTTAAGGATCTGACATCGTCGTGAGCTGTGGTATAGGTCACAGATGCAATTCAGATCTGATGTTGCTGTGGCTGTGGAATAGGCCGGCAGCTGTAGCTCCAATTCAACCCCTAACCTGGGATTCTACATATGCCATTGGTGCAGCCCTGAAAAAGGCAAAAAAAAAAAAATTGTGTCTTGATCTGGGTGCTGGTATACATGCATACTCATTTTATTTATATAGGGTGCATTAGCTCTGATCTGAGAGGCAGAACCTAGCAGAATTAATAATTCAGGCTTCTTGGAATTCCCAGCTGGCTCAGTGGGTTAAGGATCCAGCATGTGGCTCTGGTTGTGGCTGTAGCATAGGTTCTGTCCCTGGCCCGGAAACTTCCATATGCTACGGGTACAGCTGAAAAAGGGAAAAAAATTGCTTCAGGGGTCTTAGAGAAATCCCCTAAACCTTGGTGACCAAATCTCTAAATGAGAATAATAGATTCTACCCCCTAGGATGTTGTAAAGATTCTAGGAAATCCAGGGTAATCCAGGGTAGGTGTTTAGTTGGCGGTTCTCCAAAGAGAAGCTGAACTGGTGAGGGCAGAGGATCCCAGCCTGGGCATTTCCTCATCTCCCAGGCTGTGTGGCTCTGGCTCCCAGGTTCCTTGATCCAAAAGCCAGTCTAGTCTTGGCCTGGTGAGAATGCAGGACTGGTGGCTAAAAAAAGCTTTGAGTCACCTATACTCTCCTCCTGCCTTGGACAGCCAGGTCAGTCTGGGACAGGTCAGCCCTGCTAGAGCCTGGGAGAGGCCTCCATCTGCAAGGGAAGCAGTTTCCCAGGCCTCTGAGGAGAGAAGGAAGCAGGGATGCAGAGCTGGAAGGAGTAGGGAGAGAACCCCCAGCAGCCCACAGGCCACCTGTCACTTACTGGCTTTCCCTGCAGAACACTTAGTCATGCTGCTAGTCACGCTGCTGACCCCCTCTTCCCTGGAGCCATTCTGTCTTCAGCTGCCAGAGGCAGGGAAGACTTGAAAAGTGGCAGAACTCTAGTTGATGGAGTGAAGACACTGGATGGGGCTTTTGGGAGCCTCTGATTAGATCCAAAGAAACCACTTAAGACCTGAAGTTGTGGCTCATCATTTTCCCTCTTTAAGACTGTTTTGAGAGTTCCCATCATGGTGCAGCGGAAACAAATCGACCAGGAACCATGAGGCTGTGAGTTCGATCCCTGGCCAGCGGGTTAAGGATCCAGCGTTGCTGTGAGCTGTGGTGAAAGTTGCAGACGCGGCTTAGATCTGGCGTTGCGATGGCTATGGTGTAGGCCAGCAGCTACAGCTTCAATTCGATGCCTAGCCTGGGACCCTCCATATGCCACAGGCCTAGCCCTAAAAACACAACAGACAAAAAAAAAAAAAAAAGACTGTTTTGTTATCTACGGAATGAAGTACACAGTTCCGTCCCTAGTCACCTCAGTCACTCTCTCCCAGGTAGAGTTGCCAGATTTAGAAAATAAAAATGTAGGATGGTCAGTGAAATTTGAATTTCAAGTAAGCAATGAATAATTTTTTTTAGTATAAATATATGACAAATGCAGCAGGTAAGATGCATGTATTTTATTTGGCAACCCTACTTACAGGGCTTTATATACTTTCTCCATTGGGATAGTAAACTTAAATGCCAATGAGGAACAGTAAGGTCAAATAAAGAAAGATAGTTAATTTTTTTTGTGTGTTTTTAGCCACAGCAATGCCAGATCCAAGCCATATCTGGATCTGACCTATACTACAGCTCAGGGCAGCTCCAGATCCTTAACCCACTGAGTGTGGCCAGGGATGGAACACCACATCCTCATGGATGCTAGTTGGGTTTGGTATCATGTGCCATGATGGGAACTCCCTAGTAAGTGTTTCATATGCGCTATCTCATTGAATTATCCCAGCAACTTAAGTGGAGTGCTCAGTTTCTTCATCTTCGAAATGAGAATAGTGGAGTTCCCATCGAGACTCAGCAGAAAGGAATTTGACTAGTAACCATGAGGATGCAGGTTTGATCCCTGGCCATGATCTAGCGTTGCCTTGAGCTGTAGTGTAGGTTGCAGACAAGGCTCTGATCTGGCATTGCTGTGGCTGTGGCATAGGCCAGAAGCTACAGCTCCAATTCAACCCCTAGCCTGAGACCTCCATATGCTGTGGATCCAGCCTTAAAAAGACAAAAAAAAAAAAATGGGAATAGCAATATAACCTATTTCATTGATTGTTATGATTAAATGAGCTATTGCCTTTAAAACACTTAGAACGGTGCCAGGCAAGCACATGCTAGCACTCAACAAGCAATAGCTATAATTTGTCCCATTATGCACACAGGGAAACAGAGTTTCTGAGAGGGAAGGGAACCAGCCTGTGGTCATACCTAGCAAGTGGCAGAGTCAGGACTTGAATTCAGGTCTACAACATTGGCAACAAATTCAAAATATTTAAAACTCTTGCGTGTTCCAGCAAAAGGAAAACAAATAAATTACGTTCCATTCACACACAGTGGAATACTACAAAGCAATAAGAAAGAATAAATTACTGGAGTTCCCTGGTGCTGCTGCGGGTTACAGATCTATTCCAGCATTGTCACTGCAGCAGCCTGGGTCGCTGCTGTGGTGCAAGCTCAGTCCCTGGCCTGGCAACTTCCACATGCCGCATGTGTGCCCCCCACACACACATGATTAGAAACAAATTACAAATGCACAAAATAAAATACATAAGCATCAGACCTTATGCTAAAAGAAAGAAACCTTGTCAGGAGTTCCCATCGTGGCTCAGCAGTTAACAAACCCAACTAGTAACCATGAGGACCTGACCTCACTCAGAAGGATAAGGATCTGGTGTTGCTGTGAGCTGTGGTGTAGGTCGCAGAAGCGGCTTAGATCTGGCATTGCTGTGGCTGTGGGACAGGCCAGCAGCTGCAGCTCTGATTCAACCCCTAGCCTGGGAACTTCCATATACTTTGGGTGTAATCCTAAAAAAAAAGAGAGAGAGACTTGGTGCTGCTCTGTATCCTCCAGATTTTCTGTACTGAATATAGAAGTGACAAAATAAATTGTAAAAATAAACAGCCATAAGGAGCTCTCAGCACCTCCTCGTGCAGCTTTGGGGAGGACTCGAATTCAGATGAGCATTTGCAGGTCTGATGAACTCCCTTAAATAAT